>NC_044976.1:141421987-142045579 GCF_008728515.1 Papio anubis | reverse complement strand
GAGAAAGAGAGAAAGAAAGAGAGAGAGAAAGAATGAACGAACTTGGAAGCTAGAACTTGTCTTCAGTACCTCTTGGGATCCTGTTGCAAAATGGATAGTTGTCTATAATCTTGATATGGATACTATCAGATTGTAAGTATCACCATTATTAGAGAATCCTTCCTTCTCTGTTCCACCTGAAAAATTTGATTTTCTTATAGTCTATTCAATTCTAATCTATCAGGCTTTAAACCACTGTTCTCATCTGCCCATTAAGAAAGCGGATCTTCAATCAGGTTAACGCTTCTAGACCCAGCCCAGCCCATTCCAAGTTTCCTTCCTTGCCTCACTGCCTAGGCCACTGAAACCCCAACCAATTTTTGGTCAAGCTCTATTGTTACAACAGAGGTTGCCTATTCCAGTGGTCCTGGCCACCCGTGGACTTAGTTCCTGGTATGTTGCACACAAATACAATATGTGACATGGAAAATATCACATAAATGCAAAAGACCAAGAAGGGCCAGAGCCCCTCTCCTGGAGTCTAACATTGGTCCCTGATAGTTCATTGTACACTAATTCACAAGGGCACCAGAGGACCTGCATACCTGTTTCCGGCCCTGCCCCTGTGAGTTTCCTCTGATAGATACTGCACCAAAACACAGGTGTATGTGCTATCTGATCATTTACTCTTGTGTGCTCAACAAGGAAGAATATATTCATGTAATCATTTGTTCATGAAAATTCAATAAATATTTGCTGAAAATAAGAACAGCAAATACTACTAAGTACTTTTATGTGCCAGGTACTATTCTATGGATTTTACCTAAATTACCCTACTTAATCTTCACAGCTACACTACAAGGTAGGTATTATTACCTTTATTGCACATATGAGGAAACTGAATCATGGTTCTGCTACCATCTATGGCTTCTACCAAGTGCTTAGCTCACCAGTAGTTCAACAGTGAAAAACAGGCTGATCCTCGTCCTGTGGACTGTACTGTCTCATAGATGAAATACACACTAAGGATAATTATTAATCGAAATGGTGAAAGCACTGCAAGGGAGAAGAATGAAATTGTATAAGAACATGCCATAGGAGAATATTACTTATTCTGGGGCATTAGCCAATGCTTCCCTGAGAAAGTGACATTGAAATTTTTCTACAGATGTAGAAATTATAGACTCTGCCCCTAGGGACACAGAGAAATCCTAAAGGGACAGACCTCCTTGACTGTTTCTTAAACCTCATTTATACTGCCTACCCCCACAGCACAAGAGCACCACATATCAAATTTTGCCTACAAAGTATTTACAAAGAACAGTCCTGTTCTCTGGCCTCAAAAAAATGTGCAGCATAGTTGGGGGAATAAGAATCATGTTCAGTCTACAGCCATACCACCCTGAATGCATCCAATCTCATCTGATCTCAGAAGCTAACAGGGTCAGGCCTGGTTAGTATTCCGATGGCAAGAGTCATGTTCATTCATTGATACTTATTCAAAACAACAATAATGATATCAAAGCAGCAGTTAATATTGAATGCTTACTATATGCCAAGTGTTCTTTGCTCATCTTCCCCTTTAAACTTCGCAAAATCCTTCAGTATACTACTGCTTACCTTTTGAGGATGAATAAGCTCAAGTTCAGAGAAGTTAAGACACTTGCCCAAGGTAACACATCCAATAAACAGGAAAGCTGGAATTAGAGCCAAGGTCAGCTCCAGAGCCCCTATCTTTACTGCCTCAGGGTTTTCATACCCCAGTGCCTCCAGTGGACCAGACATGGAATCTGAACCAGAGAAGTAAACCTGAGAGCACTTGTCTTGCTCCAGCTGATGGTTGCTGTGCAGAAATAAGGTCCCTGGGATGCTGACCTTCTAATGTTTAAAGAAAAACCAGAAGCTTTAATTTCCATATGAAATCAATTGAATTTTCAAAGTTGGCAACTAATTTTTAAGAAAATTAAATGCTATGAAAAGTATTTTGAATACATTTCAGGGACCATATTTGGCCCAATGGCCACCAGTTTACAGCCTCTGCCCTACCCCATATTGCTCCCAACCCATAAGGAAACCCACAAATTCATGGAGAAGATAGATGCATCAACAAATGCCAACATCTCGAGGCTGTGAAGAAATAGGAATGCTTTTACACTGTTGGTGGGAGTGTAAATTAGTTCAACCATTGTGGAAGACAGTGTGGCGATTCTTCAAGGATCTAGAACCAGAAATAACACTTGACCCAGCAATCCCATTACTGGGTATATACCCAAAGGATTATGAATCATTCTACTATAAAGACACATGCACACATATGTTTACTGCAGCACTATTTACTATAGCAAAGACCTGGAACCAACCCAAATGCCCATCAATAATAGACTGGATAAAGAAAATGTGGCACATATACACCATGGGATACTATGCAGCCATAAAAAATAATGAGTTCATTCCTTTGCAGGGACATGGATGAAACTGGAAGCATCATTCTCAGCAAACCCACAAACAGAAAACCAAACACTATGTGTTCTGACTCATAACAACAAGAGTTGAACAACAAGAACACATGGACACAGGGAAGGGAACCTCACATACCGGGGCCTGTTGGGGGGTTGGCAAGGGCAAGGGGAGGGTGAGCATTAGGACAAATACCTAATGCATGCAGGGCTTAAAACCTAGATGACGGGTTGATGGGTGCAGCAAACCACCATAGCACATGTATACCTATGTAACAAACCTGCATGTTCTGCACATGTATCCCAGAACTTCAAGTAAAATAAAAAAATAAAAAATAAAAATAAAAAAGTGAACATATAAAATGAGCATAAAAGAGGGATTGGTTAAATATATGTGAGGCAGAAAGAGGTGCAGAAAAAGCTTCACAAACAGAATTGTTTGAGTGGGTGAGTCGGGGGTGAACAGCAGTCCAGACAGAGAAGAGAGCACACAGTAAAACTTGGGGAGTGAGAATGCATGGCCTCCTCTGGGACCACAATAGCTTGAAGTCCCTTGTGCTATGAGAGAGCTTGTGGAAGTGTTAAAAGGCCACGTGGATCTGGTAAGTAAGGGCAAGATTTCAGATGGTTCTGTGTGCTACACGGAGATGGTTGCTCTTACCTGTCGATCATAAATACATGATCAACAGTAAGCAGCATAAACAATAAGTAGAATAAACCCAGCAGATAGGCATGTTACAAAAATTGCTCTATTAGCCAGGTGTGATGGTGCATGCCTGTAGCTCCAGCTACTCAAGAGGCTGAGGCAGGAGGATCACTTGAGCCCAGGAGGTCGAGGGTGCCGTTGGCTATGATTGTGCCACTGCACTCCAGGCTGGGCAACAGAGTGAAACCATGTCTCTTAAAATTTTAAAAAATAAAAAGTAAATTTTAAAAAATGATTGCTCTAGTAAGAAAACAGTGATTAGAGGAAGGAAGATCAGTCAGAAAGTAATTGCAATAGTCGAGAGGGATATCAAAGTCCTGAATTCTTATAAAAGAGAGGAAGGAGGGGAGAGTTACAGAGGTGATGAGGAAATAGGGTCAGGAGAACCAACTGACTAATTGCATATGGAGTGAGAGAGGGAGAATAGAAGGCTTGGCTCTCAGGTGTCTGGCCTAAGAGTCTGGCCTCTGGCTAAATGGAAATTTAAATGCAATATGAGGCAATACATGGCAAGTGAATACCCCATAAAATTCAATAGCACCAGTGAAGTTTATTAACTATTAATAAAGAGCTGAAGATTGGATGACTTTATTAGTCATTTATTTATAATCTAAACTCCAAATCTCAAAAAAAAGTAGAGAATTTGAGGCAGACTGAAATAGACTCCAATGTATATTCAGCAAGGGTTACAAACAAAATCAGAGAGATGAAACGTAATCTAGAATAAAAAAAGAGAGATAATTAAACAAGAAATATAAAGACAATAATTACTGTCCATGAATATTAAATTAGGACGGGCACAGTGGCTCACACCTGTAATCCCAGCACTTTGGGAGGCAGAGATGGGAGGATCACTTGAGGTCAGGAGTTCAAGACCAGCTTGGCCAATATAGTGAAACCCTGTCTCTACTAAAAATACAAAAATTAGCCAGGTGTGGTGGTGTGCACCTGTAGTCCCAGCTACTCAGGAGGCTGAGACAGGAGAATTGCTTGAACCCAGGAAGCAGAGGTTGTAGTGAGCCAAGATCCTGCCACTGCACTCCAGCCTGGGCAACAGAGCAAGACTTCATCTCAAAACAATAAATAAATAAATAAATGCCAGAGTTTACTTGCAGTCACATCAATAGAGGGAACCCCAAAGTGTTCTATAACAAGAAGCTGGCAGCTTCAGTGTGGTCTAGAATGCATGGGCTTTGAAGTCTGAAGGACTGGGGTTTGAACCCCAGGTCTAGTAGATACCATATGACTGAAGACCTGGGAATTAAATGTGCTAAGCCTCAGTTCCCTCTAGTGAAAAATGAAGAAGACAGTCCCTTGACTAAAGATGTATAAAGCATCTTGCTTATCATAGACCTCCAAGAGATAACTGTTTAGTATTATTGTTATTTTCTTAGAAGATGAGCCTTTTCTTGGCATAAAATTCTCAGAGGAACTGAAGCTTGGTCAGCGTGAAGATAGAGATAGAGATGTACGTTTTTACAAGTATCAGGTCACCTAGGCAAATGACAAAATTTTTGACGTCCTGATCTCACCATCAGACTGAGCACAGGCACCCTGAAAAGTCCCTGACCCTGAACACTACCCCCAGAAATAACGTTTGTCTTATAAAACAAGGGGAAGAAGGGGCAGGCAAAAGATAAAGTTTAATAAAAGTCACAAATCACCGGAATAGAAGATGCTGTTAAGAATAGTTCCCAGTGGTGCACTGGACAGGGCAGTGGGGAAGAGAGGTACTAATGAGCTTCTTTTTCTTGGATTACAAACAGGAGAGTGTTAGCTGCCATTTGAACCAGGCCTGTCTTCAAATGTGTCACCCACCTGGTCAGGTGGCTTTAGGGGTCCTAAGAGCTAGAAGGCTCCAGCACCTTTCTCAAGTACCTATCCTAAATCATAGACATGACTTAAGTGTTGGGCTGTTGGGGTTACACTTCCACATTTATTTGATGCTTTTATCTGTTTTCCTTTCGAATGTGTCTTTGAATGTGTCTTAGTTTAAAATACCTTTTGGTGCTTCTTTGCATCCAGGAAAACTAAGCATCATATATGAAGGAAAGATACAGTTGTTTTTAGACAAATGGTGAGAGAATTCACCAGTACCAAGCCACCACTACAGGAGCTGTGAAAAGGAGCTCTAAATCTTGAAACAAATCCTGGAAACACATCAAAACAGAACCTCTTTAAAGCCTAAATCGCACAGGACCTTAAAACAAAATACAAGTTATAAAGCAAGAACAAAAAACAAACAAACAAACAAAAAGTACACAGGCAACGAAGAGCAACATGAAAGCGATGATACCTCACATTTCAATACTAACATTGAATGTAAGTGGCCTAAATGCTCCACTTAAAAGATACTGAACGGCAGAATGGATAAGAACTCACCAACCAACTATCTGTCAGGAGACTCAACTAACACATCAGGACTCACATAAAGGGATAGAAACAGGTATTTCATGCAAATGGACACCAAAAGTGAGCAGGGGTAGCTATTCTTATATCAGGCAAAACAAACTTTAAAGCAACAGCATTTAAAAGAGACAAAGAGAGTCACTATAATGGTACAAGGCTTTGTTCAACAGTAAAATATCACAATCCTAAACATAAATGCACGAAACACTGGAGCTTCCAAATTTATAAAACAATTACTAATAGACCTTAGAAATGAGATACACAGCAACACAATAATAGTGGGGGACTTCAATACTCCACTGACAGCACGGGACAGGTCATCAAGACAGAAAGTCAACAAATAAACAGTGGATTTAAACTATACCTTGGAACAAATGGACTTAACAGATATATATAGAACATTTTATCCAACAACCACAGAATATACATTCTATTCAACAGCACATGAAACTTTCTTCAAGATAGACCATATAATATGACATAAAATTAGCCTCAATGAATTCAAGAAAATTGAAATTATATCAAACATTCTCAAACCACAGTGGAATAAAACTGGAAATCAACTCCAAAAGGAACCTTCAAAACCATGGAAATGCATGGCAAATAACCTGCTCCTCAATGAGCATTGGGTCAAAAATGAAATCAATATGGAAATTTAAAAATCCTTTGAACTCGGCCGGGCGCGGTGGCTCAAGCCTGTAATCCCAGCACTTTGGGAGGCCGAGACGGGCGGATCACGAGGTCAGGAGATCGAGACCATCCTGGCTAACACGGTGAAACCCCGTCTCTACTAAAAAAAATACAAAAAATTAGCCGGGCGAGGTGGCGGGCGCCTGTAGTCCCAGCTACTCGGGAGGCTGAGGCAGGAGAATGGCGGGAACCCGGGAGGCGGAGCTTGCAGTGAGCTGAGACCCGGCCACAGCACTCCAGCCTGGGCGACAGAGCGAGACTTCATCTCAAAAAAAAAAAAAAAAATCCTTTGAACTCAATGACAATAATGATACAAACTATCAAAACCTCTGGGATACAGCAAAGGCAGTCATACCCCTAAACACCTACATCAAAAAGTCTGAAAGAGCACAAACAGACAATCTAAGGTAAACCTCAAGGAACTAGAGAAGTAAGAACAAATCAAACCCAAACCCAGAAGAAGAAAGGAAATAACTAAGATCAGAGAAGAACTAAATGAAATTGAAACAAAAAAAATACAAAAGATAAATGAGACAAAAAGCTGGCTCTTTGAAAAGATAAATAAAATTGATAGACCATTAGCAAGATTAACCAAAAAAAGAAGAATCTAAATCCAAATAACCTCACTAAGAAACAAAACAGGAGATATTACAACTGACACCACTGAAATACAAAAGATCATTCAAGGCTACTAGGAACACCTTTATCCATATAAACTAGAAAACCTAAAAGAGATGAGTAAATTCCTGGAAAAGTAAAACCCTTATAGCTTAAATCAGCAAGAATTAGACACCCCGATAATGAGCAATTTGATTGAAATGGTAATTTTAAAATTACCTACAAAAAAAAGTTCAGGACCAGATAGATTCACAGCAGAATTCTACCAGACAGTCAAAGAAGAATTGGTACCAATCCTTTTGACACTATTCCACAAGAGAAAGAAGGAACCCTCTCTAATTAATTCTATGAAGGCAGCATCACCCTAATACCAAAACCAGGAAAGGACATAACCAAAAAAGGAAACTACAGACTGACATCCTTGATGAACATAGATGCTAAAATCTTTAACAAAATACTAGCTAACTGAATCCAACAACATATCAAAAAGATAATCCACCATGACCCAGTGGGTTTCATACCAGAGATACAGGGATGGTTTAACATATGCAAGTCAATAAATGTGATACACCACATAAACAAAATTTAAAACAAAAATCACATGATCATCTCAATAGATGCAGAAAAAGCATTTGACAAAATCCAGCATCCCTTTATAATTAAAACTCTCAGCAAAATCAGCATACAAGGGACATATCTTAATGTAATAAAAGTCATCTATGACAAACCCACAACCAACGTAACACTGGATGGGGAAAAGTTGAAAGCATTCCCTCTGAGAACTGGAACAAGACAAGGATGCCTGCTCTCACCACTCCTCTTCAACACAGTACTGGAAGTCCTAGCCAGAGCAATTAGACAAGAGAAAGAAATAAAGGGCATCCAAATCGGTAAAGAGAAAGTCAAACTGTCACTATTTGCTGACAAAATGATCATTTACCTTGAAAACTCTAAGGACTCCAGAAAGCTCCTAGAACTGATAAAAGAATTCAGAAAAGTTTCTGGATACAAGATTAATGTACACAAATCAGTAGCTCTTCTATACACCAACAGTGACCAAGCCGAGAATCAAGTCAAGAACTAACCCATATTACAATAACTACAAAAAAATAAAATAAAATGCTTAGGAATATACCTAATAAAGGAGTCAAAAGAGCTTTACAAGGAAAACTACAAAACACTGCTGAAAAAAATCATACATGACACAAACAAATGGAAACACATCCCGTGTTCATGGATGGGTAGAATCAGTATTGTGAAAATGACCATACTGCCAAAAGCAATCTACAAATTCAACACAATCCCCATTAGAATATCATCATCATTCCTTACAGAATTAGAAAAAAACAATTCTAAAATTCATATGGAACCAACAAAGAGCCCGCATAGCCAAAGCAAGACTAAGCGAAAAGAATAAATCTGGAAACATCACACTACCTGATTTCAAGCTATACTATGGGGCCATAGTCGCCAAAATAGCATGGTAGTGGTGTAAAAATAGGCACATAGACCAACAGAACAGAATAGAGAACCCAGAAATAAACCCAAATACTTATAGCCAACTGATCTTTGACAAAGCAAACAAAAATACTGAGTGTGGAAAGGACACCCTTTTCAACAAATGGTGCCGGGATAATTGACTAGCCACATGTAGGAGAATAAAACTGAATCTTCATCTCTCACCTTATACAAAAATCCACTCAAGATGAATTAAGGACTTAAACCTAAGACCTGAAACTAGAAAAATTCTAGAAGATAACATTGGAAAAACCCTTCTAGATATTGACTTAGGCAAGAATTTCCTGACAAAGAACCCAAAAACAAATGCAGTTGAAACAAAGATAAATTGCTGGGACCTAATCAAACTAAAGAGCTTTTGCACAGCAAAAGGAACAGTCAGCAGAGTAAAAAGACAACCCACAGAGCAGGAGGAAATCTTCGCAATCTATACATCTGACAAAGGACTAATATTGAGAATCTACAATGAACTCAAATAAATCAGTGAGAAAAAAACAAACGATCCCATCAAAAAGTAGGCTAAGGATATGAATAGACAATTCTCAAAAGAAGATATACAAATGGTCAACAAACATATGAAAAATGCTCAACATCACTAATGATCAGGGAAATGCAAATCAAAACCATAATGCGATACCATCTTACTCCTGCAAGAATGGCCATAATCAAAAAATCAAAAAACAGTACATGTTGGTGTGGATGTGGTGACCAGGAAACCCTTCTATACTGCTGGTGAGAGTGTAAACTAGTAGAGTCACTATGGAAAATAGTGTAGAGATTCCTTAAAGAACTAAAAGTAGAACTACCTCTTTTTTTTTTTTTTTTTTTTTGAGACGGAGTCTCGCTCTGTTGCCCAGGCTGGAGTGCAGTGGCGCGATCTCAGCTCGCTGCAAGCTGTGCCTGCCAGGTTCATGCCATTCTCCTGCCTCAGTCTCCCGAGTAGCTGGGACTATAGGCTCCCACCTCCATGCCCAGCTAATTTTTTGTATTTTTAGTAGAGACGGCGTTTCACCATGTTAACCAGGATGGTCTCGATCTCCTGACCTCGTGATCTGCCCACCTGGGATTACAGCCATGAGCCACTGCTCCCGGCCTGAACTACCATTTTATCCAGCAATCCCACTACTGGGTACCTATCCAGAGGAAAATAAGTGATTATTTGAAAAAGATACTTGCACATGCATGTCTGTAGCAGCACAGTTCACAACTGCAAAACCATGAAACCAACCCAAATACCCATCAATCAACGAGTGGATAAAGAAACTGTGGTATTTATATACGATGGAACACTACACAGCCATAAAAAGGAATGAATTAACAGCATTTGTAGTGACCTGGATGAGATTGGAGACTATTATTCTAAGTGAAATAACTCAGGAATAGAAAACCAAACATCATATGTTTTCCCTGATATGTGGGAGCAAAGCTATGAGGATGCAAATGGATAAGAATGATACAATGGACTTTGGGGACTTGGAGGGAAGAGTGGAAGGGGGCGAGGGATAAAACACTACAAATATGGTGAGTATATACTGCTCAGGTAACGGGTACACCAAAATCTCGCAAATCACCACTAAAGAACTTACGCATGTACTCATGTAACGAAATACTACCTGTACCCCAATAACTTATGGAAAAATTTAAAAAATAAAAATAAAATTAAAAGGTGGATGGCCAGAACTTTGTTAGCGAGAATGCTGGGCCATATTCAGTTGGGGGGTCCAATGAGAGCAGTAATCCGGCCTTTCTATTTCTCCAGCTTCATCTCACACCATTTCCCATCTTTTTTTAATTGTTGTTCTAGCCACAATGCACTGCTTTGAGTTCCATTAATCTGGTAATCTTTCATATCTCTAGACCTTTGGATCTGTACCACTATCCAAAATGCCTTGCCCAAGGTCCTTTCTCTGCCTAGTTAAGTCCTACTTGTCCTTCTTCTGTAATGATGAAGATAATATTAGCATATACCTCAGAGGATAGTGTGAGACTTAAGAGAGATTATCCATGTTACGTTCTCAGAACAGTATCTGGCCTCTCATAAGTACCCAATACATTTTAGCAACGGTCATTACACTTCTTTCCAGATTCAGTTCAAGTGTCACCACTTACAGGAAAACTTTCACGAATCCTTTCCTCCCTATTAGTTGTCTATCCTGTGTGTACACACTGAACATGTCTCTGTCACAATGATAATAATAACAAAAATAATCAGGGCTAGCATTTATTGGCTTCTATGTTCAGACTCTGCTCTAACAATATTGAATCTGATACTACTTCATCCTCACACTAACATTATGAGGTGGTTGAACTATCAGTCCCATTTTAGAGAAGAGCCAAGAGACAGATTAAGCTACTTTCTAAGGTCTAACAGCTAATAGAAGGCTGAATCAAAACACAGCTGCAGTTTTCTTGTTTGAGAGTCAGTGTCTTATACTTTATTTACATGGGATTTTGTTTACTATCTTGTTGTTGCTATTACTCCCTGTTATCTTGCAAGTTTTTCAAAAACAGGGATCTTTTGTTGGTGTTGTTGTTATCGTTGTTTTACCTGGACCCAGGCCCTTTGTCTTGCACAAAACACTTGCTCAATAAATGTGTGACAAATTAATACAAATACAAATTTCCACCACACCAAGAGTGAAATGAGGACTACAGAGTCTTATCAAAATAAGTTGATTCAGGAGAGGCAGGAGTTTATGGCTCCCATTTCCTGCCCACATTTCATGGTGAAGACCAGGCTCTGGATGATGAGAGGTTCTGCCTGACTAAAATTCAGCTGCAAACAGCCTTATAATCCCCATAAACAAAGACACGGTGTGGTCTATGGCTGTGCAAATCCAACAGAGGAAAGTAGTTGGACGAGAGATGACTCTTCCCTGTGAAAGAATCTATTTAGCAAGGAAACCAACCATAGAATGACTCATGCCTGGATTGCCTTACCTCTCCTTCCTGCCAATCCACGTCCATCACTGCCTTGAACTCCAAACGCCCCTCCAAGGTGTCCCTGACTCACCACACTCACATGAGAACATGTGTTGTCCACATTCCTACAGTTCTCAGGAAGACTATTTAGACCACATTAGTGTGCCCTTGTTCATATGCTAATTCCAATTCTTCCTCTGTGTTCAATGATTGTAGCTTGTCTCCTGGGTTCGGTTAAAAACAACAAAAGCTCAGTTGCCTAGCCTGGCACATAATAGACCCTCAATAAATACTGGATGAACGGATGAGAACAAAAACATAGAACTGATTCAATGCAACTCCCTCTTTTTGTTCCCATCCTACCCATACACTGACTTATCATCAGCATTCTGACAAACCCTGGAACCTACATTCATTAGAACATTTATTGCTCTCTTTGTAATTGTACAGAGCCTTATAATGTAAATATAATTGTATCCCAATCCTCTTTTTGTCCTCAGTAGCAAATATGAAGCTGTTACATAGAGATACTGAATAAAGGTTAAGTAAAATCCTTCACTCATTCAACAAATATTTATTGCTCCAAGATTGGTGCTAGTATATCAGACCTAAAATTTAGAGTGCCACCTTGACATCTTTGAGCTGAGATGTTAAGGTGGCCTTTAAATTTTAGGTCTGAACCAGGTCGCAAAAGGCCTACTCATGAGTTCTCTTGCTCTCACCAGATATACCCAACCCAGCAGGAAAGGGACCCCACTCTGCTAGTTTCTCACCAGCCCAATCATCTTAACCTCATCCAGTTTTCAACTTAGTGGATTTTATCTCCCTAATGGCCCATGAAATTATTCAAACAAGCCAATCACATCCGTGCTTGGTAACCAGGGGTCACCTCACCCTGTTGATACCACAAAGCCTGCCTCCCACAGTCCCTGCCAGCTCATTCTTCCTGAGTGCAACCTCATTGGCCCTGCATGGCAGGCAGTGTCCTCTACCTCCAGAGTGAACATATGTGACTACTAAACTACTGTCACCCTTATCTGTCCAGTGTCAAGTGTCTGGTGCATGACTATCTCACACTATGTGGAGGGGGATCCCTCCTTTACCACTGGAATAAATAGGATGTAATCAGAACAGTTAGATGCTGGGAATCAGCTATAATCATGATAAGTGAGCCTCTCCCCACTAAAATCTGAGGTTCCTGTTCTAACCAGATGCCAAATTTACTGACTCCCTCCTCTGAAATGAACCCTGAATTCCTAGGAGGGAAGCTATCGATACAGGAGAGGAAAGAAAATAAGACTTGGAAGAGAAAGGGCTATGGAGAGGGGCAAGGTCTGGTAGGGGTAGCTCTAGCCTGGGCAGGAGGCATCTAAGCAGTGTTGTAGGCTCTGAGAATAGAATAGTGAATGAGGCAGAATTCCTGCCTTCAAGGTGACCATGTTCTAAGAAAGGGAAAAAAAAATTACAACAGTAAATGAATAAATAACATAATTTTCAGCACCATGAAGATAAAAGAGGGTAACACACTAGAGCAGGAATGAGCAAACCATAGCCTCTGGGCCAAATCCAGCCCACTGCCTATTTTGGTGCAGCTCACAAAGTAACATTGTAAATGATTGAAAAAAAAAATCAAAAGAAGGTTAATACTTCATGACATGTACAAAATTCAAGTTTCAGTATCTGTAAATAAAGTTTTATTGGAATATAGCCATACTCACCCATGTAGGAATTATCTACAGCTGCTTTCACACTACAACGACAAAGTTAGGTTGTCGTGACAGATCCTGGATGAACTGAGAAGTCGTAAGTATTTACTATCTGACTCTGTGAAGAAAAGGTTTGCTTACTTCTGTCCTAGAGAGTCACAGGGGTGGGAATGGGAAGCAGAAGACTGGCAAGGACAGCCTGCTCCAAAGAAGTGACTCGAACTGAAAGCTGAACAATGACAAAGAGGAAGCCAAGGAGAGGCCTGTAGGGAAAGTGTTCCAAGCAAATCAGCAAATACAAAGATGTTAATGTGGGAACAAGGTTGATGAGTTCATTCATTCCACAAGTCATCTTTGAGATCAACTCTATGTCAAGCACTGTTGTAGCTATTGAGCATAAAGCAGAGACTGGGTAGAAGTTGAGTATCCCTTATACGAAATGTTTGGGACTAGAAGTATTTTGGATTTCAATTTTTGGAGGACTTTAGAATATATGCATTATATCTGAAATACTCCAATGAGCATTTCCTTTGAGCATCATATCAGTGCTCAAAAATGTCACATTTTTATTTATTTATTTTTTTAATATTTTTGAGACAGAGTCTTGCTCTGTCACCCAGACTGGAGTGCAGTGGCGCGATCTTGGCTCACTGCAAGCTCCACCTCCTGGGTTCACGCTATTCTCCTGCCTCAGCCTCCCAAGTAGCTGGGATTACAGGCATCCACCACCACGCCCTGCTATTTTTTTGTATTTTTAGTAGAGATGAGGTTTCACTGTGTTAGACAAAGATGGTCTCGATCTCCTGACCTTGTGATCCACCCGCTTCAGCCTCCCAAAGTGCTGGGATTACAGGTGTGAGCCACCTCTCCTGGCTAGATTTTTTATTTTCTGACTGGGATGCTCAATCCTTGCAAAGACTCATCTAAGAAGAAAAATCACCAATGATGTGGGAAGAAAACCAGAAGAGTGTGATATCCAAGAAGACCAGATAAGACAGTGTTTTAAAAGGAAAGTGAAATACCACACTGTGTGTGACTGGTAGGCAAAGTAAGGAAAAAATATAATCAAATAGATTTGGTCAGATGGAGTCTGTAGGGACCTTAACAAGTGTCACAAGTGGTGGTAAATAGAATCTGTTTAGAATAGATGGAGAATAAAAAAGGACATGAGAAAGTGAAGATAACAAGTACATAGATAATGGTTTTAGCAGGTCTCTTAAAAGGAGCAAAGACTTGCTGCAGTAATTAGAGAAGAGTGCTGGGGAAAAGGCAGGTTTTAAAAGATGAATCTTATTAAAACTAGCTCATGTGCTGATTGGAATGATGCAGAAGAGGAGGAAAACTGGTAGTGGAAACAAGGAAATGGTAAATGAGGAGCCAAGTCCTGTAGAAGGCAAGAAGCAATGTGATCCAGGAGAGAAATAAAAGGAATATTACCTCTGGTGAAAAGGCCCATTGTTAGGTGATGATCTGTATCATCATCTAGATACACATGCAAGTACACGAGGCATAATTATGGATCTAACTCTCATCTTGTTCTTTCCATATTCTCTGGGAAGTGTGAGATGAGGCAACCAACTCAGGGCGAGAATGAGAAAGTTAACTGACTAGGGATGTTTGTAGGATAATCAGGTAGGGTGGAGTATCCGATTGAGACTTGTCATCATTACAAATGTATGAGTATCTCCAATAACATGATGCAGGAAGAGTGACATCAGACCCTTGTGGTTATAAGTGCTGTGCCCTACACCATGCGTTATGGTTTGGCTCTGTGTCCCCACCCAAATCCCGTCTTGAATTGTAGTTCCCATAATCCCCATGTGTCATAGGAGGGACCCAGTGGGAGGTAATTTAATCATGGGGGCAGTTACCCTCATGCTGTTCTCTTAATAGTGAGTGAGTTCTCATGAGATCTGATGCTTTTATAAGGGGCTTTTCCCCCTCTTGTTCTGCACCTCTCATTGCTGCCACCATTTAAAGAAGGACATGTTTGCTTCCCCTTCAGTCATGATTGTAAGTTTCCTGAGGTCTCCCCAGCCCTGTGGAACTGTGAGTCAATTAAACCTCTTTCCTTTATAAATTACTCAGTCTCAGGTATTTCTTCATAGCAGCATGAGAGTGGACTAATACACTATGCATATGAAATCCAAAAGAAGTTACCTTTCCGGAGCTTATAAAGAGCTTGAGAAAGCAAAACAGATGCACCAATTAGACATAAACCTGGAGATGTATAAAATAGATATTATCATCCTAAATGTCTTCACTCATGATGTCTTTATTAACCATCTAATGTGGAAATAGTGCAATCAACAAAATGGACAGAATTTTTAAAATGATTTATATTTGACTTGATGATTTGTACTTTTATTCTTATCACAATGATTTTTGTTATTGATATTGAGTTGGAATTCAATCAAATGTCAAAGAGGAGGCAGGCCAGAAGTATTAAAGTAGAAAGTAACAAGAAAGCCTTGTAAAAAGGAATGAAGTACTACTATATATGAGAACATGAATGAACTTTGACAAAAAAGCTAGACACAAAAGTCTACATACTGTTTGAATATTTTAATGAAATTTTCATATGAAATACTTATATTGCATATATATTTATATGAAGTCTAGAATAGGTGAATCTATTCAGACAGAAAGTAGATTAGGGAATATGAGGGAAGAGAGGATTGGGACTGACTGTTAATATGTACAGCATTTCTTTTTGGGATGATAGAAATGTTCCGGAATTAGACAGTGGTAGTGTATATAGTACATAGCGAATACACTAGAAAACACTGAATTCCACACATTCCACAATACAGTAAATATACTAAAAACAAAACAAAAAAAAAGCTCAGCTTTAAATTTTCTAGCAAGTAATCTTAAAAAGGAATTGACGATGTATGTTCTAGCTCTTAGATTAGGGGTCAGCAAATGCTTTCTGTAAAGTTCCAGATAGTAAATCCTTTAGGCTTGGCAGGTCACACAGTCTCTGTTACAACTACTCATCTCTGCCGTTGTAGTGTGAAAGCAGTCTTAGATAATACATAAATGAATGAGAATGACTGTGTTCTGATGAAACATCTTTTATGGATGCTGAAATTTGAATTTCATGTGATTTTCATAAGTCATGATATGCTAGTCTTCTTTTTATTGTTGTTCAAGAATTTAAAAATGTAAAAACCATTCTCAGCCTGCAGGCCATAAAAATAAATAAATAAATAAATAAAAAACAGTGGCAGGCTGTATTTGGCCCACGAACTGTAATTTGTTAACCACTCTCCCAGACCATAGTTAGCCACTTGGAGCTGGAGGGGAAATGTGCAGCCAAATGAGAACAAGCATGTTTAATTCACATTAGCTCAATAATTATTGAGCACGTGATATGTACACAGGCACTATGCCCCAGGATTCTCTTTTTCAGAGATCAAGTGAATTTACTGAGTAAAAATTGAAAAGATGCCTCAACTAGATCCCCATGTGGCTTATAAAATGATCTCACATTTGCATCAGTTAAGTATATGCTATTAAATTCCCCCACCCATGAAAGTTACCAGCTTCACAATATAGAGTATGTTTCAAAGGCAAAGGAAAATAACCCACAGTGTCTGTTCCATGCAGTATTTTTAAACATCCATAACTTTGTTATTTCAAAACCAAATTTCTTCAAACAAGGCAAAGTACACATTCCTCACTCAGGGTTATGCACCCGGAATGCCAAGCTTAAAATTTCCAAACAAAGTTGCTTTTGAGAAATTCAAAGGCAAAAAAGCATTTGAAAAATTTCTGAACTGCTGAGAAAAAAACAGCATTTTTTTCACCTTTAGATAACTCTGAAATGAGTAAATGGACTTACATTTGGTTTCCAAAATAAATCCATTTGGGGCTGAAACTGAGAAAGAGAACCACAGAAAGCCTCCATGGATTCCATTAATTGCTATTGATGCGAGGAACTTGAGAGAGAAAAAAAAACTGGGAATCAAAAAACTTGGGTTTCTAACTCTTAGTTGGCTGTAGCCCATTCTCAGGTTTATAAATGGGCTGCAAACAGATACCTAGTAGGATACAGGTATGTCACCAGGCTAACTTCTTTGCTGCTGCAATGTCCCCATTAACCTGGAATGAGAAGTCAGAGCCCAAGCAACGTGAGGAGCTTCCACCTAAGGGGACATCAGAGTGAGAAGATCCAGACAGGAGAGGAGGCCTAGTTGTCAGAGTCCAGGCAGAATGAGGAGGGTCCCCACCTGAGGGGGGTAGCCAGTGAGGGAGGAGGGCTCTGACATGAGGGAGGAGACAGCAGTGACAATGAAAGTTTAGTTACACGGGGTAAGGGAGTAAAGGGGAAGCTTATGGAATAAGTTAGGATATGAGGACAAACTTTCTCAATGGAGGAGAAAGGATTTGTAAATAGGAAAAAAAAAAAAAAGAGAGAAAACCAGAATATACCCTGCGATTTTGAATTTGAATTTGAATTGGAGGCATCAATGTTAGTTCATGGTTTTTAATGTACATAATAGATAAAGATAGATACAAGTATAGCTGTAAATCTTTGTGTCTGTGTACGTGTGCATACATGCATCTATCCTGTAGCTCTGCCCCTTGAAAGGGCATGGGAGCAGCAACCCCAATAGCAAATAGCACACCAAGCACCCCAATCTTCACTTCCAAATACCACTCTCCGCTATAAACAATCAGGGCTCCTTGGAGAAAGGGCTGGACCCATGGCCAGAGCTGGAGCAAGAAAAGTATAAGATGATTCTGGAGCAAGAAGTGCTCAAAGAATGCAGGACCATGACAAAAAGACACAGAAGCCAGATTGAAAGGCTCCCACTGGCCAAATCAAATCTGGGATCATTTGAGCATCAAGTAAATAATGACAGTAATAATGATAACTCATTGAATACTGTGAGTATTCAATGGAAACCATTACCTTTAAAATCGGAAATTGCATATGCATCACTTAGTAGACTAGAAATTATAGCTGTGAGTCTGTTTAGATATTAATTAAACAGAAATCATAAGTCTCCTTATATATTAATTAATTAAGAGTCTGATAAGAAATGGAAAGTATACATAGTTTCAAAGTAACTCTCTACAATGTATTTATTAATTCCAAAGGGGAAAATAACCTTACAGTGAGGAAGTCTAGCAGACACCACTTTAATCAAGCTATCAAAACTACTATTGCCAATAAAGGACAAATTGAAATTGTGCACCACCTGATAGATTGCAATAACAAGAACAAATAGTGTTCCTCCTTGCAGTACACAGAATGATGGCACTCCCTCACTTTCTTGAAGTTAGGCATGACCCTATGACTTGCTTTGGCCAATGAAATGTGAGCAGAAGTGATGCAAACCATTTCCAGGCAGAAGATTTAAGAGCCAGTGTGTGATTCACTACTTCTCGCTCTTTCTTTTTTTAACCGTGTCTCAGTGGATGCGTATGTCAGGATGGAACATATATTTATAGGCTTCAGTCCAGGGACTACAATGAAAAGAGACCCCCCATTCAATCCTGTCTGTTTTAGACATGTAGCATGAGAGAAAAATAAATCTTTGCTGTGTTAAGCTGCTGTTCTGATGATTGTTAGCTTGCACGGCAAAATTTAGCTTATCCTGACTGGTACATTGGCTGATGGAATGGTTTTATTTCCATATTCGTCTCCTCAATACAGTATAAACTGCATCAAGGACAAGAATAATGAAATTTAATTTTTCTACAAAAATCTGCTCCTCCTCCTGCATTGCCCAACAAAATAAATGGCAACAACATCCACCAGATACTTGAAGTCAGAAACATGACAGTACACTTCTGTATCCTTCTAGATCTTTCAACTGTCCATGATCCTTTCTTAGTATACAGTGTACTTTCTTAGTATCTCTAGAATGGCTCCATTTATTTCCAGCCTACTTCACTGTCTACATAAAGAACAGCATCTTTCTGCCACCTGCCTCTGGGCAGTCTCCTTGCTTCTAGACTACCCTGTCCCAGCCATTCTCCACACTGAGCTCAGATCTGGTATTTCTAAAATGCAAATCTGATAGTGTCACTACCCAGCTTTGAGCACTTCAAAGGTTCCCTATCACCTTCAGACTAAAGTCTCACCCTTTTGTTATGACTTAGAGGGTACATTAGGGCCTGGTCCACTCTAGAGGATAACTGCCATAAAGAAAGAGATTTTTGTCCATTTTGTCCATTGCTGTATTGTTGACACTAGCACAGAGCCTGGTCCATTTTCAACATTCCATAAATGGCTGTTAAGTCTTACTTATCTCCTGGCTCACTCACATGGTTCTTCCTCTTCCTCCCATACTCTTCTCCAAGGAGCACTCATGCTCTCTCTGGCTGGAATGCACTTCCTCCAGTTTCGCCCATAGCTGGCTTATCTCATCCTTCAAGTCTCAGTGCAAATGTCACCTCCTTACGGAAGCAGGTCTTCCAGAAGCAGGTCTTCCAGAACCATGTCTTCCAGAAGCAGGTCTTCCAGAAGCAGGTCTTCCAGAACCAGTAGCTCTCTTCTCATGACCCACTTTATAGCTTTCTTAGCATGTCTCATCTATTTGGCTTTTTAAAAATTTATTGCCTGTTTGTTTTCCCCTTCTAGAATGTAAGCTCTTTGGGGTAATATCTGTCTGGCTTTTGCCTGACAACATAGTAGCCATCCAATAGATAAATGAATGAGCCCCTGCTGGTTCCAGTACCCTCTTCCTTCATATATAGGATGGACCATACTTTCTAGTCTAAGTGATCCACATGCAACTTCAGATTTTAGAGGTCATTATTGACTCTTCTTACCTTACTATCCATTATTATCCATTATCAAGGTGTGAATGAGATTTCATTATTAAACATTGATATAGGAGTTGAAAAGAAATTATTTAGGCAGACAGTAAGGGTACAGGAGTCCTTGGTAAGGTTTTCCTTTTAACGAAAAGAAGTCCCCAAATTATTTTCTTTTCTAACAAAGAGGAGCCTCTAAAATCAAGCTGCAGATATAGAAAGGCAGGCTAGAGGCTTGCACAGGTGACTGCTGGCAGTTGTGCCAACAGGAAAGGGGCTACCTGGGGATAGACATGTCCAACATGGTGGCTCCATCTTCCCTTCTCTTTGCCAACTACCTGTGCAGTCAGGAGCAGACAGCACGGTCCAGGCCAGCAAAGTCTCCGTTTGCATAATAGGATTATGGTGGGGTGACCGGCTTCCCCACTTCCCCCTGCCCCCTACCCCACCCCCATGCTATATAAATATCACGACTGGTCCAATCAATCTTTGGGCCCTATGTAAATCAGACACCACCTCCTCGAGCTTGTCTATAAAATCCTGTGCAATCTGCAGTGGGCTGGAAGTCCCACTCGGGCACCCTTCTCTCTCCCAGGAGAGAAAGCTGTTCTCCTTTCTCTTTCTTTTGCTGATTAAACCTAGGCTGTTAACCTTACTCCACCTGTGTCCGTGTCCTTGCTTTCCTTGGCATGAGGCAATGAACCTCGGGTATTTACCCCAGACAACAGGGCCACTTCAATATCACTTTTAATTACCTTGAATTTTTTACTGATATGATTTTTCTGTTTTACCATACCCTTCTCCTAAAATACCAAATAAAGCTTTTACCCTAGATACCACATAGTGTAATGAAATTAAAATGTCAACAACATGAAAAAGAAGCAGTATTTTAATAAACCATGACATGTTTTGCCAAAATTTTGAACTAACTGGGTAATTTTTAACAAATCCAAAATCAATTTAGAAGGGAGCTGGGAAGCTGTCCCTGTCCACACCCGCTGCTGGAGGTGGAGTAGGATGGCCTCATTGTCCTCACCCCACCCTGCCATGTTTGGATTTGACTCTTCTGATCACAAGGAACAGAGATCCATTCTATTGCCTCAGGAAACGATAGTTTATTGTAAGAATCTGCATGGTAATAAAGAAAATGGGAATGTCAGCCAGGAAGCTAGCCTTCAGTGCAATTCAAAAAAAAAAAAAAACCACAAACAACCAGACTCCCCGAGAAAAACTGAAATGGTTGTTCTTGGTGGCTCACGCCTGTAATCCCAACACTTTTGGAGGCTGCGGCAGGAGGATTCCTTGAGCCCAGGAGTTTGAGACTAGCCTGGGCAACATAGGGAGACTCTATCTCTACAAAAAACAATTAAAAATTAGCCAGGTGTGGGGGTGCGCACCTGTATTCCAGCTACTCAGGAGGCTGAGGCAGGAGGATCTCTTGAGCCTAGGAAGTCGAGGCTGCAGTGAGCCATGATAGCACCCCTGCACTCCAGCTTGGGCAACAGAGCAAGAGCCTGTCTCAAAAATAAATAAATAAATAAATAAATAAATAAATAAATAAATAGGATTCTTCTGAATCCAAACAAATTCAAGGGATTTCAGAAGAAAAGTTTCTGAATTCTCCTTCTAAGGCTCTGCCCTTCACCGCTCTGCCACCTTGCTACTCTGCTCTTCTGCTTCTTTTCATGTTAGTCTACCTCTCTCCTACTACAAGTTACTGAATCACTCGCTTCTCTCTCTTTCTTAGTAGCTTCTGCCTGTTTATTGGTTTAGCTTCCCCATAGCCTTTCTTTGCTCAGACACCTCATGACTTGCAGCTCTACATGAGTCGACTTTCTGTATTTCTTCATCTTCAGTTCCCTTTTATTGCCAGAATTTTTCCTGCTTTCCAATTATACTGCCTCAGAGTGATGCTCTGATGAGGCAGCTCTTTCTGATTGGTCAGAGCATCTCAGTTGCTTAGGAACAGTAGCCCTCAGGCTGGTGCTTCCCTGTCTTTACTCAGCTGTGTCTGGGTGTATAGAGACACAAGGCGAGGACCACCCCAGCAGCAGGAGCTGAGATTGGGGCAGTATTCCTGAGAAGGAGGCAACGAACAGGCATGAACCATGGTTTACATGTTCAATAGTTAGCACTTAGCACTGATGCATTTGTTTAATATTTTGACAACTGTATTGTATTATAAATTGGCTTCCTTTGTAATCTCATGTGCTTTATCGTATGTCTCTACAATTGTTCTGAGAAGGCTTCCACAGGTTTCACCAGACTGCCAAAAAAGTCCATGGCACAAAATAAATTAATATCTCCTGCCCCACTCTCAGGTCT
The DNA here is from genome assembly GCF_008728515.1 of Papio anubis. Classification (NCBI taxonomy): domain Eukaryota; kingdom Metazoa; phylum Chordata; class Mammalia; order Primates; family Cercopithecidae; genus Papio; species Papio anubis. Next base: position 142,023,476 of record NC_044976.1, on the reverse strand, counting down.
CCTTGAAGGCATGGATAGTGTCTCATTCTCTTCTGAGGCTTTAGGGTCCAGCACGATGCCTAGCATGGAATAGACAAGAAAACATTGGTGGAAATAATGAATACTTAAATTTCCAGCATCTAAACTGTGCCTGGCCCATGGAAGACACTCAGTAGAAATTTCTAAATGAAGAACTAAACTTCTGAAGCCCCTACTGGCTGGCCCACGGTCTCCCTCCTCAAGTTACATTGAGTGGATCCGCATTCCAGCAGACTGAAGCAAGGAGTCATTTATCAAGTAGGCTGGTACACTATCAACAACCAATTTTTACAACAATACAAAATCCTCTGTCGCTCATAAATTACTTCAAGATAAATACCAGGCCTTAAAGTGAAGTGCTGCCAGATTAATGAACAGTTCCAGAATCAAATGAGCGGTTTCTAACGTCTGGAGGGCCTCCTTTATGGGGAGTTTGCCAGGACTGGGAATGGGCCTATGATTTAGCCATCCGTATTCCAGGTCCTGCATAGCACGTGTTTTCAAGCCAGCTGGTGGGGGTTAGTGAGGCAATCTGAGGACTTGGACAGATTGCTTTGTGTGCCGAGTTAACTGTCTCATGTAGAGACTGAAACTGTGAGATTGATTTCTTTAGTCCCATAGCCTAACCAGCTGAGCTTATCATCTTGACCACCTGAATGGATTCAGAGCATCCCAGGAAAGGAGCATAGCACAGAAGAGATGCACAGGAAGTCACAGTGATTCAAAACTCAGCAGAGAGAGAATGTTTGGATAACATCCTTGATACTTCACTTCCTGCCCACAAGAACGGCAAGGGCTTCAAAGTTATCACCTCCTTCCTTGTTCCACCCAAGCCCTGACCCTTGACTCTATGACAGCAAAGAGCGATGAAGGTCATGTTCCCAAGTATCTTGCAAGATTGCTGGCAGGGACACCAAGAAGAACTCATCCAGATTTTTTGCCACGATATTTTTTGCCACAGTATTTTGAGTTTTCTTTTGCCAACTTTATATGAGTTTTGCTTTTGATCCACCCCAAATATAGGAAGATCAGAGTTCACATCCTTCTCTCCCTCCCCAGGAAAGACCTTCCTGGCTGGTTGCAGGGACTGTCAAGGACTCTGATGTGCTCCTAGGGAGGGGAATTTATAGGGGGGTTAGCATGAATCAGAAACAGTACTGGGCATTTCACATCTGTTATTTAATTTGCAGAGACAAATGTTTAAAGACAATCTGAAGCACCTTCCCTCTAACCTGCCTTCAGAGTTTGTTTTTAAAAGTTAAAGACTACTACCAAGCATCATGCCCAGTACATGAGTGCTCTATGTATGTTGGACACATTGAAAAGTGAAAAGAATGAGTAATAGAATAATACATAGGATACATAATTCTTACTAGGGATAGATTTATCTGGCTAATCCATTGTCACTCTTGTCATCCAAGAAAAATGTCCAATGGGATACTGTGGTTTTAAGGTTTTACTTATTGATATATTTGTGCCAGACATATACTTAAAACCACTGGAAACATAATAAATTTTCAGGTGGACAGGAGTAAATGAGAGTTCTGGGAACCATGCCACCAGCGAGATATCATCACATGCAGTGACAAGAGGGCACCAGGTAGGATGACCATAATTCCCAATCTGCCCAGAACTGCCCTAGCTTACTCATACTGTCCCCTTTCATTCTCAAATGTGCCCCAGTTTCCATGTTCACACATCAGAAGACTCAATAGTGTCAAGATGGCAACTCTCTCCAAATTAATCTGTAGAATCAACAAAATGTCAATCAAAATCCCAACAGGTTTTTCTGTAGAAACTATCAAACTGACTCTGAAGAACCAAGAAGACCAGAAGCAACTCTGAAAAGGAACAAAATTGGAAGACCAAAACTATCTTGGTTCAGATTTATTATAAACTTATAGTAATCAGCACAGTGTAGTATTGATGGAAACAAAACAAACCTAAATAATCAATGGAACAGAATGGAAAGTGCAGAAGCAGACCCACGCATATGTGGACAATTGACTTTTGACGAAAGTGTAAAAGCCATCTAGTAGGGAAAGAATAATCTTTTCAACAAATGGTGCTGGGTCTAGGTGCTGTGGCTCACACCTATAATCCCCGGGCTTTGGGAGGCCAAGGTGGGAGGATCACTTGATGCCAGGAGTTCAAAACCAGCCTGGGAAACACAGCAAGATCTCACCTCTAAAAAAAAAAAAAAAAAAAAAAAAAAAAACCTTCTTAATTAGCTGGGCATGGTGGCACTCACATGTAGTCCTAGCTATTTGGGAGGCTCAGGCAGGAGGATTGCTTGAGCCTGGGATTTCAAGGTTGCAGTGAACTATGATCATGCCCACGCTACTGCACTCCAGCCTGAGTGACAGAGCAAGACCCTGTCTCTTAAAAACAAAATCATTGAATATTCATATGCAAAATAATTAACTTTGATTTATGGCACCAAACTGTATGCAAAACTTTACTCAAAATGGATGGTAGACTTCAGGATAAACCTAAAACCATAAAACTTCTGGGAGAAAACCTGTCAATTCGCCATAAAAGGACAAATTAATAAATCAGGTTTCATCAAAACTTTAAAATTTTGCTCTGTGAAAGGCTTGCTAAAGAATGAAAAGATAAGCCACAAAGAAAATATTTCAAAAACATATATCTGATAAGCAACTTGTTATCTAGGACATAAAAAGAAGTCTCAAAACATAAGAAAACAAGCAGAGAAAGGGAAGGACTTGCCAAGGTTTTCATATGAGTGAACAGCAAACCTGGGATCATCCTGCATCTCCCCACTCCCAAGCCCCAGCCCCATTCTCCCTGCCAGGAAGTCCCTTGTCAGAGTCCATACGGAAACATGGGTGATGCAGTAAGAAAGTACCCAAATCTTACTTTAAATCCTGGCACCACCACTTACTGGCTTTTGAAGCACTTGTATGACTTCTTGGTTTTCTCATTGGAATATTGGGAAGGTAATTTTTTTAAGTGCCCTGGTTTAGATGATAAATTATAAGGTCACTTTACCATTATATGACCCTTGGGGCATAGGAGATCACCAAAAAGGAGCAGAGGGCACTAAAAGGAGAGGTGGAGAACCACCAATGACCTGCTTTACTCCTTCAGTACTGTGCCCAGCCTGGACTCTGAGTCCTGTGTTGCAGTTATGAGGAGCCACAGCTACTTGTCAACCTGTCCAATTACACTTCTGGAATCCCAATAAGAAGTGCTTAGAAATACACGGCTCCAATTACCACAGGTCTCACGTTGGCTGCCCAGGAAGTGCTTGCTTTAGAATGCCTTTGGGAATTCCTCTCCCCAAGACTTCAGGTAGTCAATACTTTCACAGTAGGATCCAGACTTTATGTGCTTAAATGCATAGCATAGGAGAAAATCTTTCAGGCATCTCAGGGATTCTCCTTTCCCCTCACTTGTATTCTTTCACTTCCTTCATTCCAGCTACCTAAGCAGTTCTCCAAGTGCAGATAGTGAAGAAAGAGGCCTCCCTCGGGCCGCCTCCCAAATCTGTATAAAGTATTTCGTCTCTCTCTCTCTCTCTCTCTCTCTCTCACACACACACACACACACACACACACACACACCCTGAGAACTATTTAGGTAACCTTCTAACCTTCTCTTTCAGTTTGTGGTTTCCCCCATACACAGACCCAAAGACATGGATTCAAGTGCAAACAGTTAATTTTAGAGAGAATTTCAAGAAACACTGTCAGGGGAGTCGGGAAATGGGGAAATGAGACAGGGAAGGGGAGATGGCAATGAAGGTAGTTACCACTGTGGATAATTGGAGTTTAATCCAAATGACATCTCTGGGAGCCAGTGTAGAAAATGCATCTCAGGGCCATCTCACCAGAGCAGTGAGGGATCTGAGGTATTTATATACCAACTCCCTGAGTCATTGGTTGAGTCAATGCTGCCTTGGACAAGCTTAGTCCAGTTGCAAGCCAGAAATTTAAACAGCTTAAACTCCTCCGTGGCTGTTATATGTCTTATTAAAATTTGAACCCCAGCCTAACATAGCATAGTTCCTGCTACTGAGAGCCTCTTATGCTGGAGCCAAAGCAATCTCTGGCTTCTCAAGATGGAATTCAGGCAAATGGCAATTGGAAATTGACCGGTCTGCACTGAAGTGGCAAGAGTGAGTAGGGGACACCAAGTTACTTTTTCATGGAATTACAGCACCATTTAACAAGCACTGAATAGCACACTTAGTGTGGCATGCTCACCAAATACTCATAGGCTTACTCATATTTGATGACCAAAAGACTGAATGGAAGAAACACGGATCATTTCCAAGTCAAAGCACTTAAGAGTCAGTATGCAACCTTTGTACCCTCTCTTCCCATTATACAGCAACTCAAAAGCTGCATGTTCCAGATTGGGTAGCTACAGGATGCAAACAGACTAGATCCTTAAGTTGCCACTGGGAAAGGAGCTGACCTGGAAAGTTGCAGGACTCACAGCCAACTTTGTGCAAAAGAGAAATAAACCTACATATGCTAAGGTGCTGAGATTTTCAGGTTTGTTTGTTACTGCAGCAGAGCTTAACCTAACCTGACTCATATAGTTAGAAACTTTGTCCTGATTTCAATTTTATGTATTCATTGAACAAATAATTATTAAAAGCCCTGTATATTCTTGATGCTGAGGATACAGTAGTGAACAAAAGAACAAAAAGATTCTTTTTCTATGGGATATAATATATATTAACAGGAAAGCAGTTTTGCCAATAATGGAAAGGTTTATTTCTCCTTATAGTAACTGTAAGAGGCAGAATGGTAAATAAGCAGCCCAGAGGGGGAAATGTTCTATTTTTATAGAAGGAAAACAGTCAGTTGTTATATGTGAGGCAAAGTTGTTACAGAAAAGGAAAGAAAAATACCAATGCAAACTTCTTGTTGTACATCATTTCAATACTTGTTGAGTACCAATTATAGGCCAGGGTTTATGCTGGATGCCAGGGATTGGGAAGAAAATAAGAATAATGCCATGCTTGACAAGCTGAGTCTAGTGAGAGGAGAGAAATGTAAACCAAGCATAAATTATTTGATGACTTCTCTGTCTCTTAATTAACCTTTGAATCTCAGACTGTCACAGGATAGATGCCCAATAAGTATTTATAGAATATAATAATAACTGCACTATATTGTTCCCCTCAACCTCAGAAGAAAAGCTACATTAGAAAGGAACAAATCAGATTGAACATGATGGCTCACATCTGTAATCCCACCACTTTGGGAGGCCAAGGCAGGAGGATTGCTTGAGGCCAGGAGTTTGAGACCAGCCTGGGTAACATAGTAAGACCATGTCTCTACAAAAAATAAAAAAAATTGTCCTGGTGTGGTGGCATGCACCTGTGGTCCTAGTTACTGGGGAGCCTGAGGTTGAAGGATCACTTGAGCCCAAGAGTTTGAGGTTAGCATGAGCTATGATCATGCCACTGCACCCCAGTGTGAAGAATAGAGTGAGATCCCAATAAAAAAAAAAAAAGATAGCCCATACCCTTACATACCTTCACACCCTCACCTACTCAGCCTTTGCAAATCAATGCCTAAGGAGGAGACTTCCCATATTACTCCCAGAGTGCACAGTACAGGGCTCAGCAATGAGCAGTCAACTGAAAGATTGAGCTCTGTGGAGGTACAAAGGCCTAACAGCTGTTGAGAGTTTAACTTGAATAATCCATAAGGTGGAATGTTAACCCTAGGGACCAAAATAAAGTCAGCAACTTTCCACTTGAAGCATATCCAGCCTACATAGATCACTGCAAATCCCTGAAGTCTATGTCAAGGACTTGTGAACATTTCAAGAAATGTCAATACCTGTAGCACTGCCCCTATTTTAAAGAGAAGTAAAGGCACTATATACATCCAGAAAATAAGTCAAATCAGTGCATTTGTTAAGTCCCGGGGTCTCCTGTGGCCATATTCTCACCTCTAGTTCTGTTCTCAACCTTCTCGATCCCTCTGTGCTGCTGGGACTCTGTTGCTTTCTCTAATAAGTAAGCAGATCCTGGGGAATGTCTTTGGCAGATTCTGCTTTGGAGAAACTAACAAACTAAATCAAACTGACAAACCATTTAACAACATAACTTAAAGCAAGGTTGTTCTTTCCCTAAGAACAGGGCACCCTCAGCCTCTTCAGGTTTCTGGGTAACATTAGAGGTTCAGGGCATCTCTAGCCTGCAAGCTGCCATTTGTGGGGTCTGTGGAGAAAGTAGAGCACTGATTTCCATCCCCAACTGGACCTGCTTCTTTACCCAGTTGGTCTTCAGTGTGTCCCCTCCTGCTCATCCCTCACTCCCCGGCCTCCACTGTTCCACGATGACTGATAAACTGCCAGTGGATTCATACTACTTAAAACAGAGAGTATCTAAAATGATCACTACAATTTACCAGCCCCTTTTATCCTTGGGCAAATTCCTCTTACGTAGCTAACTGCTTTGTCTGGCCAGAAAACAGCTTTGTGAAATACAATCCAAGGTACCATGAAGTTTTGTAATCTCTTTCTGTTAGATATACAACCTACCCTATATCTAACCCCAACAGTTGGAAATCATATTAACTGACCTCTGATAAGCATCAGAAACCAGTTGCTTCTCACTACTAGTCATCTATTTTTGGAACTGAATGCAAAGGAAACATATGCTCAGTCATGACTGTGACTCTTTAAAACAAAGTCTGTTCATCTTTCATCTTCCCACATTGCTTGATTCTTTTTTTTTTTTTTTCTCACCTACCCTGACCCATCACTTTAGTCCTGAAAATTTCAAAAAAAAAAAAAAAAAAAATGGGTGGGAGGATTGTTTTTCTTTTCTTCATCCCTTCCCCACCCCAAATCCTCATCCCTGTAGAATAGCAAACCACATCTTACCTATGTGGAATGCAGAAGGAATGTTTTCCTTTTGATATTAAAAAGTCCTCCCACCAACTAGGTAAACATTGGCCACATCACAGAGCTGGTGTGTTATTGCAGAGCAGAGGGGAGCACAAATCCAGAGTTTTTTCAGGGTCGTGTCGAAAGGAATCTCAGGCATTGGCTGCAACTCCAGGGAAGAGATGAAAACACTGTGTACACGTGTCAGAATGCCAACTGCAATTGCATGCATGGATTGCTACAGTGACAGAGGATTCGATTGAACAATGGGATCTTCTTTACAAGTAGTGTGTGGGATTCCCTCTCCTCCTCCAAGACAGGATCCTAGCTGAGATTAAACACAGTGTTCTTGGAGGTTCCAGCAACAACAGGTCGATTTTTGAACAGTGCTGTCAACAGGGCACCATTGCAATCCAGTGCTTTGAGAATTGCTGAACAAAAGCAAAGTGTCAGACTGTGTCACGGGGATCAATCAGTCAAGGACACATCTTTCCCATGTCCTTAGGGGTATGACATTCTCAACTACCACTGAACAGCAGAAAAGTGGGACTAGGGAAAATTTAAATGATTATTCTCATTGCACCCAGGTTTCAATATGGACAATTTGCGATGATCTGAGATGAAGTTGTGACGTTGTGAAATGTTGAGCTAATGCAGTTGCATTCCAAGGCTTCACAGAGGGAATGTGGCATGCTGGTCCCATTCTGTGTTTGATTTGCTTGATGGTAATAGGAGAGTTATTTCAACTCTCTTTCTCTATTTCTCCACCCCTTAGGAAAAAAAGACCATTTTAATCCTTCAATAGAGCATCCAAGAGGATTAAGAAGTAATAAGTTATCTATGTGAAAAGTCCTCCATTGTACCCATAGAGATTTTGTCGATTATTAATAAAAACACCCCCAAGGCTTCCATTTTTCCTTGGATTCTGAGTATGTGGTTACTTTTGTTCATGGCATCCAATGGTAAGTTAATTTTATTAAGAACATTTTTAGAAAGCTAGAATGTCAGAAGTTGACACTACTCTCTTTCCAGTCCTCTATTCTTGGTAACATCATTAAACATCAGCTGGCCCCAAAGGCAAGTTGCACCTTTTTTTAATCTAACAGCCATTCTGTGGATAGCATTTGTTTTCCATTGCTGCCAAGGAGACAATCTGGCTTTCATTTCCTTTGAAGAAGAGCCCGTTATGATGAGTCAGGTCTACACTGGGAATAATTAGGTCAAATAAATGAGCCCTTCCAGCTGCCTGTAGCATCACTCAACACCCCCCTGTTGCAGATGCAGGAGACATTTCTGGAGCAAAAGCAGAGTTTATCTGTCGTGAGTTACCCCTTCCACTTGCCCAAGGGATGCTATCAAAACGTATGCAAGGTAATTATGGCTCCTCTCCTTGCATCTGGAAAAGCGAAAACGGATCCATAAAATCGCGCTGAGATCTCATTGTCTTTCTGCCCTACCAGAGAAAGCTCCTGCCGCATGAGGAAATAAGAACCAGCTGGCAAGCTTGGGCAAGACACCTGCCTTGTGCCACATTTGCCCTCATGGTCTCCCGGCCACCTTATCCTCAGTTGTCACATCCGCTGGCAGGAGAAAAAGGAAATTCAATGACACTGGAGTCATGTACCAGCCCTTGTTAGTATTCCACTTGAGCTGATATCTGCAGCTCATCACTCAGGCAAGCATCTGGCCCAGCCACCTCCACAACTCACGCTCTCAGGTAGTTTTCTTGTGTGTTCAACATCTCGTATACACAGAAGGGGACTAATCTGGGGATGAATTAGAAATACAAACTGCTATCCAGGTTAAAGATCTCCCCTATGCAGATCTGGGCACCAGGACGTGGAAAATGAGATTAAAAACCATATATAGAATAAGTCTTTCATCCAAGAGTCTCATTACTCAGAGAGAAAAAAGAATCTTCAGTTTTGTTTCTCTCCCTCAACTTTATGAAACCATTTAAAGATTACTATAATGTAGGAACCCTCATGAGTTGCACCATCAAATTCCACAACCTGGAATTTTATACCTTACATTAACATGGGTCACTGACCTCCTCCAAGGGGCTGATGATGCATTTCAGGCTGGCCAGCTCATGTGCCTTTCCCAAGGAACATGTGGTCTTCAAGATCCCATCACTTAACTTTTTAAATCTAAATCACCATTTGAAGTCTCTCGTGCAAGTGGTTTGTCTTGAGTTGTCTTTGCTTTGCTTGCCCAAGGGGTTTTATTATTCTGGGTTATTCTAGCTCCACAGGAAATGAGAATATCAATATCTACACTCTGTCTTTAAAAAAAAAATTAGAGGAATTTGGCCTACATTGCAGTAGTAACTCAGAACAAAAGACTGCTCACCAATTCCTCCTTCCAAGCTGCCTACGCTATAGTGATCACCACATCTCACATCTACCGGAAAGTAAATGATGCCTCAGTAGAACCTCAGGAAGGACAGGACAGCTGTAAACCTCAAAAATGAGCACATTTGCAACCATTCTGGGGCAATAGCCTGTCAAACAAAGTTTATCACAAAACAGTTTTAATTCAGTCATTGAATAGTTCATTGTTGAGTGACCGCTGAATGCAAAGCAATTTTACCTTACCTGTTTCACCCTCACTTGTGAACATCAGCCTTGCTGTCCTTCAGTTGTACAGTAAACCCTGAATCCAGAGGCCTCCCCTCCTCAGGCACCAGTGTAATTCTCAGTTATGGGAGATAAGGAAGGCTTTCCTTATGAGACTCGATTTAAACTCTCAATGCTGGCTCACAGCCCAGCCCCTACAGATTCCCCCACCTTACCTTCCTCTGACATGAAATCTTCCAGGTAAAAGTTAAGGAGCCCTAATCCCACATTGCCTATGGATTAACCCAGGAAAGAGGACATCATAACCCTAAATGAAGTACAATTAATTTTTTTAATCTGTTGCAGCCTTTAAGCAGTTTCATTCACTTGCCTTGCCCTAACCTAACTTCCTCTCCTGGGATGTGTCAGCAAGGCTCATTATTAAGAAACACTGGCATCATCTTCACCATGATCTTGTGACTTCAGCACCTCCGCTTCCATGAGTAAACCTCAGCTGTTCCAAAGTGAAACAGTGTTTCACCTCTCCCAAGAGTCTGGGTCCAAGTCATGCTGCCAACTTCAAACAGAAGGAGAGATGTGAGGAAAGAAGGAAGACCCCCTCATTGAGGCAGAAGAGTAGCCTCAGGTCCTCTGACACCCAGAGGAGGTCACAGCTAGATTTACTCTGGTATCTCCAGACCACAGGTGCAGCATGGCTCACATGTGCAATGAATTCAGCATGTGATGTGGGTAGAGTGTGGGAGTGGATGCTTACACATGCAGTCACTGAAGCCTGGACTGTGCTCGGTGAGGCGGGAAGAGGGGAACCGAGGTCTAGCAAGACCCATTAATTCACATGATCATTGTCCTAGCTGGTCAGGCTGGATTGAATTCACAGCAGGGTGGCCTCATAGCCCCTGCTGTTATAAGCAGGGTAGGGATCACAAAAAGTTTTAATTGCTGGTAAAACAAATGGAACAAAACTTTAAAATACAATTTTCTGCTCCCCCAACCCCTGGCCCCACCCCATGTCTTTAACCTGTGATCGAAAGGATATTAAGATCTTGGGTGTATCCACAGTCCAGAAGACAAGAACGAAAATCCTGGGATGTGAAATATTCTGCAACAAGAAAAGCAACTGGAGAGGTGACTAAATTCATTGCAGCTGTTTTGCCCTCCTCTTTTTTTCTCTCACTCCCTCTTTCCTGGAAGTCCCCTAGTAAGAAGTAAAAGAGATAATGGCTTTGCAGTGCATGTTTTTCCTGGAATTGGAAGGAATTTTAACAAAGGAACCCTTCAGAATGACCCCCCCCCACCCCTGCTTTTCACCTGAAGTAGGACAAGATTGGTGCCCCCAACATCATTCTCCATGTGCCCCCAGGTTGGGGTGGGGGGTGGCCACTCCTGATAAGCTCTTAGCAATTTCCCTATTTGTGGACTCCGAAGCTCCTTAGCTTGACAACTGATGAATAAGTTTTCTTTTGTGGGATAAGAATAGGTGACCTTTTCCCCCTGAATTCCCGTCCTGCCGCCGGGGAAGAGAGCCCAGGATCCCTTCTGTTGGCCTTCACACCGTGGGAAAGAGTACCTAGAATTAAAAGCCTGATAAATGCCCTCGAACAGCTTTGAAAATCACTCAGCGTGAGCACTTGCCCCCTGAACAAATGTCCAAGTTGTATCACTACGGGAATGGCTCTCGGGTCACAGACACAGAGGTGATTCTCTTTGTAAATACATTCATGCCACTTGTCTCGTTTCTGAAAACAGTTTCAAAAGAATTATTTGGTGAAGTCAGTTTCCTAGGAGAATCCATCACACTTCCCCAGAGATATTTCCACCCTTGCAAACCATTAGATAAACTTAAAGAACAAATTAGTCCTCGTGGTAGGCCACCCCCACCCCATCTCCAGTTCACCACTTCAATCATGCTACTTTCTCAGTGGATTTGAAGCCAAGCTTTCACATCAGAGCCCTCCAACCAAGAGCCTGAGTGTATAACTCATAAGAACAATCAAATAACAACGTTTTTCTTTCCATTCTTCACATCTGGTATCTGCTGCCTTGTGAATGGGGTGCCCATCAGCAGGAAGGGTTAGAGCTAGGGTAAGTGTGCAGGGAGTAAGCCTTGAAAAGAAAGAGGTGAGGAAAGAGCAGCAAAATCAGGACTGTCCCAGGAAGCGTCAGTCAAGGGTTTTGAAATCCTTCAAATAGTTACTTCTGCTGTCTTGGTTTTGTCCACGTCTCCTCTTTTATCACTTATCTGCCACCCTAAAAACTATGAGCTATGCCTAACATAGCGCTAACCAGTTAAAGAACTGCTGGTAACTTTAGAAAAGAGTCCACTCTCCATCAGAATAAGAACAAAATATTTTTTAAAAAAATTATTTTTGACTGGGTGTGGTTGCTCACACCTGTAATCCTGGCACTTAAAGGGGGCTGGGGTGGTCAGATTGCTTGAGGTCAGGAGTTCAAGACCAACCTGACCAATACGGTGAAACCCTGTCTCTGCTAAAAATACTAAAATCAGCTGGGTGTGGTGGCACATGCCTATAATCCCAGCTACTCGGGAGGCTGAGGCACAAGAATTGCTTGAACTCAGGAGGCGGAGGGTGCAGTGAGCCAAGATCGTACCACTACCCTCCAGCCTGGGTGACACAGTGAGACTTTGCCTCAAAAAAAAATTATATATATATATGTAATTATTTTAGGCCAAGGGCAGTGGCTTACGCCTGTAATTTTAACATTTTGGGAGGCAGAGGCGGGAGGATCACTTTACCTAGGAGTTTCAGACCAGCCTGGGCAACATAGTGAGATCTCGTCTCTACAAAAATATTTTTGAATTAGTCAGGCGTGGTGGTGCATACCTGTAGTCCCAGCTACTTAGGAGGCTGGGGCAAGAGAATTCTGCTGCTGCATTTTGTGCTACTGCACTCCAGCCTGGGCAACACAGTGAGACCCTGTCTAAAAAATAAAAAAAAAAGAAATATATATATATATAGATAGATAGATAGATCCATTTTAGAGTTACAGCAAAATTAAGGGGAAGCTGCAGAAAGGTCCCATATAGCTCCTGCTCCCACATGTGTATAGCCTCCTCCATTATCCACACCCCTGGACAGAGTGGAATATTTGTTATAATTGATAAACCTGCGTTGACACATCACTGTCACTTGAGCTCCATAATTTGCATTAGGGTTCATTCTGGGTGTTTTGTATTCTACAGGTTTGGACAAATGTAATAATGACACGCATCCACCAATATAGTATCATACAGAGAGTTTCCACTGAACAAAATCTATTTTTATTAACTTGGCATACAATAAATGAATTAAGCAACATAGCAGCACAGTGTAGTGGGGAAAGCAGAGACTCTGGAGTCAAGCAAGCCAGGATTCATGCTCTGCTTCTATTACTTACATCGTTGTGGTTACGGCAGGTTACTCTCTGAGATTCTGTTTTCTCCTCTGTAACATTAGAATGATTATACTTACATGATTCAAGTAAGAACAAAATGAGAAAAAATGAAATAATGAAGGGTAACACACTTGGTACAATGTCATAATAAATAGCAGCTAGGTACTCCCATCCTTGATGTATATCCAGCCATAACTGTGATCCCATCATTAACAGGTTCTGACATTTTGACTTGTCTCCGTTTTCTTTTTTATAATAAGCGGCAAACAATGTCAACAGCCAGCTCAGTTACCCATAATAGTTGCAATACTTAAGCAGCAAAATAACACGTCAAATTATAAAGAAAAATATCTCACACAAAATGGGAGAAAGAAATACTGGAAAGAAATGAGAGGTAAATTCACAACTTCCACAGTGCATTCTCTGAGAGAAGCAAGTTTTGCTGTTATTTAAATCTTAATAGGTAATTTAAATATAGATGTATACCATTATAAAAGTGCATTTCCTTGAGTTAAAGAATTTCAGGATTGTTAAGTCCAAATCATTATCAGATACCTGAATATCATTAAAAATCCTTTTTACATTAATTTACTCTTTGGAGCACTTTTCAAAAACGCTATTTAGGAATCCCTGAATAAGCAAAATGGTCACAATCCAAGAATAAGAGGTTAGAAGTGATAAAGGGAGGTTATCTTCAGAGAATCCTCTCCATTTATAGGTACTAAGTTGTGAATGCATAAATAACCCTATAATAAACCTTCAAAGGGATGTGTTGAAAGAAATGTACAAATCTAAATATAGTAGTTGCTTACTAGTGAGTCAAAGCAATTGGAGAGAGATGCTGTAATAAGAGATAAAGTTCAATCAGCTCCTTTAGTCCAGAATTTTTCAAAGCAAATCCACAGCCCAACTGTACCTAAATCCTCTAGGGACAGTGAGAGATGGTGGTAGACACTGAAAATGCAACCTCTTAAATTTCATCCCAGAACTCTGAACACAATCTTTGAAGATGGTCATGAAATTAGCATTTTTCAAAAAAGAATGCATTTTTAATAAATTCTGAATGTGAAACCAGACTTGAAATGTGAAAGGAAGTGAAAAGACAAAGCTAGATACTCATCATTGAAAAAGAGGCAAAGTAGATAATGTGCTAATGGAAAGAAAGAGGAAAAGGAAAATTCAGTCATCTTCATGTGATGTGTCATAACGTATCATTAAGAAAGCACCCATGTGACTCATTCCCAACTAAACTGCATCTGAGAGAATCTCACTCAAAATATTACCCCACTCTTCTAAAATGATTCCCAAAGTTTAGCCAAATTTAAAATGGAAGGCTGGAGGCAGGAAATATTTATTTTCTCTAATATATTGCTTTCACACTCAATGTCATATTTCTCTTAAGATTTGAAGGCCTTTAGAGAAAGAAAAGCCTAGTGGAAAACCAATATTGTTTTGTATCAATGCATCGTTCTAGAAAACAAATTAACTCATATTCATCCGCATAAAGATAAATTCTTCAGGAAAGATTATCAAGAAATAATAGTAGGCTGGGTGTGGTGACTGATGCCTGTAATCTTAGCACTTTGGAAGGCCAAAGCAGGTGGATCACTTGAGGCCAGGAGTTTAAGACAAGCCTGGACAACATGGCGAAACCCTGTCTCTACTAAAAATACAAAAAAACAATTAGCCGGGCATGGTGGCTCACACCTATAATCCCAGCTACTCAGGAGGCTGAGGCGGGAGAATTGCTTGAACCTGGAAGGTGGAGGTTGCAATGAGCTGAGACTGTACCACTGCATTCCAGCCTGGGCGACAGAGGGATATCCCAGCAAAAAAAAAAAAAAAAAGAAGAAGAAAGAAAGAAAATAAGAGAGATAAAGAGAGGGAAAGAGAGAAAGAAGAGAGGGAGAGAGGGAGGGAGGAAGGAAGAAAGGAAGGGAGGAAGGGAGGAAGGGAGGGAGGGAGGGAGGATAATTGTTTAATATAAAATCATTTTCTTAAATTTCCAGAAAAAAGAATCAGCACTCTCTTCCAGTTCATTGAGAGACATGGAAACTATGATGTATTTTCTTACCAAAGGGTAAGTTCCTCCTATTCATTTTATCCTACAAAGCTCCCAAGGAGCTAACTTTAATATGTTGTCACAAGTTAAAGTATTTTTAATTCAGACTGCACATGAAACGGAGTTTGTAATTTCATCTTGGTCATTAGATCATGTAATCTTATACTTTTCAATTGGCTCTTTGCATTTTTCTTATTCCTATACCTTCATCTAAAGCCTAAACCACAAGCTGTATCCCTAACTCCAGCTGAGCAGATCATTCCCCTAAAATAATGAGATAAAAGTTGAGATATAGAAAGTATGACAGAATTCTAAGAAATTGGAGGTATAATATCTGCCTGAGGTAATCAAGAAAAATTTCACGAAAAGGAAGAGTCCTGATAAAAAGTGTAGATTTCAAATGTGAACACACAGACACAGGGAGGGGAACAACATACACTGGGGCCTTGCTGGGATAGGGAGTGCACAGGGAGGGGAACAACAGGGAAGGAGAGCATCAGGGAAATAGCTAATGCATGCTGGGCTGAATACCTGGATGATGGGTTGATAGGTGCAGCAAACCACCATGACACTCATTTATCTCTGTAACAAACCTGCGCATCCTGCACATGTATACCCTGGAACTTAAAATAAAGTGTAGATTTCAATAAAAAGAGATGATCAAAAAAGGATACTACAGAAAGAGAGAACAGGTATAGAAACATGACGGTCAAAAATGAAGAACATAATTAGAGAAAGGCATCTCTCTTTCCAGTTTCCCTCTACATGTTTTATCATTCCCCTGATCTTATCTATTTGACTCTTTCAATGTTTCTCCAAATTTTGCTTTACATTCGATTCTGTTTGTTATTAGTCTAATTAATAATTTCAATACCTATCTCCACCTAGACTATTGTGACCATCTTCAAAATGGTCTCTTCCATTCATTTTTTCATCTTGTATTAATCTGATGCTTCATTTTACAGCTTAAAAAACAGGATTGGATTTCTCAGTGCCCACTGAATACAGCCATAACTCTTTACTCTAATATTTAATGTCCCATTATGTCATTCTAGGTTTGGGTTTTATAATTTCCCTTAATGCAGATATACGGACGCCATGAAATAAGCAAAGAAATCAAGTAACAAAAAGACTGAGATCCAATTAAAAAGTCATGAATGCTTAAAGCACGGTTCATGAGGATTTTCTAGTGGTCTGAGTGCTCACAACCTTGAAAAAGAATGAATACTACAATCTTGTGGGCTCAATTTTTTAAATATATATGCACATATGCAGAAAATATGTCCAAGTGGAGGTAAACTCGATGTTATAAATAATTATTTTTAGAAAACAGGATCATTAATGTTTTTTCTTTACATTTTTCTGTGTTTTCTAAGTGCTATATTATAAGCCATACTACTTTTTTAATTGAAAGCAGGCTCTAAAATGCATGCTCTAAAAAAAAAAAAAAAAAAAAAAAAAAAAAAAAAAAAAAAAAAAAAAAAGGCCATGAATGACCTTTGAAAGCCCAGTGTCAACAGAAGCATAGAGTGAGCCACAAAGAGAATGAAAAAACTGAGGCGTAAAGAGAAGCTGAAGAGGGAAAGCAGCTAGTGTAGATAATTCCTTGGGGAAATCAGGCATTAAAAGGAATAGTAATGATCAAACAGCATTCCAGAGGAGTTAGGAGTCGCCAGGACCAGCTCCTTGATGGTGGTCATGATAGATGCTGGTGGCGGTGTCAGCTGTTTGTGGTAAGTGGCATCAGGATAGAGGAGACTGGGTGCCGAGATCCCCTATCCAAAATCACAGCAAAAAAGAGAGGCGCTCGTTCAAAACCAGGGAAAATGGGCCTTTACCAAGCCAAAAATCTGCATAAAAATCTTGAAAACATTTATAAGAACCACGACTTTGGGTAGAAAGTTTACTTCAGCATATTTTGGGAAAGGAGGGGGCAATATTAATTAAATATACACTTATTTATTTATTTGTTTATCCCCCAACTTGTCACAGAAGGAATCTAAGACAGCAACAAAGCACTATATGCTGGATAAAAGCCACCACATCCTGGAATATGAGCTAAACTCCTTTGGCCACCAGTCCTATAAGACCCAAGCAAATAGATCGTAAACAAAGAGCTCAAAGCACCAAGCTCTTAAACAGAAGGAAATAAAACTATGGATGGCTGTGATGAGAAGGGGCAAGTCCCCAGGTGTACCTTTGTGCTGAACTGGCTCCCACCACATCAAAAGCAATGGCACGGCCCCTAATTCCAATTGCTGAAACATTTTAACAGCTGGGAATTAAAATAAGCTGTCAGCCAGCTCAAAAAGATTTTTTAATTCAAAATAAATCAGGCTAACAACCTGCAGATGTTTGGAGAGAAAATGTTTGGGTGACTCATTTTCAAAACCCAATTCCTTAACTTTGCCATTTCAGGGTTGCTGAATGCCTGCTACCTGCCCTTAGCTTCTAATCAAGAGACAAACTGTTATCTGGCATCCTCATGCTTAACATTGGTCTATTAGGTTGATGAGCAGTCATGGCAGCACCCCTGCTTCTCCAGGGATTCCCTCACTCTCTGATAGCAGGTGTAGATAATCAGTTCTGCCCGGCAGTTTTTGTACTTAAGTTTGCATTCACCTTTATAGCAAATTCTTAGAATAAATAGAGATATTCTCAGTTATTTACTCACTGAGAGAACAAAATAAACACAAAGGGAGAAAACTGGGGAAGAGGAGATTGAAGGAAGAAGTAGTAATACAACAGATTGGAGATTTATAGCCAGGCTGGGCACAGCAGCTCACACCGGTAATCCCAATGCTTTGGGAGGGCAAGACGGGAGGATCACTTGAGGCCAGAAGCTGGAGACCAGCCTGGGCAACATAGTGAGACTCTGTCTCTACATAAAATAAAATGTAAAAATTAGCCAGGCGTGGTGGTGTGCACCTGTAGTCCCAGCTACGTAGGAGACTAAGGTGGGAGGATCACTTGAGCCCAGGAGATCAAGGCTGCAGTGAGTTATGATTACCCCACTGCACTCCAGCCTGAGTGACAGAGCAAGTGAGACTCTGTATCAAAAGAGAGAGAAAAAAAAGATTAATGGCCAAAGATAAATCAGCATCTCAGAGCCTAGACCAAGGACAACCATGGGAGGTGCCACACATCAGTGGACCATGAATGGAAGAAGAAAGGGTAAACTTTAGCTTCTCCATCTGAGAGCCATCCAAGTCAATGAGGACTTGCATTCTTTCAGCTGGTGAATATGAAAGAGACAGAAATAATACATGCAGTGTTCATCTGATTCTAAAATCTGGGGAGCTGTTGGTCCATCAAAATGATGAGGCAGAGGTATCAGATTACTGCTGGTGCAACTTGAGCCTTCTCACCCATTCATAGCCAGTAGATGGTTTTGCCCCTCCTAGAAGTTCTCCCCCCCCCCTTTACCTCCCATTAGCCAAAGCGGCTGATGCTGGCAAGCAAACAATGGCCTCCGTTTCTTCTTCTTTTGTGCATCCATAGGCCTTTCATGTTCTCCCACTGAGGGTCTCAAACACACTGAGTACGAAAGTAATCTGTCTACAAGTTTGTCTCCCCCTTTTATCCTTGAAAGCAAGAGCTGTGTCTTACCATCTTTGCATCCTCAGCACCCATCATAGGACCTAAACAGAGTAAGCTATCAGAAACTATTGGCTGAATTATTCAGTTAAGTCCATTAAGGAGAAAAAACATTATTTTGAAAGGGAGCAAACTCAAAAGTCTCAAAAATGTTCTTCAGTCATGAAGTCAGTTTCCCAAAATTTGGTGACCTTTCCTCAACCAAAATGACTCCCAAGACCAGAAGCTGAAACAATAATACAACACGTTTGACTAGAGGCTATTGGATCAAACTAACAATGAAAAGAAAGGTTTCTCAAAAACAATACAGTTGACACTTGAATACAAGGGGTTAGGGGCACCAACGCCCCATGCAGTCAAAAACACACAAATAACTTTTGACTCCTCAAAAACATAACTACTGATAGCCTTTCCTGCACAGTTAGGGACTATCTCACCAGAGTCAACATCCTTGACAAATGAAAAGCAATTGGCTACCAAGATTGCATTTCTTTCCAGCAAGGATCAATAGCTAAAAGGACATATACTGAGTTTGATTCTCTCCTACATCACAAAAGAAGTGGACTTCCACTAGCCATGATCATGTCGAACAAAATTGTCAAAATCCAATACCTTTCTACTTGTCTCCATTAGTCACTAGTTTCATCTGAAAAAGTCATATTATCTAGTCAGTCAATAAACATCACTTAAAGTCCTACTAGGTGCCAGGCAGCATGCCAGATAGATAGATGAATAGACATGATTTCTCTCTCACAGAGCTTAAGCTGGTTCTTCCTAACTTATACCCCTTATTGGTAAACTGGGGCTCCTGATAGAAAGGGTTCTAATTAAGAATAAATGAGATAACATATGTCATGTGTCAAACACAGTACCTAGTAAATAATATAGGCTCATTAAATGAAATATACTATTATTATGATTAATCAAATGAGATAATGTCTAAGTTCTATGAGTTGTACAATGCAGTAGAGTTGTTGTTACCATTTCTACCATAGAAAAGTTTCAGTAGAATTGTTAAAGTCAATATATTTTCATTAATTTAAAATGCTGAACTTTATGTACATCTACATTTCAAATGTGGCCGTTCTGACAGCCCATGCACGCTTTAGACCCTAGAAAATGTTGGTAAGTAGGCTTATCTCTGAAAACTCCTCCAAAGCACCCTACACACTAGCTACATCAAACAGCTTGCAGTTGCTAATACAACAAGCTCATTCACCCTTGGCTCCAGTGGAATCTGTGTAGACTTGGTTTTTTTGGCACCATGTTACATTTCTCTGTCTCCCTACCTCGAAGTCACATCATTGAGGACATGAAACTTGTTCTACCTTTGCTTTCTATACCTGCTGGGTTTTTGCTCAGTTCCTAGGGTGTAGTAATGGTTTGGTGCATTAATGTTCATTATTTTAAATATAATGATTAAATGAATGAACAAGAAGGAACAAACAGAATATATTACTTCTGTTCTAACTATCTTCTTATATGTAAAATAAATCATGTTAGAAGCATAGTTCCTTATGTTCTCTATTTATCCAGAATTCAATAAGCACTTAATAAACACATGATTAACTATTGTGTGCACATCCAGGTGCCAGGCCCTATGAGTGATATAGAAATGACATAGAGAGTGCACACGTTGTACACAGATTTTTAGACTTTGAAGGCTAACAACGCGTCAGGTCTATTATTCAAAACTATCATCTTATAAATTATGAAACTAAAGTTCATTCATAGAGTTTGATTTAATCAAAAAACAATGACAAACATATATTATCTACTTACCATGTGCCAAACACTTTACATGTATTATCTCCTTTAATTCTCAAAGACACACTATAAAGTACTATTATCATCTCCATTTCACAGATGATGAAACTTTTGTATTAGGAAGATTAAGCAACTTGCCCAAAACAAGACCAAATCAAAGAAGAAGGCTGTAGCAACTCCCACCCAATTCTCATGCTCTCTCACCATGCTGATTAAACAACTGAAATGGTCCAAAAGTAACATGTGAGCAGAATTTCAAGCAGGAACACTGCTAACCTGGCATCCATCAGCACAATCGAGAGACCCATGGGCCACTAAAGAGACGGCTGTCTCCTGCAGCTCATCAGAGGCAGGTCGATTCAGGGTGTATGACAGCTTGTAACTTCTCATCTGTCTTGTGATTTATTAAATGTGATTCTGGTTACTTTAATATAAGGAAAAAGGAAGGTGCTCTTTCTCTCTCCCTGCCCTCACCTCTGTCTCTTAGATGCAAGAATAGAGACAGAAAGATGGGTGGGGCTACATGTTCGGAATCAGAAATCATCCCCCAAGCCACACAGTTGCTCATTTCACCAGAGAAAGACATCTCAGTGTCCATTGTAAGTAACTGACTTACCACTCCCCTCAGTGCCCCCGCCCCCCAGAAGCAATCAAATGGTGGGTCAGGAAATTAGACTCCTCCACGAGCCACTTCTGCCACCTAGCATGAAGAGACCTAGACAGAATAATTTCAGTTGATAGAAGAAGAAACACAACTTAACCTCCAAATTGCGAAACCATTTCCAACAAATGCCATTTACTTTCCCCAGACTATTTTATAAGCCACTAAACAAACGAGCATCTGTAGGTCAAATGCAGTAAATTAAGGCCGTAATTATGAACCAGCCAAAGACTTTTTAACAAAAGAAGGTACCATGAGCTTAAGTTACAAAATATGTCATGCTTACATTAAGATCAAAATCAGGCTGGATGTGGTTGCTCATGCCTGTAATCTCAGCGCTTTGGGAGGCCAAAAACGGGAGGATTCTTTTTTTTTTTTATTATGCTTTAAGTTCTAGGGTACATGTGCATAACGATGCAAGTTTTGTTACATATGTATACTTGTGCCATGTTGCTGTGCTGCACCCCACATCAACTCGTCAGCACCCATCAGCTCATCATTTAAATAGGTAGAACTCCCAAATGCAATCCTCCCCCTCCCCTCCCATGATGAGCCCCGGTGTGATGTTCCCCTTCCAAGTCAAATTGATCTCATTGTTCAGTTCCACCTATGAGTGAGAACATCACGGTGTTTGGTTTTCTGTTCTTCGCGATGGTTGCTAAGAATGATGGTTCCAGCTGCATCCATGTCCCTACTAAGGACACAAACTCATCCTTTTTTTTTTTTTTTTTTTTTTTTTTTTTTTTTTTTTTTTTTTTTTATTAATTTATTTATTATTATTATACTTTAAGTTGTAGGGTGCATTGCATAACATGCAGGTTTGTTACATATGTATACTTGTGCCATGTGTTAGTCTGCTGCACCCATGTGTCCATTTTACATCAAGGGTTATAACTCCAATGCAATCCCTCCCCTCCCCTCCCATGATAGATGATTGTGTGATGTTCCCCTTCCTGAGGTCCAAGTGATCTCGTTGTTCAGTTCTCACCTATGGTGAGAACATGCAGTGTTGGTTTTCTGTTCTTGTGATAGTTTGCTAGAATGATGGTTTCCAGCTGCATCCATGTCCCTACAAGGGCCTTAAACTCATCCTTTTTATGGCTGCATAGTATTCCATGAGTGTATATGTGCCACATTTTAATCAATCTGTCACTGATGGACATTTGGGTTGATTCAAGTCTTTGCTAGCCCAATGAATAGTGCTGCAATAAACATGCGTGTGCATGTGTCTTTATAGCATAATTTATAATCACTTGGGTATATCTAGTAATGGGATGGCTGGGTCATATGGTACATCTAGTTCTACAGATCCTTGAGGAATCGCCATACTGTTTTTCCATAATGGTTGAACTAGTTTACAATCCCGCCAACAGTGTAAAAGTGTTCCTATTCTTCTCCCTCCTCACCAAGCACCTGTTGTTTCCTGACTTTTAATGATCGCCATTCTAACGCTGGTGTGAGATGGTATCATTGTGGTTTTTGATTTGCATTTCTCTGATGGCCAGTGATGAGCATTTTTTCATATGTCTGTTGGCTGTATGAATGGCTCATCTTTTGAGAAATGTGTTCATATCCTTTGCCCACTTTTGATGGGGTTGTTTGTTTTTTCTTGTAAAATTTGTTTTGAGTTCTTTGTAGGTTCTGGATATTAGCCCTTTGTCAGATGAGTAGATTGCAAAATTTTCTCCCATTCTGTAGGTTGCCTGTTCACTCTGATGGTAGTTTCTTTTGCTGTGCAGAAGCTCTTTAGTTTAATTAGATCCCATTTGTCAATTTTAGCTTTTGCTGCGTTGCTTTTGGTGTTTTGGAGCCTTAGAAGTCTTTTTGCACATGCCTATGTCCTGAATGGTGCTACCTAGAGTTCCTCTAAGTTTTATGGTGATAGGTCTAACATTTAAGTCTCTAATCCATCTTGAATTAATTCGTATAAAGAAGTGGAAGGATCCAGTTTCAGCTTTCTACTTATGGTATATTTTCCCAGGACCATTTATTAAATAGGAATCCTTTCCCCCATTTCTTGTTTTCTCAGGTTTGTCAAAGATCAGATGGCTGTAGATGTGGCAGGCGGCCCATTTCTGAGGGACTCTGTTCTGTTCCATTGGTCTATATCTCTGTTTTGGTACCAGTACCATGCTGTTTGGTTACTGTAGCCTTGTAGTGGTTTGAAGTCAGGTAGCGTGATGCCTCCAGCTTTGTTCTTTTGACTTGGGATTGTCTTGGAGATGCAGTCTTTTGGTTCCATATGAACTTTAAAGCAGTTTTCCAATTCTGTGAAGAAACTGTTGTTGACTTGATGGGGATGGCATTGAATCTATAAAATTACCTTGGGCAGTATGGCCATTTTCACGATATTGATTCTTCCTGCTCCATGAGGCATGGTATGTTGCTTCCATTTGTTTTGTGTCTCGCATTTCGCACTGAGCGGTGGTTTGGCAGTTCTCCTTGAAGGGTCCTTTACATCCTTGTAAGTTAGTTCTAGGTATTTGATTCTCTTTGAACAATTGTGAATGGAAGTTCATTCATGATTTGGCTCTGTGTTTGTCTGTTATTGGTGTATAAGAATGCTTGTGATTTTGCACGTATTAATTTTTGTATCCTACAGGACTTTGCTGAAGTTGCTTGGCATCCAGCTTAAGGAGATTTTGGGCTGGAGACAATGGGGTTTCTAATGTAATCATGTCATACCAAACAGGGACAATTTGACTTCTTCTTTTTCTAACTGAATACCCTGATTTCTTTCTCGCGTTACGATTTGCCCTAATGGGGAGCTTCCAACACTATGTTGAATAGGAGTGGTGAGAGGGCATCCTGTCTTCATGCCAGTTTCAAGGGAATTTTCCAGTTTTGCCCATTCAATTATGATATTGGCCTGGAGTTTGTCATAAATAGCTCTTATTATTTTGGTGCATTGTAATGCAATTTATTGGCGTTCTTTAGCATGAAGGGCTGTTGAATTTTGTCAAAGGCCTTTCTGCATCTATTGAGATAATCATGTGGTTCTTGTCTTTGGTTCTGTTTATATGCTGGATTATGTTTATTGATTTTGCGGTCGTTGAACCAGCCTTGCATCAGGGATGAAGCCCTTGATCATGGTGGATAGCTTTTTGATGTGCTGTTGGTCCGTTTTGCCAGTATTTTATTGGGATTTTTGCATCGATGTTCATCATGGATATTGGTCTAAAATTCTCTTTTTTTGTTGTGTCTCTGCTGAAGCGGTATCCAGGATGATGTTGGCCTCATAAAATGAGTTGGGAGGTTTGCACAATGATTGGAATAGTTTCAGAAGATGGTACCAACTCCTCCTTATACCTCCGGTAGGAATTCAGCTGTGCAGAATCCATCTGGTCCTGGACTTTTTGGTTGGTAGGCTATTAATTATTGCCCCTCAATTCCAGAACCTACTATTGGTCTGTCAGAGATTCAACTTCTTCCTGGTTTAGTCTTGGAAGAGTGTAAGTGTCAGGAGAGTATCCATTTCTTCTAGGTTTTCCAGTTTATTTCTAGTAGAGTGTTTAATTATTCTCTGATGGTGGATTTGTATTGTTCTGTGGGGTCAGTGGTGATATCCCTTTATCATTTTAATTCGTCGATTTGATTCTTCTCTCTTTTCTTCTTTATTAGTCTTGCTAGTGGTCTGTCAATTTTGTTGATCTTTTCAAAACCAACTCCCTGGATTCATTGATTTTTTTGGAGGGTTTTCAATAATCTCCTATCTCCTTCAGTTCTGCTCTGATCTTAGTTATTTCTTGCCTTCTGCAGCTTTGAATGTGTTTGCTCTTGCTTCTCTGGTTAACATTTAGATGTTAGAGTGTCAATTTTTGATCTTTCCTGCTTTCTCTTGTGGGCATTTGGTGCTATAAATTTCCCTCTGCACACTGCTTTAAATGTGTCCCAAGAGATTCTGGTATGTTGTATCTTTGTTCTCATTGGTTTCAAGAACATCTTTATTTCTGCCTTCATTTCGTTATGTACCCAGTAGTCATTCAAGACAGGTTGTTCAGTTTCCATGTAGTTGAGCGGTTTGATTTGAGTTTCTTAGTCCTGAGTTCTGATTTTGATTGCACTGTGGTCTGTGAGGGCAGTTTGTTATAATTTCTGTTCTTGTACATTTGCTGAGGAGTGCTTTGCTTTTAATTATATGGTCAATTTTTGAATTAAGTACGATGTGGTGCAGAATGTATATTCTGTTGATTTGGGGTGGAGAGTTCTATAGATGTCTATTAGGTCTGCTTGCTGCAGAGATGAGTTCAATTCCTGGACATCCTTGTTAACTTTCTGTCTGTTTGGTCTGTCTAATAAATGTTTGACAGTGGAGTGTTGAAAGTCTCCCCATTATTGCTGTATGGAAGTCTAAGTCTCTTTTCCTGTGAAGTCTCTAAGGACTTGCTTTATGAATCTGGGTGCTTTCCTGTATTCAGATTGCATATATATTTGGGATAGTTAAGCTCTTCCTGTTGAATTGATCCTTACCATTATGTAATGGCCTTCTTTGTCTCTTTTTGATCTTTGATGGTTTAAAGTCTGTTTTATCAGAGACTAGGATTGCAACCCCTGCTTTTGTTCTCCATTTGGTAGTCTCATCCCTTTATTTTTGAGCCTATGTATGTCTCTGCGTGTGAGATGGGTCTCTGAATACAGCAGACTGATGAGTCTTGACTCTTTATCAGTTTGCCAGTCTGTGTCTTTTTAATTTAGACTATTTTAGTCCATTTACATTTAAGGTTAAGATTATTTATGTGTGAACTTGATCCTGCCATTATGATATTAACTGGTTATTTTTGCTCGTTAGTTTGATGCAGTTTCTTCCTATATCGATGGTCTTTACATTTTGGCATGTTTTGAGATGGCTGGTACCGGTTGTTCCTTTCCATGTTGAGTGCTTCCTTCAGGGTCTCTTATGCCAAGGCAGGCCTAGTGGTGACAAATCTCTGGCGTTGCTTATCTGTAAGGATTTTATTTCTCCTTCACTTATGAAACTGGTTTGGCTGGATATGAAATTCTGGGTTTAAAATTCTTTTCTTTAAGAATGTTGAATATTGGCCCCACTCTCTTCTGGCTTGGAGAGTTTCTGCCCGAGGAGATCTGCTGTGAGTCCTGATGGGCTTCCCTTTGTGGGTGGCTTGACCTTTCTCTCTGGCTGCCCTTAGGTTTCCTTTAAACAGCTTTGGTGAATCTGGCAATTATGTGTCTTGGGTTGCTCTTCTCAGGAGTATCTTTGTGGCGTTCCTGTATTTCCTGGATTTGAATGTTGGCCTGCCCTACTAGGTTGGGAAGTTCTCCTGGATGATATCCTGAAGAGTGTTTTCAACTTGGTTCATTTTCCCCCCTCACTTTCAGGCACCCCAATCAGACGGAGATTTGGTCTTTTACACTTAATCCCATACTTCTTGCAGGCTTTGTTCATTTCTTTTTCTTCTTTTCCTTTTGGTTTCTCTTCGCTTCATTCATTCATTTGATCCTCAATGCAGCTGATACTCTTTCTTCCAGTTGATCAGTGAAGTTGCTGAGAAAACATGCATTTGTCACGTATTAAGCTCACATCCTTTTTTTATGGCTGCATAGTATTCCATAGTGTGTATACGTGCCACATTTTCTGTAATCAGTCTGTCACTGATGGACACATTTTAGATTTGATTTAAGTCTTTGTGTGAGACAGTGCATAATATTAAACATCGTGTGCATGTGTCTTTATAGCAACATGATTTATAATTCTTTGGTACATACCCAGTGATGGGATAGCTGGGTCATATGGGTGCATCTAGTTCTAGATCCTTGAGGAATCATAATACTGTTTTCCATAATGGTTGAACTAGTTTACAATCCCACCAACAGTGTAAAGTGTTCCTAACCACATCCTCTCCAGCACCATTTGTTTTCCTGACTTTTTAATGATGGCCATTCCCCAACTGGTGTGAGACGGTATCTCATTGTGGTTTTGATTTGCATTTCTCTGATGGCCAGTGATGATGAGCATTTTTTCATGTGTCTGTTGGCTGTATGAATGTCTTCTTTAGCAGGAGGATTTCGTAAGCCTAGGAGTTTGAGGCTGCAGTGAACTGAGACTGCACCACTACGCTCCAGCCTGGGCAACAGAGCAACACCCTATCTCTAAAAAGATAATAATTAATTAATAAAAATAAATAAAGTTTTAAAAGCCAATTAGATCTGAGATCAAAATCATAGGTACAAACTATTATAACTTTTAAATCAGCAGGAACCGATACAATGAGATTTTATATCTGCTATGAAATTGTTCCTACTAAGAAACCACAGTTTAGAAAAAGCATATTTGACACATGATAGAATCTTTATTTACTTGTTTGTTTTGTTATTTTCCTGGTTTAAGAAAGACAGTGTATGATGAAGGGCAACATTTCAAAAGCTTTCTTACAATAAATAAAGTAAGTTTCACACAGTTGCCCCTATATACCTCTCAGTGTTGGCTAGAGACATACTTCAATGGTGAAAGTCAGTGAATACATCTATGCAAGAGGCAAAACACATCCCAACACACAGCTTTCTGGTGGGGGCCTTTACTCAAAGTGAGAGTGACTTATAGAGAGCCTGCATCTATCTCTCAGAAAAGCCTCGATACAAACTATTTCTCACAACATGGAAAATGAGTAGATAGATGAAAGATCAATCTGTAACCTCTGGAAAGATTCTGAAGTGAAGACATTCTATGATTCCAATAAAATACCCATTTTCTCCAATGATCAACCAAAAAATGGGTAAGGCAACTCTCCTCTAATGGAAACTGAAGAGTCAGTAAACCCTGTGCCAGTGTGGATGGCCCAAAACAAAGAAATACGGTTGCAGTCACTTTTCAATCTCAATTGAGTTGGAAGAGTTAAATTCTGAGGGTTGAAATTTGCAGCACTTGCTACCAGCCCAGCACCCGCCCCCCACCAAATGCATACAAGCACACACATACACGCAGAATGTATGGCAATCTTCATTTCTTAAATTATCTAGGGCAGGAAATACAGACTTTGGGGGAGAATTGCTGGAAACCAGAGGAGAAGTCACATCAGACTCACAGGCTGGCAAACCACCGGTGACTAGTTTGGGGAAAAGGAGTATAAGAACGCCTCTTCAGGCCTAGCAAAGGGAATCCAGTTACATCATAGGAGGGGGAAACCACTTCAAAGCCTAGATATTGGCAGCCTGAATCCCACAAAGGATTGAAATGAAATACTACCTAATTCACCAGGCCTGGAGCTACGAGTCAAACAACTTAATTCCTCCACAGAGCCTTGGTTAATGATCAAGATCCCAGTCTCTCCCCGACCCACTCAGCATTTTGAGTGTAGTTGGTCTTTATGTACGTGTTTCATTTTTTGGAAAGCTACATGAGATGATGGAAAGGCATAAAGTAAAGAGGCATTTTTATGAGAGGGAAAAGGGCATTTTTTTTTCAGTACTGCCACCTGCGAAGTTCTTTTAGAGCACTAACTGATAGACATTGAGCTGCTAGAAGGGAAAGAGGCAAGATGTACGGGTCTGCACCAGAAAAATAGAACGGGCTTTCGGAATTCGGTTTTCAGCCTATATTCCCAATCTAAACTGGTTATCTCGGACAATAGTTCTTCAGAAAATATCCTCCAAAAACAGAGGCTCATATCCCGAAATTGGGATTGTGCCAGGGAGCACCTAAACTCCAGTTTAGCATCTTGTCTTAAAAGAGCCTATCTGGGGCTGGGCCTTTGGGCCCTCCTCAGAGTATGCCTGGGTGCAAACCTCACTGTTCAGATGGGCTGCAAGTTCTCACTTCAAAGCTATGGAATGGAGATTTTAGCACCTTTAAAAAAAAAAAAAAAAAAAAAACTTTGACTTCTAATTTATATAGTGATATGCTGACAGGCTGACCGCATGAGATGGTTTTGTCCTCTTCTCTCGTTCAGTGTTGAGGTGGCTGCTTACAAATTGGCACTGGTTTTGTATATAAAGACCTCGGGTTGTTTGTAGCTCTTTTCTTATTGGCTGTACTAACACTTGCTGGGAGTTGTCTGTAATAAAGGAGGTAACAGTGGCAGCCTCCACTAACCATCCCAACTTTGCTGCTTTCACCAATGTCTTTCTGGTTCAGTTACCAAAATAGCTGTAAGCCTATCTAATGCTAGGTGTGTGGACATTGTGCTAGGGTAGTTTCAGTGTGTCAACTTTATGAATTGAAATATAAACCAGTAAAATTGTTAAAAAAAAAAAAAAAAAAGAGCCTATCTGGGCCAGGTGCGGTGGCTCATGCCTGTAATCCCAGCACTTTGGGAGCCCAAGGTGGGTGGATCGCCTGAGGTCAGGAGTTTGAGACCAGCCTGGCCAGCATGGTGAAACCCTGGCTCTACTAAAAATACAAAAATTAGCCAGGCATTGTATCACGCACCTGTAATCCCAGCTACTCAGGAGACTGAAGCAGAAGAATCGCTTGAACCCGGGAGGCAGAGGTTACAGTGAGCTGAGATCACACCACTGCACCCTAGCCTGGGCAATGGAGCGAGGCTCTGTCTAAAACATTAAAAAATAAATTTTAAAAAAGAGTCTAACAATATCAAGGAAAGATGAGCACAGAAACTTACAAAGGTTGTGCCACGGTGGTGTGGCATGTTGATAGAGGGGGAAGTCATGGGTGTGTGAGGACAGGGGTAAATGGAAACAGTAGACTTTCTATCCAGTTTTGCTGTGAGCCTCAAACTGCTCTTAAAAATAAAGTATTAATATTTTAATGTTAAGAAGAGAAAAAAACATACAGATGTCCTACTCTGTATCGATCTAACATTCTATCTACTTCTCCTCTGTCCCCCCTTCATGCCTTCTTATCACCTCTTTGTCATTCCCATCTCCAGCTTGGAACACCTTTCCTCTTTTCTGACAATTGTTACAAGCCTCGTTCCATGCCCATCACGTAAAAGAAAATTCTTATGCGAATTACATAGATTTGTAAAGCTCCTCCTGGAGCCCCACCATGTTTAGAGCCACCTGTCAGGCACATTCATTTCCTAAATGTTCATGTGTTTGTTCTATTTCCAAGAATATGATTAGTTCTTTGAAAGTATTATGTTTAATTATGTTTCAGGATTCTTCCAGCACCTACTTAGCCAAACAACATTGTAGATGCTTGGTAAATAGCTGATTACCGACTTTAAGTTCTAGATAAACTGTAAAACTTAGCTTGAATTGGACCTCATGCATCTGAGGTCCTGGGATGTGGCCAGGGTCGGGTACGCATAAGGAAATGGTTATTCCGTCTAAAACAGGAATGAGTTTACCATGACTTTTAATCATTTACCACGGCCTAAGCTGGAGATTTTTCTTGTCTCATGCTCAAAAGACTACAAATTATCTCACACATTTGAAAAATTAAAAAAAAAGGACATTCTACCCCATTTTCATCTAAAAATTTAGAGCCATCAGCCAAGCTCAGTTCAAATAGCATGTGCATGAAAGCAACTGGCAGAATTGGGACAGATAGAAGAAATTAGTGCCCAAGCCAAGAAAGAAGGCTTTTCAAGGCAAGGTTCTGTGTCCTAGGAAGCCTGGGAATCTCACAAGACACTGCCACTTGCTATGAGACAAAGATCTCTGCTGTAGAGGAGAACTAGCTCTGCAGAAAAACCAACACGACGGAGAAGCCAGACTAGAATCGAGTCAGATCGTGTTTAATGGAGCAGAGTCAGTTGAGGAACAATTTTTTCCAACAGGCAAAGTTGGTCCTGAGCTCCCTTGCAACTCCCACCTGCACCTATCCTTCCTCTTCCTATCAAGCACCCTCCTGGTAGGTCTCCTTGCAGACTGATGGATTCCAGGGCTCCCAACGGGGCCCCACCCAGTCCTGCTTTGGTTAGTGATCACTCACATTCTCTAACTCTCATTCCACGTATCAAATGCCCAGTTTGTGAAACATTCCTCACCGACACCCTCCCCCCCATTTATAAAGCAATCTGATAAACTCTCTGAACTGTGAAACTTCTGAGCAAAAACGTTCCATAGAGATTATTTCATCTCAGTCCCTTAGACCAAACCGAGGCCACAGAGTTGGCGTGATTTGCTCTGGGCCCCCACAGTGAAGTAGTAGCCAACTGGGACCACCCTGAAGCCTCGTGATTGGCTAACAATTGCACCATTGCTCTTCCTGCCACACCATTCAGTAACAGTCAACAGTTGCTTTCATGCACATGCTATTTGAACTGAGCTTGGCTGATGGCTCTAAATTTTTAGATGAAAATGGGGTAGAATGTCCTTTTTTTTTTAATTTTTCAAATGTGTGAGATAATTTGTAGTCTTTTGAGCATGAGACAAGAAAAATCTCCAGCTTAGGCCGTGGTAAATGATTAAAAGTCATGGTAAACTCATTCCTGTTTTAGACGGAATAACCATTTCTTATGCGTAGCCGACCCTGGCCACATCCCAGGACCTCAGATGCATGAGGTCCAATTCAAGCTAAGTTTTACAGTTTATCTAGAACTTAAAGTCGGTAATCAGCTATTTACCAAGCATCTACAATGTTGTTTGGCTAAGTAGGTGCTGGAAGAATCCTCAGATACTCACTGAGCACCAACGACATGCCAAACCCTGTGCTAAACTGCAAAATTGGGATCACCAAGACATGAGACTAATTGAACCTCAATATTGTTCATCAAATCATTTATCATTCAATAAAAATTAAGTGAATATATGCTGTGTTATAGATTCTGCTTAAATGCTCATCCCAGAAATAGCTGAAATTGAATTATTGCAATGGCTTTGTACTGTATTCACTTAACTAATCTTGAGCTGAGATTCCCAACACTCCCTCCTACAGTTGGTGCAGGTTAGGGTTAACCTCAAGAGAAGTTTGCCCGTGATTCAGAGGGCAGAAGCGAAGTAGCAGCCATTATGAAGGTGGATGTAGGTACCAGAGGCTATGGTAGCAAATCTGTGGGATCACCTTGTCAGTGTAAGCCTGCAGCCAAACCTGCAGCTGTCCCAGACGCCACCACATTTCCTGCTTCAGGTTCTGCATATCAGGTTTGGAGGTGGTAGGGGATGGTGATAGGTTCCAGACTGTCTTCTCAATTGCATTTGTTCTTTGCCTTCTGCGCTACTTCATGCCCAGCTTATTATTCCCCAGCTGCCAGCTCTGCAGAGGTACAGCAACTTCAGGTTCACTATCAGACCAGACAAAAAGATAACAGTCTTCCTTAGACTTCTTCACCAGCTCCCACAGTTGCATAAGATGGAATAATAAACCCCCTATTCCATATCACTCATACTGGATCTCTTTTTCTGACTGAACTTTGATACAGAAAAGCACCCTATTAAATATCCTTTAATTTAATCTTTCTGAAACATGAGTAATGCATGATGAACTCATTTAAAAAAAAAACCTTGTAATTTCCTAGTGTTTACTTAAATTATTATTATCATGACCTTACCTAAACAGGTACAAATATTAATCAAAACATGTAACTATAAATGAAAATAAATTTTATAAATAAAATTTAAAACCAATAATATTCACATCAGTTACACTAATTTAATGTGCCTGATAATGTCATTGTGCTGAAATGAAGTCATGAATGAATCCACAGTACAGGTTCTTTTGCTATCCCAAGCCTGTACCACTGGACACTATGTGGTGTCTGAATACTCACATCCTTTTCTGTGTTTGAATTACTGTAAAGCCTTCTGTCACACAGCTTTCTGGGATGTAATTTGGCTCACTTGGTGCAAACACATCACGCAGTTATCAACTGAAACTCTAGCCTCCCTAGCAAATATTAAAAAGTTAACTTTACCAGAGCCCAGGTCTTCTTGTTCAACCCCCCACCCCCCACATTGCTCCCTGGAGACCCCACCCTCTCCAGGCGTAGCTGGATTCCTCATCCTGGCAGCTAAGTCAATCTTTCCCAAGAGAACAAGGCATTCAGCCTCCTACGCACAAGAGTTGCTGGCCAAGAGAAAGTCGATTCTTTATTGGAGATGAGAGAGCAACACACCCAACCCTGCCATATGTTGGAAAATCCAATAAAAGAGTAAATAATGTCTTCCCTGATTCTTTGTAATAATCCAGAATAACCAATGGCCATGATCATTATGTAACTTCCAATCATCTGGAAATTGCAGCTTGGAAGAGCTAGCCCTGGTAAGTTCCACACTCACACTAAGAAGCCTGTGATAGGTGTGAAAACCTCAGCACCTCTACTGGGTCCCCTTTCCTGCCTGGAAAGCCACAGGGCATGTAAAGGCATGTCAGCTATACAAAGCACTGTGAGGCTGCTCTGAAGTTGTATTTAACCTCCATGCATCTCTGCAACATACTATCCTAACAGAGACACTTGCAAAGCCTCAGACACACAATACATTTGTGATAATGGCCATTTCCAAAGGCTAGCTTACTTGTTGCATTTCTATATGTGAAGTGTGATTAAAACTTGTGCTTAAATCTGATTCTTTTCTTCCTTTGTTTCCCTTGGCTCAAATGATCATCAGTGAAGCAATACAGCAGTTTATGGGACTCTGCCACCTCCCAAGATAAAATTATAAATCAGAGCTAATTTGTTCAGATGCATTAATGGATGGCTGGCTCACAATGAGCTCGAATGTGGCAAGGGCAGCACCAGATCTCGGTGACAACCAAGTCACCCTGGTAGGTTCTATTCTCACTCTCAAGGGAGGACGCTACAGGACTGGGACTCCCAAAGCCTCACTGTTAGATCCTCAAACCAAACAAGCACGGTTGTTTCCCTGAAAAATCTGCTGTCATTCTTGGGACATTCAGGCACCCCCTCTAAGGTTCATCCTCATTGTGGGAAGTTATTGAATGAGGTGAAGTCAATTACCAAAAAGAAGGATGATCACGTTCAATAATAGCTGACATGTTCCTCGGCTTTCTCATGTGCCAGGCATTACCCTTGATCTTTGGCCAACTGTCTCCTATTTCGTATTCATTTTTCAAATAAACAGCTGGGGCTTAGGAAGGTGAGGCACCCTGCCTGCCCTCCTAGGTAGGTAGGTGAGGAAGCTGGCTCACTCTAACCCCAAAGCCCCACTCTTGACCACCAACTGCACCATTCTTCACTGAGAACAGTGGGTTTGCACAATTCCACTCTTCTCTGGTGTTTTTGAACCCTGTTAGAACTTTAAATCCCTTTCACCTGCTCATTTCTAATTAAATGAAAAACAAGCCTCCTTGTATATATTTTTTATATTTCTTTGGAAACATCTTTTTTATGTCTACAGCCAAGAGAGGTCTGAGCCCCAGTATGTGCCAGATGAGGTATGTCTTCTCTTTGCACATCATGCTAACATTTGCTTATTTCAGTAAGTGCAATGGCTAATCATGTGGCTGTTATGCTTACTCCTTCATACTGGCAGTTTTAGCCAAAATATTATTTAACTTGTAATCCTATGAGAGCAGGGACCATATCCTCCCTAATGCCTATCCTGATTCTTGGAGCAAAAACCTGTATAAACGAATAAAGGAAGGGAGGGAGCAAAAAAGAAGGGAGAGAAATGCTTAGAATTCCACTGTTCCTTGAACGCCAGGTATAAAGACACACAGTAGCTGCCCTGCAAGAGCTCTAGTCAAATGAGGGAAGCAGACTTGGAAATAAATAATAAGAACACAACCAGAGAAAAACTATCAGGTCAGTGCAGAGTAGTACGAGAGCGAGGATGAGGGGATCTGGAAGGTTTCTCAGCGGAGTGACATTTGGCATTGAGGAAAGAGTGGCATTAGGTATTGGAACCAACCTCTGGGAAAAGCTGGAAGGAAGACAGGCAGGTGCTTGGTGGGCAATACCAGGCCCATTTCTACAGAGGAGAAAAGGATTCAGAGAGGTCAGCTGACTAGCCAAAGATTGCAGCTTATAAATCTTGGACCCAGCAGTCGACTGCTCTTCTCTGGATGGTCTGGCTAGCAAGCTGGTCACTTAATACATGCCCCTCTATTGTTCTTGAGAGTTGCCAGGTTTTGCAGATCATCTGATGATTTGGCCTCTAGGTGAACAAAGAGGAGTTTGTGTCCATGGCGGATCCTCTTCTCATTCTTTAGGCTCTTCTGCCCTCTTGTGGTTTTGCAGAGCTACAGCCACCTGAGCGGTCTTCATACATCAGAGAGAAAACATCTAATAATGAGTGCTGGATTGCAGCCTGATCCCTTCCCAGTTCCAAAACAAAACAAAACAACTCTTGAGCCAAGAATCTTTTAAAAATATTTATCAAAGAATACACTCATGTTTTTAACTTGTCCTGCATATTTTAAATAGCAAAAGGTCCAAATGGAGGTGGGAGGAAGTAAGAGGAGGGATGGGTGTATCAAATTCTGTTTGTATACACAGAGGTAGTGCATGCATGTTTAGAAAGCCCAACTCAAAATGAGTAGACTGTCAATAAATATCAAAACTAAGGCACAGAGTGGTAGGGAAAGGATTGCCCTAGACAAAGCTACCATTTCAAGTTCTGGATCCCAGTTGAATTGTCCACCTGGTGAGAGTTTTGCAGGGGGGAAACAATGCCTTCAGCCAGTTATGAAATAAGAAAAAGTCTGTTCCCTGAGAGGAGACATCTGCATGAAACCTACAGGCATGTGGGAACCAGATCTTAACCTTGGTTTCAATGCAAGTATTTGAGAAATGACTGCAAACAGCAGTAACTACCAGTTTTGTCTTTTATTATTCAGAATTCTTGTTAACTTCAGAGGAGTGCAAATGTGAAATGGACATTGCCCCATCCCAGCAGAGGAAAACATAACATACAGCTAACAGAGACAAAGACTTTCTATTGCCAGGAACAATGGCCAACACTCATCACTCTTGGTGGAGACAGTAGGAAACTGGGATTCAAACACACAGTGAAGAATTTCAGTTAGATGCAAGGGAGAAATTTCCACAGGGACTGTGAGTGATAATGTGGTATGTTGCAAAGAAAACCGAACTTAAAATATAGAACACTGGATCTTAGTTCCTGCTCTGCCACAAACCAGTCATGTGACCTTGTGAGAACCATTTTACTATTCTGGGTCTCAGTCCCCTCAACTGCTAAAAGAGTATCACAATAAATCTCTAACTTTCCATTCAACCCTAAATGTTTATAAGTCAAAGGTTCTATGATGCTTCCCTTTGGAGGCTGTCAAAGGAAGGAGAATATTTCAAACTATTTCCATTTGTTTGGACACGGATGTAGTTGGAACCAGGAGAATAACTAAAATGGCTTCTTCAGATGGCCTCCTCTTCCAAAGTCTAGGGAATTTGGGTATGCTTGCCAAATTACATTGTTAGCCTAATTAATTGATTTTAACACCTCAATGTTTTAAACCTCAATGATCATCTTCCAGAAAATAGAGCAAAAATTCAAAGCAATGGAAAGCGAAAAAAACACATAAGAAAATCTAAGGTACAACCCAAGGAGTTTAGTATCTATAGATAAATTCAGAGAGAACACAGAAAACAGATGAGTAGAATCATCAGCTAAATTCACCAAAAGTGAAAAAATAAATCCTAAACTAGAAGGCACAA
The DNA here is from genome assembly GCF_008728515.1 of Papio anubis. Taxonomy (NCBI): domain Eukaryota; kingdom Metazoa; phylum Chordata; class Mammalia; order Primates; family Cercopithecidae; genus Papio; species Papio anubis. The sequence continues at coordinate 141,987,026 of NC_044976.1, read as the reverse complement.
ATTTCAGATGGAAAGTACGCATTTTCATCAAGTGTTCACCCAGCACAATAGATGAAAATGGAAAGAGACACAAACTAAGGCATATCATTGTGAAATTCAAAAAAAAAAAAAAAGGAAATTCCCAGAAAAATATTACTGGGAGACCACAAGCTGACAGCTCTGAAGCAGACACAGAGAGAAACCAGTTCAAATTGAAACAGGTCAGAAGGGATCTAAAAGACACTTCTTCAGCAAAGTACGTGTAATAGAACACATGATGGACTCCAACAGACTGAACGAAGATTTTGACAATTGATAAAAATGGTTGAGGTCAAATTGGTAATATGTAAATAGAAACTGAAGCAAACCAATAATTAAGACAAGTTTATGAAGTCTAGAAAAAACAAAACGTTGTGCAAGAAAGGAAAAGTACTTGCCACCATCATAGACCAGTCCCTCTGTTTTGTATTTATTTTGTAACCATTGTATTGAGGAATTGGAATTTCAAATTAGTGGGAAACAAACAACATTTTAAAATCACTGTTTTCATTCACACTCTCAAATCTTCCTTCCCCGCTCAATAGTAAATCCTTTAACACCTCGAACAAGTGCCATAACTTTTCAGTTATTAAAAATCAGCTCTATCCTGTTAATAACTCTGGACTCATATTTGATTCAAAACCTTTCCTCTCCCTCATTGCAAGTCAGACCTATGGCTTGAGGGACTTGGAGAGTGAAGGATGACACTTTCATTACCGCACCACCTCTGTGCTCAGGTCTGGATTCTCTGGTGATGGGAACAAGGAAGGGAGATACGGGAGATTGGTGAACAGCAAATGACTCCTTACTTAACTGGAGTCATTGCAGTCCTCTCTCTGGCCAACCCTGATTGGCCATTAAGGCTGGGCACGTGGGCAGGCACCCAAAGCCGACTCTTCTGTGAGGCTCATGAATATGTTGACTGGAGAGCACTGAAGGGGCCTTCTGACTACATGTTTTGTTGACATGGGAAATGCTACTCTGGCCACCTCTTCTATCCTCCCATATCCTGTCACTCATGCTGCATCTCTCACAGTCCTTTGCTGATGGGGTCCCCTTATCCTGTGTGTATCTCCCTCAAGTGGAGTAGCATCAAAACGGCTCAAGCCCAGCCACCTCCGCAGGTTCCACTCCATCCACTAGAGACTCACAGACCCCTGCCAGACTAACTGGTGGTTGTGCTGATCATGGTACTCTTTCTGCAACCCTGTAGTCTCCCTCCCATTCTTTTCCCTTTCCCAGGTACTCACGGACAGATCAGCAAGTCTGATGACTAAGGAATGAGATGCCAGTCTCCCTGCCCTGCACAGTCACACCCAATCTCTCCACAGGATTGTGGGGAGCCCCTTCACTTGATGATGGGGAAGGAGATCAACCCCTGTGCCACCCAAAGGGAGAGTGGCAATCACCTCTTACCATGAACACGGCACTCCTCACAAGGCTAGTGACCCAAAACATTCCTGTGTCTCCCATTCCTTCTCAAGGCTTCTTATGTAAGGGACCATCATTTCCCTTCCTACCCCTTCATCCTGTGTTTGGAGGGTGGTAGGTGCTAACAGGGAAGTTCTGCCTCCTCCTTGTAAGCCCTGGATGGAGATGTCTGGCTCCCATTTGCCTATTCTTAAAAAATAGGATTACTTGAGCATCTTCCTTTCAGGTTGGGATTTTAGTCACAATTCTGGGACAACATGCTTTTACATCTGTTCTAATATCTGTCTCCCTGGTTAAACTGTGAACTTCCTGAAGACCACATCTTGTGATCTCATGCAAAGGCCATATCTCATTTCTCAATGTATCCCAACCCCTAGCATAGCATCAGGCATATAACAGATTCTCAGTAAATATAGAGTAAATGAAGTGGGAGTGAAAGACTAATTCATAGGTGGATGGATGGATAGATAGATAGACAGACAGATAGACAGAACCTCTTTCCTGCTTCCATTGACATTGACAAATAAGAAACTACTACTGGTCTTGTGTGTTAATATCAGCCTCAGGCAGTAAGGGCACAACATTGACTCCCTCATTTAGGTACTCCCAAGAATTAATTGTTTCAAGCTCTCTTTCTGTCCTCTTGCACTCCTTTTCATCCTTATTCTCTTGGGTTTCATTAAAGAAACAATGTTATTTATTCTGTATTAAGAAGAAAAAACACTCTTTTTTATCTGAAATATCTGGATAATAAAATGTTAAATATCTCTGATATCACAGATAGCATTAAGAATTGAGTCTTTTTTTAAAAATGTCCACCATTCACATTTAAATGTGAGAGGATGGTACAAAATGACCCTTCAACAAATAACTGCCAGAATTCTATCTTGCAAATGTTTCCTATCTGGAAGGAGGCAAAACAAAACCTGGCTTTCCAATTGCTGAGACTTTTCATTTATTTCTTCTTAAGAATTCACCCTTTCAATAACATACTCCATCATCATTTCTGAGTATCTGAGCCATGAAGGACCAAAAGTCAAGAAACGTGGGAGGTACCACGGACACTTTTGCCAGTCTCCTGTAAGAGTAGGCAAGTAATTCCATTTAACTTCCTCATCTGTGAAATGAGGAAGTTGAACCTCATGAATCTTAAGATGCCTCTAAAATTCCTTAATTTTAAGATTCATCCAGTAACTCTAGGTACTTAAAAGCCATGGAAAATCTGATGACTGTAAGAGCTCTTCCTTAAACAGCAAATAATTTCTGGACCATGTTTAGCAGACCGATTAATGGCCCTCCAAAAATACCCATACCCTAGTCCCTGGATCCTGTGAATATGTTCCATTACATAGCAAAAGAGACTTTGCAGGTTGCTGACCTAATGCTAGAGATACTATCCTGAATCATCTAGGGGGTCCAATCTAATTAATTACATGAGCTCTTAAAAGCAGAGTAATTTCTCCAGTGGGAATGAGAGAGAGGTTGGCAGAAGGAGAAGTTAAGATTCGAGGGGTAGGAGAGACTCAATTAGCCGTGGGAGGGAGTGCCCTGGGAAGCATGAGGAGGAATGCAGCAGCCTCTAGGAGAAAAGCCTGGTCCCTGGTGGGCAGCCAGCTAGGAAATGCGGACCTCCATTCCACAACTGCAAGGAACTGAGTCAGGCCATCAACCTGAAGGAGCTGGGAAGTGGATTCATCCCGAGACTTCAGAAAGGAAAGCAGCCCTGCCAACGTGTTGATTTCAGTCTTGTGAGACTCAGAGCAAAAGGACCACTAAGCCATGATGTGCCCGTACTTCTGACCCATGAAAACGATAAGATAATCAATTTGTGTCATTTTAAGCATCTAAACTTGTAGCAATTTGTTACGACAGCAGCAGAAAACCAGTATACCAACCACACCTTTAACATCTCCTTCACTCTGAATTAATGTTCTACTTGTTTCTGCAGAAGGAAAGAGATAAGAAAAGGATGTTCTACCATCATCTAGAGGATAGAAACTCAGCAGGCCCTACCTTTTTCTGCTTTTAGTTAACTGTATGTAAACAACCTCCTTGGATTTTCTCCCCTTTAAACATTTATTGTCCAAAATTGTCAATATGAACCATTCTGAAATCAGTCTTTAAGTTAGAAATTTTTAATTAAATTATTTTAAGAAAAAGCTCATCATGTTTTGTTTTTAATTTTTCCAGTCTCTTTGCCTCATTTTTTTCCATTTTGTGCCTTAATCAGAAGAAGGAGGAGGAGAAGGAGAAAGTGCTTTTATCATATTGGCAACCTTCATGCTACTCTCATTAAGAAACTTTTAGCGTTTTATTACGACTTCCTTTGGCCAAAGAATTATGCCTCAGTAAACCTACTACATGACATCATTCCTTCCCCAGAGCAGTGTTTATTCCTTACAGGTCAATGACTGTGTACCAGACACTGTTCTATGTGCTGGATTCATGTTTTTCAAACTATGGGTCAAGACTCTTTGGTGGGTTGTAAAATAAATTTAGTGGGTCATGACCAGAATTTCTGTAAATGTGAAATAGAATAGAACAGAAACTATCAGAGTATGTCATTAGTGAGAGTAAGCAGTGTTTCATGAAATTTTTGTTACAGTCACATGTGTCTCTGTGTGAGTGTGCATGTGTGTGTACATCTAGGAACACCACATAGAAATGTAAAAAAAGGGAAAAGGATGTCCTACTGTATATTATGGGTTTAAAAGGATAAAAATTAGTGCTCTTGATTCATCATTTTATTTAATCCTCACAACTATACATAAGGTAGGTGCCGCTATCCTTGGTTTGAAGATAAGGAAACTGAGGCTGAAAGAGTTTGAGCAGCGTGCTTAGGATGCAGCAGCTAACAAATGGTAGGCTTGGGACTCAAATCTAGATCTTTCCAAGTTGGTACTTCTTCCCATACCCCATATATCCTTCACAGAATTGAGAAACAAAACCAGAAGCCATGTTCAAAGCCATGTTCGCACTTTTTGATAAATGACACAATACAAAGAAAATGTATATAAATGTTTGTTTGTTTGTTTGAGACAGAGTTTTGCTCTTGTCACCCAGGCTGGATTGCAATGGCATGATCTCGGATCACTGCAACCTCCGCCTCCTGGGTTTGAGTGATTTTCCTGCCTCAGCCTCCTGAGTAGCTGGGATTGCAGGTGCCCACTACCACGCCCAGCTAATTGTTTTGTATTTTTAGTAGAGGAATCGTGGTTTCACCATGTTGGCCAGGCTGGTTTTGAAATCCTGCCCTCAAGTGATCCGCCCGCCTCGGCCTCCCAAAGGGTGGGGATTACAAGCATGAGCCACTGCGCCCGGCCATATATAAATGTTTAAGCCTACTATGTTCATGCTAACATAGATCAGCTCTGCCTTCTGCCTTATCAGAGTCATTTCACATGCAATCATGTTTAGGATGAAGGTTGGTTGGTGATATTTATGTGTTCTGTTACCATTTTACTCCAAAGCCTTTGCTGAAATTGGATATCCAGTAATGACAGCAAAGCCAATGAATTAGCAACAATATATTTTCCCATCGTTTCATGTACGGCTTATATGGAGTGACTATCTGTATCAAATGTTATTTGGGCTTTTCCTTTATTCTTCATCTCACCCTTCCACTGCTATGTTGATTTTTCTTAAACCACACTGCATTCCCTAAACCCTTCCTCCAACCTATCCAGAAGGCTGCTCAGCAGCTAGTTTGTAGAGCCGTGTGCTTTTTCCAGTGGTCAGCCACCTGGCCATTTTCAAGCTGTGCTCCTACAGACTCCAACTCAACCACACACACAGCAGTGGACATGGAGACACTGCAATCCAAAATATTATCAGCATATTTTGCAAATTGTGCAATTCCTTAGAAACAGCATGAAATTTTCTGATATTCCTCTCTATGTCCTACATTTCATGTCCCAGTTTGCTTCTGGCAATCTGAGTTCATGAGGCCATCAGGGTGCAAATCATTCACATGGAGTCATTATGCCGCATTAACATTTCTTCCTCATCATTCCTAATATTGGCATTAGAAACATACACAGAAAAGGTGTGCATGGCAGCTCACGCCTTTAATCCCAGCACTTTGGGAGACTGAGGAGGGTGGATCACTGGGTCAGGAGATTGAGACCATCCTGGCTAACATGGTGAAACCCCGTCTCTACTAAAAATAAAAAAAAAAATTTGCCGGGCATGGTGGTGGGAGCCTGTAGTCCCAGCTACTCTGGAGGCTAAGGCAGGAGAATGGCGTGAACCTGGGAGGCGGAGCTTGCAGTGAAACGAGATCACACCACTGCATTCCAGCCTGGGCGACAGAGTGAGTCTCAAAAAAAAAAGGAAACATACACAGAAAAAAAATATTATAAGGGAATGTGATTTATATGTCCTGATATCATCATCCTATCTTTCCTATGTTTTTGTGGAGAGAAGTGGAGGACATATTACAAAGAAACATCTGAGAATAGTTCACAATTTTCCAAAGCCTCTGAAAATAATCTAGTTTTTCTATAGAAGCAAAATCAGTTATTTTCCCTGCACTATGTGGCAGACAGAATGAGTGGTTGGCTTTTTTAGTGGTTTTACAGGTCAGATCCAAGCAGATAAAAATGATTTTAAGTATCTGATTCCCCTTGCACTCCAACATTTGACTTCTGCCACTTGGTTAGAATTCAAGAAAAACTAAAATTTTACTGTGCAACCAGGGCTCGGATCACGGTAAGCAGCCAGACCACCTCACCCTGACAGTAATACCCTGGGAAAACCTGCACAAGAATAAAAGCAGACCTGTTTAAGGCTCAGCGATTGGCACTTGAGTTCTATGCATGTAAAAGGGGTAAAAGGGATAGAGCGTTTGTGGCATTTAAGTTATATTATGTTAAATAAAGCTCTGATTTCTTCAGTGCTTCTCATGGGGGTTTCAGGGGATGAGCAAACCCCTTTTATGTAAACTCAGGAAGTCTTTATTCACAGCCAGAGACAAACTTAGCCCCACTTCAGAGCCAAAGAGCCTCACTGACTACAAGGTTGGCCAGCCTCAATGCCAGAATATACCATCTCCCTCATCCCTCAAGAGTTTCAGAACTGTAATCAATGAGCTCACCATAGAAAAAAGAATCCTAAACAAAACAGCATGGTACTGGTACCAAAACAGAGATATGGACCAATGGAACAGAACAGAGCCCTCAGGAATAATACCACACATCTACAGCCATCTGATCTTTGACAAACCTGACAAAAACAAGAAATGGGGAAAGGATTCCCTATTTAATAAACGGTGCTGGGAAAATTGGCTAGCCATAAGTAGAAAGCTGAAACTGGATCCTTTCCTTACTCCTTATACAAAAATTAATTCAAGATGGATTAGAGACGTAAATGTTAGACCTAAAACCATAAAAATCCTAGAAGGAAACCTAGGTAATACCATTCAGGACATAGGCATGGGCAAGGACTTCATGTTTAAAACACCAAAAGCAACAACAACAAAAGCCAAAATTGACAAATGGGATCTAATTAAACTAAAGAGCTTCTGCACAGCAAAAGAGACTACCATCAGAGTGAACAAGCAACCTACAGAATGGCAGAAAATTTTTGCAATCTACTCATCTGACAAAGGGCTAATATCCAGAACCTATAAAGAACTCAATCAAATTTACAAGAAAAAAACAAACAACCCCATCATAAAGTGGGCAAAGGATATGAACAGACACTTCTCAAAAGAAGACATTCATACAGCCAACAGACACATGAAAAAATGTTCATCATCAGTCGCCATCAGAGAAATGCAAATCAAAACCACAATGAGATACCATCTCACCCCAGTTAGAATGGCAATCATTAAAAAATCAGGAAACAACAGGTGCTGGAGAGGATGTGGAGATATAGGAACACTTTTACACTGTTGGTGGGACTGTAAACTAGTTCAACCATTGTGGAAAACAGTGTGGCAATTCCTTAAGGATCTAGAACTAGAAATACCATTTGACCCAGCCATCCCACTACTGGGGATATACCCAAAGGATTATAAGCCATGCTGCTATAAAGACACAAGCACATTATGTTTATTGTGGCACTATTCACAATAGCAAAGACTTGGAATCAACCCAAATGTCCATCAGTGACAGATTGGATTAAGAAAATGTGGCACATATACACCATGGAATACTATGCAGCCATAAAAAAGGATGAGTTCGTGTCCTTTGTAGGGACATGGATGCAGCTGGAAACCATCATTCTCAGCAAACTATCACAAGAACAGAAAACCAAATACTGCATGTTCTCACTCATAAGTGGGAATTGAACAATGAGATCACTTGGACACAGGAAGGCGATCACCACACACTGGGTCCTGTTGTGGGGAGGGGAGGGGAGGGATAGCATTAGGAGATATACCTAATGTAAATGACGAGTTAATGGGTGCAGTACACCAACATGGCACAAGTATACATATGTAACAAACCTGCACGTTGTGCACATGTACCCTAGAACTTAAAGTATAATAAAAAGAAAAAAAGAATCCTAAAATCATTACAAGTCCTCACAGGCTTCCTTCCTGAGCAAAGTGAAACCAGTTCATGTGCAGAATGCCCCCAAAATGCCATATTGAGAGGGTAAGATTCTTTCTGGACCTCAGCACTTTCCATCAAACTCTCTAAGTGGCCTGGTGACAAGCTAGAGTCACCTTCAAGTAAATGGTTAAATCATTATAACTGACATGAATGAGACTATTTGACCAAGTATAAATCAAATCAATCAAATCTGATGTTCAAATTGATCAGTAAGTTCAACCAAATCAGAAAAAGTCAGTTGGGAGCAAAAACACACCCTTGGTAAAATCCAGAAGGATAACAAATTTTCCAGGTATGGGAAAAAATAAAAGTTTTTGATACCAAATACTACTGGAGCATTTCTGGTAGCCAGAGAGTACATGACCACCAACCACGAGAACAGTCATTGCTTCAGTTGCTGCTGCCAGGGAATTCCTCTGACCAGGCATTTTAGGAAGCTGCCATCGCCAAAGTAGTGGCTATGCTCTGACCTCACTCCCAAGCTGCCTAGACCACTTCATTTGTTAAATATACCCCAGAACTATCCTTACTTCTGAAAAAGCAGCATAATTGTAGCCAATGTTGATCTTGCAGAAGAGGCCAACAAATCAGGCTATACAAGTACTAATCCAGCAATCCAACTAATTAAAGAGCTTCTGCCCTCAAAGGGACGTGGAGACATGCTTAGAGGCCTTTGCAGGGACCTTGCAACTCTCTTTGTAGCAACACATTTCACAAAAGAAAAAAAAAAAAAACCCGAGTGTAGATACATGTAGGGTCATCACACTAACTCTCTGCCTTCCTTCCTGTCTTCCTTCTACCACATGGGGATGAAAACAAAAAATGTAGCCTGTCTTAAAGCTAGGACTAAAGCTCCAGCTTTAACCATCACCTATCATCTTAACACAACCCAATTCTTCTAGCAACAAAGTATGACAGCTGCAACTGCCAGCAGACAATTTTACCCTTGCCTGACCTTGGCAACATTGAAAGAGCACTGCTTTCCCACTGATTTGATAGTCACTATTGGAATAATGACTCCAGATAATCACTACAAATAAACTTTCTCTCCATAATAGTAGCCATTCCATTTCTGGTTTTAATGGTATTCACCTTCTTCCAAATAAACATCATTTCCCAATGCCTGGAAAGTTCCAACCTTGTTCCAAATTTATATATTACTTTTCCATTATCTCAGGGCAGCAATAATAATAATAATAACAGTTATAACATCTTCCTTCTCCTAGAAGAATCCTGGCCACTTCTTGCACTTTTCTGGTTTGGAATTCTCTGATGGGCTTGTTTTTTTCTTCCTCCTCCTCCTTAGTGGAAAATGTTACTTCTAACTGCTGGATTTAATTTAATTTAATTTAATTACAGCATTTTCCACACATGCCCACAGGCTCTTGGTAATAGTTGCATTTTTAATAAATCTAATATATAATAATGACTTTGTTTTTAATTTTCCACTGAGAGTTGGATCCTGAGTTGAACACAGAGCTCCAGACAGGGGCGTCTGGTTCACTCCATGTGATTGGATTTCAGGGAACCAAGGGGCTCCTAATTGGAAAATGGCTGTGCTTTCACCCTCTATCCCCACACACCTGTGTTTAATGTCCTCAGCAAGCATCCCATAGGACAGGAAATGACCACTTGTTTCAGTCAAAATGATCAAACTGGTTGAGCAGGCATTCCTCAGCCTGGACTGTGAAAGGAAAATGAAGGTAAGCGAGCGGTGCCTGGCCAAGACCACTATACAAAGAGATTTTGTGGACAGCACTCTGGTGGTGGCCTTTACGGAGTGACCCACTGCTCTCTGCCTTTATCCACAAGTCACTGGGCCAACTTAGAACTGTAATTAAACAGTTCAACCAAAGGATGAATTTTATGACTACTGACCTCTCCTTTGCAAAGACTGTGGTTGATATTCATCGGTAGGCTATTTTATGACTGTCCATGTTCAGTTCATTCAACTATATGGTAAGTTAACAATGTTTGGGGTTTTTTCCCTTGTCTTTCTCCCCAATCCCATGTGCTCAGTAAAAAGCTCAGCACCAATAGGTTCCCAATAACATATAGGGCTACTTTTATTGGATATTACCCTGTTTCAGGCACCATTCTGAGCCTGTTACCTGTACTATTTCGTACAAGTTTTCTTATGCTGTTGTCTTCATTCTGGGGATGAGAGAATGGAGACTTAAGGAGGTTAAATATCTGGCTCAAGTTCACCCTCCTAGTAAATGGCAGAAACATCCAACTGCAGAGTCTAAGTTCTTAACCATTAGACTGAGGTCACCAACTAAAGCCTTTTATGGCAAAATCTGCACCAAATTTTTGTGCTTTACTTTCTTAATACATTGGGCATCCTCTTGGAGTCAAGTGTAAAATGTGATCCAGTGGACCTAAGCTATCTTAGTAACTGAGATCTGCCCATAAGCAATCTTCTCTGTAGATTCCAAGCAGCTACAAGAAATTTGGGCCAGCAAGACAAGCCAGTCTTCAAAATAGAGTGAGAGATGCTGCTACAATCTATCTCACTTGACCATTGTAGGAGATGGCTACTTCAGAAGGATAGTGTAACAGATGGCTCCACTGTGGTGCCCTGGTGGCCTTGCACGTGTCTGGATGGGCCGTGCAGGCAAAGGCTTAGACTGCAGCTCATCTATGTCTTCAATGAATGTCTCACAATCGTCCCTGAACATGAGTGCAGGGGAGGCTTGCGATGAGCTGCTGGGAGACCCACCTACCTCCCTCTCTCTTCTGGGAGCTGTCACAAGGTCGTTTCTCATTGCCTCAGAGGTTCTGATGAGGTATGAAGAATTTGGGGCTGCCTCCTTCAAAGCAGAGATGCAGGATATAAATCCATTGTACTGTAATTCAGAACTGGCTCCTTAGCAAAGGGGAATCCCTTAAGTTGTGTTGCCATTGTCCAGTCCGTTTTGTTTCTGTGGTGTTCCTTTCTGGTGTGTAGGATAAGGACCTCAGGGAGCCAAGTATCTTCAGCTACTTTTCCTTTTGCTGTCTATGTAAGTAATGGCCTGAATGTAAAAGTGACTTGTTCTGCTTTATAAGTCAAATCACTCAAGCCTTGGCCTTATATAGCATTTTGTGTGTGTTTGAAGAATTGTCCCATCAAGTCGGTCACCTACAAGGACAAGGCAATGAAAATTAGCCAAAAGGAATATATAAATAAGAGCTCCCTCATTTCAAGTGACACTGTAAAATGATACCAAAAAATCTTTATATATGTATAAATAGCACACACGTGCACACATACACACACATGCACACATACACGCACATACACACACACAAGGGTCTATGAAAAGCATCCCGGGGAAAATAGAAAAGTCACTAACTGAGGGATTTGCCTCTGTGTGTCTTTTGTTAAGCAAGCTGGTGGTAATTTGGGGAAAGAAATGCAAATGCATTCAGTTTAACAAAATTAATATTTATTTTCTATAAACAAACCCAGTAGAATTCTCAGTGGGCACATATTTCCACATCAGAATTTAGCATTAAGTATTAATTCTGCATTTCAGAATCTGTGTAAATCCAAATGCTAAGATGTGTCTGAGGATGGATCCCATTTACTCATCAGGTCTCATATGGGCCATAACAATAAAAAACGCAGGGAACTCCCTGTTACATGGCAGGACTTGAGAATGGACTGTTCTGGTTAATAAATACACAGATTGCCAATTTTTAAATAGTTACGTTCAAAGAACATGTAAAAGAGGATTAACACTAAGTTCCATGACCTTATTTTAAACTAGTTTTGATCATTCAAGACTCACAAGACAAAGTAAATGAGGAGTTATTAAATAATCTAATTACCATATTATTAGTTCATTTTCATGGTGCTGATAAAGACATACCGGAAACTGGGGACAAAACAGGGTTTAATTGGACTTACAGTTCCACATGACTGAGGAGATCTCAGAATCATGGTGGGAGGCAAAAGGCACTTCTTACATGGCAGAGGCAAGAGAAAATGAGGAAGAAGCAAAAGTAGAAACCCCTGATAAACCCATCAGATCTCGTGAGACTTACTGTCATGAGAATAGCATAGGAAAGACCAACCTCATGATTCAATTACCTCCCCCTGGTCCCTCTGGCATGGGAGTCCCTGGGAGATGGTGGGGTTAAGGGGATTGGCTGGGGTTTAGGCTCACTCATGCATGGAATAAAAAGAAGAAGAAGGAGGGGAGGGGAGGGAGGGGGAAGGGGAAGAGGTAGAGGGGAGGGGAGGGAGGAGGGGGAGGGAGGGAGGGAGGGGGAGGGGGGAGGGGAGAGGAGGGCAGAGACCAAAACAATCTGTTGGAGATGGGTGCAGGTGGCAGCTGCGTGGTGGCAGGGCCTCAGGTGGGCTCATGGGTTAGCAGGGTGGTTAGGTGCAGTGGCTTTTTTACTCTTTAATTCTTTCGAGTGTCTTTCCATTTCACTAAATTGATCAGCTGTTATGAATCTCAGCTATAATTAGCTTCATGGACATCATACACAAAGGAAAAGTGAAATCACTCCCTTCTACAAAATATAAATATCTTTCACCCACCCTAATCTCACTGGTATATTCACACACACACACAAAGTTACTACAAAGTCATAAACCTTTCCAGTTGGACTCCTTAACTCTGTTTTATTAAGAATGATGTCATGCACTACTCCTTAGTTTACTTTTAAAATTTTTGCTGTTTTACGTTTCTTTCGCCATAGAATCATCTAAAAATAAAGATAGTATTTAGACTATACTCATTAGAGGCCCATCCAGTTGGTTTCAAATACATGAGGGAGAAGGCCAGAGAGCTGGGGAGAGGCCAGTTGATTCGGATGAAAACAGCAATAGCTCCCATTTACGAAGCACTTCAACCTGCAGGCACCCTGCTGAACCCTTAACAAATATCTCATTTAATTCTCACAACAAATCCGAGGTGTAGATTTTATTATCTCCAGTTAGTGATTAGGAAGCTGGGGTTTGAATGGTTTAGTAATTGATCTAAGATGAAAATGCTTCACACCTAGGTCTGTCTAAGTCTCTTTCCTGCTTTCATCTATTCCACAGAAATTGATTTAGAGAATAATTTCACTCAGTGGTAGAAATGAAAAAAAGCGTACAGATTCAAAACTTCAAATCCTATTAGCCAATAGGCAATTAGTTTACACCACGCAAATGTCTTAGCAGGAATTCTCATGAAAATAATTTTCCCTTTTCCACTTTGAATTAGTCTTTTGGAGCTTTTAAACTTAAAATCATAAGTTTCCTTTTACTAAGGGTCAGCCCTGGAAAAATATCTTTCTACCCCACAAAACGAGCTCCCTTTTGGGATTCCCAAGCTGAAATTGATTTCCTAGATTTACCAAGTGTTTATTCTCATTACTGTTTTATGTCCTCTGATTGAGGAAGTTCTCCCTTTCCAAAGACGTAATATTCCCAACAAGATCCCACTGCTTCTCTGTGAGAAACGTGCCAGGAGAATTATTGCTATACCTTTAAATGCATTCTTATTTTTGCCAGCTAAAAGCAGAAACTTCAACAATGTCCTCCCCTCCCTCATCAGGCTTTACTTCTTTCCAAATGCGTAATGGGAATCCACAGAGGGTAACCTGCTGATTCCCTTGAAGCAAGAGGCTCACAGACCAAAGGTTTAAATTTCTGTTATTTATCCTTTCTTTCACTGATGATAAAGTACATCCCCGCAGTTATCTCTATCTCCTCACCCACCAAAGTAAAAAAACATAGGCTTGGGGCAGGGGGAGGTGGTTGGAGGCACTATAAAAAAGTACTAAATCACCAAAGTGGTGCATCTGCAGAGAGCAGAATGCTTCTAGACTATTGCCATCGTTACAACAACTATTATTATCTCAATAGATGTGTATAGAAAACACCATGCTTAGAAAATGAAAGAAAAACTCAGATAATTAAAATGACTTCCCCATGGCCATATAGCTAGAAAATAGCAAAATATGGGTATAGTGTCTTACAGGCTTGAAGCTGCCTGACTCCACATCCAGTGTTCTCCCCAGCGTGTTCACCATAGTAAAGAGGTAGTGAGCATTCCCCCTGCTAAGTTCTGATTGGACCCATGGTTACATTATAGCAAAATATGGCTCTTAATAATTAGTGCCATTTAAATTAATACCCCAGATTTACAACAACCATCTCAGTCATTATATGTTATGATACTACTCTATCACTAAGTCCTTTGTAAACTGAAATGTAACCCTTTTGCCATTTCTCTATTCAAATAATTTCACTATAATGTCCCATTATTATATGATCAAGTTCAAATTCTTTGGTGAGTATTTAAAGCCCTTCATTTTTTAATTATTATTATTATTATTATTATTATTATTATTAGAGACAGGGTCTCACTCTGTCACCCAGGCTGGAATGTAGTGGCTCAATTATAGCTCACTGCATCCTTGAACTCCCAGGCTCAAGCAATCCTCCCATCTCAGCCTCCCCAGTAGCTGGGACTGCAGGTGCATACCACCATGCCTGGCTAATTTTTTTTTTCTTGGAGAGACAGAGTCTCAATATGTTGCCCAGGCTGGTCTCAAACACCTGGCCTCACAGGATTCTCCTGCCTTGGCCTCCCAAAGTGCTGGGATTACGGGTGTGAGTCACCACTCCTGGCTTCAAAGCGTTTCATTTATATTTGTTTGCTTTCTTTAACTTTATTTTAGGTTTGGGTGTACGTGTACAGGTTTGATACACAGGTAAACTCCAGTCATTGGAGTTTGTTGTACAGATTACTTCATTACCCAGGTACTAAGCCTAGTACCCAACAGTTACTTTTTCTGCTGCTCCCCCCTCCTCCCACCCTCCACCCTCAAGTAGGCCCCAGTATCTGTTGTTCTCTTCTTTGTGTTCATGGTTTCTCATCATTTAGCTCCCACTTATAAGTGAGAACATGCAGTATTTGATTTTCTGTGTCTGTTAGTTTGCTAAGGATAATGGCTTCCAGCTCCATCCATGTTCACATGAAGACACGACCCTATTGTTTTTTATAACTGCAGAGTGTTCCATGGTGTATATGTACCACATTTTCTTTATCCAGTCTGTCATTGATGGGCATTTAGGTTGATTCCATGTCTTTGCTATTGTAAACAGTGCCATAATAAACATTCACGTGCATGTATCTTTATGGTAGAATGATTTCTATTCCTCTGAGTACATAACCAGTAATGGGATTGCTGGGTCTAATGGTAGTTTTGTTTTTAACTCTTTGAGGAATCGCCATACTGCTTTCCACAATGGTGGAGCCAATTTACACTTCCACCAATAGTGTGTAAGTGTTCCCTTTTCTCTACAATCTCACCGGCGTTTGTTATTTTTTGACTTTTTAATAATAGATATTCTGACTGGTGTGCGATGGTATCTCATTGTGGTTTTGCCACTTGCATTTCTCCAATGATCAGTGATATTGCTTTTCATATGTTGGTTGATCATGTGTATGTCTTCTTTAGAAAAGTGTCTTTTCGTGTCTTTTGCCCACTTTTTAATGAGGTTATTTGTTTTTTCTTGTAAATTTCTTTAAGTTCCTTGTAGATGCTGGATATTAGACCTTTGTCAGATGCATAGTTGCAAATATTTTATCCCATTCTGTAGGCTGTTTATTCTGTTAATTGATGGTTTCTTTTGTTGTGCAGAAGCTCTTTAGTTTAATTAGATCCCATTTGTCAATTTTCGCTTTTGTTGTGATTGCTTTTGGCATCTTTGTCGTGAAATCTTTGCCCATTCCTGTGTCCAGGACAGTATTGCCTAGGTCGTCTTCCAGAGTTTTTATAGTTTGAGATCTTACATCGAATCTTTAATCCATCTTGCTTTGATGTTTTATGTGGTATGAGGAACGGGGTCCAGTTTCAATCTTCTGCATATGGCTAGTCAGTTATCCCAGTACTACTTATTGAGTAGGAAGTCCTTTCCTTATTGCTTGTTTTTGTCAGCCTTGTTGAAGATCAGATGGTCCTAGATGTGCAGCCTTGTTTCTGGGCTCTCTATTCTGTTCCATTGGTCTATGTGTCTGTTTTTGTACCAGTACCATGCTGTTTTGGTTACTGTAGCCCTGTAGCATATAGTCTGAAGTTGGGTGACGTGATGCCTCCAGCTTTGTTCTTTTTGCTTAGAATTGCCTTGGCTCTTCAAAAGCCCTTCATTTTTAAACAGGGGCTTGGGGGCACTGAATTCCTGTGGGTTCTCCTGGTTGACTAAGCTGGAGTAGACTGGTGAGTCAGAGGGACCTTCAACCTAGACATAAGGCAACTCTAAGCTGAATGACAGGTTTATTCTCTCTATTTTTGGTATATTTAAATTTTACAAAATGAAATATACTTTTAAAAATTATCCCCTAACAGTACAGTATTTCTCCAGCTCCAGGTTTTCATGTTCCACCTTTATCATATTATTATTTTATAATATATTATATAATATTTTTCTTTATATTGACTTTAAACTGGTCCACTATTTTACCAAGATTTACACTAATGATAATACTAATGTTATCACAAGTTTGATGAACTAGTGTTGTCATTTTCTAATATACATTAAGATCAGTGTATAACTATCAAAAGAAAAATATTTCTGCCAGTACAATTTATAGCAACTATTCAGATCAACAACTATATACAGGCCCTATTTTGGGAAACACCAATAGAAAAAAAGTTAACAGTCACAAGTCTTTCAATTAGACTGAAACAAAAGAAACACTGAGGAGAGGAGCAAATACTGCCTTTATAAAATACGATGGGACCAAGCTGAGGAAGACCTCGAATGCCAAGTCCTTTGGTGGTAACATCTCAACTACTGAAGAAATGAAATTATCAGCCAGGGAAATGGAATTATCAGAGCTACACTTGAGGGAAAGCAATTGAGTTGCAAGGTGTAATAGCTGAAATCTTGATCGTCCCCCACCCCCAAAATACGCTCCTCTCAGGATCTTCCCCTTTCAGTTAAGTGACAGTCCCTCCCTGCCTCCATTCTCCCAGTTGCTCAGGCTAAAATCCTTGTCTCTTCTTCTCAGTCATTCACAGCCCATCCATCAGCAAACCCTTTTGGTTTTACTTTCCAAATAGAACCAGCCTTTTCTCACCATTTCTACAGGTACCACTAACTACAGAAAAGCATCATCTTTTTAATTTTTTAATTTTTTATTTTTTAGGAGCAGGGTCTCACTCTGTCACTAAGGCTGGAGTGCAGTGGTGCAGTCATAGTTCACTGCAACCTCAAACTTCCAGGCTCAAGCAATCTTCCTGAGTAGCTAGGACTACAGGTGCGTGCCACCATGCCCAGCTAATATTTTTATTTTTGTGTGTAGAGACTGGGTCTCACAATATTGCCCAGGCTGGTCTTGAAATTCTGACCTCAATGGATCTTTCTGCCCCAGCCTCCCAAAGCGCTGGGATTACAGGCATGAGCCACTGCACCAGGCCTCATTTGTCTCTTGCTCGTATTATTAAATAGCCTCCTAATGGCTTCCTGCTTCCTTCTTATCTCCCCTGCAGTCCTTTCTCCACAAAGCAGCAAGAGGTATCTCTTTTTTAAATAAAATACTTGGGTGTGTATTTTATAGAAACATGTGGCCTTACATAATCTCAGCACAATTATCAAAATCAAGAAAATTAGCACTGATAATGTCCTTTAATAGCTCCCACCCACCCCAGTGCAAGATCCAATTCTATATCACATCAGCTATTTATCTGTTATGGCTCTCTGTTCTCTTTTAATCTGAAATAATTCCTTAGCCAATTCTTTTGTTTCTTAGCCTGAATGTTTATTAAAATATATATATAAACTGGCTATTTTGGAAAAGGCCTCTCAGTTTGAGTTTTTCTGATATTTCTCCATGATTAGGATTCAGGTAGTGCATTCTGCAGGGCGGGAAAACCATGAAAGTGATGTGGTGCCCTCAATGCATCATTTCCAGAAGCACACAACACCAGTTTGTCTATTTTTGGTCATATTAATGATGATTCTTCATGAACATCTGACAATTTTCTTCAATTATAAGTAAGTTCCTGCTTTCCCCTCTGTACTTCCTTTGCAGGTAAATACCTTTACCTTAAGATTATGCAAATAAATGTTCATCATCAAACTTTCAATCACTAGTTTTAGCATCCATTGATAATTTTCTAAATTCACTGTCCCTTCTACATTTATGAATTGGCAATATAATGTAAAGAAAAAAATTTTTGTGCCTCCAATTTATTTATTTATTCACCCATTCATTCATTTACCTTAGTACAAACTCATGAACCTTAACTGAATTTATTGGTTTATAATCCAAATTTTATGCTAAAATTGGTTCATATTTGGTAAATAAAACCTCTTTAAGCTAGTTGCTATGTCCTGTTTTTCTATTATTATTATTATTATTATTATACTTTAAGCTCTGGGATACATGTGCAGAATGTGCAGGTTTGTTACATAGCTATACACATGTCATGGTGGTTTGCTGCACCCATCAACCCATCATCTACATTAGGCATTTCTCCTAATACTATCCCTCCCCTAGTCCCCAACCCCAGACAGGCCTAAAACCATAAGAACCCTAGAAGAAAACCTAGGCAATACCATTCAGGACATAGGCGTGGGCAAAGACTTCATGACTAAAACACCAAAAGCAATGGCAACAAAAGCCAAAATTGACAAATGGGATCTAATTAAACTAAAGAACTTCTGCACAGCAAAAGAAACTATCATCAGAGTGAACAGACAACCTACAGAATGGGAGAAGTTTTTTTCAATCTATCCATTTGACAAAGGGCTAATATTCAGAATCAACAAGGAATTAATCGAATTTACAAGAAAAAAACAACCCCATCAAAAGTGGGTGAAGGATATGAACAGACACTTCTCAAAAGAAGGCATTTATGCGCCAACAAACATGAAAAAAAGCTCATCATCACTGGTCATTAGAGAAATGCAAATCAAAACTACAATGAGATACCATCTCATGCCAGTTAGAATGGCGATCGTTAAAAGGTCAGGAAACAACCGATGCTGGAGAGGATGTGGAGAAATAGGAAAGCTTTTACACTGTTGGTGGTAGTGTAAAAGTTGTGGAAGACAGTGTGGCGTTTCCTCAAGGATCTAAACCAGAAATACCATTTGACCCAGCCATCCCATTACTGGGTATACACCCAAAGGATTATAAATCATTCTACTATAAGGACACATGCACACGTATGTTTACTGCAGCACTGTTCACAACAACAAAGACTTGGAACCAACTCAAATGCCTATCCATGATAGACTGGATAAAGAAAATGTGGCACATATATACCATAGAATACTATGCAGCCATAAAAAAAGGATGGGTTCATGTCCTTTGCAGGAACATGGATGAAGCTGGAAACTATGTCCTGTTTAAAAAAAAAAAAAATGAATTTTTTATTTTGGAATAATTTTATATGTATAGAAAAGTTACAAAGATGATAGAGAGCTTACATATACCCCTTACCCAACTTCCCCCACTATAACCATTTTACATTACCGTGGCACTGTTCTCAAAACTAAGAAACCAGCAGTGGTACATTACCATTAACTACACTCCAGACTTTATTAAGGTTTATCCCTTTTTCCACTAAGGCCCTTTCTCTGCTCCAGGATCCAAGGCAGTGTGCCATGTTGCATTTTGTCCTCATGTCGTCTTAGTCCACTCTACTCTCACAGTTGTTCAGTCTTTCCTTGTATTTCATGACCTCAACAGTTCTGAGAAGTACTGGTCATGTAATTAGTATACCTCAATACAGTTTCATCATACCTTTTCATCGTGATTCGACATGGGCTACGAGATTTGGGAAAGAATACCACAGAGACAAGGTCCTTTTGTCATTATATCAAAACAGGAAGTAGTGTGGTAGCAACATGACTTACTACTGGTGATGTTAAACTTGATCATTTTGGTTAAAGTAGTGTTTGCCAGTTTTCTCCACTGTAAAGTTACTATTTTGCCCTTTCTATTTCTACTCACTGGAAATCAGTCACTATGTCCAGTTCACACTTTTGGGGAGTGAAGAGAGGGTAGATTATCCACACACACTATTTGAAATTCTTCTGTAAGGAAAATTTATCTCTCGTCCTTCATTAATTTATTTATTTGGTTATTCAATTATTTAGGTATAGCAACATAGGCTCATGTACATTTATTTTATACTTGTGTTTGTTATTATTATTCAATGCTACATTTTTTTAAAAAGTTACTGTTCAAATTCTTCCAGTTTTGGCCCCCCAGGAGCTCTTTCAGGTTGGTACCTCTGTCCCGTGCACCTGCCTCCATGCTTTCACTTTTTGAGCACTTGCTTATTTCCTGACACTACAAGACTCTCCAGGCTCATCTTGTATTTTTCACGCTCTTGCCCTAGAATCAGCCATATCTCCAAAAAGCCCTGGCCCCTTTCACTGAAAAACAATATTTAGAAAGCAAGATCTGAGTGTTGGGCATGCTCATTGCTCCTGGGGTGGCACTGGCTCTACGCCAAGAAACTTCCTTTCAAACTATAAGGGAGAAAGGAATGGTGGTGAGAGATGAGGCTTGAACACCCACTGGGTTTTTGTTGTGCTGATCTCAGCAAGGGCCAAAGTAGTAATTTACATTCTAGATCCTCTGGGAAAACAGAATAAATCCCACAGATGATTTAGTTGGGAGAAAAATGTGAACATAGGTGACGGAGTGCATGCCAGAATTGAGAGAACGAGATGAAAAAGGAGTGTGCAAGGACAGGCCTGGTGTATGCCTGTGCCCAGTGAAATTATAAATCGCATGCTCTTCACACCCAAGTGTCCCCATTTGGACAATAAATTACCTGCTCAACTTAGAAACTGCCTTGAGGATGAGATTTGTGATAGAGGAGCCACTGATTAAGAATATTACAGTGTTTTGCTGTGTCAAACGATGTTATCATTCCTTTCCACATTTTATAGAAATTTTATAAAGATTTAAACCGTATTTCAGTGTTTCTTAGATTTCAAATGTGTCTCTGTTAAATGTACTTCTTTTCTTTTTGGCACCTAACTGTCCTCCCCAGGGTAAGGCCTCCCGCCAAAGAGGAAAAGAACTCCAACTGAAAAATCCATCTGCTACAAGAGATAGAAAGGAATTATTTAGGCAGATAGTATGAGTAACAGAGTCCTCAGCAGAATTTCCCTTTTAACAAAAAACAACCTCAAAATAATTTCTTTTCTAACAAAGAACAGCCTGAAAAGTCAAGCTGCAGACATAGATATAAGCAAGCTAGAAGCTTGCACAGGTGAATGTTGCCAGCTGTGCCAACAGGAAA
Organism: Papio anubis; assembly: GCF_008728515.1. NCBI lineage: Eukaryota > Metazoa > Chordata > Mammalia > Primates > Cercopithecidae > Papio > Papio anubis. The sequence continues at coordinate 141,965,757 of NC_044976.1, read as the reverse complement.
GGGCTACCTGAGGGCCAGGCATGTTCCACATGGAGGCTCCATCTTCCCTTTGTCACCACGTGTACAGTAAGGAAACAGGCAACATGGCACCAGCCAAATAGAGAACCCATCTGCATAACAAAAGATTAGAGTGGAGTGGCCAGCTTTTTCATGCCCTATGCAAATGGCACATCTAGCCCTAACCAGTTTTTCGCACCCTATGCAAATGACACACCTGGTCCAACAAATCTTTTGTGCCCTATGTAAATTGAACACCACCTCCTCAAGCTCATCTATAAAACCCACTGCATTTTGCCGTGGACCAGAAAACCTACTCGGGACCCCTCTCTCTGCAGGATAGAGCTCTTCTCTTTCTTTCACGTATTAAACCTCTGCTCTTAACCTCACTCCTTGTGTGTCCATATCCTTGATTTATTTGGCATGGGATGGTGAACCTTGGGCATTACTCCAGATGAATGATGTCACTTTGCATTATTTCTATAGTCAACTAACCTCATCAGTTTTGTTCAGTTTATAATCTCTGAACTTTTTCTACCTGAGGCCCTTTTGGACGAATAGGAGGAAAGAAATTTAGAAATTTACCTTCTTTTTTTTTTTTTTTTTTTCCTTCTTGAGACGGAGTCTTGCTCTGTCGCCAGGCTGGAGTGCAGTGGCATGATCTCGGCTCACTGCAACCTCCACCTCCCAGGTTCAAGCGAGTCCCCTGCCTCAGCCTCTGAAGTAGCTGTGACTACAGGTGCACGCCACAACACTCAGATAATTTTTTTGTATTTTAGTAGATAGGGGGTTTCACCATGTTGGCCAGGATGGTCTCGATCTCCTGGCCTCGTGATCTGCCCACCTTGCCATCCCAAAGTGTTGGGATTACAGGCGTGAGCCACAGCGCCCGGCCAAGAAATTTACCTTCTAACCATCTTTTCTCACTTACCCAATCCTCTTTCAGCCTGACTTGTATCTTGGGTAACATCTTAACCTTATGTCCACACCTTCCTCCACTGTGTGTCCTCGCTTCACTTCAACACACCAACTTGAAGGACACAGGCAGAGAGGGAAGTAAGCTTCAAACAAGGATCTAGAGTTCAAATTTTGACATTTGAAACCACTACTGTTTATGCAGCCAGAAAAAAAATAAAGTTTTCATCTTAGATTTTAAAATGCAGAGCAAACTATACGGTGTAATTTGAAAACTCCAGCTGTCCACCCAACCAGAAAAAGGAGTCCAGAATTTCTTGGCAATGACAGAAATTTGGTGAACATACATAGTGGCTAATTTGGAATCTAGGTGAACACTCACTTTTAAATAGATTTTATGAAGCAATGCTTGCTCTAGAAAGTGTGATCCTAGAAAATTTAATCAACTGCAAAAGAACCACTAGAGTTTGTGAAGGCTTGACAATTAAATGGTTTTAAATATTTGACTAAAAGGGTCTCCTGGTTTCTTTCAAAGTTGCACCAGCAAGGGTTACCTAAGTGCAAGCAAGCCCAGGTGACATTTTTATATTTCCAGGAAACTCTTGTGCCAGGATTCAGCCCTTAGAGAATGATCAAATCTTCATTAAAACTCCCAAAAGTAGGAATTGAGACCAAGAAATAAGACATTCTCACTCCACCAGTGTGTCTAGTGCCAGAGCTCAAACTGAGAGCTGCTCAGGAAAAGGTCTCAGATCTGGCAAAAGGATGTGTTGTAAAAACCCACAGCCCCCATATGTAAAAACCCATAGCAACCTGCCCCGTTTCCTGCAGAAAGAGGCAAGGACCTGCCCAGAGCCAGAGGTCAGAAGGTAGCTGCGGAGCAGCCCTGCTCAAGTGACCTCCTCAACCTGGGGCGTCCTGAGAATGTGGCTCAGAGCCAAGCCTGGAAAAATCTGGAGAGCACATCTGAGATTCAAAGTACAGTCCCTTCCTCTCACCAACTCCTTCTTTTGGGGGCCCGTGGTCAGGGGGGCAGTTTCAGGAAGCAGGGTCTTGCTCTGATACCCAGGCTGAGTGCAGTGGCACAATCATAGCCCACTGGAGCCTCGACCTCTTGGGCTCAGGTGATTCTCCCACCTCAGAATCCCGAGCAGCTGGGACTACAGGCATGCGTCACCATGCCTGGCTAATTTTTTTTATTTTTTGTAGAGATGTGGTCTTGCTATGTTGCCCAAACTGGTCTCCAACTCCTGGGCTCAAGTAGTCCTCCCACTTCAGCCTCCCAAAGTGCTGGGATTACAGGCATGAGCCATCTTACCCAGCCCCTTTCTTCAACCTCAGGGCCAGGCTCTACCCTGGAGTGACTGTACCAATGTCAGGTATCACAGTCAATTGAAAAGACTTTTCATGCTTCACCTGCCTGCATTCACAATTCAGAGCAATAATTCCAAAGAGAGTTTCATCATCACCTCTCTATTTTTCACTGATAGTGTTGTCATTGTTGGGGTTAGGGCAAAGTGGGGCACAATAGCAAAGATATGAATTCAACTTAAGTGTCCATCGACAGAGGATTGGATAGAGAAAACGTAGTGCATATACACAAAAGAATATATGTAGCCATAGAAGAGAATGAAATCACATCTTTTGCAGTAACATGGATGGACCTGGAGGTCATTACCGTAAGTAAAAACATCTCAGAAACAGAAAGCCAAATACCTCATGTTCTCACTTAAAAGTGGATGCTAAATAATATGTACACATGGACGTAGAGTGTGCAATAATAGTCACTGGAGACTCAAAAGGGTGGAGAAGTGGGAGGGGTGAGGAATGAGAAATTAATTATTTGACGGGCACGACGTATGTTATTTGGATGATGGTTACACTAAAAGCCCAGACTTCACCACTGTGTAATATATCCATGTTAAAAAAAAAAACACACTGCACTTGTACCCTTTAAATCTATACAAATTTTATGAGAAAGTGAAGAAGCAGAGTTGTCAATGAGTGCTGACTGATAATTAGGAGACTCTTGTTCTGATACTAGTACAACTTACCATTGGATTTGAGGGATGTTGCTTAGATTCTTTGGGAGTCAGTTTTCCCATCTATAGAATGAGAGTCTGGAGCAGGTAAGTATAGTGTAATGGAAAGTCCACAACACCGAGTCACAATTCCTGGTGTGAAAACTAAACCACATAATTTAACCTTCCTTTGCCTTACTCTCATTTCATTTAAAATGGAGATAATAAGATCTGTGTTGTCTATTTTATAGGGCTACTTTCAGGGTCAAATCATGTGAGAGTTCTTTAAAAACTTTTCAACGATATGTAAACATACAGCTTTATTCCAACTCTTGCTGCTTTACCATTGTCTTCTAAGTTCCCTTTACATTCTAAAATCATGATTTCAAAGTCTTTCAACATGAAATACTGTCCATGGCATTCCCTTAACTCTTTCATGGTCTTTCATCTATTCAGCCTTGGAATGTGATCTTAGAACAAATGAACCAAAGACAACACCAACATCCACCTCTGCTTTCTCGCTCTTTTAAGTTCTAACAGTCGAGAATGTTAATACTCCGTGTTACTTAAAATAAAGATTGTCCAGTAGATGGTGCTGCTGTCTCTGAAAATGGACTGAGAAACCAACGCAACTTCACCTTCCCTACTAAAAAGTTTGGAGAATACAGTTGAGGCCAGTCGATGGAGAGCCTTGACTGGCAAAGAATGTTTTGAGTTATTGTCTATTCAATGTGAGGTCAGTCCACAGTGTGAGCCAAAAAAAACAATGATGAAAGGCATTAATTGGAAAAGTTAATTTGGTAGAAAACCAAAGGATAGGATGTAGAAGACAGTGACCTGTTCAAGAGTGAAAAGACAGAAGGGCCTTGAGTTTCCAGAGTCTATAGATAAGTAATAAAATGTATAAAATAATAATTTAAGTAATATTAATTTTTAATAATTTAATAATATCCACAATAATTATTATTATGAAGCACTGTTCTAATCTCTTTACATAAAGTTTACTATTTAATCTTCACAATAAAGCTATGAAGGAGGAATTGTTATTATGCCCCTATTATAGAGTAAACTGAAGTTGTGTCACTTGCCGAGAGTCACTCAGCTCATACACGGACTGAAGCTGAGATTCCCGTCTAAGCAGTAGGCTCCGGAGTGTGTGCTCTGGTGACCTGCACTAAAATGGCTTCATATTTTACAGCCTCCATGGCAAACAGCAATAACATTGAACAAATCATCAAACAATAACATCCACTAAATGGACAATTAGGAAAGAGAGCAAGATGACAGTCCGGCCTTTCCCACCCTGAATTTAAGGTGACAACAGCGTATACATTATTTAAACCACTGAAGTCATTTGGACCAATCAACATGGGATTCCCTTTTACAACTTTTCAGAATGGTTATTATATAGTCGAAAATGAAAGTCAAGTCATTTTCTCCTAAGACCTCATCTTTTCCTTATAACTAAATCAACCTTTGTTTGTCAGGCTTAAAATCAAGGTGAAAGGTTCCTTCACTGTTTCCTCTATGTATGAGAGATAGCGTTGGCTCCATATCTGCTCACCCATCCACCCATTTTTTTTTTTTTTTTTTTTTTGAGACGGAGTCTCGCTCTGTCGCCCAAGCTGGAGTGCAGTGGCCGGATCTCAGCTCACAGCAAGCTCCGCCTCCCGGGTTTACCACCCATTTTTTTTAACATAGCCACATCTTGACTTCTTACAGGAACAAGGACAAATTGGAGGCGGAGAGGGGAAAAGTCTAGTGCATAGCATTTTTTTTTTTTGAGGTAACAGTGTATTTTGTCATTTTTTCATTTGTATTTTCATGTGCATCTCATTGCAAAGTGTTCAGGTCACTTTTCTCCTTGAAGGCTGGGCTGTCTAATTAACATTAAATCCATAATGTATTGAGATAGAGTGAATTACAGGAACCTAACAGTAAGAGAAAGGAGAGAGGAACCCCTTATGAGTTGAACTGTCACTGAGCTGCCCAAATAACTACATATAAATAGGAAGTATATGGATCTGAAATTCTCAAGAGCTGTTCTTTCAGCACTACCGAATGCAAATTCTTGGTATGTTCCTAACTAAGGACCCTAGACTTCCCAGTCTACTGAACTTGAGATCTTTCTGTTGAAAAATAAGAAATGTTATGTATATTCAAATCACCTTAACATATCATTTCATTCAAATGCATGCTCTGCTTCTTGCTAGCTATTTAACCCTGGGATAAGATACTTGCAGTCTTCTTCCCTCAGTTCCCTTGTCTATAAAATAGAACTGTCTAACTTGTAGGATAGTTTTTTAAAAAGTAAATGAATTAGTGTATGTAAAGCAGTTAAAACCATACCTGATATCTAATAAGTGAACTGTAAATTTTAACTCTATTTATGTTACTTAACATCTCATTTGAGTCACATAACAACCTTATGAAGTAAGATGGGTACACAGTATTATTTTCATTTACAACTAGATTTCAGAAAGATAATGGGACTCCCACAATCATACAGCTAGTAATTCTGTGAGAAAATTAGAAAAAAGGCACTTGACATATGGTAAGTGCTCAATCAGTGTTTGCTGCCACTGTCACTCAGCTTTGACAACGCTGTTTCAATCCCAGATTTTCTGACTCCAGTGCCAAATTAATTTCTTTCTTTCCTTTTTTTTTTCTTTTTCCCTGCACTCAAGTTTCTATGGTGAATAGGAATACAGTTTAGAACTGAAATACTAGCCAGACCTTGCAAGCAACATCATTACTCACAAGGTACTTCAATACCCAGGTTATCCAAGTCTTAACAAAATAAAATAAAACTTGATGCCTCAAATTAAGATCAAGACTAAAAAAAGAAAAAAATAGATCACAAAAAAGTTCTCGGGGGTATTAGGAGGGAGATGGCAAATAAGAGACAGGGCTAGCGTGCAGTTCCCACTTGGACCAACAGAACAGTGTGTGGAGACTCACACCATTTTTCTCCAAGAACCACCATAGGAATGCACCAGGAAAACTGAAAGAATTCATGGATCCTTCAAAGGAAACAGCATGCCACAGCAAATTTCATGAGACAGGCAAAAAACTGTGAGTTCCCAAAGTGTGAGAAGGGAAAAATCTTCCTCCAAACATACATCCCCATGGGGGAATCTGAAAATCCAGATCACAGGGGTAGGACTTAACCTTACCTGCAGCTGAAATGGATTTAGGGGGCCCCACAAAATATAAAAGTAGAAGCAGCAGCAGGAAGAACCCTGTAGGCACTCCTAGTCTCCAGCTTGAGCCCAAGGAAGCCATCCCTGACTATAACTCACAGAGGTCCTTGGGAAAGACAGCCAGCTGAACTGGGGGATGGAGAGGTCACAGGGTGAAATGAGCTTCCAAATGAAATTTGTAATACTTTTGACCGGGCACACATTTTCTTGAGCAGAATCCGAGGTGTGAACAGAGACTGCTGCATATACAAGCACAGGAGGTGCTGCCGACATTGTGGGCAGACAGGGAGGAGCAAGGCCTGAAAGCCATGCTTGCTTTCTCAGCAAAGAAACGTAAGGCCTGGAACAAGGTCTGAGCAGGGCACAAGGTCTGAGCAGGGCACCCACCAACTGGGTGGCAACTGGGTGAAGTCTTTCACTACCAGCTATCTCCTAGTTTTCTGGCAAACTATATGTCACAGCAGAGGCAGCTTTAATCCCCTCTGGAACATAACCCCATTGACTTAGAAGCACACCCCTATCCCTGACAGTGGTTGTGGCAAGCCCCACGCAAGGAGAGCCTGAGCCTAGACCCATCTAAGCCTGCCCCCATCTGATGGTATTTCTCTACCTGCCCTTATAGCCAAACACAAAAGACATAAACTCTTGGGAGGTTTATGACCCCACCCATCACCTGAGAAACCAAAATACTTGCCGTGGCCAACTTAGGGCAAGCTTAGATCCCTCTACTACCATTGTAGGTGGTGCTCTCTTGAAAGTGCCGCCTCCTGGCTGGAGGACAACCAACTTTGGCCATTATAGCAACTCATGACAGAATAACTCTACTCCCAGGACTAAATCCAATGCCTGCAACACCCTAGCTAACAGTGGTCCTGAGTGTGTCCACCTGACTTCACTACTAGCATAACCAGCATTAGAGCAAGCCAGCACACAGATATAAACATATCTACAACCAAGGACTTTCACAGTCTACTTCACTCTCCTGTCACCTCCACCAGAGCAGGTGCTAGTATCCATAGCTGGGAAACCTGAAGATGGATCACATCACAGGACTCTTTGCAGACATTCCCCAGCACCAGCCCAAAGCCTGGTAGCCTTACTTAGTGGCTAAACCCAGAAGAGCAATAACAATCACTGCTGTCTGGCTCTCAGGAAGCCCCATCCCTGGGGGAAGGAAGAGAGTGTCATATTAAGGGATCAGTTCGTGGGGCAAAAGAATCTGAACAGAAGGCCTTGAGTTCCAGACTTTTCCACTGAAATAGTCTACCCAAATGAGAAGGAACCAGAAAAGTAATTCTGTTAATATGACAAAATAGGGCTCTATAACACCCCTGAAAGATCACATTAGCTCCACAGAAATAAATCCAAACCAAGAAGAAATCTTTGAATTGCCAGAAAAAGAATTCAGACACTTGATTATTAAGCTATTCATAGAGATACCAGAGAAAGGTGAAAACCACCTTAAAGAAGTTTTAAAAAACAATAGAGGATGTGGATGAAAAATTCTCCTCAGAAATAGATACCATAAAGAAAAAACAATCACAATTTCTGGAAATGAAAGACACTCAGAGAAATACAAAATGCACTGGAAAGGTTTAACAATAGACTATAACAAGTAGAAGAAAGAACCTCAGAACTCGAAGACAAGGCTTTCAAATTAACCCAATCAGACAAAGACAAAGAAAAAAGAATTTTTGAAAATAACAAAAGCCTCCAAGAAATTTGGGATTATGTTAAATGGCCAAAGCTAACAATTGGTTTTCCTAAGGAAAAAGAGAAATCTAAAAGTTTGGAAAAATTTTGAGGGAATAATTGAGGAAAACTTACCCAGCCTTGCTAGGACCTAGACATCCAAATACAAGAAATTTAAAGAACATCTGGGAAATTCATTGCAAAAAGATCATCAGCTAGGCACAAGTTATCTAATGTCAAGATGGAGGAAAGAATCTTAAGAGCTGTGAGACAAAAGCATCAGATAACCTATAAGGGAAAACCTATCAGATTAATGATAGATTTATCAGCAGAAACCTTACAAGCCAAAAGGGATTTGGATCCTATCTTTAGCCTCCTCAAATGAAATAACTCTTAGCCAAGAATTTTGTATCCAACAAAACTAAGCTTCATAAATGAAGCAGAGATATGATCTTTTTCAGACAGACAAACAAATGTTGAGAGATTTTGCCACATCCAAGCTACCACTATAAGAAATGTTAAAAGGATTTCTAAATCTTGAAATGAAATCTTAAAATGCACCCAAACAGAACCTTTTTAAAGCATAAATCTCACAGGGCCTATACAACAATAACACAATGAAAATTTTTTTAAAAAAAGGTATTCAGGCAACAACTAGCATGATAAATAGACCAGTACCTCACATCTCAACACCAATGTTGAACGTAAGTGGCCTAAATGTTCCACTTAAAAGATACAGAATGGCAGAATGGATAAAAATCCAACAAGCATCTGCTGTCTTCAAGAGGCTCACCTAACACATAAGGACTCACATAAACTTAAGATAAAGGGGTGAAAAAGATATTCCACACAAATGGAAATGAAAAGCAAGCAGGAGTAGCTATTCTTATTTTGGACAAAATAGACTTTAAAAAAACAACAATTAAAGAAATACAAAAAGGGACTTTATATAATAATGAAAGGATTAGTCCAATAGGAAAATATCACAATCTTAAATATATGTGATCTAACACTAGAGTCCCAGATTTATAAAACAATTACTACTAGGCCTAAGAAGTGAGATAGATGGCAACACGATAATACTAGGAGACTTCAATGCTCCACAGACAGCACTACAGGTCACAAAGACAGAAAGTCAAAAAATAAACAATGGACTTAAACTATACCCTAGAACAAATGGACTTAACAGATATTTACAGAACATTCTACCCAACAACATCAAAATTTACATTCTTTTCATCAGCACATGAAACATCCTCCAAGACAGACCGTATGATAGGTCACGAGTCTCAATACATGTAAGAAAATCAAAATTATATCAAGTATCCTCTGAGATCACAATGGAATAAAACTGAAAATTAGCTCCAAAAGGAACCCTCAAAAATATACAAACACATGAAAATTAAATAATCAGCTCTTGAATGATCTTTGTGTCAACAATGAAATTAAGATGGAAATTAAATAATTCTTTGAACTAAATGATAATAGTGATACAAAACCTCTGGGATACAGCAAAGATGGTGCTAAGAGGAAAGTTCATAGCATTAAATGTCTACATCAAAAAGTCTGAAAGAGCACAGAACATACAACCTAAGGTCACACCTCAAGAGCAACAAGAACAAACCAAACCTAAACCCAGCAGAAGAAAAGAAATAACAAAGGCCACAGCAGAACTAAATGAAATTGAAACAAACAAAAATACAAAAGATAAATGAAACAAAAGCTGGTTCCTTGAAAAGGTAAACAAAATTGATACCATTAGTGAGATTAACCAAAAAAAGGAGAGAGAAGATCCAAATAAGCTCAACTAGAAATAAAAAGGGAGATATTACAACCAATATCACAGAAATACAAAAGATCATTCAAGGCTATTATGTATACCTTCATGTGCACAAACTAGAAAATCTAGAGGAGATGGATAGATTCCTGGAAATATACAACCCTCCGAGATTAGTCAGGAACAAATAAAAACTCTGAACAGATCAATAACATGTAGCAAGATTGAAACAGTAATTTTTAAAATTGCCAACAAAAAAAGAGTCCAGGACCAGATGGATTCACAGTTGAATTCTATCAGGCATTCAAAGAATTAGTACCAATCTTACTCAAACTATTCCAAAAGATAGAGAAAGAGTGAATCCTCCCTAAATCATTCTATGCAACCAGTATCACCCTAATACCAAAGCCAGGAAAGGACATAACAGAAAAAGAAAACTACAGACCAATATCCTGCATGAACATAAATGCAAAAATCCTCAACAAAACACTAGCTAGCTGCATCCAACAGCATATCAAAAAGATAATCCACCATGATGAAGTGGGTTTCATACCAGGGATGCAGGTATGGTTTAACATATGCAAGTCAATAAATGTGATACATCACATAAGCAGAATTTAAAACAAAAATCATATGATCATCTCAGTAGACACAAAAAAAAGCATTTGACAAAATCCAGCATCACTTTACAATTAAAATCCACAGCAAAATTGGCATGGAAGGCACATACCTCAAGGTAATAAAAGTCATCTATGACAAATTCATAGCCAACATTGTATTGAATGGGGAAAAGTTGAAAGCATTCCCCCTAAGAACTAGAACAAAACCAGAATGCCCACTTTCACTACTTCTATTCAACATAAAACTGGAAGTCCTAGCCAGACCAAACAGACAAGAGGAAGAAATAAATGGTAAAGAGGAAGTAAATCGGAAATAAATCGGTAAAGAAGAAGTCAAACTGTCGCTGTTCATAGATGTTATGATTATATACCTAGAAAACCCTAAAGACTTGTGCAAATAGTTCCTAGGTCTGATAAATGAATTCAGCAAAGTTTCAGAATATAAAATCTCCATGTACACAAATAAGTAGCACTGCTATATACCAACAGCAACCAAGCTGAGAATCAAATCAAGAACTCAATCCCCATTACAACAGCTGTGAAAATAAAATAAAATATTTGGGAATATACCTAACCAAGGAGATGAAACATCTCTACATGGAAAACTACAAAATGCTGCTGAAAGAAATCATAGGCAACACAAACAAATGGAAACACATACCACATTCATGGATGGGTAGACTCAGTATTGTGAAAATGACTATACTGCCCAAAGCAATCTACAGATTCAGTGCAATTCCCATCAAAATACCATCATCATTCTTCAGAGAACTAGAAAAAAAAAATCATAAAATTCCTATGGAACAAAAAAAGAGCCTACATAGCCAAAGCAAGACTAAGCAAAAAGAACAAATCTAGAGGCATCACATTACCCCATTTCAAACTATACTATAAGGGTATAAAAATAGGAATGTAGACCAATGGAACATAACAGAGAACCCAGAAATAAAGCCAAATACTTACAACCAACTGATCTTCAACAAAGCAAACAAAAACATAAAGTGGGGAAAGAACATCCTATACAACAAATGGTACTGGGATAATTGGCAAGCCACATGTAAAAGAATGAAACTGATTTGCATTTCTCTGATGGCCAGTGATGATGAGCATTTTTTCATGTGTCTGTTGGCTGTATGAATGTCTTCTTTTGAGAAATGTCTGTTCATATCCTTTGCCCACTTTTTGATGGGGTTGTTTGTTTTTTTCTTGTAAATTTGTTTGAGTTCTTTGTAGGTTTTGGATATTAGCCCTTTGTCAGATGAGTAGATTGCAAAAATTTTGTCCCATTCTGTAGGTTGCCTGTTCACTCTGATGGCAGTTTCTTTTACTGTGCAGAAACTCTTTAGTTTAATTAGATCCCATTTGTCCATTTTGGCTTTTGTTGCCGTTGCTTTTGGTGTTTTAGACATGAAGTCCTTACCCATGCCTATGTCCTGAATGGTATCACCTAGATTTTCTTCTAGGGTTTTTATGGTTTTAGGTCTAACATTTAAGTCTCTAATCCATCTCGAATTAATTTTCATATAAGGAGTAAGGAAAGGATCCAGTTTCAGCTTTCTACTTATGGCTAGCCAATTTTCCCAGCACCGTTTATTAAATAGGGAATCCTTTCCCCATTTCTTGTTTTTCTCAGGTTGGTCAAAGATCAGATGGCTGTAGATGTGTGGTATTATTTCTGAGGACTCTGTTCTGTTCCATTGGTCTATATCTCTGTTTTGGTACCAGTGCCATGCTGTTTTGGTTACTGTAGCCTAGTAGTATAGTTTGAAGTCAGGTAGGGTGATGCCTCCAGCTTTGTTCTTTTGGCTCAGGATTGTCTTGGCAATGCGGGGTCTTTTTTGGTTCCATATGAACGTTAAAGCAATTTTTTCCAATTCTGTGAAGAAAGTCATTGATAGCTTAATGGGGATGGCATTGAATCTATAAATTGCCTTGGGAAGTATGGCCATTTTCACAATATTGATTCTTCCTATCCATGAGCATGGTATGTTCTTGCATTTGTTTGTGTCCTCTTTTATTTCACTGAGCAGTGGTTTGTAGTTCTCCTTGAAGAGGTCCTTTACATCTCTTGTAAGTTGGATTCCTAGGTATTTTATTCTCTTTGAAGCTATTGTGAATGGGAGTTCATTCATGATTTGGCTCTCTGTTTGTCTGTTACTGGTGTATAAGAATGCTTGTGATTTTTGCACATTGATTTTGTATCCTGAGACTGCTGAAGTTACTTATCAGCTTAAGGAGATTTTGGGCTGAGATGATGCGGTTTTCTAAATATACAATCATGTCATCTGCAAACAGGGACAATTTGACTTCCTCTTTTCCTAACTGAATACCCTTGATTTCTTTCTCTTGCCTGATTGCCCTAGCCAGAACTTCCAACACTATGTTGAATAGGAGTGGTGAGAGAGGGCATTCCTGTCTTGTGCCAGTTTTCAAAGGGAATGCTTCCAGTTTTTGCCCATTCAGTGTGATATTGGCTGTGAGTTTGTCATAAATAGCTCTTATTATTTTGAGATACGTTCCATCAATACCGAATTTATTGAGAGTTTTTAGCATGAAGGGTTGTTGAATTTTGTCAAAGGCCTTTTCTGCATGTATTGAGATAATCATGTGGTTCTTGTCTTTGGTTCTGTTTATATGCTGGATTATGTTTATTGATTTGCGAATGTTGAACCAGCCTTGCATCCCAGGGATGAAGCTGACTTGATCATGGTGGATATGCTTTTTGATGTGCTGCTGGATTCGGTTTGCCAGTATTTTGTTGAGGATTTTTGCATCAATGTTCATCATGGATATTGGTCTAAAATTCTCTTTTTTGGTTGTATCTCTGTCAGGCTTTGGTATTAGGATGATGTTGGCCTCGTAAAATGAGTTAGGGAGGATTCCCTCTTTTTCTATTGATTGGAATAGTTTCAGAAGGAATGGTACCAGCTCCTCCTTGTACCTCTGGTAGAATTCAGTTGTGAATCCATCTGGTCCTGGACTTTTTTTGGTTGGTAGGCTATTAATTATTGCTTCAATTTCAGAGCCTGCTATTGGTCTATTCAGGGAATTAACTTCTTCCTGGTTTAGTCTTGGAAGAGTGTAAGTGTCCAGGAAATTATCCATTTCTTCTAAATTTTCTAGTTTATTTGCGTAGAGGTGTTTATAGTATTCTCTGATGGTAGTTTGTATTTCTGTGGGGTCGGTGGTGATACCCCCTTTATCATTTTTAATTGCATCTATTTGATTCTTCTCTCTTTTCTTCTTTATTAGTCTTGCTAGCAGTCTGTCAATTTTGTTGATCTTTTCAAAAAACCAACTCCTGGATTCATTGATTTTTTGGAGGGTTTTTTGTGTCTCTATCTCCTTCAGTTCTGCTCTGATCTTAGTTATTTCTTGCCTTCTGCTAGCTTTTGAATGTGTTTGCTCTTGCTTCTCTAGTTCTTTTAATTGTGATGTTAGAGTGTCAATTTTTGATTTCCAGCTTTCTCTTGTGGGCATTTAGTGCTATAAATTTCCCTCTACACACTGCTTTAAATGTGTCCCAGAGATTCTGGTATGTTGTATCTTTGTTCTCATTGGTTTCAAAGAACATCTTTATTTCTGCCTTCATTTCATTATGTACCCAGTAGTCATTCAAGAGCAGGTTGTTCAGTTTCCATGTAGTTGAGCAGTTTTAATTGAGTTTCTTAGTCCTGGGTTCTAGTTTGATTGTACTGTGGTCTGAGAGACAGTTTGTTATAATTTCTGTTCTTGTACATTTGCTGAGGAGTGCTTTATTTCCAATTATGTGGTCAATTTTGGAATAAGTGTGATGTGGTGCTGAGAAAACGTATATTCTGTTGATTTGGGGTGGAGAGTTCTATAGATGTCTATTAGGTCTGCTTGCTGCAGAGATGAGTTCAATTCCTGGATATCCTTGTTAACTTTCTGTCTCGTTGATCTGTCTAATGTTGACAGTGGGGTGTTGAAGTCTCCCATTAATATTGTATGGGAGTCTAAGTCTCCTTGTAAGTCTCTAAGGACTTGCTTTATGAATCTGGGTGCTCCTGTACTGGGTGCATATATATTTAGGATAGTTAGCTCTTCCTGTTGAATTGATCCCTTTACCATTATGTAATGGCCTTCTTTGTCTCTTTTGATCTTTGATGGTTTAAAGTCTGTTTTATCAGAGACTAGTATTGCAACCCCTTTTGCTTGGTAGATCTTCCTCCATCCCTTTATATTGAGCCTATGTATGTCTCTGCATGTGAGATGGGTGTCCTGAATACAGCAGACTGATGGGTCTTGACTCTTTATTCACTTTGCCAGTCTGTGTCTTTTAATTGGAGCATTTAGTCAATTTACATTTAAGGTTAATATTGTTATGCGTGAACTTGATCCTGCCATTATGATATTAACTGGTTATTTTGCTCGTTAGTTGATGCAGTTTCTTCCTAGCCTCGATGGTCTTTACATTTTGGCATGTTTTTGCAATGGCTGGTACCGGTTGTTCCTTTCCATGTTGAGTGCTTCCTTCAGGGTCTCTTGTAAGGCAGGCCTGGTGGTGACAAAATCTCTAAGCATTTGCTTATCTGTAAAGGATTTTATTTCTCCTTCACTTATGAAACTTAGTTTGGGTGGATATGAAATTCTGGGTTTAAAATTCTTTTCTTTAAGAATGTGGAATATTGGCCCCCACTCTCTTCTGGCTTGTAGAGTTTCTGCCAAGAGATCTGCTGTTAGTCTGATGGGCTTCCCTTTGTGTGTAACCTGACCTTTCTCTCTGGCTGCCCTTAAGATTTTTTCCTTCATTTCAACTTTGGTGAATCTGGCAATTATGTGTCTTGGAGTTGTTCTTCTCGAGGAGTATCTTTGTGGCGTTCTCTGTATTTCCTGGATTTGAATGTTGGCCTGCCCTACTAGGTTGGGAAAGTTCTCCTGGATGATATCCTGAAGAGTGTTTTCCAACTTGGTTCCATTTTCCCCCTCACTTTCAGGCACCCCAATCAGACATAGATTTGGTCTTTTTACATAATCCCATACTTCTTGCAGGCTTTGTTCATTTCTTTTTCTTCTTTTTTCTTTTGGTTTCTCTTCTCACTTCATTTCATTCATTTGATCCTCAATCGCTGATACTCTTTCTTCCAGTTGATGGAGTCGGTTACTGAAGCTTGTGCATTTGTCACGTATTTCTCGTGTCATGGTTTTCATCTCTTTCATTTCGTTTATGACCTTCTCTGCATTAATTACTCTTGTCATCAATTCTTCCAGTTTTTTTTCAAGATTTTTAGTTTCTTTGCGCTGGGTACGTAATTCCTCCTTTAGCTCTGAGAAGTTTGATGGACTGAAGCCTTCTTCTCTCATCTCGTCAAAGTCATTCTCCGTCCAGCTTTGATCCATTGCTGGCGATGAGCTGCACTCCATTGCCGGGAGAGATGCGCTCTTATTTTTTGAATTTCCAGCTTTTCTGCCCTGCTTTTTCCCCATCTTTGTGGTTTTATCTGCCTCTGGTCTTTGATGATGGTGATGTACTGATGGGGTTTTGGTGTAGGTGTCCTTCCTGTTTGATAGTTTTCTTTCTAACAGTCAGGAACCTCAGCTGTAGGTCTGTTGGAGATTGCTTGAGGTCCACTCCAGACCTTGTTTGCGTGGGTATCAGCAGCAGAGGCTGCAGAAGATAGAATATTGCTGAACAGCGAGTGTACCTGTCTGATTCTTACTTTGGAAGCTTCCTCTCAGGGGTGTACTCCACCCTGTGAAGTGTGGGGTGTCAGACTGCCCCTAGTGGAGGATGTCTCCCAGTTAGGCTACTCAGGGGTCAGGGACCCACTTGAGCAGGCAGTCTGTCCCTTCTCAGATCTCAACCTCCGTGTTTGGAGATCCACTGCTCTCTTCAAAGCTGTCAGACAGAGTCGTTTGCGTCTGCAGAGGTTTCTGCTGCTTTTTTTCTATGTGCCACATTTTCTTAATCCAGCCTATCACTGATGGACATTTGGGTTGGTTCCAAGTATTTGCTATTGTGAATAGTGCCCCAATAAACATACGTGTGCATGTGTCTGTATAGTAGCATGATTTATAATCCTTAGGGTATATACCCAGTAATGGGATGGCTGGGTCAAATGGTGATTCTAGTTCTAGATCCTCGAGGAATCGCCACACTGTCTTCCACAATGGTTGAACCAATTTACACTCCCACCAACAGTGTAAAAGTGTTCCTATTTCTCCACATCCTCTCCAGCATCTGTTGTTCTCTGACTTTTTAATGATTGCCATTCTAACAGGCATGAGATGGTATCTAACTATGGTTTTGATTTGCATTTCTCTGATGACCAGTAATGATGAGCATTTTTTCATGTGTCTGTTGGCTGCATAAATGTCTTCTTTTGAGAAGTGTCTGTTCATATCCTTTGCCCACTTTATGATGGGGTTGTTTGTTTTTTTCTTGTAAATTTGTTTGAGTTATTTGCAGATTCTGGATATTAGCCCTTTGTCAGATGGGTAGATTGCAAAATTTTTCTCCCATTCTGTAGGTTGCCTGTTCACTCTGATGGTAGTTTCTTTTGCTGTGCAGAAGCTCTTTAGTTTAATTAGATCCCATTTGTCAATTTTGGCTTTTGTTGCCATTGCTTTTGGTGTTTTAGTCATGAAGTCCTTGCCTATGCCTATGTCCCGAATGGTATTGCATAGGTTTTCTTCTAGGGTTTTTATGATTTTAGGCCTAACATTTAAGTCTTTAATCCATCTTGAATTAATTTTTGTAAAAGGTGTAAGGAAGTGATCCAGTTTCAGCTTTCTACTTATGGCTAGCCAGTTTTCCCAGCCCCATTTATTAAATAAGGAATCCTTTCTCCATTGCTTGTTTTTGTCAGGTTTGCCAAAGATCAGATGGCTGTAGATGTGTAGCATTATTTCTGAGGCCTCTGTTCTATTCCGTTGGTCTATATATCTGTTTTGGTAGCAGTAACCCACTGTTTTGGTTACTGTAGCCTTGTAGTATAGTTTGAAGTCAGGTAGGGTGATGCCTCTAGGTTTGTTCTTTTGGCTTAGGATTGTCTTGGCAATGCGGGCTCTTTTTTGGTTCTGTATGAACTTTAAAGTAGTTTTTTTCCAATTCTGTGAGGAAAGTCATTGGTAACTTGATGGGGATAGCATTGAATCTATAAATTACCTTGGGCAGTATGGCCATTTGCATGATATTGATTCTTCCTATCCATGAGCATGGAATATTCTTCCATTTGTTTGTGTCCTCCTTTATTTCGTTGAGGAGTGGTTTGTAGTTCTCCTTGAAGAGGTCCTTCACATCCCTTTTAAGTTGGATTCCTAGGTATTTTATTCTCTTTGTAGCAATTGTGAATAGGAGTTCACTCATGATTTGGCTCTCTGTTTGCCTGTTAATGGTATATTGGAATGCTTGTGATTTTTGCACATTGATTTTGTATCCTGAGACTTTGCTGAAGTTGCTTATCAGCTTAAGGAAATTTTTGGCTGACACGATGGGGTTTTCTAAATATACAATCATGTCATCTGCAAACAGGGACAATTTGACTTCTTCATTTACTAATTGAACACCCTTTATTTCTTTCTCTTACCTGATTACCCTGACCAGAACTTCCAACACTATGTTGAACAGGAGTGGTGAGAGAGGGTATCCTCGTCTTGTGCCAGTTTTCAAAGGAAATGCTTCCATTTTTTGCTTGTACAGTATGATATTGGCTGTGGGTTTTTCATAAATAGCTCTTGTTATTTCAAGATACTTTCCATCAATACCTAATACCTAGTTTATTGAGAGTTTTTAGCATGAAGGGCTCTTGAATTTTGTCAAAGGCCTTTTCTGCATCTATTGAGATAATCATGAGGTTTTTGTCATTGGTTCTGTTTATGTGATGGATTACGTTTATTGATTTGCATATGTTGAACCAGCCTTGCACCCTAGAGATGAAGCTGACTTGATCGTGATGGATAAACTTTTTGATGTGCTGCTGGATTCAGTTTCCCAGTATTTTATTGAGGATTTTCACATCAGCGGTCTAAAATTCTCTTTTTTTGTTGTGTCTCTGCCAGGCTTTGGTATCACAATTATGTTGGCCTCATCAAATGAGTTAGGGAGGATTCCCTCCTTTTCTGTTGACTAGAATAGTTTCATAGGGAATGGTACCAGCTCCTCTTTGTACCTCTGGTAGAATTCAGTTGTGAATCCTTCTGGTCCTGGACTTTTTTTGGGTTGATAAGCTATTAATTATTGCCTCAATTTCAGAGCGAGCCTGTTAGTGGTCTATTCAGAGATTCAGCTTCTTCCTGGTTTAGTCTTAGGAGAGTGTACATGTTCAAGAATTTATCCATTTCTTCTAGATTTTCTAGTTTATTTGTGTAGAGGTGTTTACAGTATTCTCTGATGGTAGTTTGCATTTCTGTGGGATTGATGGTGATATCCCCTTTATCATTTTTTTATTGCATCTATTTGATTCTTCTCTCTTTTCTTGTTTATTAGTCTTGCTAGCAGTCTATCAATTTAGTTGATCTTTTCAAAAAACCAGCTCCTGGATTCATTTATTTTTTGAAGGTCTTTTTATGTCTCCATCCCCTTCCGTTCTGCTCTGATCTTAGTTATTTCTTGCCTTCTGCTAGCTTTTGAATGTGTTTGCTCTTGCTTCTCTAGTTCTTTTAACTGTGATGTTAGGGTGTCAATTTTAGATCTTTCTTGCTTTTCTCTTATGGGTATTCAGTGCTACAAATTTCCCTCTACACACTGCTTTAAATGTGTTCCAGAGATTCTGGTACATTGTGTCTTTGTTCTCACTGGTTTCTTTTGAACCAAAGAAATTTCTGCCTTCATTTCGTTATTTACCTAGTAGTCATTCAGGAGCAAGTTGTTCAGTTTCCATGTTGTTGTGTGGTTTTGAGTGAGTTTCCTTTTTTTTTTTTTTTTTTATGCTTTAAGTTCTAGGGTACGTGTGCATAACGTGCAGGTTTGTTACATATGTATACTTGTGCCATGTTGGTGTGCTGCACCCATCAACTCGTCAGCACCCATCAACTCATCCTTTACATCAGATATAACTCCCAATGCAATCCCTCCCCCCTCCCCTCCTTCCCCATAATAGGCCCTGGTGTGTGATGTCCCCTTTCCCGAGTCCAAGTGATCTCATTGTTCGGTTCCCACCTATGAGTGAGAACATGTGGTGTTTGGTTTTCTGTTCTTCATGGTTCTAATTTGATTGCACCATGGTCTGAGAGACAGTTTGTTGTGATTTCTCTTATTTTACATTTGCTTTGGAATGCTTTACTTCCAATTACGTGGTCAATTTTAGAATAAGTGCAATGTGGTGCTGAGAAGAATTGGTATTCTATTGATTTGGGATGGAGAGTTCTGTAGATGTCTATTAGTTCTGCTTGTTGCAGAGCTGAGTGCAGGTCCTGGATACTCTTGTTAACCTTCTGTCTCGTTGATCTGTCTAATGTTGACAGTGGGGTGTTAAAGTCTCCCATTATTATTGTGTGGGAGTCTAAGTCTCTTGGTAGGTCTCTAAGGACTTGCTTTATGAATCTGGGTGCTCCTGTATTGGGTGCATATTTAAGATAGTTAGCTCCTCTTGATTAATTGATCCCTTTACCATTATGTAATGGCCTTCTTTGTTTCTTTTGATCTTTGTTGGTTTAAAGTTTGTTTGATCAGAGACTAGGATTGCAACCCCTGCCTTTTTTTGCTTTCCATTTGCTTGGTAGATCTTCCTCTATCCCTTTATTTTGGCCTATGTGCATGTTTGCACTTGAGATGGGTCTCCTGAACACAACACACTGATAGGTCTTGACTCTTTATCCAATTTGCCAGTCTGTGTCTTTTAATTTGGGGCATTTAGCCAATTTACATTTAAGGTTAATATTGTTATGTGTGAATTTGATCCTGGCATTATGATGTTTGCAGGTTATTTTGCCCATTAATTTATGCAGTTCCTTCATTGTATCGATAGTCTTTACAATTTGGCATGGTTTTTGCAGTGACTGGCACCAGTTGTTTCCTTCCATGTTTAGTGCTTCCTTCAGGAGCTCTTGTAAGGCAGTCCTGGTGGTGACAGATTTCTCAGCATTTGCTTGTCTGTAAAGGATTTTATTTCTCCTTCACTTATGAAGGTTACTTTGGCTGGGTATGAAATTCTGGATTGAAAATTCTTTTCTTTAAGAATGTTGAATATTGGCCCCCACTCTCTTCTGGCTTGTAGAGTTTCTGCCGAGAGATCCACTGTTAGTCTCATGGGCTTCCCTTTGTGGGTAACTCAACCTTTCTCTCTGGCTGCCCTTAACACTTTTTCCTTCATTTCAACTTTGGTGAATCTGACAAGTATGTGTCTTGGGGTTGCTCTTCTAAAGGAGCATCTTTGTGGTGTTCTCTGTATTTCCTAAATTTGAATCTTGGCCTGCCTTGCTAGGTTGGGGAAGTTCTCCTGGATAGTATCCTGAAGAGTGTTTTCCAATGTGGTTCCATTCTCCATCGCTTTCATGTACACCAAGCAAATGTAGATATGGTCTTTTCACATAGTCCCATATTTCTTGGAGGCTTTGTTCATTTCTTTTTACTCTTTTTTCTCTAACCTTGTCTTCTCACTTTATTTTATTAATTTGATCTTCAATCACTGATACCCTTTCTTTCACTTGATCAAATCAGCTATTGAAGCTTGTGAATGCGTCACAAAGTTCTCACGCCATGGTTTTCAACTGGAGTACTGCTATCCTACACTGCCATGCACTCCTAGGAGCAGAGGCCTTTAGGAGGTCTCCAGGAAATCACAAACTTCCCACTGCTGACATATGCCTGAAATGAGGGATCCTAAGGAGCAAAGGCTGGGTTTGCAAACTTCATTCCTCCAATCCCCAATAAATATAAGAGAAAACTTGGACCTTCTTCAAATTGGCTCAGCTGTTATATGAGTTTTACACAGGAAGCTATTCACATATAGATCGCTCTTTGAAAGTATTTGAGAGTCTTCCAACAAAAACTAAATTCACACATAAAGTATGTCTTTTTCATCAGTCCCTTCCACCTCAGTATCCCAGGTTGACCCCTCCTTCCCTGGAGAATTGCTTTTAGGGAACACTTTAAGCTGAGTAAATTGGCTGACAGCTCTATCTCCTGGGTAATTCCAATTCAGCAGCTTTTATGGGCTGTTATTACATTGGACTCTCACACCTAAGGTCAACAAGTCTGTCTCTTATTATCCTCAGTATTTGCTTTGGCAATACCTTGGTTGTAAGGCTAAACTACTTACACACAATCAAAATAGAAGTTTTATATATATTAAGCAAGGCTGAATTCACTATTCACAGTTAAAGTTCATCCCTACTTTAAGACCCAGGAAGGTAATAACTGGGGTTCATTGTAATGTCCACACACACATCCCCACTACCACCTCCAGTACTCAACACACCATTCATTTATCCCAAAATACTTACTGATCATTTATGAAGTGGAATTGCAAATTTATCTCATTCTACAATTTGATGGTGCAAACGAAATATTTAAGAACATAGGCTTGAGTTTCAAACTGCCTGGTTTTGAATTCTGGTTCTATCATTTCATATCTGTGTGCTTTGGGGGAAATTTCCTAGCCTTTCTCTGCCTTAATTTCCTCATAAGCAAAATAGGGACAGCCATAGTGACTACTGCAGAGGGTTACTGTGATTCAGTCTGGCACATTCCTCATGCATAGTAAGTGTTCAGTAACTGTTAGTAAGCATCGTTATTATTCTTTATGTAATCCACACTTTCCTTCTGACTCCTCTTCTACTAGTTAATGGGAATAAAATAACTTAATGTCCATATGATTCAAAAACACTTTAAGTAAATGTCAATCTCTTTGGGAAAAACTGACTAGTCACTCAGATTTTAGTCTTCCATACCATCCCCACCTTTCTTCTCCAAGGCAACATCGTGAAGGAGTGTGGTTCACGGAGCCTGGTGACAGAGAGAAAGAATCAGAGTCCTAAGGCATGATGTTCTCCACCTCTTCCCACCTCCAGGGAGATTTGTCTTCTGCTCAGTTGCCAGAAGCCCTGTTGGACACAATGCTGGCATTTGCAACAGATGAACTCATAATCATTCCATTGGTTTAGAGTCAGGCACTGCTCCCTGGAAGCCAGGGCCATCTTCCCTTCATGATTTAGTTACACCTACATGCTCCCTGGCACTACAGGCCCTCTGGAGGTCTAGCTGTGACTCCCACTCTGCCCTAGCCTGAACCATCTACCCTGCAGTTCATTGCTACAGAACCCCTTGCCCTGGTACACTAAGCCCCACTAGCCCAAGTGCCCAGCACACCTCAGCTACATGTGGGTCCAATTCATGCCTCTGTAAGCAAGGGAATCTCCAGAAAGCTATGACTTAAGGCTGCTCCTCTGTCTCACAACACTGAGCTACTAAGCTGATGTTGCCTTTCCAAAGTCTGATGCAGGAGCAGCCCATGAGACTTTCTTCTTTCAGAGAGTGAGGAGGGAACACCCTCGTTTACTGGTGTTCCCTTTAGCTTATCTTACACACCTCTCCTTTCCAGAGCATCATCCAGAAAGAATGAATAAAAACCCACAAATCTAACTCCTCTCCTTGCTCTCTTCCCTTCCCTCTTTCCACAGCCCCCAGAACCTGAAAGTCCTCTATTATCATTAGAGCAAGGCCAGTGGCCATAGGGGGAAACTGTCTCTTCTTTATAATACATTAATCCTAGGAGCCTGGGCTTTGACAAATTAATCAGATATAAAAGAATTTAGAAATATCATTATTACGCCAGAAGTTGAATATTCCTTCTCCCCTAGACAGAAAGAAGCCTCAGACCAATTAGGGATATCAGGGATGTAATTTCCACTGCCCTCATTAGAAGTGACCAAGTACTATTGAAAAGTAAGGATGTCTCAGAGTGCAGAATCAAGGGACAGAGGGTACAGCCACGAACCACTCTGAAGAGCAGAAGCAAGGCCAAATCAAGGCACACTCCTCACTCCAAGAGAATCTGTAAACATTTCTCCATTGGGATTTCAGAGCTGTCATGAAACAGTGGCTGCTATGTGCCTCCTCTTATAGAATGGGAGTGTTTATTGTGGTTGTTTTGTTCCTATTCATCATTGCACATTGGGTATGTAGGGGAAGATAACATGTCTTTTTATTCTAAGGGCTTCAGACCAAAAGGAGATGCATCCAAGAAACCACCATAGACCTGATATTGATCATAACATCCTGGATGGGGATGATTATATAAGACTTTGAGGAACCTTGAAAGGGCAAGAAATGTGGATAAGATGTAAATAATTCTGACTAGAGGATATACTATGATTGATTGCCAAATTGGCCCTCATTCTCCCTTTCCTGTATCTACCTCCTTTGCATGTGACTTTGAGGACCCTCGCATCATAAAATGTGGTCTACTCCCACAGACGTTGAAACTGGGCTTGTCTCATGCCTTGCTTTGGCCAACAGAATGCAGCATAAGTGACATGTGCCAGTTCCGAGCCTAGGCCTCAACATCTATACTTCTACTCTTGCACCTCTCTTCTGCCAGGAGAATAATCCTAGGATGGCTTGCTGGAGGATGAGGGGCTATGTGGACCACAGCCAAGCAACTAAGTCCCCAGATATGTCAGCGAGCCCAGCTAAGATCAGCAAAGCTATCAGCACTGAGAGTCAGCACTGACTTGCTGCTGACTCTCAGTGCATGAGCAAGCCCCCAGTGAGCCCAGATAAGCAGAACTGCTCAGCCAACCATAATCATGTTGGCAAAAATACATGTTTATTATTGTATATCACTGAGGTTTTTTGGTGGTTCATTATGTAGAATTATTGTGGAAATAACTGATCCTAGTGTTAAAATGCATCAGCAGAAATGAAGGGAACATACATAGAAGTGGATACTGAGGGTGTTATTCTGGAGAAGAGGGGACTGGGTAAGAAGAATATAAATGTGGTTTGGGGATAATTCTCTGATATGGCACCACTCATCTGTTCTTCAGGATTCAAAGCTTCAGCAGGGAACAATAGTTGGTCCTGAGAGCTTGCTGGAATGGCTCTTTAAAGACTGAATTTGACAATAGCTGACAGTAAATGAAGTTGAAATGTGAGAATTTCTTGGGCACTGAAATAGAGAGATTAGAAGCCTTGGAGAAGTAGAAATGTTATTTAAAACCTGAGAATCTACCATATTTCCACATTCTCTTGGAGAACCCAAAAGACACTTCCCTTGCTAACACAGTAAGGAGTATACTGGTGAGAAGTTCAGCAGTGACTCTGCAAGCCAGAATTGGTGGTAGGACATACTGACATGAACTAAGATTCCCTAGTATCCAATAAGAAGATGAAATTTCAGAATAGTGGATCCCAGGTAGCAGCACTTAACCACTGAAGCAAGATAGATATAATTGTACCTTAATGGTCAGCAAGCTCAGAGCAGCAGTCAAGTTCCATAAGACATAGGGATTTAGAGTAAAAGTAATAGATCACAGTATTCTTAGGGACAAGACTGACAGCTCCTAAGACATTGGATAATTTCTGATGATAGGAAAAAATGAAGAGATGACAACCTACAGGCTCATAGCAGTTGCTCACAATGAAATACCACAGTTGCTCATCCAGTGTCCTGATCTAAATCTCTTCACAGGCCCAGAGCCCACTGATTGAGGACAAAGTCAGGTGCCCTTGAGAAACAACCCTGTAACCACTGCACAGATATGTTCTAAATATTCTTTCCATCCTTCCCCCAAGAAGACCTGCAATGATTTGACAGAGTAACTACAAACTTCCAAACAAAGTGGAAAGGCCAGAATTTTTTTAAGGACGAGTGTACATAGGATCTCAGCTGTTTTTTCTACCAGCTGCTTTGGGCACTATGGTCCTCTGGTTATAACATAGGCTTATGGGACCAGGCTCGGTAGCTCATGCCTGTAATCCCAGCACTTTGGGAGGCCGAGGAGGGTGTATCACAAGGTCAGAAGATCAAGACCAGCCTGGCTAACATGCTGAAACTCCATCTCTACTGAAAATACAAAAAAATTAGCCAGATGTGGTGGCATGTGCCTGTAATTTCACCTACTCAGCAGGCTGAGGCAGGAGAATCACTTGAACCTGGGAGACGGGGGGTTGCAGTGAGCTGAGATCGCGCCACTGCACTCCAGCCTGGGAGACAGAGTGAGACTCCATCTCAAACACACATGCACACACACATGCACACATACACACACACAAAACAAAAACAAAAACAAAAAAATACACTTAATGGAAGCCAAGTAATAAATGGAGTTCTGGCCCAAGTCTGTCTCACAGTGACTCTACTGGGACTATGCAATTTTCAGCTGGCAGAATCCTCACACTGGTTCCCTGACCTAGAGAGTAAGAGTTATTATGGCAGGAGGAACAACATGAGAGCCCCTGAAACTGAAAGGCAGCAGCAAATCAGAAGCTATGTTGAATTATTGGAGGGACAGCCAAGATTGTCATCAACATCGAAAACCCGAAGGATGCACAAGTGGTGAGCCTCATTATAGCCTCATTCAATTCACCTATCTGACCTCTGTAAAAAAGGAGATGGCTGGTGACATAATCATAACTAGATGATAGCCCAAACCATGGCTGCCATGTTGAATCTGCATCTTTACAGGAACAATCAACACAGACCCTGTTACTTTGAATGTATTTGTCAATGTGATGAAAACTTATCAATAGCCAAAAGCAAGGATCAAAATCAGTTTATCTTTACATAGCTTGTTTCAGGGTAAAGTTAATTGTCCTGCTTTCTGTGATAATATAGTCTACAGGGATCTTGATCTTCTTAACACTTCACAGAACCTTGCCCTGACCCAGTACATGTATAAGGTTATACCAACTGGACCTGGTTCATGGTAGACAGTTGGCACAAAGATACTAAAGTATCATTTTCAGTTGTCTCAAACTTTTCAGGTATCAGAACTCTCTTTACACACAAAATGACTAAAAACACCAAAGATTTTCCATTTTTGTGGGTATTTACCATATTAGAAATTAAATTAAGGTATTTTAAAATAGTTTTTAAATTCTTTAGATATAATAAACTCTATGTATGTTAGCATAAGTAACATATTTTAAGAGCAATGGCCATATTTACACACAAAAAATATTTGTAAGAAAGTGTCATTGTTTTACATTTTGGAAATCTATTTAATATCTGGCTTAATAGAAAACCGCTTTTATCTGCTTCTGCATTCAATATGTTGTTTTGATTGAAGTCTGAAGTGTATGAAAAACACGTGGCCTCACACAGATTTGCAGTTGGAAAGAGGAGGAGATTTTTAATAGACTTTTCAGACAATCATCAATATTCTTCATTGGTAAAACATACCAAAACACAATAAATGATCATTTCTGTATGATTAGTTGCAATGCAGAATCTGAAACCATAAACAACAAGCTTTCCATATTCTGAAATATTAAAAATCATTTGCCCATCTTGTACTTTAAATGAACCTTTTACCCACGTATAATTTTGTGATAACCTTGGTTGCATTAATCAGGGTTCTCTAGAGAAACAGAACCAATATATAGATATAGATATAGATATAGATATAGATAGATATAAACAGATTTATTATGAGGAATTGGCTAATGCCATTGTAGAGGCTGAGAAGTCCCACGGTCTGCTGTCTGCAAGTTGAAGAGCCAGGAAAGCCAGTGGTATAATTCCAGTCTGAATTCTAAGGTCTGAGAATCAGGGAAACTTATTTTATGAATACCAATAAACTGGGAAAGATTGATTCTTTGAGCTATGCAGGTATTTCAAATATTGATGCATTTCAATATGCAATATCAACAAATCAAATTCATTAATATCCCCAGCACTCTTAGGAAAATACAGCAATACGGGATCAAGATGGGCGAAACAAGTTCTTCAGAATATTAATTTTTAGTTGAAAGGTTGAATTTTATCATTGCTAATAAATACTGTCAGTTATTTTCCTTGAAGTGACATACTCACTTTTTTTATTTCAAGAACGTATCTGTGAAATACCGAAGTATGAGTAACCATAGTTTGTCTGTCAATCGTTCTTTCAAATAAAAAAGGTATTTCCTGAAATACAGTAAGTGAACTGGCTAACTAGTTAGATTGCTACCTCACACCTTACATCTAAACAGATAATGTTTAGTGTTATTCAGGATACAGGGAAACAAGAATGCTAATAAACTGCCGCTGAGAGAGGAAATTGGTACAATTTCCAAAGGAATATTTGGCAATATGTATCAAAGACACTTAGATCAGAAATTGGTCAAAATAATTGACTTGGCTGGGCGCAGTGGCGCATGCCTGTAATCCTAACACTTTGGGAGGCTGAGGCAGGAGGATGCCTTGAGCTCAGGAGTTCCAGACCAGTCTGAGCAACATGACAAAACCCTACCCCTGTCTCTCCAAAAAAAAGAAAAAAAAATTAGCTGGTATGGTGGCATGTGCCTGGATTCCTAGCTACTTGGGAGTCTGAGGTAAGAGGATCGCTTGAGCCTGCAAGGTGGAGATTACAATGAAGTGTGATCATGCCACTGCACTCCAGCCTGGGCGACAGAGTGAGACTCTGGAAAAAAAAAAAAAAAAAAGTTGACTCCTAAGAATTTTTCCTAAATAAATAATCAAGAAAGGAGTCAATAGTATAAACAATGTTCATAGCAACATTTCTTTACAAAAGCAAAAACTAAGAAACAACCTCAATGGGCAGCCTCTGTGAATCAGCTAAGTAAATTAGGGTACTTCTATACAATAGAATCATCAACACATTAAAACATACTGTTAAGTAAATACAGCAGGTTACAAAACAATGTGGTTTTTTCCCTCCCTGGGTTATTTAGAACCGTGTTGCTTAATTTTCAAATATGGAGAGGTTTTTCACATAATTTTCTACAACTACTATCTAATTTAATTTCATAGTAGTCAGATAACATACTGCGTATGAAATCAAGCTTTTTAAATTTAAAGAAACTTGCTCTCTTGCCCAGCATAGGGTTTATCTTGATCAACATTTACGTGTGGTTGAAAATAAGATAAAATTTTTGAAGGGATGAAATGTTCCACAAATGTCAATTAGGTCAAGTTGGCTGACAGTGTTGTTTAGGTCTTCTATATACTTGGTGACTTTCTGACAATTTCTTCTATCAATTGTCAAAAAGGAAATGTTGAGGTTTCCAACTACAATGTGAATTTGTTTACTTTTTCAGTTCTGTCAGTTTTTCCTCTGTGTATTTTGAAGTTCTGTTATTTGCCACATACACATTTAGAATTGTGATGTCTTTTTGATTAATTGCCCCCTATACTATTATGCAAAGTCTCTTTTTTATTCCTGGTTATATTCTTTATTTGAAATCTATTTGTCTGGTGCTAATGCAGCCACTCTAGCTTTCTTAGAAGTATCTGCATGGTATATCTTCTTCCATCTTGTATTTTCACCCTATCTGTATCTTAAAGTGTATTTCTTATAGATAACATACAGTTGACTCTGCTTTCTGATCAACCTATGGATGACCAATACCAAATTAATCTGTGTCACTAAAACTTAAAAATTATAGTCTCCCTAATCTCATTTGGGGTTGATACTATAATTCATCATAACTCAAATATATCGATGCCCAATATGTATATGAGGTAAAGACATTAATGACTATCATGAATAATGGCTAATAAACAGAGCTATTTCTAACTAACCCTTTCAATTATTTAAAACAAAAGGCAAACAAAGTTCATGAAACTAAACTTGTTCAAAATATAGTTTCCTTTGTGACTCCCAGGATCTCAGGCCAGCTTAATCCATTTGACATATTGAATTAACACCTTAAGTGAGTCACTGCATTTTATAAATCAATTGACCATCTAGCCTAACATGATTAAAGTTAATCCCATTGGTAATGTTGACTTTTAAAATTCTGATTATTGCCCTACTTCCCTGTTTCTCTGAGCTATTTTAAAACTGTTTTGTGTATCAATCGCTCTGCTGTATCTTAATGGTTAATGACACAGAATTTAATACACTCAAACTATGTCATCTAGGTCCAACTAACCAAGGTACCACCTGATGGGGAAAATGGCCTTAAACTGAGCTCATTTTGCTACTTCAGTGAGAAAACCTGACTATCCTGGGGTCCATGATTCTTTATAATAAATAGAGTCATTCCTAATGCAAATGTTACGTTCCAAAAGTTTGCTTCATCTTCCCATAGTAGTGGTGGCTAGTTTCCAAGGCTAAATCACAAAAACCTACCTAATGGAAAACAAGCCCAAAAAAGGAAAGTGTACATGCCATAAAAAGAAGTATTGTTATTTTGATATTAGTACTTAAATATATTGAGAAGGATAAAACTTCATTTTTAAATGTCTATTCATCTTAAACATCATGGCTGGGCACGGTGTCTCACACCTGTAATCCCAGCACTTTGGGAGGCCAAGGTGGGCAGATCACTTGAGGACAGGAGTTCAAGATCAGCCTGGGCAACATGGTGAAACCTCATCTCTACTAAAAACACAAAAATTAGCCAGGCATGGTGGGGCACACCTGTAATTCCAGCTTCTTGGGAGACTGAGGTAGGCGAATCACTTGAACCTGGGATGCAGAGGTTGCAATGAACCGAGATCATACCACTGCACTGCAGCCTGAAAGACAAAGCGAGACTCCATCTTGAAAAAAGCAAACAAATCAGTATTGAATAATGAAAAGTTTAAATATAGAAAAATAAAAAGACAAATGGGGAGTTTTTGTATAAACACTTTTACAACCTTGTGGACACTTGCAAGGGATTACAAGATTAATGAACGTTTCTTCATTGCACGTATTAACTCTAGGAGTTTTGATGTTGCTTTTCCTAGACAGAAGTGTTGCCTAATAGTGCTGCTTAAATGATACAATTAAAAGAAGACACTCCAATTATATCAGTTACTCTTATTTATGTGTTTGGCAGCTAATATGTATTAAAACAAATAATTTTCTTAATTTTAAAATACGAATTTGAAGGTCTTATTAAATAAAGTATGAGGATTTTAGCTGAATTTCTATCCAATTTCAGTATACTCAAGGTTCGAAAGTCATTATGAAATCTGTTTTAAAACCCTATGTATCGGGGGGAAATCTTTAAACACACAAACACAAAATTTCCCATGAAAAGGATATCAAGAAAAGCAACATTTATCATAGTCTCATTTCTAATATATCCTAATGCTTTTTATAAACATGACAGAAAGTTATCTCCTAATATAGGGTTAGTTTATTCCTTTTCTCTGACTTTTGTGGAAGTAGAAAAATAAAGATTATGCATGGCTGCCGTCACCATTGTTAATCAAGCATGAATCAACTATGAAACTGGCTAATTATTTGTAGCCAGGTTTCTTCCACAATGAGTTCTAGGCAGCTCTTAAATGAATCTATTAGACCCTTCCCCCTCAAGATTTTAATCCCTCATAAACACAATGATGAAGATGTCTCAGTCATACTGAAACGAAACTAAAAGCCTTTATTAGATGGGGATCTATTTTCATATATAAAAGTAAAGTTATCAATGAATTTAAACTTTTGGTTTTTACCCAGATTATCCCCTCTGTAGTCTTGTCTTCTTGCCCAGCTGCAGTTAAGAGCTTCCCTATTTAGGTTTCCTATTTTGTTAAAACCAGGAAACTGATCTACAAAACGAAAACAAACTCCACCAAAACACATTATAGGTTCAACTCCAAACAGCACTGCTTATGAATCCTCAGGGCTGCTGAACACAACTAAACTATTCTTCTTGCCTGTCATAAGCTTCAAAAGCACTCCAAATACTGCACTTCAGAAGCCTCAGATGCTGACCTTTGAAGGCTGAAATCTGATCACACTCCAGGCTTGGGAGTACTGAGCCTTCAGCTCTCACCCAAGGCAACTGAGGCACGCACTAGAAGCCCTCATTTGTCTCTCTGGAAAGTCAATATTAAATCCTATGCTTTTTAGGATATATTATCTCCAACCTGGTTACATCTATTTCATCCTACCGGAAAAAGCCAGCGAATTGAAATGTTAAAAATAATGACTACTGAGCACTTAGCTATGTAAAGTGAAATATCATTCCGGGGCTGCAGATATCATGGCAATATGGTAAGTCTTTTATTTTTTTATTAGAGTAATTCAAAAATGTTATATGACTTTATTATTTTATGATCTTTTGAACCCGTGGACCTCCTCCTCCCTTGTTACATGAACCCATTAAACCTTTCCAACATCACTGGACTCGTGGCAAATTTCCAGTTCAGTTGCCCTACGCAGCGTATTTGTGATAGACATGGTGAAACTATTTATCGGTGATCATCGAGTTCAGTTGGGAAGGTGGACTGGGTGGCAACGTTGCACTGTGATATCTAGAATACTGGGAATGGTGGATACCTCCCTTCCACCACCCCCAAAAAAGATCACTTCCTCCTGAATGGGCAAGGACTGGGGTGAAGCAAGTAAGGCACTGAACTTGGGGGTAGGGGGGTTGGCGTGCAGAATTTAAGGATGTGTCCAAAAACTTAGTAATCAAGATAAATAACATTTTGATGCAATCTTTTCAAAAATAAAAAATTAACAGAGAATTCATGATGAGGGAAATATCAAAAATTTTAATAAAAACTGAATTAGAGCCTGCACTTGCATGATTCAGCCTCACTCTCCTCACCTAACGCTGGCACTTCTGGACTGACCTAGTGATCCCAGAAATTTCACACTTCAGAAGCCCCTCTTTTTACATCATTGTCTATAATGAGCATGCAAATTTCTGAGAGGAAGCAGCGTATTAAATCTCAGCAAATTATAAATAATATAATATATTACAACATTATATGCTAGTGTTTATTAGCCTACCAAGTGCCTTCTAGAAAACAGATTTTGGGGGGCTGGAAAAAAACAAGGGATTACTGGTTCTCTGTCTTTGGGGTACAACAAATGGGGCAGCAGCAAGTTAAAGCCCTTTCTGTTGCTGATTTGTCCAAGAAAAAAGGCACCATTGCTGTTTCATACTCAAACAAGATTTCATTTGCTGTATATTCTAGATCCTGGACATATGGGGGCGCCTCCAGGCCACAGATAAGGTTTGGAATGAATTTCTGCTTTTTTAACTTCCAAAAGTCATTAGACTGTTGCAGCCCCAAGGAGAAAAGCGTAGAATTTTTCTCAGCAGATATATTCAGCCCTTATAGGCTTGGCAGCTGCCGTGTATTTATCTAACTGTGGAGGATTTGTAAAAATGCATCCAATTCAAGAGGACCTACAAAAACTTTCATTGCACTACAAGGTGAAGACTATGCAGTCATAAAAAAATATGATGATGATAATAATAAGGCTACCAGTTATTTTTCGCCATGGCCATCACTTGCAAACAACTTCATAATTTATTGGATGAGTTATAGTATTTCATCTGAATCTGCAGTTCCTTAAAATGATAAACATGCTTATTTTAAACATCCAATAGATTACTTTTAAAAGCAATTGTAAGCAGTGACTCAGACCACCAATACCAAAAATTGTACAACAAATAAAAATTTTTTTAATAAATTTTGTTCAAAATGTTTTTTATAAAAATCATCTCTGTTGCTTCAATGAGATTTCCTCTTCTATCTCTAAAGACATATTCTCTCTCCCTCAAACAAACAAAAAAAAGGTTGTTTATTTTTAAATTAAATTCAGTACAAGTTTATATGTTAAAAATATCAAATAATCTCTTGACTGGAGATTTTTCTCCTTTCAAAGTGTCTAAAGATGAATGAACATGGTGTTCGTTTCTTAACCTTTTCTGTTTTTATTTTTCCTGATCCTACAAAAGAAATTTACAAAGAACATATTAAATACAGATCATCTGAAAGTTAAGGCTAATTTTAAGCTTTGATGCTTAAATGGAAGCAAAGCTATTTTCCTAGGAGAGAGATAAATGTTTAACTCAACTCTGGAAAATTCGTAGACTATCCCCAAAGTGAAATGAGTAAGGTCAGGTCATGCCAGTAGGAATGCAATCCATGACCATATATCAAGGAAAGAAGAGCTCATACTGATCATTTACAATCCTACAAAACTAAACTTTTAGACACAATATGATTTGCATATGATATAAGACTTCATATAAAAACATTAAATGAGGCAGAACAAAATATGAAAACAAATTCAAGAGATAAAAGGATTGATGAGTGTCCCTACCTATGTTGAGAGAAATTAATTTACACATCCATGTTTTGACTTTGGTGTCCTTAAGGAAATAGAGGCAACATGTATATGTGTATAATATATACTTTTCTTACAGTAGAAATTACGTGAAATGAAGAGGATGTTTCAGGTTGATTAAGATGAAATTAAGGTGCTTAACAAATATCAATAAATGTAATACACTAATAGGCAAACTCTTTTAAAAAGTATAGGCTGTCAAAACTCCAGGAAAAGAATTTCCTAGAAATTATTTAATGGAGGGGGATAAGCACCATTAAATTCAAAATTTGAGAAGACCTTGGAGAATTTTTTTGTTGATTTTTAGATCACTTCTTATGCTTTCTTTATGTCAGCAACTTAGCTGGTTTCATATTGCCATATACTAAACTTTTTCATGTCAAAAAATTACTAAGATAATTGCTAATCAGTTGTTCATTCAAATGCTTCCTTTCTTTGTTCTTACACTATACGTTAATAAATGTGAATGACTGCTCAGACAAATTCAAGCTCCACACTTATATATGTGTAAAATAGCCCACTCCTTTTAAATTCAACCTTGGAAATGCTAGTTTTGCTTAGATTAATCCTTTGATAAACCTGTAAAATAGAAAACATGACATTAGCTCACATGGGACATAATTCTAGACCAAATTTCAGAGTCTGTAGTCACTATGTTGGCACTTACTTAAGGAATAGGCTCTTCAAAAATACCTTCCAAATCCATCTTTTCCAGAAATGTTTCTCTGCATCTTGAGAATTTACAAAGTTCTTGTGCCACTTATAAAAACAGAAGTATTCTAATTACTAACGACTAGAGTTTGAAAAGTTAACATTTGATATTAAAAAGTCTTCATTTTTTTTTCCTGCAAGAATTAAAAAGTTAACTCCTTGTGACTGAATACATTAACACACTAATGTATTATGTTATAAATATGTTTTTATAACTGTTACAATCTAAACTATAATCAGAAAGATTATTTTATTTATGTATAAAAATTATCAAATAACTATTCCGATTTTTGGAAGACAACTAAAGGGAAAAATATTAAGGGAATATAAATATTGAATTACAATACAACTAATTAGGTAAGCTGATGAGTTGTTCACAATTTAAAATGTTGAGCCATTCAGTCATAGTCATTGTAAAGACATTTCGCTCTAGCTAAGGATATTCAAAACAAAACTAAGTATAACTCCACTATTCAGCTTAAGGGCATTAGATGAGAAAATGCAGAATATGTTCAAAAAATTTTAAAGGACTCTATTCAGTTTTGTAGACTGTATAAATTCAGGACTTCAGGAATAAAGAGAATACATAGAAAATTATCCTGAAAAGCATAAATGGAGAGACGTTAACAAGGCTATTACAACTGACCATTCCTGAACTAAGAGAAAATTGTTCTGAGGATTACATATTTTTAGCTTTTAATGTCATGCTAACCTATTCCAGATGATACGATATTTCTCATGAGAAATACTAGATTTCTAAGGAAATAAACAGGTGTTTAAGAAGAAGACATTGAATTTTATATTCTTTAATTTGTTTCTAATTCATTTTATACATTTAGAAAAAAATTATTGAACTCACAAATTCCACGTCACTTTCATGTTAATTTGATGTATAATTTGATGTATGTTACATGACACAAAATTGATACTATGAAAGTAAATAAATGTGCTCAAGTTAAATATTTAATCTGTAACATTCTCATTAATATTATACCAAATATGTTATTGGTTCTACAAGAGAAAGTTAAATCACTGAAAAAGTACATTGACAGTTTGGCAATGAAATGTTTTCTTTTAAATATATTTCAAGTTTGAAATTGATTAGTGAGTCTCTTATCTATTAACTACAAATTGAAAATTGCCTCCTTTAAGTAGCATCAGGCAACCATGACTAATCTAAAAGTTTTGAGAAATGTAATGAGATTATGATGTCCGTAAAAAAATTGTAATTAAAAGTTTATTTGCCTAACATAATACTCCTACAAGCAATAACCACTATCAATGATTTATTTTCTTTTAGCCACTGCAGCAAAATGTTTGGATGATGTTCTCAGCTGCCTTGCAAATCAAAAGTAAATATCTATATAGCATTACATTTATCTCAATGCTGTTACTGGGAAACCAATAACCACATAAAATGAATTCATTTTTCTCTAATATAATGAAATACCTACCTTATTTACAATGTTCATTATTTGGGTGATTTTTTTAATGGCATCTGCATCTTCAACCTGTTTTGTCTGTGAATTAAATTATGTCTCCCAAACAAAATTATATTTGTTCAGGGACTAGTTAAAGCTGAATGCAAATTTTCTATATTCTGAAACATGAAGAGATCTTAATACTCAAGATTTCAGTCTATCTCTTGGAAACTTTTTGTAGTCTTTCTAGAATAAAAGTACCATAAAAATTATTACCTTAATATCTGAAATTCTTTATAGCTATTGCTCTAGTTGATCTTTAACAGAAGAAAACATGAATGAAACAATGTCCTAATCAATAATGTAGCAAAAAGTGCACGATGAACTCTAGGTCTCTTTTAAGTTATTTTGCTTTTCTCTCTGTCTGATGCCAGATTTTTATCTGACTTATTATGTGCACTTTTCTATGTGCACTTACAGTAAATATTAGCTGCTAAAATTTATAGATAATGATTGCCTTTCCACATTTAAATGGTAAATTCCAAACAGAAATCTAAAAGTAATTTACTGGCACTAATGCCTGCATCCTTTCTAACTCCTTGGGATTAAGGATAATAAGAAAGACTTTATCACAATAAAAGTGTTTCCATTTTTTCCAAAGCATAGATTGTGAGATCTGGGTCATCAATGATATTTGAGGATAATCAACATTTCATACATTTGCTGCCATCT
Source organism: Papio anubis (assembly GCF_008728515.1). Classification (NCBI taxonomy): domain Eukaryota; kingdom Metazoa; phylum Chordata; class Mammalia; order Primates; family Cercopithecidae; genus Papio; species Papio anubis. Next base: position 141,929,514 of record NC_044976.1, on the reverse strand, counting down.
TTTGAGAAGCAGTATTAGCCTCATAGTCAAGAGTGTGAGCTCTGGAACAAGACCACCTAGGTTCAAGTCCTGGCTCTGTCACCTACTAGCTGATGAATTCAGGCAAATTCATTTCCCTATGGTTCAGTCGTCCTCATCTATCAAAGAGGAATAAATGATGATGACCTCATCATTCAATGACCTGCTTCATTGAATCATTGTAGGAACTGAATGAGTTTAAACTGTGAACACCTTAAGGCAAGGAATGTCTGGAATGTACTAAGCACTCTGTGTGTGTTTACTGGTTTTTAAATAATTATATGCTTTTTGTGAATTTGCACTTAATCTTATCAGAGTGGTAGTTTTATTATCCCAATCTTGCAGATGCTGGGTGTCATCACTCTGCCTTTATTATCACTAGTCTTTAATACTTTATCACAGCAAAAGGCAATAAGCAGGAACTCCAACTTTTCTTTCAGATTTTCCTCTTTCCTTTGCAACTGATTACCTGTTTAAGTCTTATTGTGAAAAACCAGCAAGTAATAACTCACTTGTGCTTTTGCTTTTAGCAGCTGTGTTGGAGATAAGATGACCATGATTTACGATTTTTAAAAAAAGTGCTTAACCCAGACATGTTATTAACAAATGTGGTTACTGTTAAGACATGTAATATTTTTTTTTCTATTATCTTATTCACATGCCATGAAGAATTCCAGCTCAGAATTAGGGTTTTTCAAGGATGAAATATCTGACAGTAAAGGATCAAAATTAAAAAGTATATACTCCCCTGTCAAATAATATTCCAAAATAATATTGGAAAGTATCAGATAGGAATGAAAGTATCATTCGTTAATTCCATCAGGAAATATTTAATGATTTCCCATTATTTGACAGGGTAAACTGGAATTCAAAGCAGACCTTATAGGAGTGGTAAAACTTTATTATAGTGTCTAGGAGAAATTTTGTGAGCTCAGATTAAACCTTTTCATTGTCACCAAGGAGTCAACCTAAAAGTCTGTGAAAATGATGTTCATTTTGTATTCAACCCTTACAAGGTTGTTATAGGGCTAAAGTAACAGCTATGACTCCTGACCCCCCACACCAAAAAGTAAGGCATATGCTTGCACTAAGTTGGTTAGGAGTAGGCATGGATACATAATGGGGCAATACAAAGGTCCCTGATCAACTTCACAGTCTGTCATCTAGTTGCTCCTGTTTTTAACATCTTCTGCAACCTTCGTGAAACACAACAGATCATTGCAATCTACTGGTTTGTTTGTTTGTTTGTTTGTTTTTTCCTCTAAGAAAATGCCCATGGAAAAGTGTCTCACAAATCTGTTATCGCAATGCAAGATCACATCAAGTTTCTTTAAGAATCACAGTGCATTCCATCTCTCCCTGAACTAAATAAAGCCTGCCTTGGGAAGCAATTCAAAACTGGAATTCTGCTTCTACATTGCTCGGTTACCCAGGCAGCTGAAGCCTTTGAACAGGTCTCAGAAAGTCCCTCAAATACAGTCTTTTCAGGTCAAATGAGAACAGTCCTGTTAAGTCATACACTAATTCCTCTCTACAAACAGAAGTCTGGTTAATTCTCAGGGAACTAAGAAAAAAAAACAAAGATCCTCTTTCTTCCAGAAAAATTTTTTTCTTAAAAAAACTACACCATTATGGTTTCTTAACTTAAACTCTAAGGACAAAAAGTTGTTAAGGCTTTCATTGTTGGTTAAAATAATATTTTATTATAATATTAAGCAAATATGCAAAAACATAAAATTAGGTTATATATTTTAGATCATTTATAGCTCTAAAAAGAAACACATTTAAAAATGTAATGCCAACAAAAAAATTAAGCGAATGACATTACTTTAATATGATAAATCATATTTTGCTAAAACAAAATCCACTACCCACAATGTAAACATAGTGCTGACGTTATGATGAATTCACACTTCTGTATCTACCCTCTGTGTAAACTGGAGTTCTGAAGTAAGGCTGCGTTAGTTCAAATCCCAAAGCTGCCACTTCCTATGTTCTGAATGTATGACGATAGGCAAATTACTTAACATCGCTGTGCCTCAGTTTCCACATCTGTAAACTGGTCATACTAATAAAAACACCTACTTCGTAGGGCTCTTGTGAAGCTTTATGGGGGGTAAGTGTAAGGTACCTGGTATACAGTTTACTCAACTAATATTAATTATTACCTTTTATTACCTTTAGTTCTGCATAATAAGTCTGCAAAGACTCAAGCCTCAATTCAATACACACAGCAGACAATGGGTAGTGGAATTTCAACTTTCTCAGGAAGAAAGGAACTAACCCAAACCAGGTTTTTTACATAAAGCCACCAGCCTGGTTTGCACACACAAGAATGAAGGCCGGAGTTACCACGAGAAACAAGCTGCTTTTTTGGAAAACAGATGAAGATGCACCCACCACCAGACCCTGTTCACAGACTGAGACTCAGACTGTAATTTCCCAACATGAAAGCCACTGAAGTAAAACTGCTTCTGAATTGGGGTCACCTGCACCATCAGTTTCTTTTCTACTGAATTATTTCCATCCACATAAAAGTATCACTTAATATTTCATATATAATATGTCTTTTATTGTAGTAAAGTGTATGTAACATAAAATTTATGATATTACCATTTTAACCCTTTAACCATTTCTAGATGTACAATTCTGTGGCATTAAGCACATTCCTATTGTTGCACAATCATCACCACCATCCATTTTGTTTTTCATCTTCCCAAACCAAAACTGAAGACCCTTTAAACACTAACTCTTCATTCCCTCCTTTCCCAGCCCCTGGCAACCACCATACTACTTTCTGCCTCTATGAATTTGACCAATCTAAGGACCTCACATAAACGGAATCATACAATATTTATCCCTTGTGTTTTTTAAACAAAATGCCTTCTCTTGACCCCATATCTTCTTCCAATCGTAGCCCTATTTTTCTAATCTCCACCAGAGTAAAACTTTTAGAAAAAGCTGTCTGTACTTGGCTCTACTTTCTCCCTTCTCATCCTCTCTCCAAGTCATTCTAAAGGGACTTTCATCCCTAATATTTGTCAAATATTGACAAAGTCAATGATCAATGCTTTGTCCTTGTATTACCCAACCCAATCCACTCAGTAGCATTTGAAACGTCTGACCACTGCCTCCTCCTAGAAACACTATGCTCGCCATCCCTCCCTGACTGTAAACTTGCCTGGTTCTCCTCCTACCTCATGGCTGCTCTTCCTCCAGCTTTTTTGTTGGCTCCTCCCCCAACTACCAGATCGCCAAAGGTCAGAGTGCCCCAGGGCTCCGTCCTTGATTCTCTTCTCTTTTCCATGCACACAGTGTCACTCAAAGCCTTGGTATGCATGCCAGTGTCAGTCCATTAACTGTTTGTTACCAGACTGCAATGACAGAAATACAGAAACTGACTAAGCCTTTAGAAAGTTCTAATCGCAATTTGACAGTATATGTTTATGGTCTTGTATCTAAGAATAAAAAATTAGGCTTGAATTTGATAGTTTTTTTAATAGTTTATATTTCATTTTTATAATGATTTATACCATTGTATTTTACAAAGTATTGGTTTGCATCAGATTGGATTAGAAAAATAAAACTGGTCCTTCCCCACAGACAGTTTTGAGAAGCACTGATCCACATTATTTCCTGGGTGATCTCCTCTAGCCCAATAGTTTTCAATAATATTTCTATGCTGATCATTCTCATAATTTATGTCACCATCTCTGACTTCTTCTGTAAGCTCCAGACTTGGATATCCAACTGCCTACTTAAAATCTCCACTTGGATGTCAAGCAGGCATACAAACCTTAACATGGCCAAAACAGTACTATTAAATAAACAAAAAAGAAGAGTCAAACAATGAAAATAGAAGTTTATTCTTTGAAAAGTCTCGTAAAACAATCTGCAATAAATCACAACAGCAAAAAAGAGAAGGCAAAATAAGCAATATGAGAACAAAGGCGCTGGTAACTATACATCGGTAGAGATTTAAAAACATGAGTACACTGTGAACAAGTTTACTAAAATAAATTTGGAAAATGAAATATACAAATGCCTAAAAAATATAAATTACCATAATTGACTCAAAAGTAAAAATAAATAGAAAACCTGAATATACCAATAGCCATTAAGGAAACTAAAAAGTCATTCAAAAATCTGCTCCTATCCCACACCAAAAGGGTATAGGCCCTAGACAATTTTACAAATGAATCTAACCAAACTCAAGCAACAGATATTTCATAAACTATAATTTATAATTGTCATGTCTTCCTGGTCAGTTGACATTTATTATTACATAATGTCAAAAACTATCACAAGAGATATAGAAAGACATTATTTCATCATAAAAGGGTCAATTGACCCAGGAAGACATGACAATTATAAATATATCCATCCCCAACATCACAGCACCTAAATATATAAAGCAAACATTGACAGAACTGAAAGAGAAATAGACACAAATGCAGTAATAATAGGAGACTTAAATACCCCACTTTCAATAATGGATAGAACATCCAGGCAGAAAAACAATAAGGAAACAGCAAATTTGAAGAACATTATAGATAAAATGGACCTAACAGACATATGTAGAACAAACTTAAGAAGACTGTAATCATACCAAGTATCTTCTTCAACCACAATGAATGAAACTAGAAACAACAGCAAAAGGAAAGCTAGAAACTCCACAGATATGTGGAAATTAAGCAACACATTCTTGAATATCCAGTGGGTCAAAAGAGAAATCAAAGGGAAATTAGAAAACATCTTGAAACAAATGGACATAAAACAAAATGTACCAAAACTTACAGGATGCAGCAAAAAATGCATTACCAAGAGGAAAGTTTTGGCAATAAACCCCTACATTAATAAAAAGGAAAAGTCTCAAACTAACAAACCAACCTCAAAGAACTAGGAGAACAGACTAAGTTCAATTTCAGCAGAAGAAAGGGAAAAATAAAGATTAGAGCATAAATAAAATAGATAATTTTTAAAAATCAGCAACACTTTTTTGAAAAACATCAATAAAATTGACAAACCTTTAGCTAGGCTAAGAGAAAAAAAAGAGAAAACTCAGATAAAAAATGGAAGAGCAGTCATTACAACTAATGCCACAGAATTAAAAAGAGTAAGAGACTACTATGAGCAATTATACACCAACAAATTGGATAACTTACAAGAAATTGATAAATTCTTAGAAACATACACCCTAACAAGACTGAATAACGAAGAAACTGAAAATTTGAACAGACCTATAACCAGTCAGGAGATTGAATCAATAATCAAAAACCTCTCAACAAAGAAAAGTCCAAGACCGGATGACTTCACTGGTAAATTATACCAGACATTTAAAGAAAATTTAACACCAATTCTTCTCAATCTCTTCTAAAAAAATTGAAGAGGGGAGAAAACTTTCGAACTCTTTTGAAGTCAGTATTACCCTAATGCCAAAGCCAGACAAAGATATTACAAAAAAAAAAAAAGGAACCTACAGACCAATACCCCTGATAAACATAAATACAAAAATCCTCAGCAAAATATTAGCAAAGGCCAGTTGTGGTGGCTCATGCCTGTAATCCCAGCACTTTGGGAGGCTGAAGCTGAAGGATTGCTTGAGACCAGGAATTTGAAACCAACCCTGGCAACATAACAAGACCCTGTCTCCACACAAAAAAATTAAAAATTAGCAAGGCTTGGTGGCATGTACCTGTAGTCCCAGCTACTCAGGAGGCTGAGGCAGGAGGATCACTTGAGCCCAGAAGTTTGAGGTGACAGTGAGCTATGATCACACCCCTATGCTCCAGCCTGGGCAACAGGCAAGACCCTGTCTCAAACAAAAGGAAACAAAACAAAATATTAGCAAACTACACTAAACAGCACATTAAAAGGATCCTACACCATAATCAATTCAAATTTTTCCCTGGAATGCAAAGTATTTCAACATACAAAAATTAGTGTAATATACCACATAAACAGAATGAGGGGTAAAAACCACACGATCATGTCAATAGATATAGAAAGAGCATTCGGCAAAATTCAACACCCTTTCATGATAAAAACTCTCAACAAACTAGAATAGAAGGAGACTTCAACATAAAAAAAAAATTATATGTGAAAAGTCAGTTAACCTTATACTCAATGGTGAAAAATTGAAAAGTTTTCCCCCTAAGATTAGGAACAAGACAAGGATGCCCAGTCTAGTCTAGCTATTTCTTTTCAACACAGTACTGGAAGTTCCAGCCAGAGAAATTGGACAAGAGAAAGAAATAAGCATCCAAATCAGAGAGAAAGAAGTAAAATTATCTCTGTTTGCTGATGACTTGATCTTATACATAGAAAACTCTAAAGAATATAGACACACACACACAGAAACTGTTAGAACTAAGACAAATTCAGTAAAGTTGCAAGATACGATATCAATATATAAAAGTCAGTTGCATTCTACACACTAACAATGAACTATGTAAAAAGGAAATTAAGAAAATAATCCTATTTATAATAGCATCAAAAGGGAAAAAATATGCTTAACAGCTTAACAAAGTGAAAGATTTGTACACTGAAAACCACAAAACAATAATAAAAGAAATTAAAGAAGACACAAATAAATGGAAAAACATGCCTAGTTCATGGACTGGAAACTTAATGTTGTTAAAATGGCCATACTATCCAAACTGACCTACAGATTCAATGCAATCCCTATCAAAATGCCAGTGGCATTTTGAAATAGAAAAAACAATCCTAACTCCTACGGATCCACAAAGGACTCCAGATAGCCAAAACAATCTTGAAAAAGAGCAAAGCTGGAAGCATCATGCTTTTTTTTCCCAAAAATATATTATAAAGCTACAGTAATTTAAAAAGGATGACAGTGGCATAAACACAGGCACATAGAATAATGAAACAGAATACAGAGCCTAGAAATAAATACAAAGCCTAGAAAAAATCCATTCATTTATGATCAATTGACCATGCCAAGAATACACAATGGGGAAAGAACAGTATCTTCAACAAATGGTATCGGGGCCAGGCACAATGGCTCATGTCTGTATTCCCAGGACTTTGGGAGACTGAGACTGATGGATCACTTGAGCCCATGAGTTCAAGACCAGCCTAGGCAACATGGTGAGACCCTGTCTCTACAAAAAATGCAGAAGTTAGCCAGATGTGGTGGCCCAGGCCAGTGATCCAAGCTACCGAGGAGGCTGAGGTGGGAGGATTGACTTGAGCCTGGGAAGTAAAGGCTGCAGTGAGCCATGTTTGCACCACCGCACTTCAGCCTGGGTGATAGAGCAAGAGCCTGTCTCAAATAAATAAATAAATAGTGTTGGGAAAACTGGATATCCACATGCAAAAGAATAAAATTGGAACCTTAATTTATACCATACACAAGAATCAATTCAAAGTAGACTAAAAAATTACATGTAATATCTAAAAATGTAAAACCCCTATAAGAAAATATAGGGGAAAACCTCATGACAGTGATCTTGGCAATGATTTCTTGGATGTGACATTAAAAGTACACACAACAAAAGCAAGAATGGACAAGATGAGTCATACTGAACTAAAAAGTTTCTGCACAGCAAAGGGGACAATTAACAGAGTGAAATACAGTCTACGGAATGGGAGAAAATATCTGTAAGCCATATATCCGATGAGGGTTTAATTTCAAAATATATAAGGAACTCCTTCAATTCTAGCAAAAAAAAACCAATTTAAAATGAACATTTCTCCAAAAAAAGACATACAAATGACCAATATGTATATGAAAGGGCACTCAACACCACTAATCATCAGGCAAATTCAAAGCACAGCAGGTATCACCTCACATCCATTAGAATGGCTATTTAAAAATAAATAAATAACATGCATTGATGAGGGCATAGAGAAACTGGGACCCTTGCATTTTGTTGGTGGGAATACAAAATGATGCTGCTGCCATGGAAAATAGTATAGAGGTTTCTCAAAAAAATAAAATAAAAATAAAACTACTATATGATTCAGCAATCACTTCTGGGTATTTATCCAAAAGAAATGAAATCAAGATCTTGAAGAGATATTTGCACTCCCATGTTTATCGCAGCATTATTCAGAATGGTCAAGATGTGGAAACAACCTAAATGTAAATGGATGAATGAATATGGGTTTTTTAAATGTGGTATAGACATACAAGGTCATAGTATTCACCCTTAAAAAGGAAAGAAATTCTGCCATGTGCAACAACATGGATGAACCTTGAGGACATTATATATGCTAAGTGAAATAAACCAGTCACAGTAGAACAAATACTTCATGATTCCACTAACATGAGGTATCTAAAAATAGTCAAACACATAGAAACAGAGAATAGAATAGTAGTTCTCAAGGACTGGGTGAGAGAGAAATAGAGTTGCTCTGTAACAGGTATAAAGTTTGTTATGCAAGATGATTGAGTTCTGGATATCTGTTGTACAGTATCATGCCTATAGTTATCTATACGGTATTGTACACTTAAATATTTGTTGAGAGGGTAGATGTCATGTTAAGTATTCTTACTAAAATTTGAAAAATTAAAATGATTTCCACATAAGCAATAATAGTTGGGTGACATGTATTTATACTAACAGATAAGAATTTTTAATCTAAATTGATATGGTAATTTAAATAATTTTTATTTCTTTCTTATTTCATAGGAATAAAAGGTAAATATACAAATATGCAAAACAAAAAACAGTGAAAGCTGTTCATAGAATCAATAGAAGGGCTCAAGAAACAGCCCTAGACTGGGCTTCCATGAAAATCTACCAAAACTGCAGCATAGAACCTTGCTACAAAGCGATCTCTGTCTCCGCCACGTTTTCAGAAAGCCAATCTTCCATCTCCTACTCACATGAAAATTCAATGCCATTTCTATCAAAATCCCACAGGATATCTTTGCGTATGAAAACCTGTAAACAGATACAAAAATGTATTTGATAGTATAAAGATTCAAGAATAGCCAAGTCAATTTTCTAAACAGATTACCAGCAAACACTTTCACAGACAACTGAAGTTCAGGAACATTTTGAAAGGGAATTATCTAACTTCCAGTAGTAGGGAAAGTGTGAGAGAAGGAGCATGCCTTAAGATATTATTTAAATGCCTAAGAGGACCTTTGCTTCCAGCAAACGCAAACCAGGACATTCCGGTCAACTCTTCAGCTGAGGACAACTAGAAAAACAGAAATTTAAATATGATTAGCAGCAATAGAGAACTATCAAGCAAATGCAGAATTACCACTTCAGGAGATGGGGATGAGAAGGTGCAGGAAAGTAAGCCCAGTGTTTGGGACTGCTTGTTCCTAAGAACTCCTAGGAAGTTTCGTGTCACTTTTGAAATTCTTGCGGTTTTAGGGGGACAGGTATTGGAGTGAGAGTTTGCCAACAGGGGAACCTGATAAACATCCCTTGCATTAGATTAGAATCTTGACAGGATCCATTTTGAAGTAAGTGTAAACCAGATGTAAATAGATTCTTACAGAAGGGCAATTCAGCTATGAATCCTCTCAGTCTGTAACACTGGATTGAGATGATCCAGTATTGTTAGTGACCCCTGGATAACTGGGAAAAGCAAAATTATATTTTTTCTGCGATAAAATAATATCAGTCTAGCCTCAAATTATTTATACAAAAAAAATTTTTTCCAAACACTATGAAGCACACAATCAAAAATAAGCAGACAAACAGGAAGACAATGCGATATGAATAAAAACCAAGAAGGAAAAAACCAGAGTATGTAAATATCAACAAGTACTTCAGTTATTATAGTTTCAGAGATAGTCTTTAAAATAAGTAAGTTTACAAGTTCAAGAAGATAAAAGACATGAAAACTTCAGCAGAGAACTGAGAAAAATATGTATGCACGTACCCGAAGAAACAAATGAAAATTGAAAAACTAAAAAGTAAAATAATTAAAATTGAAAACTTGATGACTGAGTATAACAGCTTTTACATACACTTGAAAAGATTAGTAATGAGTTGGAAGATAAATCATAAGAAAATATTCAAAATAAAGCATGGAAAGATAAAGAGATGGGAAATAGATGATAGGATATATGAAAAGCACAGTGAGAAGATTTAACATATGAATATACCTAGAAGGAAAGAAGAAGGAGAATGGAAAAGAAGCAATACTTGAAGACATAATAGCTGATTTAAAAAAATAGCAAATGACTGATTCAAAACCTGCAAACCTCAAATAGAAAAAATAAAGAGAAATACGCACTGGGTGTATATAGTATACACCTGTGGAAGACCAAAGACAATGGGGATATCTCAAAAAGAATCTTTGAAGATATAAAGAAAAGGAAAGAAAAGCAATGAAAAGATTGTCTTCAGAAAGGCAGAACAGCTGACATTTCAACAGAAACAACAAAAGATAAAAGACAAAGGAATGATATATTTAAGTTCTCAAAGAAAATGACTGCTGACTAATCTGATATAGACATAACCAAAAAGATGCATGCAGTCTTCTGTCCATCACAGTGCTATTCACAATAGCAAAGACATGGAATCAACCTAGATGCCCATCAGTGGTGGACTAGATAAAGAAAATGTGGTACATATACACCATGGAACACTATGCAGCCATAAAAAATGAGATCATGTCCTTTCCAGCAACATGGATGAAGCTGGAGGCCATCATCCTGAATAAATTAACAAAAGAACAGAAAACCAAATATCGCATGTTCTCACTCATAGGTGGGAACTAAACATTGAGTACACATGGGCATAAATGTGGGAACAACAGACACTGGAGACTACTAAATGAGTAGTAAATGAGGGTTGGAAAACTACCTACTGAGTATTATGCTCACTACTTGAGTAATAGGATCATTCATGCACTAAACCTCGGTGACATGCAATTTACTCATGTAACAAACCTGCACATGTACCCCCTCAACTGAAAATAAAAATTTTCAAAAAAAAGAAAAAAAGTAAAGACTTATTATAAGGCTATAGTAATGAAGACAGTGTAGTACTGACACAAGGCTAAACAAATAGACCTATGTACATATGGACACAACTTACGACAAAGACAGCACTAGAGAGTAGTGGGGTGTCTTTTCAATAAATGGTTCTGGGTCAACTGGTTAGTCATATTAGAAAATAGATGAAACCTGACCCAACCTCACACTATGTTCATATATTAATTCTAGGTGAATTATATATCTAAATGTGAATGGTAAACAAATCTTTTGAAAATATCATAGGCAAATCTCCATGATTTGGGGACAGGAAAATGCTTAAGCAGTACACAATAAACATCCACCCTATAAAAGGAGGGAACCTAATAAATTGGATTAATTAAAATTAAGAACTTCTGTTTATCAAAATACACCATTAAAACAATGAAAAGGTAAGCATCAAATAAGAAAAGATACTTTTAGCAGATACATTTAGAATGACTGTAGTTTCTTGATTGCAAAGTGACCACATTTCTTCACTTTCCCCTGTGTTCCAGCCATTACTTTTGTATTCTAGCCAGCCAGGCTGTAAGGAACGGGGAAGAATTTGCACTACTATTTACGTTCCATTTTACAAAATTGTCACAAGACCACATCTAGCTTCAAGAAAGACTGGGACATAGATTTCATTCTGAGTATCCATATGCCCAGCTAATATTCAGGGTTATATCAAGAAGAAGAAAAAAGGAATGTACACAGAGGAATAACCAGCAATCTCTGCCATGTTCTTAATTGGAAAGATTCCTTCCAGAGAAGTTTACATTGAAAGTGATACGCTGTGAGCAAGTGGCATAACTTTCCTCCAACTCTGAGGAACTTTTTTGTTGCTGTTGTTTTTCTATCTTTCTTCCTACGTTCCTTTATCAAATACAAAAGTATTATGAACAATCTTGGGAAACCCTGTTTTTCTTTCTTTTTTAAATTATACTTTAAGTTCTAGGGTACATGTGCACAATGTGCAGGTTTGTTACATATGTATACATGTGCCATGTTGGTGTGCTGCACCCATTAACTCGTCATTTACATTAGGTGTATCTCCTAATGCTATCCCTCCCTCCTACCACCACCCCACGACAGGTCCTAGTGTGTAATGTTCCCCACCCTGTGTCCAAGTGTTCTCATAGTTCAATTGCCACCTATGAGTGAGAACATGTGTTTGGTTTTCTGTCCTTGCAACAGTTTTCTCAGAATGATGGTTTCCAGCTGCATCCATGTCCCTGCAAAGGACATGAACTCATCCTTTGTATGGCTGCATAGTATTCCATGGTGTATATGTGCCACATTTTCTTAATCCAGTCTGTCACTGATGGACATCTGGGTTGGTTCAGGCCTTTGCTATTGTGAGTAGTGCTGCAATAAATATATGTGTGCCTGTGTCTTTATAGCAGCATGATTTATAATCCTTTGGGTATATACCCAGTAATGGGATGGCTGGGCCAAATGGTATTTCTAGTTCTAGATCCTTGAGGAATTGCCACACTGTCTTCCACAATGGTTGAACTAGTTTACAGTACCACCAACAGTGTAAAAGTGTTCCTCTTTCTCCACATCCTCTCCAGCACCTGTTGTTTCCTGACATTTTAATGATCATCATTCTAACTGGTATGAGATGGTATCTCATTGTGGTTTTGATTTGTATTTCTCTGATGGCCAGTGATGATAAGCATTTTTTCATGTGTCTTTTGGCTGCATAAATGTCTTCTTTTGAGAAGTGTCTGTTCATATCTTTTGCCCACTTTTTGATGGGGTTGTTTGATTTTTTCTTGTAAATTTGTTTAAGTTCTTTGTAGATTCTGGATATTAGTCATTTGTCAGATGGGTAGATTGTAATAAAATTTCTCCCATTCTGTAGGTTGCCTGTTCACTCTGATGGTAGTTTCTTTTGCTGTGAAGAAGCTCTTTAGTTTAATTAGGTCCCATTTGTCTATTTCGGCTTTTGTTGCCATTGCTTTTGGTGTTTTAGTCATGAAGTCCTTGCCCATGCCTATGTCCCGAATAGTATTGCATAGGTTTTCTTCTAGGGTTTTTATGGTTTTAGGTCTAACATTTAAGTCTTTAATCTATCTTGAATTAATTTTTGTGTAAGGTGTAAGGAAGGAATCCAGTTTCAGCTTTCTACATATGGCTAGCCAGTTTTCCCAGTCCCATTTATTAAATAGGGAATCCTTTCCCCATTTCTTGTTTTTGTCAGGTTTGTCAAAGATCAGATGGTTATAGATGTGTGGTATCATTTTGGAGGGCTCTATCCTGTTCCATTGGTCTATATCTCTGTTTTGGTACCAGTATCATGCTGTTTTGTTTGCCTTGTAGTATCGTTTCAAGTTAGGTAGAGTAATGCCTCCAGCTTTGTTCTTTTGGCTTATGATTGTCTTGGCAATGCAGGCTCTTTTTTGGTTCCATATGAACTTTAAAGTAGTTTTTCCAATTCTGTGAAGAAAGTCATTGGTAGTTTGATGGGGATAGCATTCAATCTATAAATTACCTTGGGCAGTATGGCCATTTTCACGATACTGATTATTCCTATCCATGAGCATGGAATGTTGTTCCATTTGTTTGTGTCCTGTTTTATTTTGTTTAGCAGTGGTTTGTAATTGTCCTTGAAGAGGTTCTTCCTGTCCCTTGTCAGTTGGATTCCTAGGTATTTTATTCTCTTTGAAGCATTTGTGAATGGGAGTTCACTCATGATTTGGCGCTCTGTTTGTCTGTTAATTGTGTATTGGAATGCTTGTGATTTTTGCACATTGATTTTGTATCCTGAGACTTTGCTGAAGTTGGTTATCAGCTTGAGGAGATTTTGGGCTGAGACGATGGGGTTTTCTAAATATACAATCACGTCATCTGCAAACAGGGACAATTTGACTTCCTCTTTTCCTAATTGAATACGCTTTATTTCTTTCTCCTGCCTGATTGCCCTGGTCACAACTTACAACACTATGTTGAGTAGGAGTGGTGAGAGACGGCATTCCTGTCTTGTGCCAGTTTTCAAAGGGAATGCTTCCAGTTTTTGCCCATTCAGTATGATATTGGCTGTGAGTTTGTCATAAATAGCTCTTATTATTTTGAGATACATTCCATCAATACTTAGTTTATTGAGAGTTTTTAGCATGAAGGGCTGCTGAATTTTGTCAAAGGTCTTTTCTGCATTGATTGAGATACTCATGTGGTTTTGTCTTTGGTTCTGTTTATATGCTGGATTATGTTTATTGATTTGTGTATGTTGAACCAACCTTGCATCCCAGGGATGAAGCCCACTTGATCATGGTGGATAAGCTTTTTGCTGTGCTGCTGGATTCAGTTTGCCAGTATTTTATTGAAGATTTTTGCATCGATGTTCATCAGGGATGTTGGTCTAAAATTCTCTTTTTTTGTTGGGTCTTTGTCAGGCTTTGGTATCAAGATGATGCTGGCCTCATAAAGTGAGTTAGGGAGGATTCCCTCTTTTTCTATTGATTGGAATAGTTTCAGAAGGAATGGTACCAGCTCCTCTTTGTACCGCTGGTAGAATTCAGCTGTGAATCCTTCTGGTCCTGGACTTTTTTTGGTTGGTAGGCTATTAATTATTGCCTCAATTTCAGAGCCTGTTATTGGTCTATGCAGAGATCCAACTTCCTGGTTTAGTCTTGGGAGAGTGTATGTGTCCAGGAATTTATCCATTTCTTCTAGATTTTCTAGTTTATTTGCATAGAGGTGTTTATAGTATTCTCTGATGGTAGTTTGTATTTCTGTGGGATCGGTGGTGATATCCCCTTTATCATTTTTTATTGCATCTATTTGATTCTTCTCTCTTTTCTTGTTTATTAGTCTTGCTAGCAGTCTATCAATTTTGTTGCTCTTTTCAAAAAACCAACTTCTGAATTCATTGATTTTTTTGAAGGTTTTTTTATGTCTCTATCTCCTTCCGTTCTGCTCTGATCTTAGTTATTTCTTGCCTTCTGCTAGTTTTTGAATGTGTTTCTTCTTGCTTCTCTTTTAATTGTGATGTTAGGGTTTCAATTTTAGATCTTTCCTGCTTTCTCTTGTGGGCATTTAGTACTATAAATTTCCCTCTACACACAGCTTTCAATGTGTCCCAGAGATTCTGGTATGTTGTGTCTTTGTTCTCATTGGTTTCAAAGAACATCTTTATTTCTGCCTTCACTTCATTATTTACCCAGTAGCCATTCAGGAGCAAGTTGTTCAGTTTCCATTTGGTTGAGTGGTTTTGAGTGGAGTTTCTTTATCCTGAGTTCTAATTTGATTGCACTGTGGTCTGAGAGTCAGTTTGTTATAATTTCTGTTCTTTTACACTTGCTGAGGAGTGCTTTACTTCTAACTATGTGGTCAATTTTGGAATAAGTGTGATGTGGTGCTGAGAAGAATGTGTATTCTGTTGATTTGGGGTGAAGAGTTCTGTAGATGTCTATTAGACCTGCTTGTTGCCAAGCTGAGTTAAATTCCTGGACATCCTTGTTAATTTTCTGTCTCATTGATCTGTCTAATGTTGACAGTGGGGTGTTAAAGTCTCCCATTATTATTGTATGGGAGTCTAAGTCTCTTGGTAGGTCTCTAAGGACTTGCTTTTTGAATCTGGGTGCTCCTGTATTGGGTGCATATATATTTAGGATAGCTAGCTCTTCTTGTTGAATTGATCCCTTCACCATTATGTAATGGCCTTCTTTGTCTCTTTTGATCTTTGTTGGTTTAAAGTCTGTTTTATCAGAGACTAGGGTTGCAACCCCTGCTTTTTTGTTGTTTTCCGTTTGTTTGGTAGATCTTTCTCCATCCCTTTATTTTGAGCCTATGTGTGTCTCTGCACATGAGATGGGTCTCCTGAATACAGCACACTGATGGGTCTTGACTCTTTATCCAATTTGCCAGTCTGTGTCTTTTAATTGGAGCATTTAGCTCATTTACATTTAAAGTTAATATTGTTATGTGTGAATTTGATCCTGTTATTATGTTCGTGGGTTATTTTGCTCATTAGTTGATGCAGTTTCTTCCTTGCATCAATTGTCTTTACAAATTGGGATGTTTTTGCAGTGACTGGTACCGGTTGTTCCTTTCCATGTTTAGTACTTCCTTCAGGAGGTCTTGTAAGGCAGGCCTGGTGGTGACAAAATCTCTCAGCATTTGTTTGTCTGTAAAGGATTTTATTTCTCCTTCACTTATGAAGCTTAGTTTGGCTGGATATGAAATTAGGGGTTAAAAATTCTTTTCCTTAAGAATGTCAAATATTGGCTTCCACTCTCTTCTGGCTTGTAGAGTTTCTGCCAAGAGATCTGCTGTTAGTCTGATGGGCTTCCCTTTGTGGGTAACCTGACCTTCCTCTCTGGCTGCCCTTAACATTTTTTTCCTTCATTTCAACTTTGGTGAGTTTGACAATTATGTGTCTTGGAGTTGCTCTTCTCGAGGAGTATCTTTGTGGTATTCTCTGTATTTCCTGAATTTGAATGTTGACCTGCCTTTTCTAGGTTGGGGAAGTTCTCCTGGATGATATCCTGAAGAGTGTTTTCCAACTTGGTTCCATTCTCCCTGTCATTTTCAGGTACACCAATCAGATGTAGATTTGGTCTTTTCACATAGTGCCATATTTCTTGGAGGCTTTGTTCATTTCTTTTTAATTTTTTTCCTCTAAACTTCTCTTCTTGCTTCATTTCATTCATTTGATCTTCAGTCACTGATACCCTTTCTTCTACTTGATCAAATCAGCTACTGAAGCATGTGCATGTGTCAAGTAGTTCTCGTTCCATGGTTTTCAGCTCCATCAGGTCGTTTTAGATCTTCTCTATGCTGTTTATTCTAGTTAGCCATTCACCTAATCTTTTTTCAAGGTTTTTAGCTTCTTTGCGATGGGTTCGAACATCCTCCTTTAGCTCAGAGAAGTTTGTTATTACCAATCATCTGAAACCTACTTTTGTCAACTCTTCAAAGTCATTCTCCATCTAGCTTTGCTCCATTGCTGGTGAGGAGCTGCGCTCCTTTGGAGAAGAGGCGCTCTGAATTTTAGCATTTTCAGCTTTTCTGCTCTGGTTTCTCTCCATCTTTGTGGTTGTATCTACCTCTGGTTTTTGATCATGGTGACGTACAGATGGGATTTTGGTGTGGATGTCCTTTCTGTTTGTTAGTTTTCCTTCTAATAGTCAGGACCCTCAGCTGCAGGACTGTTGTAGTTTGTTGGAGTTCCACTCCAGACCCTGTTTGCCTGGGTATCACCAGCGGAGGCTGCAGAACAGCAAATATTGCAGAACAGCAAATATTGCTGCCTGTTCCTTCCTCTGGAAGCTTTGTCTCAGAGGGACACCTGGCTGTATGAAGTGTCAGTTGACCCCTACTGAGAGGTGTCTCCCAGTTAGCCTACTTGGGGGTCAGGGACCCACTTGAGGAGGCAGTCTGTCCATTCTCAGATCTCAAATTCCATGTGGGGAGAACCACTGCTCTCTTCAAAGCTGCCAGACAGGGATGTTTAAGTCTGCAGAAGTTTCTCCTGCCTGTTGGTCAGCTATGCCCTGCCCCCGAGGTGGAGTCTAGAGAGACAGCAGGCCTCCTTGAGCTGTGGTGGGCTCCACCCAATTCGAGCTTCCAGCCACTTTGTTTACCTACTCAAGCCTCAGCAATGGCAGATGCCCCTCCCCCAGCCTTGCTGCTGCCTTGCAGTTCAATCTCAGACTGCTATGCTAGCAGTGAGCAAGGCTCTGTGAGCATGGGACCCTCCAAGCCAGGCACGAGATATAATCTCCTGGTGTGCTGTTTGCTAAGACCATTGGAAAAGCACAGTATTAGGGTGGGAGTGTCCCGATTTTTCAGGTACCATCTGTCATGGTTTCCCTTGGCTAGGAAAGAGATATCTCCAACCCCTTGCGCTTCCTGGGTGAGGTGATGCTCCACCCTGCTTCATCTCACACTCTGTGAGCTTCACCCACTGTCCAACAAGCTCCAGTGAGATGAACCCAGTACCTCAGTTGGAAATGCAGAAATCACCCGTCTTCTGTGTCGCTCCTGCTGGGAGCTGTAGACTGGAGCTGTTCCTATTCGGCCATCTTGGAACCCACTCAGGAAATGCTATTTTTCACAACTGATAGTTGGATCATTGATGTAGAAGAATGTAAACTAAGGGCTGCATATATACTAAGCCTAGAAAATACTTTATATTTATCTTAGGAAACGCTCTTAAAAAAAGGAAACTGATGCTTAGATTTTAATGTTTCAGTAATCAGATTCATTCTTGAATTGATTGTGGTTCATCTCTGAGTGCTAATATTGAGGGCATGAAACTGGTGCTATATTAGATATTTGAGAGCCTTCCGAGAGTTTAGAAAAATCAAATACATGAGAAGTAAGGTTAGGAGTTTTCAGCAATATAGCACAAGGAGAACTTTAGTCTCTGGGTATGCAAAGCAAAATCTTTAATCCCAAACATAAAATTCATAGAAATTTTTCTCAGAAACAAAGACAAGATTTCCTTCCATCAGATTATAAAACCAAAGTTTAAGACAAGTTCAAACATCTAACAAGATATTATATAAAAATCCCATCATTTTGCTGACTTCTTTCATGCTAAATCCATCTTGTGATAAAATTGATAAGGAAGGTAAAATTAAAACACTCTAAATACTTGGAAAGCAAATAGAAAATGTATTATGTATTAATTTATTTTAAATCAGTGTAATTTTTTTTTCAACACCATCTCACTCTGTCACCCAGGCTCGACATCAAGGCTGAAATTATCCTCCCACCTCAGCCCCTGAGTAGTTGGGACTACAGGCGCACTCCACCATGCCCAGCAAAGTTTTTTTTACTTTTTGTAGAGACGGGGTCTCGCTATGTTACCCAGACTGGTCTCCAACTTTTGGGCTCAAACCATCCTCCTGCCTCAGCCTCCCAAAGTGCTGGGATTACAGGTATGAGCCACCACAACCAGCCTGTAATTTTTTAAACTATATTATTTGCATAACATATGTAGAAGAGTTGATCCAGTTCATACACTTAAGAGTAGATTTTGGCATCTGAATACCTGGGTTTGTTTCCTGGTTCTGCCACTTCATACATGTTGTTTTAAGCAAATTACTTACATCTCTGGCCTCAGCTTTCTCAACTAAAATTGGGGGAGGATGGAAGGATGGGTAATAAGAACACCAATTTAATATAAACACAATGACTCACTACTATTTTCGTGAAGTGCTTGGAGCAGTAATACTCACTAAATGGACACTCTCTTAACTTCCTTTCCATCAGCTACCCATGCACCCACCTCTTTCCTCACCCTCTCCTCTTTGACCTGAAGATGTTTCTCCTCCTATGCTAATAGATCTCTTGATCCCATTTTACATACTAAGAAATCTGAGATGAGGTAACTTGCTCAACCTAATAGGCAAGCCAAAATGAGATGAAATTTACTCAGCACATGAAGGAAGCAAAAAATCAAATTCCCATTGTGTTCATGGGAGATCTAGGCTAAGTTTCATTAAAAACTTACCACCACTACCTCCCTGTGACAAAATGTCAGAGGTGGGATTTGAACCTTGCATGGAGGGCCTCCTGAGCTCATTCCATGGTTCCTGTTGCCTCCTGATTCCCCAGTCAGAGAACTTGGCCACAGATTCTGTGACGTGGTCACAGACCACTTTTAAACTCCAGACTTGGGGGCTTTTACAAAATAGGAACTCAATAAACATATGTTTCATATGATGAAATAGTTGAGAATGTGGAATCACTAGGAAAAAAAAGGTTACCCATACTGTAAATTGGCAGATATGGGGAAAGGAGGTTAGCTGGCCAGAAGTCCCACTTTTTTTCACCTTCATGCTTTATGTTGCTTCCCCAAAATTATATACAGAAGAAGTTCATTTGAATTTTGCATTTATTCAAGGAAGTTTCAAAACATATTAGAAACAAAGTCTGATAACTAGGTTAAACAGTAAAATTAGGAGTTATGACTAATGCAGTTTTCTTTCTTTCTTTTTTTTTTTTTGGAGAAAGGGTCTTGCTGTAGCACCCAGGCTGAAGTGCAGTGGTGCCATCTTGGCTCAACGCAACCTCCACCTCACAGGCTCAAGCGATCCTCCTGCCTCAGCTTCCCAAGTAGCTGGGACTACAGATGCATATCACCATGACCAAGTAATTTTTGTATTTTTTGTAGAGACGGAGTCTCACGATGTTGCCCAGGCTGAACTCCTGAGCTCAAGCGATCCACCCGCCTTGATCTCCCAAAGTGCCGGGATTACAAGCATGAGCCACTGCCCCTGGACTCCAGTGCAATTTTATAAAGCTTTCCCAATTAGTGAAGTGCCAGATGTTACAGCTTCTTACTGTAATGATTTGTTATATTTAATAAATTAGTCATATCTACACATACAAGCAGACCCAGCAGAAACTTTTCCTGACTCGGGACCTGACTTAACCATTCTTTCAAAAGCTTTTTCTGACTGAGCTCACCATGTAAATAATCTACATGCCATTTAGACAGACTATTTGCAGCTTGGCCATGTTCTCTGTCTTGGTTCTTAAGTTGTTATTGTTTTAAATTACAGATCCTTTGAAAACCTGATGAGAGCTATGGGTCCTCTCTGCAGAAAATATACACATGCACATATGCACAAATCTTGACACATGCTTTCAAGGACCCCTTGAAAGACCATCTGTGGACCCTTATGGAGCCCATGAACTCTCAGGTAAGAGCGTCTGTTTTAGTTTTGCTTCTTGCATTTTGAGCATCTCTCCTCCCCACCCCACCCCCACCACCACCAATATACATACACATATACACAGTGGACTAAAGATCCACTGAAGGTTTCTTTTGCATTTCATCTAATATTGGTGAGTACATATGATAGGCACTTAAAACTCTTGCTGTAATGGAAAAACATAATGAGATAGTGTGCCAGCATTTTGAATTACCCTTTTTTTCCCTGTAGCTTTTCACTAGCTTGCCCCAAAATTAATGAGATTTCATGTTGTGTTTACAAAACAAAACAAAAAATTAACAAACAAGGAGCCATCAAGGCTTAAATTGGACAGCGGAATCTCCCAGACTCTTGACTACTGTAAGATTTTGGAGATAAGCTTTAGGGAAGAGATCAGGAAAGGCACATGGAACTTGAAAGGGGAAAATGACCTGGCATCTGGTTAGAAGACATAGAGAATAACAACACTGCATGGTATGGCTCTTCACAGTTTTTAAAACGCTTTTAGATACAGTATCTTACCTGATAACCCCCACCTTAACCTGCAAGGCGGGCAGGGGCAGATCTCACCCCTTCCTTTTATGGATTAAAAAAAACTCAGGTCCAGAATGGTTTCATAAATATCACAAATAAGGTCACCCAACAACCTTAAATGAAAGGGCAGAAACTTGAGTGTAGAGCTTTGGTCTCTAATTCTGCATTCCCTACATCATGGAAGAAGTCAAGAAGAATGTGGAATTATTTTTTTAAAAAACCAAAAAACAAAAAGCTGGCACGTACATTCATGGAGGAGGAGGTGGGCTTATAAAAAAGCCCTTTCAACTAAGATGCATGAAATTTTGTTTCAGTCATTAGATCAGAGCATCTGGCTATTTTCAAAATTCTTAACTAATCAACCCCTGTCTTTAAAATGCAATTGTCCATGTGTTCGTCACAGAGGTTTAATCATTTGTGGAGAATGAAACAGCCTTCTTTGTCAAACTTCATTGTAATCACTTTCGGATAAACAGTCTGGAGTCATTTATATTATTATTTATGGGATAATAAGTTCAAAGTTGTAAAATCTGGAAATGTTTTACCACTAGAATGCTGCTGTAGGCATTTCCCATTTTGAACCACAGCTGTCCTCACCCACAGTCACATCTTGCAGGTCACAACCTTACTTTATGATGACCCACATAGTGACCAAACCAATTCAGAAGTTATCCATGTGAACCCTAAAAGGTAACCCACCCCTGTTTCTTTTCTGATGGAGATACAACCCCCTTCCTCTCAGTTCAGCTTCACACAAGAAATGTGTTGTCTTCCTGGCTGTGGTTATTCGATACTTTGTGCTCTTCCCCACAGTGGGGAAACTGGCATCAAAGAAATTCGCCAGGCTGACCCTATTTTGGTCACTGGTGGGAAACAGGAGACAGTGATCTTTTCTTAAAGCACTTGGAGGTCCTAAATGTCAAAATACGAACTATGAGAGGCCAGCAAAATGGAAGACATTCATGTGTATTTTTGGTAGACACCTACTATATATTGACAACCATAACTTTTTCTAAACCTCTCAATATTCACGGATCCTGATTTTTTAACAGATGAAAAGACTGAGAGTCACAAAAAGAAGAGGGAATTCATATGTGTTAAAACTTACAATAGGGGCTGGGCACAGTGGCTCCTGCCTATAATCCTAGCACTTTGGGAGGCAGAGGTGAGTGGGTCACTTGAGGTCAGGAGTTCAAGACCAGCCTGGCCAACATGGTAAAACCCCTTCTCCACTAAAAATACATAGCTGGGCATAGTGGCATATGCCTGTAATCCCAGCTACTCTGAAGGCTGAGGCAGGAGAACAGCTTGAACCCACAAGACAGAGGTTACAGTGAGCCGAGATTGTGCCACTGCACTCCCCCGGGGTGACAGAGTGAGATTCCATCTCAAAAAATAAAATAAGATAAACATCCAGCACTTTGGGAGGCTGAAGCAGGAGGCTCACTTGAGTTCTGGAGTTCGAGACCAGCCTAGCCAACATGATGAAGTCCCGTCTCTACTCAAAAGACAAAAATTAACCAGGTGTGGTGGCACACGCCTGTAGCTGCAGCAGCTCAGTAGGCTGAGACAGCAAATTGCTAAAACCTGGGAGGCAGAGGTTGCAGTGAGCCGAGATTGCACTATTGCACTCTAGCCTGGGTGACAGAGCAAGATTCCATCTCAAAAAAAAAAAAAAAAAAAAAAAAAAAACTTGAGATGGGCATTTTACATTTTTTCCATCATTTTAATAGAGATTAAGTGCTGTGTCTAGAAACACATAATTGACCAGTTAACAGTCTAGCATTTAAGGTTTGCCTAACTCCAAACCCAAGTGCTTTCCGTTACATAAGTTCTTTCTAAACTTCAATCATTCGAATACTATCTTCATTATTTATTCCAAAATCATGTACTATATACAGGATTTCTTAAGATCATGGTTCAGTGGGTAGAACATAGGTCTGAAGTCACCCCAGCTAAGTTCCAGTCCTGGTGCTGCCTCTTACTAGCTTTGTGACCTTGGCCAACTGACTTGACCTATGCCTGTTTCCTTACGTTTAAAATGGGGTTAAACAGTAGTACCTACCTCAGGGTTGTTTTGAGGATTAAATGAATTAATATATGTAATGCATGCACTGTAGTAAGTGTTCGATCCACGCTAATTAGCATTATTTCAGAATTTCTTTTAAATTAGGCTTTTGCTATGTCAGTAAATGTATTAAAGGGGGAGGTTTTTATAGCACAACTGAAATTAACAAGTTTGATGTGATAGCTATATTTCCGTAAACATTAAAATAAGTACATAATATTCAAAGAAAAGACATTCAGTCAGGTATCACCTAGAACTCATCTCCCATACACAGGTTCTGTTTTGAGAATATGACCCCACACTAGGCTGTTTTCTACCCATAGAGAGAATATAGAATGTTGGATATTTAAAGCTTAAATGTAATCCATAGAAAGTAGTTACAAGCTTACTAGATTTATGCAAAATGAGAAAAAAGAAAGAAAACCAAAGAGGAGAAATGGAATACAATGGAACAAATGCCAAAACCATGTAGCAAAGGAAAGAAAAACCAGTTTTGGCAAGGTTCCTGTTTCCATGGGCCCAGCTATCTCGTGGGAAGAGCAGGTCCTGAAAGAACACAAGTAGCCTTCAAAACAGACCTTAGGCCTATCTCCTGACACTGGGGGCACAAAGAGGTCCTGTGTGATGGAACTACAATGGGGATATGAATCCAGAAAGAATCAATGCAAGAACACAGGCAAAGAATTTAAGAGAAAAAAATCTTTAGACAAACAAACAAATCAGAAGGAAGCTAAAGGGAAATACAGTTAGCCAAGAATAAAATCAAAACACTCATCATGTGCCACAGCTGTACAAACAGAGAAGGATACCACAGCAGAAGAACAAGAAACACTCAAGACTCTCAAGAATAAGGCCAGGAAGCTCACAGCATGAACCATGGAATCCTAGGGTGGACGTGCTGGGAAGGAGATCATTCAGCCCACCTTCCTTATTTGACAGAGGGAGAAAAGAAAGCCCAGGCTGAAAAGACCTGCCCAAGACTCAAAAACCTGGGGTCCTTTCTCTAAAGTCAGATTCCACATCCAAAATGTGACAGCAAAATAGAAATTCATTGTTTCACCTGAGGAAAAAGTAGAAGTCGCCTAAATGGGTGAGAGAAACTCAAGACCTGATTCTCAAAGAGACAATCATTTAATCTTCTTTTAAAGCTTTTACTTCTCAAAAAAATGTGGTTTATAATAAACTTACTGAAACAGATAGCTAAGCACAAAAGTTGAAAGATGTGGAGTTAAAATAGGAAGGAAGGAAGGAAGGAAGGAAGCAAGGAAGGAAGGAAGAAGGAAGGGAAGGGAAGGAAGGAGGGAGGGAGGGAGGGAGTAGGTAGGTAGGTAGGTTGGGGGAGGGAAGGGGGAGGGAGGGAAGGAGGGAAAGAGGGAGGAAGGAAGGCATGAAGGCAGGAAGACAGGGTGGATGGAGGATATAAAAGGCATGGGGACAGGAATTAGGGAAGGAATGGAATATAATGGAAATAAATGGACAAATGGATGGAAGGAATGGAAGGAAAGCCCACTTAATGGATTTCGAACTCTGCCTACCACCTTGCATGGAAGTTTTTAGGTATGATGACAAATGCACGGTTACCCTCAAGTATTAATGAAGCTATAAAAACTCTTGACATAGATTTTTCCCTGACTTTCACAAAATATCTTTGTCTCCTTCAATATAAAACACAGAGAAATGATTTTAGGTAGATAAAACAGCCTATAGTATGGATATATAATATGGATATCAGTTTAAAATACTGTGATTCTTGAAATATGACTTGGGCCTGTAATCCCAGCACTTTGGGAGGCCAAGGTAGGTGGATCACTTAAGGTCAGGCATTCGAGACCAGCCTGGGCAACATAGTGAAAACCCGTCTCTACTAAAAATACAAAAATTAGTCAGGCATGGTGGTGCGCACCTGAATTCCCAGCTACTTGGGAAGCTGAGGCAGGAGGTGGAAGTTGCAGTGAGCTGAGATCATGCCACTGCACAACAGCCTGGGTGACAGAGCAAGAGTCTGTCTCAAAAAAAAAAAAAAAAAGAAAAAAGAAAAAAGAAATATGACTTGGGAATCCATAAGAATTAAAGACAAGGCTGGAACAATATACACTCCCCATAGGCACTACCAATTGCTAATACGATTCCATGAACAGACTCATGTTTGCCAATGAGGAAATAAGAAAATTACAGTACTATGGATCAGTTAGGAATGCTTCTAGCTTCAAGTAACAGGAAGTTTTCTAATAATGTGTTTAAAAGACTACAAGTTTACTCTTCTCCTGTGAAAAGAAGCCTAGAGATCAGCAGCTGCTGACTGTGGTTACACAGCCCAGCAACATCACAACCTGCATCCCTGTGATTAATTTCTTGTGTGTGTGTGTGTGTGTCTTTTTCTTTCTTTTGGTCACAAGATGGTTATCATAGCTCTGTGCATCTAATCTGCATTCAAGTGAAAAAGAAGAGAGAAAGGGAAATAAGACTTATATCTCTTCTTTTTGTGAAGAAAAAAATGAAAGCCTTCCCAGCACTCTTTCTTTCCCAAACCTAAAAACTCCTGCATTCTCACCATCAGCCAAAACTGCCATATGGGAATCCCGAACTGCAGGTGAGGCTGGGACAGTAAGCAGGTGTCATTTCCAGCCTTTACAGTGGAGGCAGGCAGGAGAAAAGGGAATTGAGAATGGGGATCTAAGTAGCCCAACAACAAATTTTGTTATAGTTAAATGTGTCAGCTCAGTGCAAACTACCTTTTCATTTAAGTGAGGGGCTGCATTCTCAAAATGTCTTTAAATGAAGTTAATATGGGCAGATAAGCATTTTTGGTTATTCTTTTGTACCCATGCCTATTTTTTGTTGTTGTTTTTGCATCCTTTTGATGTTATTACTAGTCATTCATAAAACAGAACGCTCTCCCTAAACACTGGTGTTGGGTATCTAAAAGTTCCCGGAAAGGAGAACTTTTCACTGTGGGAGTAGAAGAGGACTTGAAATCTTATTTATGAAATTTCAATTGAAGGTAAAGGTGAGAATGAAAGGCCTAGTAAATATTATACATCCACTAAAATAAACCTGCAGAGAAAGTGCAAAATATAAGCAACAGTAATAATAGTTATATATTGTAAATAAGTAATAAAGGTGCTTTATTTTTTCATGCTATCATCACTTGCTTGCTAGAAAAGGTCCATGATCTCCTTAATTTTGAAAATAAGTTTGTTGGTCCATTTCGAATTGTTTTCTTAAACAGACAGTCCTCATACTGCAATGCACTTTTTTTTTATGAGCCAAATGTTGAATGCTTTTCCAAGGTTGACACATGGCTATGTTAACCCCTGACTTCCAGGACTCACCATTCAGTCTCACCCCAGGCCACACATCTAGCCTTTTATCCCCTTAGCCCCTCTCCTTGTCTCTGCATTCCAAAGTACCTGACCTTGCCTACTCCTGGCTCTTCTCACGCACATGCAGTACCAAGGCCAAGGTTTCATTTCCCTCATTTGATTTTATCTTTCCTAAGACGTCCATGCAAAGGGCTTTAATTCTGCTCTGTCAACGATATCCTTGTCACTATTCCAGATACGTAGCTTCCTGTTCTTCCAAATTACCCTCACAGGAGTTGACACGCAATTTACATGTTCTAGAATCCAAATTCTCCTAGATATTGAAAAGGTATACGGAAGCAAATCGTCTTATGTTAGAATTCAGTGGAGTAAGAACTTGTAGTTAAGGACAGATTTACTATATATCTAAGGTACTTAGAGCTCTCATAGAGAAGAGCACCGTGGAGAAAGAGGGAAGATCACGACTCTGCTGCATGACCTGCCTCTAAGTGCATGACTTGCTTTCCAGAGACCTGATGAGATCGCCATGAGGTGTGGTTGCTTTCATAAGGAGTAGGCTGTTCAAAAACATTAAAAAGTCCAGAGTTTTCGCTTGCCCAGCAGTTCAAAATGCAAGCCCTCTTTTATGACAAGGCAATTATGAATTCTAATGAACAACTTTTAGATAAGGGTGACAACGAATAGGCACCCTACATTTCAATAGCAATCAATAATCTCAGCTCTGTAGGACTCATTCCCTGGGATCAACTGAGCTTCGGCCTCTGTCTTCCACCATACGTTACTGCTTCAAGAAACCACTTCACCTTTTCTCCAGTTTGCTTTTCTCCTTCCGTGTTGTGATGTGTGTCAAGGCCAAATACTGAAGAGAATCCAGTGGCTAATAATATAAAGAAAAGAAGCATCACTCGTCAGGACATATTATATAGCATTGGTCTTTGAGGAGACTGGCTTGGGTATGCTGACCAACTGTGTTTAGATGAAGTTATTGTCCTCGATAATAGTTAAACCAACACATTTTAATTAAACATAAATTGTGTGTCCATCCCTGTGTTGGGGACTTCATTGGATTCTGAAGTGGAGGGCATCACAGAATAGTGAAAAGGGCAGAGGAACTCGAATCAAAAACAGCTTGGTTCTAATCCTGGCTCCACTGTAACTGAGTTGGACAATCCATTTAAATTTTCTGAGCTGGCAGGGCGCAGTGGCTCACGCCTATAATCCCAGCACTTTGGGAGGCCGAGGTAGGCAGATCATCTGAGGTCAGGAGTTTGAGACCAGCCTGGCCAACATGGCGAAACCCTGTCTCTACTAAAAATACAAAAATTAATTGGGCATGGTGGCACATGTCTGTAATCCCAGTTACTTGGGAGGCTGAGACAGGAGAATCGCTTAAACCCAAGAGGCAGAGGTTGCAGTGAGCCAAGATTACGCCACTGCACTCCAGCCTGGGCGACAGAGGGAAACTCTGTCTCAAGAAAAATAAAATAAAATAAGCTCTCTGAGCTTTATTTTCCTCATTAGTAAAAAGGGAACTGACTCTTCAGGGGTTTTGTGAGGATTAAATGAGATGATACGTACAAGTCAAGTAACTCCCACAAAGAGGTACTGAGTCAATGTTATTGTTATTTTTATTATTATTATTAATATATATTCTGTGTTCTCAAGAAAAAAGCTATTTATTTGAAGATATGAAATATGTAATCAAATATTAAATGGATTAGTAGTAGCAATAAGTGTCATTAGAACCAGAACTCAAGAAAATATCAGATTAATACTATTTTTAAATAACTTTTTCATGATATTATCTAAGTAGTATATACTCATTATAGGAAACTATGGGCAGAGAGAGCAAAAAGCATAAAGAAGAAGTGTTTTAAGGACATTAAGACAAAATCCACACATACCTAATACCAGAAAGTGTCAGAGTTATGCCAATGGTACTTAAAGTTTATATGATTTTCTAAAGGAAGTAAAATTTATCAGTAGGAGAGTAGATATTTAAGTTGATATGGCTGCATAATGGAATACTATATACCTGTTAATAAAAATGAGGTAAATCTTTATGTCTTATCTGGGAAAGATCATCAGAATATATTGTTAATTTTTAAAAGCAAGTTGAAGAACAAACCATATGTGGTTATTTTGTTCAACATGTTTTCCTCTAAGGTTCGAATTTCTCTCACTTTACTTGCTCCTGCACTCTTTTGTTCTACTGCCACTTAGTAATAAAAAAATGATCTAAGAGAGGCAAAAAGAACATATAAGGGAGGTGACGAAGGAAAGCAAGAGATACTACAGAGCCCCAAAGTAAAACAAACAATACTTTCTTATCAATGAGCAAAGAGGCTAAAAACATCTGTTCCAAATGTGATGGCCTGAAATGGATGTGGGTGTAGTAGCCTGAGTCCCAGGCCGTGTAAAGGGGAGATAGAAGTCCTGCCGCACTACATGCTGTCGCCTCTTGGGAACCACAGATAACTCACTTGTAGCATTCTTTCCACTGAAGTGTTGAGCATCACTCAATAACTGTGCAGCAAAGCCCCAGTGGAACGTTGATATCAAAGAACAAAGAAAATACCTGCTTGATGGACTGTAAGATGAAAAGTAAACTAAGCTTCATTCACTGTTTTCATTCATTCATTCATTCATTCATGTGTTAAACAAACATTCATTGATGAGTAGACAGCCAGGATGATAGCCCGGCCCCTCACAAGTGGTGCGAGCTCCTGTGCTGTGATGTACACTGTGGCCGGACTCTCTCTGGCTCTGTTATTTGACACCATCATAGCAGTTACGATGACAGTAATGGCTGCAGTAACATAAGATTATTTCCTAGAAGTCAATACAAAGGAAGAAATAACCTTATGCCTCTGGCAGGCCTTCTGATCATGATACTTAAAACTTAAAAAAAAAAAAAAAAGTCACATGATGCAAGGAAATAAAATGAAGCAAAATGAGAGAATGCAGGCTGCGTGCAGTGGCTCACGCCTATAATCCCAGCACTTTGGGAGGCCAAGGCAGGTAGATCACTTAAGGTCAGGAGTTTGAGACCAGCCTGGCCAATATGATGAAACCCCATCTCCACTAAAAATGCCAAAATTAGCCGGGCATGGTGGCTCGTGCCTGTAGTCCCAGCTACTCCGGGAGGCTGAGGCAGGAGAATCGCTTGAACATGGTAGGCGGAGGTTTCAGTGAGCCGAGATCGTGCCATTGCATTCCAGCCTGGGCAACAGAGTGAGACTCCATCTCAAAAAAAAAGAAACAGAGAGAATGTATTTGATCCATGTCCTAAAATCAGGCAGCCATGGAGGCCAAACTATACTCAACAAAAATAGCTAATTTTTTAAATCACTATTTGCCAGGAACATGCATTATCTCATTTAATCTTCACAGCACCCCTGGGAGGCAGGTATAGACCTCACATATAAAATGTGGAGGATACTGATGCCTCAAAAGGCGAAGTAACTTGCCAAGGTCACACAGCTTCTAGGTGTCCTTTCAGCCAGGATTTCAATGCTCATAGCCTGCTTCATTAAAATGTACCACAAATATATTAAGTACTGAGAAGATAATAAAAAGAAAAGTACACCCCCAGCATCTGGAAACTGATACTATACAAGACCTTGGTGTTGGTGGGACTGGCCTGGCTCTCACAGCTAAGCCATTGTATTCTCCTGTGGAGTACAAACCATCTCTCGGAACACTAGTACCAGACAAGAGGCCACTGTGACTGTGATGAAGTGAGGTGAGAAACAAGACCACTCTGTAATACCGTCTAAGCCCAGACAAAAACAAGAGCACTGCGCAAATCACTAAAATACCAGACCCCCACCCTGGATAAAATGAGTGACAGCAGCCTCAGCCTCCCAAAGTGCTGGGATTACAGGTGTGAGCCACTGCAGAGGGAGGCAGAGGCAGGAAGATCGCTTGAGGTCAGGAATTTAAGACCAGCCTGACAACATAGCGAGACCTTGTCTCTAATTAAAAACAATCAAAAAACTTAGCCAGGAGTGGTAGTGAAATCCTGTAATCCCAGCTACTCAGGAGGCTGAGATGGGAGGATCACGTGAGCCCAGGAGGTCGAGGCTGCAGTGAGCTACGGGCCTGCCACTGCACTCTAGCCTAGGCAACAGAGCTAGACTCTGTCTCACAGAAAAAAAAAAAAGTGACAACTGCTTCCAATTAAAACTTGAGCCTTGCTTCATTCCTCCCTGCTTCCCTTAGATATAGGATTTATTAAGATACCTAGTCAGTGTTATCCCCACTTGCTGACAACATCCAATCCAAAGCAAAGCCTCATTTCATTTAATCCTCCCCCAAAATCACCTAACATGAACCCAAATCCTCAAATAAGTTTGTGAACGCCCTCTTGCTGATATGCCCCATGGTTTCCCATGGTGTACCTTCTCCTCTTGGCATCAGTTATTAAACCCAACTTATTTAACCACAGGTGTGTTCGTCTCTAGCTGGAAGGCATTGACAGAATGGAGGTTCACTCAGAGTCAGCTGAAGCCTTCGCGGCCTCTGACTGGAACCCTGGACTCAGTAGCTCTCTAGCAGTGACATTACTGTTCAAGATGCCACCTGTGTATGGCTGGGAGATGAGGTCCTGTTGAATCAAGCACTGGTATTTTGTTGAAGCACTTCAGCGTTGAATTGTGTTTTCTTAGAAATAAGGGCCTTTGGAATTTAGGGGTGGAGGTGCAGGGTTCTGCATCCAGGTCTGTATAGTTCTTTGCTACAGTCATGTAATACAGCCTCTGCTGTTCCAAATCTAATTGGGTGCTAACAGGCTAATCTACACCATATATTTTTGACATTTCACGAGTTGTGAGTTAACAATTGGAATAACTCTGGCTCAAATTTTACTTATTGATTAAAGTTGGCATGTAAAGAAGATTTGTTAATAGCATTCATAGAGCATTGAGAAACCCAGGCTCTGGGCTGAGCGTTCTGCATGGGTCATTTCCTTTAGTCTGTTCGACAATCTCATGAGGCAGGAACTCTAATGGCCTCCATTCCACATATGGCACAAACGAGGCCCAGAGAACTTTTTAAATTCCCTGGCAATTTACTTTCACAGGTCAAATAACTAACAAACAATTGAGCTAGGATTTGAAAGCAGACAGATTTCAAGGCCAGAATGTTTAAACCTTAAGCTATTGTTCATAGTATGTATTGATTTTTATAATAAAATCTCTCTGTAAACACTTTCCTATAACTTAAGATTAGTCATACCATGGGTCAAGTCATGTCTCCCCACTCAGGAAGTGTTATATAGTGCAATTTTTTTGTTTTTGTTTTTGAGTCAAAGTCTCTCTCTGACACCCAGGCTGGAGTGCAGTGGTACCTCTCGGCTCACTGCAACCCCCGCATCCCAGGCTCAAGTGATTCTCCTGCCTCAGCCTCCTAAGTAGTTGGGATTATAGGCGCCCACCACCACGCCTGACTAATTTTTTTTATTTTTAGTAGAGATGAGGTTTCACCATGTTGGCTAGGCTGGTCTTGAACTCCTGACCTCAAGTGATCCACCCGCCTCGGCCTCTCAAAGTGCTAGGATTACAGGCGTGAGTCACTGCGCCCAGCCAATAGTGCAATTTTTAACAATGGAAAGTAAACGCTATAAAACATTCTCAATAATCTCGCCTTCCAAAAGAGTCAATAGTTTTTTTCTGAATGCTTTTGGGCATCAGATGACATCTGCAGACTCACAGTACCCCAACGTAGTCTTCTTTTGGTCCCAGTTTTCTGAGGCAGATAGGAGACCTGGTTGTTATCAGCACCACTGCAAGCCTCTATCGACCTTGGCCACTGGAACAATTTGCTCCCCCACATTCGCCTTGTCCCCACCCAGCCCTGTGGTTATAAATCCCATGGAAATTTACTCTTGCATCTTCAAGCCTAAAAGAATCGTGCAATGTGTCAAATATCTTGGCTCTATATTGGATTTCATTATTATGTCACAGCCACATATGTGACCATGTGGTGAAAATATGAGATAAAGGAAAAGTCCACCCTCTTTTTTGCCTCACACAAGATGAGAGAAACCATGGCTCTGCTTATGCTCACAGGGTATGTCAATATCAGAGTGTGCTCTAGAATCAGGACACTAGTCAAGGAAGGTCGCAGTTGGTCATCCATAGGAAGTCAACTTTGGGGCAAAATGACACACTCACATAGAAAAGGAAGTCAGCCAGAAAGAGAAACCAGAAAAGAAATAATTTGGTAAATGTAATGCAAAAATCAAAAAGAAAAAAAACAAAAACAAAAACAAGAAGAAAGTTTTTTGGCATAGAAGAAACAGACTACTCTATAATACTCTCTCCCTAGCTAATACAAAACTCGATTCACTAGCCTACAGAGAAAAAGCATCCTTGCACCCTCTTACATTCTAACTTCCTTAGGTATCTTTGTGCTCTGCTTGTCTGCTGAAGAAGATAAACCCTGGGGGTGGGGGTGCGGGGCTGGGGTGAGAAGGGAACCACAGTGACAGGCTGGGGAAGTTTGTCCCTTCTCCTGGAGCAGAGGGAAGCAAGAGGGTTGGCAAGAGGAAGTTTAGGGAGCTGGCCAAGAGGCTCCTGCAACAGCACAGGCTGAGGTGAGGAACACGCAGGAATGGGAAGGAGGCGCTGACTTGAGTCATACTTTGTGGGGAGCATTAGTTGAGCATAATGACGAGTTAGACATAGGATAAGCGTAAAGGCAGCATTAAACATGGCTGCAAGGTTTGAGCTGGTTTGTGGGGAAAAGCCAGGAGGTAACGGGGAATCTGGGGCAGCATGCTTCCACTGAAAGGAACAGAGAAGAGTCAAGGAAAGTTGATTTTCAAATTAGGATAGGCTGGGCATGGGTGGCTCACGCCTGTAATCCCAACACTTTGGGAGGCTGAGGAGGGTGGATCACCTGAGATCAGGAGTTCAAGACCATCAGGCCAACATGGTGAAACCCTGTCTCTACTAAAAATACAAAAAACTTAGCCGGGCATGGTGGCCTGTCCATGTTGTCCCAACTACTTGGGAGGCTGAGGCAGAAGAATCGCTTGAACCCGGGAGGCGCAGGTTGCAGTGAGACAAGGTTGCGCCACTGCACTGCAGCCTGGGAACAGAGCCACATTTGATTGGCCAAAACTCGGTGACTGGTGCAAGTGTGGGCTACAGTCATGAGCTATAGTTCATGATGTACAGAGAAACCTTTAGGCTGAAGTTAAATATGTAAGGAGGCAGTTTTAGGCTAAACTTGACTTAACAACAGTGGGTCCTTCACTGATGGAGCTCAGCATCCTGGGCAGGACTGGAGATGCCAATGGCTCGGTGTGTGTTGGGTGAAAGGCTCTGTACAGAGCAACATAGAGCAGCTGAGGAAGACTTTTTGAGAAAATTGTCTTCTGAAAAATATTCTATTCTTGGCATTTCCCCAGTTTGCCCTCTCACACTCCTCCCACCAAAGCTTTAGGGGCAACTGCCTAAAGAATTAAAACTAAGCTCTCAATTCAGAAGGTCCTTTCCCTCTTTCTCCACTCGCTGAACCACTCCAAGGCTGATTTCAAATGCCAACTCTCCTGTGAAGCTGTCCTTGACTCTTCATTCTTTCTTCTTCATTTTCACCCATGTTGCTTATACCACCATTTAGTGCTGTTTAGCATTGAATGATGTTTAATTAATTGACAAAATGGAGTTACCTAGATGGCAGGAGGCAGGATAAGAACAGGAAAAATATGAATGCCAGTTTGAAAGTGTGAAAGAATAAGATCCATTGACATTTAAATCTGTTCTCATACGCATTATCTCCTTTAATTCCTACAACCCTGTGGAATAGAGAATATGGAATAGAGAGTCTGTACTCTAACTCCTGGGTTCAGTCCTCTGCTTCATACTACAGACTCTTATTGTTGAAAGAAATTGATGGTCTTGAAATGTCGTGTAGCCCCCTTTATTGCAGATGCTGCCCAGGGATTGGCATGTGCACATTTGATCACAGAACGCATCCAGCACACGGTTATCTCAGCAATCACAGGCTATGCGTAGCTACCCTTAAACTCCCACTAAGTCGCACTGCCTTACTTAACTTCACATGTGGATTACAAACTCCTTGAAGACAAGAATCACTTGCACACACTTTGCAATAAGTGTATGCTGATAAATCAATTAATTGATAAAAGCAATTGAAAAAAACTGGAAGACTGTTCCTCTAATCCAACATTTATAAAGATTACAGTCAACCCATTGGAGAGATTTCAAATCCAGAGACCCTCTCCAAAATAAGCCAGGCCTCTCTATCTTCCCTGAATCCAAACAGCTTTCCCTTCTACACAAAGCCTACTGAGCCAAATCAGTCAGAGCCCAGGGCCAAATCGGTCCTTCTAGAAAACCAAATCAGGGCGGGGCATGGTAGCTCAGGCCTGTAATCCCAACACTTTGGGAGGCTGAAGAGGGTGGATCACTTGAGGTCAAGAATTCAAGACCAGCCTGGCCAACGTGGTAAAACCCCATCTCTACTAAAAATACAAAAATTAGCTGGACATGGTGGCAGGCGCCTGTAATCCCAGCTACTCAGGAGGCTTAGGCGGGAGAATCGCTTGAATCTGGGAGGTAGAGGTGGCAGTGAGCCCAGATGGTGCCACTGCACTCCAGCCTAGGTGACAGAGGAAGGGGTGTGAAGAAGACTAGCAAAACAGAAAAAGAGAAATAGGCCCAAATTATTAAAATCAATCCAAGGAGTTACTGAATAATAAACTTACCAGGGTAAGTGACAAAGACAAAATGAGTTCCACTACTTTTAGTTATCCGTTTAATTGACACAGACATATCTCAGTCATGTTTTTATTTTTTAAAAAAATTTTATTTACAGTACCATTGAACATCTTTAAAAGGTATGCTTATGTACATACATTACTGGGGGATTTGCATGCAATTATTAATGAGTTATTTAAACTTTATGTCTTAGAGTTTTGACAATTCTCTCAAATGTGAGGATTGCAACTCTAGCACAATTGCCTGTGAGGACAGGAGGAGAATTTTAAGCAACAAAACTCCACAATACTGTAACATAACCTCAGATCTCCAGGAAGAGGTCACTCTCCCTTGAAAATCATCCTTTCTGGATTGTTCTCATTAGAATGCAGAGCAGGTTCAGTGTCTCTGGCATGGCTTTGTACTAACAGGTGACAGTTGATCATCTATCAAACATTCAAGAAAGTTCCATGTAAACAAAAAGGTATGAAATAAAACACGTGAAAAGAGAAGCACCAGAAAATGACCCATCTGCATTATCTAAACTCCAGATGGGCAAGGACATGCAGATTACATTAAGGATTATTGTTCAATGCAATTTCCACTTGAGAAACTAAATTCCTGGTTTAACAACCTCATTTCTACCTGTGGCTACTCGAGGGTAAATAAACTAAGAAGCACAAATACGCAACACTTTATCAGGGGCATGACATCTGTAGAGCAGGCATGCAGTCAGTGATCATTCACCCAAATTCAAAATTCAAATCAGGTCATGTTTCCTCATTTTTTCTGTATCAGGTTTTTTTGTTTGTTTTGTTTTTTGAAGTCTTTTACTATAGGAATGTGAAGATATATTTAAAAGCAGGATACTTTAAAATCAGGAAATGTATTTTGCTCTCTTGAAGAAAATAGATATGATTTGGCAAAGGATAAAATTAGCTATAAATGATAAGGATTTTTTTAACATCTGAACTTGTCATTAGCACTAAGATGAGCTGCTTACCAGGAACTAAGAAGAAGAAACATCATCAAGTTTAAAATTGATCATTTTAAATATGAAGGAGATTTTAAACATCTTAACCCCATCTATCAATTGTGCTGATAACTATCCAGTCTCATTTGGTAGTGGGCTCATCAAATTGAGGATATTCAGGAATTAAAGAGATCAGCACAGAAGAGCGAGACCAAATGCTTTTTTCTTCATCTCATTTACTGTTATAATGACTGATACGTATAAAGGGATTTATAAGGGCTTTTCATTTCAAATTACATTTTTCTTTAAATGTCCAAAGTTCCTGTGTGGAAAAAACTGCAACTTTTATGAATAGACGGGTCTTGCCTTTAAAAATATGTTTTTAAAGAGCAAATTCTGCAGAATTAATTATTAAAAAGACTATGGGACTTTGGAGAGGCTTTCATCAACATTGTCCCTAAACTACCCTTAGTTCTACCCAGTGGCTCAGAATTTGGGGCAATTTTTTCCCCCGGTTATATGTGACAATGTCTGGAGACATTGGTTGTCACAACTTGGGGGGATAGTACCGGCATTTATGAATAGAGGTCAGGGGTGCTGCTAAACATCCTACAATACACATTCACACATCAGGAGCAAGAACACATCCAATTCAAAATGTCAATAATGCCAAGACTGAGAACCCCCGGAGTAAGCCTCACAAAAGCTCTTATGACCTCACAGGGCAGCTGTCTTATTGTCATCTCAAATCTACCTCAGTGATTTCCTTGACATTCAAAACACCTATTCCTACTGAATTTAGAGTTCTTGATTTACCACCACTGGAATTTGCTCTACCAATGGCAAAAAAAAAAAAAAAAAAAGGAACTAAATATGGAGAATATTCTTAATTCTTCCTCAAATAATGTCTCTGTATTTTATTGATATTTTATCAAGAAGTTAGAGAGTAATTTTATTTTCTGTCAACAATGGATCCTGTCTGTGGATATTCATAATGGCCCAATATCATGTAAAAAAAATAATTATATTTTCAAAAACAATGTTGAGAGTCAGAAAATGAAGCAGATATAGTATTTCCTATG
This sequence comes from Papio anubis, assembly GCF_008728515.1. Taxonomy (NCBI): domain Eukaryota; kingdom Metazoa; phylum Chordata; class Mammalia; order Primates; family Cercopithecidae; genus Papio; species Papio anubis. The sequence continues at coordinate 141,892,159 of NC_044976.1, read as the reverse complement.
GCCAATGCTACAATAATGTGGAAAGGACTGTTTCTATAGAAACAGAAGTGCAGTAGGGGAGTGTAGAAGGCCAGGTTAGCACACAGGACAACTGGTCCCTGACCTGACACACAAAATATGCCGTAGACTTTGAAAATTATGTCAGTTCTTTAAAAGAAAAAAAGGGGGGGGGGGGGGATTTCTGTAAATAAGTATACAGGAGCACCAAACTGAGTGCCAGTGTTTTTCTAATCTTAAAGGAAAACAGTGCTGTTTTGAATCTATTTATCAGCTGCTATTGCCACCAAGCAGGGTTAATTTAAAGGGAAAAAGAAAACTCTTGTATTTCCTTGGGAGAATTAAAAGGCAGGACAATTAAAGAGAGAGTTAAACTCAAGTGAAAATAGCATACAGCAGGCATCACAGTGCCACAGGTGGCACATGCAAGCCACCCAACCCAATACAAAATTATTGCATTTAGCATGATTGGACATTATTAAACGCACTCAGCCAAACTGTCTTTAAAAAGGTATTATTTCACATTGACTCCAGACCATAATCTGGCATAACTGTCTATCAAGATACTTTTCTGAAGTTAGGTTTAATTATAGTGGAATTAAGTGCCTTTTCTTACCCAGAAAAATATTTTAGAGATTAAAGAACAGTGTTTAAATGCAAACTAATATGCATTCCTTCAGCCAGTTGCACAAAAACTGTGAAATTATAATTTTACCTTTTAATAAAGGCAGAATGATGTGAAATCAAATTAGACCTTCAGATTAGGAAGTCAGAGAAAAATTTCTTTTTGGCTCTAAGGAATTTCAACCAATGTTTATGTAGGAGAATCTGGCCCACTTATCTCCATGCTGAGTTTCTTAGAGGATCCACTGTTTTGTGTGAGTGCATGCCACACTTTTAACACTAAAAATGGAAATTCTTACTTTTTAATCCCTTTATGCTTATAAAGTGCATGTAGCCTAGCCCAATAAGCTCCCAGAAATAAAAACATTTTTGGGCATTTTTCTATTTACCTAATTCACAGCCAATTTAAACTCAGATAATACATTTTCAGGGAACAAAGAATTTCCTGTCCAGGCGCAGTGGCTCATGCCTGTTCTCCTCGTGCTTTGGGAGGCCGAGGTGGGAGAATCACTTGAGGCTAGGAATTCAAGGCCACCCTGGGCAACACAGCGAGACCCTGTCTTTACAAAAAAGAAAAAATAATGATTTCCTAGCCTACTGATCAGAGCTGCTTATTTGTTTTAGCCTTCAAATTCAGGACTAAGATAAATTGTTTAAATATGATGTTTGTTCTAAAAAACTGTGGATGCTGCCTTCATTATCAACCCAGCACCTCTGATAAATCCTGTGCAGATTTTAAACAGGACTTTACACACTAAGAGACGGTTATTTTCATACAATCTTGCAGTCTAGCAAAGATGATACTAGTTGTCTAGTGATGCACCTCCCATTTTCTCATACCTGCGAGACTGTTCTGATTTAAATACTGATGCTGAACAATGTGTTAAATACATGACAGATGCTTCTCTACTGCCAATATACTTTGGTTATGGGTCTGAATCCGATTATAAAAATTTTATTTGAACTTGGTAATATGGATCAGAGACATGAAAGAAAATTTTAAGTTTCTCAAAAACACATTAAAGGCAGCAACTAAGCTAATTCTCATTTCTTCCTTGGACATCAACTTTTCCATTGAGTCACTAGTTGACAACTATAATAAATATTTTAAAATATGTCTAATTAAAGAGAAGGCAGTCTAGCTTATTTATTTCACAAGAATTAACACTCAATGTTAAGGATTCTGCTATCCCAGGAATGCTCTTTTCTGGTAAATGCTGCATAGATCAATGCAATCGTATGAAAGAAAAGTCAAAGGACATTTGGAAAAATAAGTAAATCATTACCAAAGCACTAAATGAAAACAGCTCCAACTATACTCACTCTAAAAGACAGCTGAGTATTTGTGTCATACTTAAGAAAGCTGAAATATTCCCTCACTTCCATGTGAAAAACATGTATTATATATTTAAGCATTTGAAACATTCTATAGCCGCAATTCATTTCACAGCAGAAAGTAAACATTAGTTTTCTCTCACCTCACAAAAATGTAGAGATGGCCAAAACCCCCCTACTAATCTTTACCTCCTCTAGAATGTTCTGAGAATATTTTCTACCGTAATAGTTATTCATTTTATATTTATCCAAAAATGAATCAAAGAAAAAAGATACTTCTTCAGTGTCGGAAATACTTAACTTGTCTCTTTTATGATCATTAAGGGGAAAGGGAAAAATACACCTATTGTGGTACTTTAGTTTTTTGAATGTATTTAAGCTATGATCTCACCTGAGCATTAGCTAGAAGTTCTAATCAGTTTAGAAACAAGAACTTCTTTGAACACTGTATCCACAGCTATTGAGCCCCAGTCCCAGACTTCAGTGTCCCTGATATATACACTAGTGCAGTTTGCTTTAGAAAATGCATGTTCAAGCTGAAACAGTCAAAGAGCAGCATGAGACATCCAGGGGAATGGAAAGGGGTTACATAAAAATTCACAGACACGTTTAACTAAAATCCCTAACAGCCAACCCCTAGTGAACACAGAGCATGCACGCTGCAAGTCTGGTCTGAGCCTACAACCCGGAAAGCTCTTTTTATGAGCCAAGATGGTGGTTCCAAAGTGCCTCGATATACGGTCTGGTTATGTGGGTACCAGATTAAAAATGAGTGCTGTTGACATAACATTGGTCCTCCTGAGTTTTGTTAAGAGTTTGTCCGTGGTCACTCAGACAGCCGTCCAAAGACACTTCAATAGCCACTTCTCTTGTGTCTCTTCTACTGAGGCCATCACTTCCGTATGTGTCTAGAGAGGGCCCGCCATTGTGCTCAGCGCAGCCATTGACGTGGGCCAGAGGCAGTGCCCCGGGGGGACAACACAGCTGCTTAGCACAGCTCTTGGAGATGCAGGGTGAGTTGCAGAGCAACAGTAAGTCCTTCTGCTCCAGGGGTTCCTTCAGGTCCACATTTTCAAACTGGATGGTCACATTGTGGATTCCCGCACTGTGGAAGATTTCTCGAATTTTTGTGCTGGCATCTTGATATCCCCTGTCCTTAGGATACTTGATGTGCAGGGTGGCAATAATCTTTCCACTTACAAGTTCCCAGATGTGCACTTCATGTACACTGCTAATTCCGGGCACAGCAGAGAGTTTGCTCACTATAACAGAGAAGAGCAAACAAAAGCCAAGGTGAGTGCTGCATTTGAAGCATGGAACTAAGGGAGGGATATGGTCCCGTCAAGCATTCTCACCAAAATGGCTGCATACTTACTAAGAACAGCAGGAAGAAATTAGTTCTACCTCTCTGGGTCCATTTGCCCTTAACCTTCTTTCTCCACACATTGTTAGCCCATACAAAGTCATTTAAGAAAATAAGTCTAACAACGACAAGAAAAAAGTCCCCAGGGTTGCTGAGTATACAAGGGAATGGACACTTGAATGAACTTCCCATAGTATTATAAAATGCAATGCCTTTTCTTAAAAGTGATGATTTGGCAACATGAATCAAAAAAACCTTTACTAGCAATTCTAGTGCTAAAAGTTTAACCTAAAAGAAATAACCAAATATTTATGTACAAGAATGGTTTGGACAATGCTCCTTGTATTCATTAAAAAGATGGAACCAACAAGGAAATAGTTAAATCAATTATGTAATGGAATAAGATATAGTTGTTTAAAAGTAAGTTGCATATTTAAGGATATGAGAAAATGTACATAAGGTATTTTTAAGTGAAAAAGCAATTTGCTAAACTGTGTATATGGTATGATTTTTCTTTTTACTGCATATAGAAGAAAATATTAACAGTGGTAGTTTCCGCAGTCAAATTATGAGAGATTTCTGTTTTCTCATTTAGGCTCCTCTGTATTTTCTATACTTTCCAAAATGAGTATGTATTTGGAGAAATGGTATTCAATACTGATTTAAGCAAAGGCTCTGCAGCCAGCTAATATGAATCCGAGTTTAGACATTTACTAACTGCATGACGTTAGGCAATTACCTGACCTCTTTGTGCCTCAGTTTCCTTATCTGTATAATAGAAATGATAATAGTAACTTTTTGTATTATTTTAAGGATTAAAATACATTATTATAAGTAAAGCACTTAGAACACTTACATTTCTAGCATGTGGTAAATGCTATGAAAATATTGCTATTGTTATTACCATCTTGCGGGGGTTTTTTGGTTTTTTAGAGACAGAGAGTCTTGCCCTGTCTCCCAGGCTAGAGTGCAGTGTCATGTTTATGGCTCTCTGCAGCCTCAAACTCCTGGGTCCAGTGATCCTCCCACCTCAACCCACTGAGTAGCTGGGACCACAGGCACACATTACAACCTTTACTTTTTTATTTATTTATAAAAAATAATTTTTTATTTTTGTAAAAATGAGGTCTTACTATGTTGCCCAGGCTGGTCTTGAACTCCTGGCCTTATGCAATCCTTCTCCTCAGCCTCCCAAAGTGGTGAGATTACAGGCTTGAGTCACAACAAGTAACCCTCTATTGTTAAAAATATCTGTTTTTAAATATATCACTTTATTAAAAACATATCCAGTATATATCACAAATTTCTTTGTATATGTTTATCTTATTTCCTCAATTGGGAAATGAACTAGCTCCTGGGAAGGCAAAGGCAATGCTGTATGTCTGCTCCTCTGTCTCCTTCCCTCTCCCACCACCTACTCTGCCTGCAGCTCTGGGCAGTGTTATGAGAGACACAGTGACTTGCATGCCCGCATTAGCTAGAAAGTAGGGTCTAGAATATGAATGATTTGTGTTTTTAGAATAAGGAAAATAAAATAAAGTTCCTGGCAGAAATGGCCTTATTTGGATTAAAATAAATCTTTGACATGAAATTAAGTAGCCCAGGAATAGGTATTATCCAAGCATTGCATTTTTGTTTTGTTTTGTTTTGAGTCAGAGTCTCGCTCTGTCACCCAGGCTGGAGTGCAGTGGTGCAATCTCGGCTCCCTGCAACCTCCGCCTCCTGGGTTCAAGCGATTCTCCTGCCTCAGCCTCCCGAGGAGCTGGGACTACAGGTGCATGCTACCACACCCAGCTAATTTTTTGTATTTTTAGTAGAGACAGGGTTTCACCATGTTGGTCAGGCTGGTCTTGAACTCCTGACCTCAGGTGATCCACTCGACTTGGCCTCCCAGAGTGCTGGGATTACAGGCATGAGCCACCACGCCCGGACCAAGCATTGCATTGCAGTTGAATCAGAGAATCACAGATTGCAAAGGACTTTTGGTACTTGGAGCTGAGTCATCTTAATAGGCTATAAAACATATGATGATGTCTCTACTACCTGGTGATTTAAGGTGTTTCAGAATACATAACTCAAACACTGCTCTTAAATAATGCTTGTCCTTTGGCCTGAATAACATTAAAGTGAGAGTGGTTCTGGATCAAAATTCAGTCTACTTACTCAGCTCTTCCATGTTGACTCCTTTGGGGACCATCTGCAACAGAATGGCAGCGGTCTCCTTGATGAGTGGGAAGGCAGATGACAAAATGATGATGACCATGAGGACAGTCAGGCTGGGGTCAATGTAACACTGCCAGTTACACGGGTCCTCACTCTTCAGGGGAAGCACATAGAATATGATGGCCGTGATGACCACAACCACGGACCCCAGGGCATCTCCCATCACATGCAAAAGTACACCTGCCAGGAAGAAAGAAAGACTACTGCAGCACAGATGCAAATCTGGAAGCCACGTGACACTCATTGGCTTGGATTTCCAGGTATACGAATATCTGTTACCATTTGGAGGTTTTTGGTTAGAGCAGTAGGATGAATCAAAATAATGGCAACTACTTCCTAGGAAACAAAACCCCAGGTCACCATCTCAGGACTCAGAGTACCTTGGAAGAGCAACAGCCTAGGAAGATTCTGACCTGCAGGAAGAATGCCTGGGCCATCTCACTGGGCCACATCGCTACCGCTCACCACCCATCAAAGGGCACCAAGCTGGAAAACAGAGGCTGTGCAAACAATTTCTTTTTCTTTTAGACAAGTATCTGTGCTTTACATTGTTTTAAACATGTTTAAGGGGAGAGGGAACAAGTTGTATTAAGAGAGTCTTTAAAACAAATTGTCTTTTTTCTACCTTGATCCGCTTTCCCCTTCCTCTGTAAGCATTTACCTACTTTGCTTTTAGTCTGTGGTCATTTAAATGGCATTTGGTTTAAGAGGTGCCCAAGAACAGGGACTCCAGCAACATTTCCGTTGCATAAACAGCCATTTATCACAATAAAATAAAATTAAAATTCTACAGATAATACTAAAAATACTAAAATTGTGGGTGCTTTTAATTAAGGGAATTGTTTCTAAAGATACTGATTATGATATAGAACATATTCATTCCTCAGCAAAGATTTGAGTGCCCAATTGTTAGCCAAAGACTAAATTGGGATTTAGTAAGTAAATTAGGTAAAAATTTGGTCAGAAAAATTATAAAATATAAACACAAAGTTTTGGGTTTTGGTTTTGGGGGGTTTTGTTTGTTTTTACAGAAAGCAACATCAGAATCTTGCAATTCAAAGTATAGTTTGCAAACCAGTAGCATCAGCATCACCTATGAGCTTGTTAGAAATACCGCATCTCAGGCCCCACCTCAGATCTGTAGAATCTGAATCTGCATTTTAAAAAGATGCCCAGATGAGGCCAGGTGCGGTGACTCACTCCTGTAATCCCAGCACTTTGGGAGGCCAAGACGGGTAGATCATCTGAAGTCAGGAGTTCAAGACAGCCTGGCCAATATGGTGAAACCCTATCTCTACCAAAAATACAAAAAAATCAGCTGGGTATTGTTAGGGCACCTGTAATCCCAGCTACTCAGGAGGCTGAGGCAGGAGAATCACTTGAACCCAGGAGGCGGAGGTTGCAGTGAGCCAAGATAGTGCCATTGTACTCCGTGCCTGGGCAAACAAGGAGGAAACTCTGTCTCAAAAAAAAAAAAAAAAAAATGCCTAGATGATTGGACTGCACATACTAGTCTCCAAAGCACTGCTCTAGAAGAAAGCATATATGTTAAGAAAGGTCGGCTTTGTCTCTCCATGTATTCCACAGACTTATGCAATAGAATTAATAATAATCCAAATTACTAACAACTTACTCATGGCTAAGACTAAACAGTCTCACTTGGAAGGTGCTTTAATTGAGCTAATTCCTCCTCTTGGCAACACCTCCACAATTCTAAATAACATCATAGGTAAAATGGCATTCTGTGAACACTAAATGTAATTTGAGGCAATTGCCTCAAATTTTCCCCAAAAACTACAGGAATAAAAAGAATTCCCATATGTCCTTTTGACTGAGTGTTTACTTATAATAAGATCTTGATTCAGTATATACATTAACATTCCCATTTTCTCATGCTGTGCTCCTTTCTCACAACACCCCACCCCCAAAGGAGATTTTAACTCCCCAGTCCCTGTCCTGAACCACCGAAGGGAAACTCAAAAATACTTTGTTCCTCTACAAGGAGCTATGAATCGAAGCTTTAACTTGCTTCAGGACAGTACAAAATGCTACCATACAAATATGAAAGCTTAATATTTCCTATACACATGTGACATCATGTTTACTGCGTGAGACAGTTTTTTATTCGCTGATTGTCTCATACATGTTAGATCCATTTCCTCCGTAAGTAACATGAGGATCAGGGTCATACTCCAAATTGCCTTTGTTTATGTAATAGCAATGTAGGCATTCAATAAAACAGTAGCTTCTGGTTGATTATCATAACTCCTATGACATACAGTAACTCTTGTCTTCAATAATAATAACTATTATTATTGTTATGCCAACTAACACATATGCTCCAGGCATTGTTTTAAGCGTGTTATACTTACCCATTACGTCCTTTTAAGGACTGTAAAGTGGTTACCCTTGTGAAAATAAGTAATGCAAAATCTAAGCTGTTGGAACTCAAAAGTATTTTGAGCCTTCAAGGAATGTGAATTACAGGGCCTGAGCTACGTGACAGGCAGCTGTAAGCTGTTGTATGTCTGAATCCAGTCTTTTTCCTTACCTGCATTGCTCTGTAAAATGTTGTAAATGGCGAAGGGCCCCAGGGAAGACCCTATTCTCTCTTACTGTTGATTTTCATCCTCCCTCTTACCTTTTTCATACAAGACACCATGGCTATCACAGTCCCTTAATATGGAATGTTAAATACACTCTTTTAAGTTGGAAAGGAAATGAAAACCAGCTATAAAGAAAACAAGCCACTTGGAAAAGAAAACAAATTGTAGCTAATTTTTTTAACTCCTAAAAGTAACCCTGCTAAATTTCTTTGTCTTATATATAAGCAAGAATTTGGCTTTTAACTTTGGAACCCTATCCCCATTTCTCTGGAGTGATGAGTCCCAGAATGGCCATTGCCAGCTTTTCACTTGAATAAACTCCTGAAAATTGGAATCTGACCCTTTTGATTATTTCTGGCTGGTACTCTCTTCATTTTACAAATGAGGAAACTGAGGCACAGAATACCTAAGTAACTTGTCCAAAATCACACAACTAAAAAGTGTTAACTGGAGATGTCAATCTGGGTAGTCTGACCAGAGATCTGCTGTGCATCCTGCCTCATGTAAGTTCTACAATTCAATTTCAGCTTTTCCTTCTGAGAAATCCCACTGTTACTCCCTAAGAATTACATAAAATAGTAACTTTCGAATTTGTTTCTCCCCTAATCCACAGTAAGAATTATGTTTTGCATCCTAGCACAGAGATACCAATTGAAATAAATAATTCATGGGAAAGCAAAATTCATCCTTATATATGATTTCTTACTATTTATTATCTATTCTATTTCATTCCATTATAATTAATTTTCTACTAAACTAATTCTAGGGCCCAAATTGTCACGGCCTTCAGTTTGAAAAACTGTTTAAAGCAGCATCCCACTCAATTCCTGACATTTAATAATGCAATGTGTCTTCTAGCTGCCCATGAAAAGATGAAGAAGGCCTGGTCATGTCCATTAACTACAGTGCACTGGCAAAATTCTGTGGGGTGTCTGTGAGTGTTAGTGTGTGTGTGTGCACGTGTGTAAGAGAGAGAGAGAGACAGAGACCGAGAGAGAGAGACAGAGACCAAGAGACAGAGAGAGAGACCGAGAGAGAGAGAGAGAGAGACCGAGAGAGAGAGACAGAGACAGAGAAAAAATGGGGTCTCCCTCTGTCGCCCAGGCTGGAGTACAGTGGCACAATCATAGCTCACTCCAACTTCAAACTCTTGGGCTCAAATGATCCTCCCATCTCAGCCTCCCAAGTATCTAGGACTACAGGTGTGTGCCACTGCACCGGTTAATTTTTTTACTTTTTAAAAGAACTTTTTATCTTTTTTTTTTTTTTTTTGCAGAGACAGGGGTTTGCTATGTTACCCGGGCTGGTCTCAAACTCCTGGCCTCAAGTAATCCTCTTGCCTCAGCCTCTCAAAATGGAAAATTCTGAGATAAATACATGGATAACCTCCTCAGGGAGGAAAAGAGTCTCGTGTGATGAGAAATCTCAGGAAAGTCTTGTTGAGAGGTAGGTAATTTGGGCAGGCCTCTGGAGAGGAGGCAGACTTCAATAGGCAACCACAGGAGAAGGCATTTCAGACAGAAACACCTCGCGGGAGACTCGTGGGAAACTGCAGATGGAGGACGTGCTCGTGGGGCAACACCGGAGGCTGATGCACTAAATTTGGACTCACAGACCCTGACACTGTTGCTGTAAGCCATGGACCTTAGGAAAGTCAACCTCTTTGAGGAGCAAGATTCTCATCTGTGAAATGAGGTAGTAATAATATCTGCCTCACCTCCCTCAGAGGCTAGTTCTGTAGATTATGTAAACAAATGTCTGCAAACCCTCTGAGAATGACCAAGAGGTGAAGATAATGATAACGGGCACCATTTGTTGAGTGGGTCCTCTGTGCTGTTTTAACCACCCATGTGATCCGCACAACACAGTGATGTTGGTCGTATTACCTCCATCATATAGATGAGGGGGCTGAACATTAAAGAGATTAAGTTTCTTGCCCAAGGTCACCTAGCTAGGAAAAGGGAGAGGCAGAACACAAACCAAATCTGCCTGATCACAGGGTCTAAACGCTCCTCACCTCACTACAGATGTACATTAAATGTTGATGTGTATGCAGGGAGACAGTGAAGAGCTGATGGGGGAGGTGAGGCCATGAAGGGGTGAAGGGAAGGGCAGAAACGTCTAGAAAGGAGTATTGGCATGGAACAGCAAGCTCTTGAATGTCAGCAGTGTTTAGACCGTATCCTGCATGCAGTAAAGGCTTTGAGCAGACTCCGATGTGATCACATCTATGATTCAGAAAGATAAATCTGGCAGCATTATCTGAGACACAAAGAACACCACTTAGTAGACAACTCAATCACTCGATTAGTCACAATGCTCTCTCAAGGTAGCTTTGCAAAGACAGCAAACCTCTGTACTTGGCCCTCACTTGCTGCCTTTAGATTAAAACGAAACCCCCAAAAAACTGGCATATAACATAAATTGGCAATTTGACACAAGTTGAAATCTGATGTGTCCCAGCACTTAGGAAAGCCATCAGTGCTGATGAATTTGTTGAATGACTGGAAATAGTGCATTTGCACTGGACAAATGGCAATGAAAAAATGAGATCTTTCTTATTGGAAAAAAGTAAGAATCACAAAGAAACATCTCATCAAAGGGGATTTCTTTTCAAGGGATGTCAAGATGGCTATTCATCTATTTATGTTTATACCAAACTTTAAAAAACTAATTGTCTTTCTGACATATTGTTACAACATTTTTAATATATCATGTCTGATCCTATTAAATAAAACTGACCACTACAAAGCACATTGATGAGAATTTTAAGAGGATTGTGTTTTTACTATACTTTACACTAGAAGACAGAGTGTGTTCCTTAGAACTCATTTTTTTGCCGGGCACGGTGGCTCACGCCTATAATCCTAGCACTTTGGGAGGCCGAGGCAGGCAGATTACCTGAGGTTGGGAGTTCAAGACCAGCCTGGCCAACATGGCAAAACCCTGTTTCTACTAAAAATACAAAAAAAAAAAAAAATTAGCCAGGTGCAGTGGCGTGCATCTGTAATCCCAGCTACTCTGTAGGCTGAGGCAGGAGAATCGCTTGAACCTGGGAGACAGTTTGCGTTGAGTCGAGATCACGACACTGCACTCCAGCCTGGGCTACAGAGTAAGACTTTGTCTCAAAAAAACAAAAGAACTCATTTTTGTTTATTCCCACTGGAATAAGAGAAACGGTAAAGAAAATGAAGAAATTGTTTTTATTCACAGAGATCCCCGTAGGCTGTTTCCTCTGCAGATCTGGAGACTGGGACACAGTCCTGCTTTCTAAAGCAGTTGCTTAAATGTTAGAAATACAACCATTCAGTGGACTGTGTACTAGAGAAGCAAGCCCTCCCTGTCTGGAGTCTAGAGGCAATGTGTGATCATGGAAAGGGCCAGATATGTGATGTAGGAGCCCAGGATTCCAGCCTTGTCTCTGCTTGAGCTGTGGTGACTTGGGGAAGTCATCAAACTCTCTGCACCCTGCTTCCTCATCTGTGAAGTGAAAAGTCCATTTTCCCTAAGGTCCTTCCAGTTCTACCATTCTGTGATCCTTCCCTGAACTGTGGCTCCAAGATAAGAACACAGCACCAAAGGGGAGGCCAGCTTCACACTTAGCCGGGAATACGGAAAGGCTCCTATTAGCCACAGCACAGGTACTTGTCAAAAGCAGCAGGAATGATCTCAGCTAACACGGAAGCACTGTGGGTTGAGCCCAGCAGTTCCACCCACTAATTAAACGATCATTGTATCCACTCAGTAAGATTGTTGTGACTACCAGTTTACTCATTCATGAATGGTACCAGGGACAAAGTATGTACTCAATAAAAATGTTAGCTAGTTTTCCTGCTATAAGCCTAAACACTTTATATGTTTCATTTATTTCAAAGCAATCCCATAAGGTGTGGGTACTGTTATTATCCTCATTTTAAAGATGAGAGGATTGGAGGCTTAGAGAGGTTCAATAACTTGCCCAAAGTCACATGGTTCTTAAGTGGCAGAGCCATGATTCACACTCAGGCAGTTTGAAGCCAAATCCCAATCTTTCAACCACTGCACTGTTCACCTCTATCAGCAGTTACAGGTGCATTGGTGTCGGTACCTGTAAACCAGGGCCCAGCCAGGAATAGCAAGGCATTCTGCTACTGACATTTTTCTACCAAGAAACTTCAATAGCTTAGGACTAAAATTTGGCAAGTTCATATGAGTTTCCCAAACAAGATCACTATATCTTCGAGGGCCTACTCTTCTTCTTTGCTTCAATCCACCTACCTATTCTCTTTCTCAACTTTGTAACATAAGAATGAGGATAGTTGGCCGGGTGCAGTGGCTCACGCCTGTAATCCAGGGCAGCTGAGGTGGGCAGATTGCCTGAGGTCAGGAGTTCGAGACCAGCCTGGCCAACATGGTGAAACCCCGTTTCTGCTAAAAATACAAAAATCAGCCAGGCGTGGTGGTGCGCACCTGTCATCCCAGCTACTTGGGAGGCTGAGACACAAGGATCACTTGAACCTGGTAGGCGGAGGCTGCAGTGAGTAGAGATGGCGTCACTGCACTCCAGCCTGGGAGACAGAGCAGGACTCCGTCTCAAAGAAGGAAAAAAATGAGGATACTTAACAGAACAGGCTTTGAAAAGTTAAAGTCTCTGATGGTGAACTCCTCCTTAAAAATTCTGTGTGTGTGTGTGTGTATATATATACAGAATCTAGCTCAGTCTCCCAGGCTGGAGTGCAGTGGTGCAATCTCGGCTCACTGCAACCTCCGCCTCCAGAGTTCAAGCAATTCTCCTGCCTCAGCCTCCTGAGTAGCTAGGATTTCAGGCGCCCACCACCACGCCTGGCTAGTTTTTGTATTTTTACCAGAGATGGGGTTTCGCCATGTTGGCCAGGCTGGTCTCGAGCTCCTGACCTCAGGTGATCTGCCCATTCAGCCTCCCAAAGTGCTGGGATTACAGGCGTAAGCCACCGCACCCACCCCAATGTATATATATTTTAAACTGGACCTTAAAAAAGAAAGATAGAGGATGATGATTTTTTTTTTTTCATTATGGACTATCTTTTAAAACTAAGCTCTTTCAGAGAGCAAATTCCCCTGTTGCCTTTAAATTTGTTTGATTAATTTAGAAATTTTTAGGAGCTCATCTGTTATTGTTGTTATCTTCTGGATTTTCCCTATAGGTTCACTCTGAGAATTACTTTGTAAAACAGATGCGAGACACTCAAAGTGAACGTATCTCCAGAATTATTAATTTTTCATTATATTATTTCCATCAAAGCCCCACTTACAGGCTTTCCCCAAACCACAGGAGAGTAGAGGGTTGCTTAATCCTTGTTGGAATTCTCAAAGTCAAGACTGGGGATTAACCCCTTCTGGAATCACTCTAAAGCAAAGTCTGTGCTAAAGAAGTTGGAAAGGAGAGATGTTGGATACAATGGTGTCCAGAGAGAAACACATCTCAGAAACCCCTGGGCTGACCCTTAGTCCAGTGCTTCTGACCTTGACCACATGGTGAGAAGAATGCTATGAGGTGCTTGCCCTGGGCCTCACCAGAACACTTCCTTTGGTCCTGGGAGTGGAGGTTTTAGTGAGCCCACAGTCCCTTCACAAAAGCAGATTTCTGGCAGAAACAACTGATGCAATAGGGTCACTCAGCAATGCCAGATAGGGCACAACCTTGGATGGCAGCTCACCTACTCTTTTCCTACCTTTATCAAAATCAGTTTAATAGGTTGCATGATTTGTTAGCAATATCCATGGACCAATAAAACCAAGTAAAAGAGTTACATAACATTGATATGTGCAGCTCTGGAGCAGGCAGTATTAGCATGGATCTAAGTGGAGCTAAGATAAATCATTAGCAACCAGTTTCTCCCTCAGGATCAATGCAGTGATTATGAAAGAGAGTCAGGTCATAGTCTATGCATGTAACTGGCCTACTTTCAAACACACGTTTGCTTTATTAAAAGTCAAACAGAAATGAACAGCACAGTCCATATATGTCATAGAAAGGGATTTCAAATAGGCCCAAAGTCAATCCTACCTCTGATATTCAGAGCTTCAGACTTCTTCTCTTTTTTCATCACCTCTTCTGGCTCATTCTGGGTGTTGAAGGAATCACCTGCATTCAAAGAAGAAACCTTGTGTTGTGTATAAGTTCTACAAACAAACAAACAAACAAAAAAAACCAATGGACTCAAAATAAAGTTTTGTTATTTTAAATTCCTACTAGCTTAAGGGAGACTCTTCTTCTGCACACCCACAGCTCAGAACAGTACATTTTGGCCTTGAAATAGCCTTGTGATCCACCTTTGGACTTCATTCACACATCCTTTCAAGTTAAAACAAAAAGAGGGTGAATGGGAGCCCACATGCAGCCCCCAAACCCGTGACACCCAAGAAGACAAGTGGACGGGCAAAGAGGGAGGGAGAACAACAAAATTCAGAGAGCAAGTAATGAGAGGGAGGAGGGGTTGGAAAGTGCTGCCTGTTGCCCAATAATAATGACTGATTTCCCAGAAAATTGATACTCATATAGAGAGAACAGGGTAAGGGAAAAGAGGCTAGGGCTACCCGAGGATCCAGGAGAAAGAAGAAAGGATGGGGAATACGTTAAATTGGCAGAAGAGAAGTAAAGCGGGACTGTAAAGGGAATGGATTTATTTTAAAAAACAGAGAGAGAGAGAGAGAGAGAGAAAGAAAGAAAGAGGGAAAGAGAGAAAGAAAGAAAAAGAAAGAAAGAAAAGAAAGAAAAGAAAGAAAGAAAGAAAGAAAGAAAGAAAGAAAGAAAGAAAGAAAAGAAAGAAAGAAAGAAAGAAAGAAAGAAAGGAGAAAGAAAGAAGCATGCAGAAGAAAAAGAGGGCGTGGGGTGAGAAGAAAGAGACTGGTGGGAGGGGGAAGGGCGGGCCAAGCGGTCCAAAGGATGCAACCGAAAGGCACCTGCTACGTTTGAGAACACGGTAGCCCCCTTCTCTCGCTTCCTTTCCACCGAGGTCCCCCGGAGGGTTACGGCCGAGTCCGAGCCTGGGGCTGTCGGGGCCGCAGCGCGCCGGAGGTCCTCTGCGCCCTGAGGCCCCCCGAAAGCGCTGGGGGCGCAGTCCTCCCCCAGCTGCTGCCGCTGTTGCAGGCGGCGACGGCGGCCCCGGCGGCAGCACGCGAACCAGGCAGCGCAGTCCTGGAAGATGAGCAGCCCCACCACGTTGACCAACAGCCCCAGGACGCCAACGATGAGCACCAGCTCGGGGTCATCGATGCGCTCGGGCCGGGCCAGGCGCAGCACGGCCTCCACGAAGATGGTGAAGCAGAGCGCGGTGAGGAAGACGGCGTTGCTCAGCGCGCCCACCACCTCGGCGCGGGCGTAGCCGTAAGTGGCGCTGAAGCCCCCGGTGGGGCGCCGGGCGATGTAGCCGGCGCTCAGGCCCACGCACAGCGAGATCAGGTCGGAGAGCATGTTGAAGGAGTCGGAGAGCAGCGCAATGGAGTTGCCCAGGTAGCCGGAGACCAGCTCCGCCACGAAGAAGGCGACGGTGAGCACCAGCATGAAGATCAGCCGGCAAGTCTTGCCCGAGTAGCGGCCCATCTCGCCACCAGCCGCGGGCGCCCGGCGCCGCCCAGGGGAACGCAGCCAGCCCCGCGCGTAGCCACAGGTGGGGGGCGCGGCGCGGATACGTGAGGTCCGGTACCCGCCTCCCAGGTTGTCTCGCCGATACTGCCCCGCAGCTTTTTATAACGCGAGGCCGAGCGCCGCCAGTCCCCGCACGTCCAGAGTCTAAAGGAGTGGCAGCGGCTGTATCTGAACAGCCGGTGCGCCGCCTCCCGCGTCCCTTTTCCCCTCCCTCGCGGCCTGGGCCTGACTTGGCAGGTGGCCACGAGCCGATGCCTCTCTTTCTGGGACAGGACAGTGCAGAGAGGGGCGCTGCGGAGGAGAGGGGGCGTGCCTGGATGTCAATCTTCACAGACTCCCTCCCCCATGCAGAGATGGGATTCACCAGACAACCCGCTTCTCCTGGCCCTCAGGGTCGCCAGTGTCCTGCTGACTCAGTGGTAAGGGCCTTGGCTGCTGTGGGGTGTGTTCGCTTCGGTGGACGGGGACACCTTCGAATACGTGCCCAGACGCACCTTGCAGCGCAGATTCCATATTAATCAGGTGCAAGGTCTCAGAGCACAGGCTTGGGGCAACCCTGCCCTTGAGGGTGCTTCCTGCTTTTCATTTGGTGAAATGTGAGCTCATCCCTCACTCAGCCCTCCACCCTTATTCCACTAACCCCGGGATAAAGCTATTTAATCCTCTCTTGTTCCTCACAGCCGTCATAAACGGTGCAGGATCGTTCCTATTACCGACTCATGGCACAGGATCGTCCCCGCTCCCCTTCAGGATCTTCGCTGTCAAGGCCTCCTTCCCTGGGTGGCAGGGAATCGCAGGCAGCCCTCAGGAGAGCAGAGCCCACTTCTGTAAGCATGCACTCCTGCACAGCACTCGAAGGCTGGTCTACTCTGTGGTAGACACAAGTCCCTTGGCCGCCAAAGAAACCAGGGCTGACCTCCTCTGTGTACTTGTCTCATTCTCCATTGAAGAGAATATTCTACTCACCCCCAGGTGTCCCTGACAGCATGACCTGTAACGCAGTACAATCGACTGACCTACATGAAGGTTTATTCCAAATAAAGACTCATTTATTTATTTATTTTATTTTATTTTTTGAGACAGAGTTTCCCCCTTGTTGCCTAGGCTGGAGTGCAATGGCGCGACCTGGGCTCACTGCAACTTCCGCCTCTCGGGTTCAAGTGATTCTCCTGCCTCAGCCTCCAGAATAACTGGGATTACAGGCACCCACCACCAGGCCAGGCTAATTTTTTTGTATTTCTAGTAGAGACAGGGTTTCACCATGTTAGCCAGGCTGGTCTCGAACTCCTGAACTCGAGTGATCTGCCCACCTCAGCCTCCCAAAGTGCTGGGATTACAGGCATGAGCCACTGCGCCTGACCAAGACTCTTCTATTGACAACAGGCTCTGTTCCAAATAAAAGTTATCCAGAAGGTAACTGTCTCCAGGACTCAGGAAGAGGCTGAGGAAGGGACCCTTGAAGAAGGGTGTCTGCTGCTGGTCTCTTCCAACAGTGGAGGTTTGGGAGTCCTGGCTCCTAGGTTTCTTTGTTGGTTTCTTTTGTTATCTCATTATCTCATCCCACAGAGGATTTGAAGGTGCAGTCCGGTCATCTCTATTCTCCTTCCCCGTCCCCAACCCCTGAACTTTAACCATTTCTGAAAAATACACATGTAGTTTTGGCTTTGGAAATGAATAAAAATGTTTTTAAAAAAAAAAAAAAAAAAAAAACACCAGAGGCCAGGCATGGTGGCTTACACCTATAATCTCAACACTTTGGAAGACCAAGGTGGGAGGATCACTTGAACCCAGGAGTTCGAGATCAGCCTGGGCAACATAGAGAAACCCCATCTCTACAAAAAATAGAAAAAAATAAAAAATAAATTAGCCAGGCGTGTGTGCCTATGGTCCCAGCTATTCAGGAGGCTAAAGTGGGAGGAAGCCCAAGAAGTCGAGGCTGCAGTGAGCCGTGATGGTGCCACTGCACTCCAGCCCGTGTGGCATAGCAAGGCCCTGTCTCAACTCCACCTCCCCCCAACCACAGAACCCATGAGCAGAACATCCTAACCTCTAGCCCTGTTCATTGTCCTTAGCCTTGTAAAACATAACCTTGCCTTTCGGTATCTCTGAGGTCCATAACAGCCATGCTAAAGCATCCTTGATCCAAGGATAAGCCTCCAAACTCAGAGGGCTTATTAAATATTCGCACCTCCAGGAAAATATCCTTATACTGAAAACTAGAGAAAATTGATCATTGGAAGTATTTTCTAAAAATCAATATAAAAATAATTAATAATGTAGAAGTAAGAAGATACAGACTACAGTATTTTTCACTAGAGTAAAATGGGAATAATAATAGTACAGGGAAGATTAAATGAGTTAATATGTGTAAAATGCTTAAAATAGTGCCTGGTACACAGTAAGCACTCCATAAATGTTCTATTATTGTTATCAATAGTATTAATACTACAGCACATATGTGATGGAATTACTATTGAACAACAGATGACACACTCTAATAAACAAAAGAGATTTATCAGAGTACTGTACCCATTACAGTTTCTGGCTTAGACTGTCTTCAAACTGTAAAGCCTCTGAAACATTTAATATGACAGCAAGCAAAACAGTCAAAATAAGTGAGGGAGGCCTTGTGGAACTAAAGTTGACAAACTAAAGCATTCCTTGCTAATTGCATTTCTTTGTCATTCACCACTGAAAGAAAACCTGAAATCAGCAGAAATGTATCACTGGAGCAGATTGCCCAATTATTTTCCTAACCAAAGGCAGATAAGAATTGTGTCACTGCCCCAGGAGTGCAGTGGATAGAACCAGAAAGCCTGTGGCTGAGGAAGCTGCAGGAGCTGGAAGTGGCAGAGGCAGCCTGCCTGGGGGCACCATTCCTGACTTTAAGAAAGGGTAAGTGTTTCCAGATGGTGTCTATAAAAGGCACTATAGAAAAATGTTTGTACTAAAACTACACACACACACACACACACAGTATATATCATCTAAGTTAATTGCTAAAAATATAGGCTGCATTTTATTTTTATTTTTTTAAAGACAGAGTCTCACTCTGTCACCCAGGCTGAAATGCAGTGGCCCAGTCTCAGCTCATCACAACCTCTGCCCCCCGGATTCAAGTGATTCTCCTGCCTCAGCCTCCCGAGTAACTGGGACTACAGGCGTGTGCCACCACACTCAGCTAATTTTTGTACTTTTAGTAGAGATAGGGTTTCACCACGTTGGCCAGGCTGGTCTCGAACTCCTGGCCTCAAATGATCTGCCCGCCTTGACCTTCTAAAGTGCTGGGATTATAGGCGTGAGCCACCACACCTGGCTGGCATTTCCTACTTAACAGCAAAATGTGAGGTTTAAATAGCTTTTGTTTATTGATCTCTTACTCTGCCCAGCCCTGTGATGAGGGTTTTATAAGCATCATCTCATTTCATCCTCATCACAGCCCCATAAAATAAGTATTATTTTATAGGAAAGAACCTGAGATTTTAAGTAACTTACCCAAGATCACACAAGCTGTAAATGATTGATAGACTTGAGATCTGAACTAGGCATCAAACTCTAGAGCTTACACCCTTTCTTCTAGATTATATTAACTCAATCTTTTTTTTTTTTTTTTTTTTTTTTTGAGACAGTCTCGCTCTTGTCACCCAGGCTGGAGTGCAATAGCATGATCTCAGCTCACTGCAACCTCCGCCTCCCGAATTCAAGCAATTCTCTGGCCTCAGCCTCCTAAGTAGCTAGGATTATAGGCGCCCGCCACTACGCCCAGCTAATTTTTGTATTTTTAGTAGAGATGTGGTGTCACTATGTTGGTCAGTTTGGTCTCCAACTCCTAACCTCAAGTGATCTGCCCGCCTCGGCCTCCCAAAGTGCTAGGATTACAGGCGTGAGCCACTGCTCCTGGCCTTTAATGCTTCTTTTGTTCTAAACAAATGAAATGGTTTTTAAAAGTTATCTTGGTATTGGTGCAAAATTTGATATGCTACAATTCATAAATTCAGAGATTATGACACTAAAAATAATTTTTGTACTGCTATTTGACCAGAAATTAACAATTAGTTATTTTTTCTGAAACTGAAAAAACATCTGTTTTTATTTTTAGTTCTACTTGACAAGAGATGACATTGCCTTTGAAGAAGAGAATGGACATCTTTCCAAAGCACCAAATTCTTAATGTGGATGAAGTCAGCTCCTCATTGGTGAATTTATATAATGTGTACGTCTGTAACACTTTGTACAAAGGTAAATTTTGTATCCCAAAAGTATGCATATTGACCCTCCAAATTTTTTAGAATCCATTAAACTTAAGAGATTCTTGACTTGAGTAATCATTCTTTTTTTTTTTTAAATGATAGAGGCATGAGATGTGCAAAAGATTAAAAATGAGTTCGTGAGGCCAGGTGAGGTGGCTCATGCCTGTAATCCCAGCACTTTGGGAGGCTGAGGCAGGCAGATCACCTTAGGTCAGGAGTCTGAGACCAGCCTGACCAACATGGAAAAACCCCATCTCTACTAAAAATACAAAATTAACTGGGCGTGGTGGTGCATGCCTGTAATCCCAGCTACGCGGGAAGCTGAGGCAGGAGAATTGCTTGAACCTGGGAGGCAGAGGTTGCAGTGAACCAAAATCGTGCCATTGCACTCCAGCCGGGGCAACAAGAGCAAAATTCCGTCTTAAAAAAAAAAAAAAAATTGAGGTGGTGGTCAATACTAATTTGAATGGGCTATATTTATAAGGGAGTTGTGACTTGTAGCCCACCTAGAAGGAAGCAGCTCTAATATGAATATAAAGCTGTGCCTATCAGCCTGCAGTGTCCTCACCCAAATGCCACCTCCATGGTTTCTTCAAAATGCCACTTGTTCTTGCAATGAAAGAGTATGTCTCCTAGTAGCCCTGGCCCAGGAAGTGTTAGGAGCACGAGGATAGCATCACATGATACCACCTACTTACTGAGAAAATACCAGACTCTAAATAATTTTAATTTTGCAGTCACTTTGAGAAAACTTAAAAGGCAGAGTAGCGCTGCAGTTAATAATTTGAGCTTTGGAGTCAGACAGATTTGGAACTAAATCTGAGCTGTGCTTCTTACTTGCTACTGCTCTTGTGACCTGGGGGGCATGTTCCTTACTAAACCTTCTCTTTCCTTACCTGTGAAATAGGGATAATAATAGTATCTACCTCATGGGGTCGTCAGGAGACTTAAGTGGGAAAAGGTATATAAATTGCTTAGGATAGTGCCAGGTTCATAAGAAAGGCTCAGTGAATGTTAACAAAAAATAACCATCACCTGGAGTTTTAAATCCAAGTTTAGAGAGAGAGCAGAGTATTTTCCTTCACCAAAGGATTCGCTAAGGATTACTTTTAGAGAAAATATACTTTTAAGGATTTCTTTACAGCTCCATCTTGGGAGCAGTGAAATTTATGGAGACATAAGATAAAACATGTTTAAGTTTCTGCAATTAGAAGAGAAGTATAGGCCAGGTGCAGTGACTCACTCCTGTAATCCCAGCATTTTGGGGGCCCGAGGCGGGCGGATCACCTGAGGTCAGGAGTTCAAGGCCAGCCTGGCCAACATGGTGAAATGCCATCTCTACTAAAAAATGCCAAAAAAAGGCCTGGCACGGTAGCTTACTGTAATCCCAGCACTTTGGGAGGCCGAGGTGGGCGGATCATGAGGTCAGGAGATCGAGACCATCCTGACTAACACGGTGAAACCCCATCTCTACTAAAAATACAAAAAAAATAACCGGGCGTGGTGGCGGATGCCTGTAGTCCCAGCTACTCAGGAGGCTGAGGCAGGAGAATGACATGAACCCAGGAGGCGGAGCTGGCAGTGAGCCAAGATCGCGCCACTGCACTCTAGCCTGGGCAACAGAGCAGGACTCCATCTCAAAAAACACATATATCAAAAAAATTAGCCGGGCATGGTGGCGGGCACCTGTAATCCCAGCTACTCAGGAGACTGAGGCAGGAAAATCGCTTGAACTCAGGAGGTTGCGGTGAGCTGAGATCATGCCATTGCACTCCAGCCTAGGTGACAAAAGTGAGACTCCATCTCAAAAAAAAAAAAAAAGAAGGAAAGTATAGTTTGAAAGACAATAGTTCCACATATACAAAATATAGGAACCGAAGTTACCATCTGTTGAACACATGGATGTAAAAAGATGACATCAATTTTTATATAACACCAGGATGATGCCTTTTTTTTCTCAAAGTATTTCAGAATGCATTAAATTTAAGAGATTCTTGACTTGAGGTGAACGCTATTATTTTTCCATGACATATGGAATGATAAAAGCTGAGTAATGGTAAACACCGCTTTGAATGGGCTGCTGATAAAGGAGAAATACTTCCTTGGGCTGTTAGATTCATTTGAGAGCAAAGAGACCAACTGTGGTATCTGGGGTCAGCTTGTCATTTTTGACACTATACCACTGCTCTATGTGTTTCTTACCATCTCCAGGTCACAAGGACAACCCCAGCGACTCACTCATAGAGAAATCCTGTGCTTGGGGTTTGTCAACGGGACGAGGGTAAGTGAAAACACAAAAATGAAAGAGGTTATGGCTATTAGGAGGAACAGGGGAAAGGGTTAAAGGCAGAACTGGCAGTTTAAGAAACACTTCTCATTCAAAGTTCATCATTTACTGATATCATTAGGGGTCTGATTCCTCCTGATGGGTGAATAGTGAGAGGGAAACATCAGCTTTTAGACTATTTCCAATTCAAATGGAAGCAAAAAGAACTACAAGTTGCAAGAAATAGAGAAACACTCCCCCCTTGATGTTGATTTGAGACCTCATTGTTTCAACTGTAAGTTACATCATGTTATTTCATAAGTTACAAAAAGGTTTCCTATGTGTTATTTGATGCCATCAGAAACAATCCAACACAGACGGCAACCTTCTTCACGCTAGATTTCGCCTTAATTTTTAGACTATATGAACATGAAAAAAGGCATCTGCCCAAGAAATTCTGGAAATAATTTTGTGTGGAGGGGAAAGAGGGTCAAAACCAAATGTATTAATAAATTTCCTTAACTTTATTTGCAAAATGCACTGGTTAAATATGTAGGGGGAGAACATAGGCTTTGAAGCCATGCAGATTTAAAATCTAATCTTGCTTCTATCAGCTCTTCGCAAGTGAGCAAGTCATTCAACTTCTGAGCCTCTATGTTTTCATTTCTAAGCTAGATATAGAGGTATCACTCTCTCAAACAGTAGTTATGAGAATCAAATGAAAAAGCTTATGTGAAGGGCCTTGCATGGTTCCTTTAGTGGATAATCAACAAACATTGGCTCCTTCCATTGATTTCTGGCTGTCATCATACCCAAAACTATCATTGACTTCCAGTTGTGGAATCTCCTTCATAGTTATCTAGAGTATCCTCCTTTTTATAAAGTCATGTATGTCCCCTTAATCTAAATAATCTACTTAGCTAATTATCTTAAAACAAATTAGCTATTGACTAATAAAATATTATATGAATATAAAATATTGGTTAATAATATGTTACAAATATAAAAATATTTAAAATAAAATCTTTTGTAAATCTAAACCCCAACCCCCTTCTTATCATTGACATCCTTCTTTTTCCATCATGACCTGCTTGCTAGTCATGTGGCAGAAGAGTAGAGAGAATCAGGGTATCTGTACTGGGAGACACTATTACTGTCACAAAATGAGAGGCTGTTTTGAATATCGAAATGAGGTCTGGAAGAGAACGAAGATTCTTGACCTCTGGACATGAAGTTATTGTACAACTTGGACCAGTTACAGAATTTCTGAGCCTTAGTTTCCTAATCTGTAAAATGCAAAGAAGAGCCTCATACTACTTAGTGTATCTAGTTGGTTTGAATATCAAATAAGATAATAAAGGTTCAAATATATAGAAAAATAAAAGGCATTATTGCTGTAATTATGAAACCATGGACCCACAACCAACATGAGTTCTAGAAAGCAAGCACTATATTTGTGGCCACCAGTATTTAAATGGGTCAGCTAAAGTTTCAGATTGCCTGGACTCCTTCCTGCTTTCTTGTGGTAAGATATCCTGTCCCCTTTGGCCCCTTGGATACAGAGGTAGGCATGTAAGCCAGTGACAGTCCCTCATCCCCTGGTCACAATGCTTGGTTCAAGAGATGGGCACTTGACCCAAGATGGGCCAGAGTTCTTCTTTCGGAATTTTTCAAATGAACCTGGGAGACAAGCTTCATTTCTTGTCTGGTCATTAAACATGAGGATGTGACTTGGAGCCCCTGGTAATCGTGTCTCCCCCTGCTTCTTTCCAGTACCCTTCAAACTGCAATAGGAGAGGAAGCAGAAAGAGCTGGGAGGCAGTGATAGAGAATCTTTGCTTTCCTTCTTCAATTACCCTCCTAATTTGACTTTTGAACGCTGCACCCTCCTGGTTTTCCTTTTATTTCAGTGACAGTTTCCAAAACACTTACATTCTATTGTGTACCTGTAATTCTGAAAGTGGCTTAGCCACAGTTCTATATTTAAATTGATTTGATGCTCACCAACAGTCTTTTCATACCATGGCTTTCCGATTTCTGAGCTCATCTTGATTCACATTTTGGTTGACTGGATTTCATCTAGTCTTTTTTTAAAAAAAGAAGAGCTCTTGTGTTATCTACATATATATTTTTGTTAATGTCATTATTTTGCCATTCATAAATGAGCAAAACTTACATTATATGGGTATGAAATTCATAGGTTCGTGTTTTATTTTATTTCTGAGAACTGTATAGACATCTCATCATTGTATCTTGACATTGCATGTTGCTGTGGAAAAATCTGAATACAGCCTGATATTTGTTCTCAGGCTTTTTCTGCCTAGATTCCTGTGGGATTCTTTCTTTATCTTTAATATTTAGCAACTTCTCCAGAATGTGGGTATGGATTATTCCATGTCAGTTTTCCCTTTTGATATGCAAAGTTTTATCTTTGTTTAGTTCAGAAAAAAAATCTTATATCTTCGAATTTCTTTCCTGGGGCACTTGTCTGCTTTCTACATCACGAAATACCTAGTGTGTATATGCCGCATGTCTGCTCTTTGTTTTCCATATCTATTATATTTCTTCTAGTTGCTTTAAATTCCTTGATGAGGCCAGGCACAGTGGCTCATGCCTGTAATCCCAACGCTTTGGGAGGCCGAGGTGGGCGGATCACTTGAAGTGAGGAGTTCAAGACCAGCCTGGCCAACATGGCAAAACCCCGTCTCTACCAAAAATACAAAAATTAGTCAGGCATGTTGCTGTGTGCCTTTAATCCCAGCTACTCAGGAGTCTGAGGCACAAGAATCGCTTGAACCCGGAGGCGGAGGTTGCAGCGAACTGAGCTCACGACACTGCACTCCAGCCTGGGCGATAGAGCAAGACTTAGTCTCAAAAAACTAAAATAATTCCTTAATCAATTTCTCCACCCTGTCTTCTATATTACTGATGATTTTCAATGGTGCTTATTTTATGCCTCACTGCTTCCTATATGTGTTTCATTTCTGTCATGTTTGTTATCTTTTCCCTGGCCACCGGAATTGTGACAGTTCATGTTCATTGTTTTATCTGAAAATTTCTTCTGTCACCTGGGGTAATTATTATTCTTCAATGTATTTTTTCTTCTGCCTTTTTTGCTGGTTCCTTTTTTAACTTCTTCTTTGTAGTATCTCTGTGTAGTTACTATGTTGGATCTTTGCTGATTATCATGCATCTTTGAGTGGGGCACTTATATCCAAATCTGCTAACAGTGGGGAAAGGGGTTGAGGGAGGAACCCAAATATGCTTCTTCCCATCAGGATAAGTCACTCTGGCAGATGGTCTACATGGTTCACAATGGAGTTGCCCAGTGCAGTTTTTGATTTATGTTCGGGGAACACTCCATTCTCCCAAGCTTCACATTTCCATGAGGGCACCTCCAAAGGACCATTACTCTAGACCTCTTTCTACCACTCCCCTGACTTTTCCCAGAGGCAGGATCACTTCTCTGTCTGGTAAGCTTGGGAGAAAGAGTGGAGCATGCTCAACTATCCTCCTCTGGGACTTCTTTTTCAAATTTGCCTTCCCCAGAGACCTGCAATCCTGCTACATGAGAGAAGCTAACTGGGGCAGGTTTTGCCCTGTGGAGGGAGGCCTGGGACTGGGTGAGGAAGTTTAATTCTGGGGTGGACTATTAACGAAGCTCTTTGCCACTACACTTCTAAGCCATATCCTTCAATATCAGTCATCAGGTTAATATTTTATGTTCAACTGTCATCCATATCTTATGTATCAATTGCTTCCAAACCTAGGAGAGTAAGAAATGGGTACTATTTATGTGTCCCTGAAGCCCTAACATATTGGTAAGTTGGCAGGAACCTTGAGAAAGATAAAGATGAGTATTTAGAGGCCAAAGTAACCCATGGAGATTGAGCCTGTGGTAAGCAGCTGTCAGGTTTTAACGCTTCAGTAAGAGTGACTCAGGCACTCAGGCAGTATTTCAACCTTGGCATGTTGCAGCAGCTTATTGCCTACAGAAGAATGCTACTGTCATAGCACTGTGCTGTTTTAACAGACCTTAATAAGCATGAGTTTTTAAGACCAATTTTTATTATATGCTTCAGTATTACTGTGCAAAGAAAATGAGAGAGAGTAATTTGCTCTCAGAAACAACAAGCAGACTAAGCTAGAGGATTGGAGAGCTTTCTTGGGGCTAGAAAGAAACAAAAAAGAAAAATGCCCACATATCTAAATACTCTTAAAAGAGGCATGAATTAGATGAAACTAGGGACTAGGAACCAAATAAATCTTTCAGAAGCAGGAAGGCAATATTTCAGATAGTTGCCTGGGATTTGGAATGCACCTTTACCATCAGTGGGAAACAGATCCAGGTAGCTATTAAAAGCTACCCTCTCAAAGCTGTGAATGCCATCGAAAATAAATGCAATTGAGGAATACAACAGTTATTCCATGCCTGTCCTATTATTATATGTAGTGTGTGTGAGAGCAGGTCATTTGTTTCTTTTTCTTTCTTTCTTTTTTTTTTTTTTTTTTTGGAGACCGAGTCTCACTCTGTTGCCTAGGCTGGAATGCAGTGGCATGATCTTGGCTGGCTACAACCTCCACCCCCCGGGTTCAAGTGATTCTCCTGCCTCAGCCTCCCGAGTAGCTGGGATTACAGGCACCTGCTACCATGCCCAGCTAATTTTTGTATTTTTAGTAGAGAGGGGGTTTTACCATCTTGACCAGGCTGGTCTTGAACTCCTGACCTCATGATCCACCCGCTTCGGCCAGCCAAAGTGCTGGGATTACAGGCACGAGCCACCGTGCCTGGCCCGTTTGTTTCTTTACTTCACAGATCTTCAAATCAAGAGGGAGATAACTCAAGGAGCTGTACCTGAGGAACTGTCCCGGAAGAGCCTCTTTAACCGTGGACGAATTTAAGGTGACAAGATCCTAGACTTGGAGCTCATGCCACATGGACTGAGATTTTAAGGATCTTGGGGAGGAGTGAGAGTCTTTTGCATGTGGAAGTGATGAGAATTATAGCCAATGCGTAAACCGGGCTGATTGTTTTTTCTAAAGATGGCCATAATCATATCTCTACTCCACATTCTCCTAGTCCACATGTTCTTCTAAAGGATGACCTTGATACGCCTTCCATTCAAAGGCCGACTCTGCAGGCTTGACACTCCTTCCATCTTGTCACTTGCTTGCAATCCATAAACTCTAAGGTTGAATCAGAAAATGCAATGGAGCTTCTACCTTGTTTGATGGAGCACTCATGCTTGAAACCCTGAGCCACCACACCCAACGTCCTTGCACCCTAGTGTGAGGAAGCCAAGACACAAGGAGCAGTCACATGTAGGTGGTCCAGCCAGCAGTCCTATACATTGAGACTTTCCAGCCTGGATGCCAGACCTATAAGTGAATGAGCCTTCAAGTGACTGCAGCCTCAAGCCATCAAGTCACCCCTAGCCTTTGAGTCTTCCCAGTTGAGGCCTCAGACATCGTGGAAGCACACAGCCTGTTCCCACTGTGTGCTTTCCAAATTCTAGCCCACTGAACCCCTGGATTCATAAAACAATTGTTATTTTATGCCAGTACATTTGGGATGGTTTGCTATACACTAACTGGAAGAGAGGACCACTGTGTGAAAGATTGGGAAGCCATACGAAGGGTCTATAAAGTTTGGAACTAGTAGAGAGGAGAAGACAGTAGATACTGGCATAGAATATTTAAGGTATTATTAGATGAGCTTCAAAGCAAAACAGTTATTGTGGGGCAGGGTTGTCCCATGTCCTGAGTGAACAGATTAAAAAACAGACAGAGGTAGGAGTCTCCTGATAGGCACAGGAAGGCCGAGACATACTGAATGGGATTTAGGCAGGACAATAATAGTTTGAGTCCAAGTCTGGGTCGATTTTTGGTTTAATTGGAAAATGCCTTTCAAGTGAGACTATCTAACTGAGAGAGGTGAGGGTTGATCAGATTTGTTTGGACAACAGTTGCCTTTGGCAGACTCACAAAACACTGACTTCATTTCTCTCACTGAGATTAGAAAAAAAATCTGTTTGAATAATAAATATCTGACCCAGAAAACCATGACAAAGTAAAAGGAAGAAAGTCCAATGAAAACGCCAGCCTACATGAGATAGAGAAGGAAAGAGACCAGCTTACGAACTTGAATAAACCATTAACAACCTAACTGAGCCTTCCTGAGAGAAGAACACAGAAGGAAATAAAACATGAGAAGCACGTTCCAAACTTCAGAATGAGAGATTCAGTTGAATGATATGCTTGCAACCTTCAAAAGCTGTGGAAAGATAATGTTTGGAAGAGCATAAAGCAGAAACAAGACAAACTTGAAGCCTTCAAAACAACTTCAGCTCAGGAGTTTGCTAAGGCTGAACTTCAGATGGAAACAAATGTGAGCATGAGAGAGCAGCAGGATTAGGAGGCAGGATTCACGGGTCTAAGCAGTCCTAGAGCTACAGGCAGTCGCAGCAGTGAGTGTAGATGGTGCCCAAGTGTAGACAGAGCCCGAAAAGCAGGGGCTCCAAGTGGAAATGGAATTAAAGACCTTTCTTCCCTTCCTTCCTCCCTCCCTCCCTTCCTTTCTGCCTTCCTCCCTTCTTCCCTTCCTTCCCTCCCTGCTTGTCTTCCTTCCTTCCTTCCTTCCTTCCTTCCTTCCTTCCTTCTCTCCCTCCCTCCTTTCCTTCCTTCATCTCTCTCTCTCTCTCTCTGCCCCCCACCTCCACCTCATCTCTTTCACATGCTGATTGGAAATGTACCACAAATAAAATCTACAGCCCAGGATGTCACTGCAGCACATATCTAAATTTCCTGCAAGCAGGGAAGAATGTTTTCAATGTCACTTACTGAGAAAGGATACCATGTGTTTACCAGACAGGAAAACCTGGTGCCATAATTGACCTCCTGTTGTGAAAGCTCTGCCAGTGGAACTTAGTACCCAGGTCTTGGCCCTGGCCAGGTCTGGCACATACTGGCTGGTATCTTGGAGGGGCAGCAACCAAGAAGACTTCTTTCCTTTCTGAGTCTCTGCTGTGGCCATGAAAAGCAATAAAGATGGCCTGGTCAATAGTAAGTGCTAAATTCTGGGAGTCTAAATTTTCCTATAAGTGTTCTAGCTCTGGGATAAGGCTTCAGACTTTTTGAAATCTTCAGAAAGTGTGGCAGAAAATAAAAAACATACTCAGAGACCAAAAATGAAGTAAAAGTCAAAATCCAGAAAGGTAAGTTGGAGTCAGAATCTGACTTAAGAGCATATATCCAATAAAGACAAATGCTCTAGCTTTGAGTTTTGACAGCCACATGTTCATGGATGGTATAAGAGACAAAACTGAGATCCATGTGAGATGGAGAGTTGGACCAGAGATCCCCTTACAATCCCCTTGATTCCTTGGTCAAAGGTTGAACCAAAATGAAATGAACAATCAAATAAACGAAAACCCACTGCCCCAAAGGCGACAACAAGGAAACTTCAATCTTTTAGCCTTGATTGTGGACATGGGGAAAACTACCTCCCATGGGAAGTTGAAACTATAATGTGGTCTTCATGTGGTAATGCAGTCTAAATTCATGCTACATATGTAACAATAATAACTCAGGTAAATATTTTTTTTTTCCCCGAGACGGAGTCTTGCTCTGTCACCCAGGTTGAAGTGCAGTGGCGCGATCTCAGCTCACTGCGACCTCCGCCTCCCAGGTTCACGCCATTCTCCTGCCTCAACCTCCTGAGCAACTGGGACTACAGGCACCTGCCACCATGCCAGCTAATTTTTTTGTATTTTTAGTAGAGATGGGGTTGCACCATGTTAGCCAGGATGGTCTCAATCTCCTGACCTCGTGATCCGCCCGCTTCAGCCTTCCAAAGTGCTGGGATTACAGGCTTGAGCCACCGCGCCCAGTCAAATAATTTTTAAAGTATTTACAAGTTGGTAATGCCCTCAGGCACCTGACAGAAGCAAATGTAAATCTTCTTGGAAAAATGCACCAACAATCTATTCTTCAAAGAATTCCCTCGGATAAAGCTTTGTTGAACATTAATTCACAATCAAAAATAATGAAATGGCTGGGCATGGTGACTCATGCCTGTAATCCCAGCACTCTGGGAGGCTGAAGAGGGAGGACCACTTGAGGTCAGGAGTTCGAGATCAGCCTGGCCAACATGATAAAACCCCGTCACTACTGAAAATACAAAAACGTGCCAGGCGTGGTGGCAGGGGCCTGTAATCCCAGCTACTTGGGAGGCTGAGGCACAAGAATCACTTGAATCCGGGAGGCAGAGGTTTCAATGAGCTGAGATCATGCCACTGCACTCTAGCCTCAGTGACTGAGTGAGACTGTCTCAAAAAAATAAATAAATAAATAAATAAAAATAATCCTGAAACACACAAAATGTGAGAAAGTAAACCACCTTGAGAGAAGCAGCAAAAATAATAAACAGAATCAGACATGCAAAAATTGCAGATGTTGAGAATACCAGATACATAATATAAACTAAGTATGTTTAATAGAAGGGAATAAAGGACTGGAAAGTATGAGTAAAGAACAAGTCATCATAAATGAAAAGTAGATTAGTTGAAATTGAAAACTCAATAGAAGGTGCCCCTGCTCCTTCTAGTCAGGATGCTATCAGTGAAGTCATAATGGGGACCCTGATCTCCTGCACCTGCTCAGCAGTCATGAAGCACCCCCATCCCAGGGTGCCAACAGAGGCTAAGTGGGAAACCTGGACTTCCATTCTCATCTTAAAATAACAAGCAGCACCCCTTCCAGCAGCACAGTGTCAGAGAAGACCTGCTCAAACAGAAAATGTAATAAGTTCCACAGCCTCATAACCCAAAATGTCCAGGATTCAATAGAAAATCTACCATCATAGCAAAACTAGGAAAATTTTAACCTGAGTGTGAAAAAAACACTAACATTGAGGTAGCAAAATGTTACAAATTTTCTGGCAAGGAGTTTTAAAGTAGACATCATACAAATGCTTCAAGAAGCAATTACACATAATTTGAAACAAATAAAAAAACAAAGTCTCAGAAAAGAAATATAAAAGGAAGAATGAAATAGAAACTTTAAAAATGAAAACTACAATAACTGAAGTAAAAACTCAATGGGAGGCCGGGCTCAGTGGCTCCTGCCTGTAATCCCAGCACTTTGGGAGGCCGAGGTGAGTGGATCACGACGTCAGGAGATCGATACCATCCTGGCTAACATGATGAAACCCCGTCTCTACTAAAAAATACAAAAAATTAGCAGGGCATGGTGGCAGGCACCTATAGTCCCAGCTACTCAGGAAGCTGAGGCAGGAGAATGGCGTGAACCTGGGAGGCGGAGCTTGTAGTGAGCTGAGATTGCGCCACTGCACTCCAGCCTGGGTGACAGAGAAAGTGAGACTCGTTAAAAAAAAAAAAAAAAAAAAAAAAAAAAACCCTCAGTGGGACACTCTTAGCAGTGAATACAAAATTTATAAATTTAAAAAATGGGCTCCGTAGCAGAAATGGGGAAGACAAAGGAAAGAAAGTACTCTATCTGAACAACAGAGAGAAAATAGAATAAAATAAGTCTCAGGGACCTGTGTGTAACTATAACAATTATAAATGGGAAAAGATAAAGGGAGGTAAGGTTTCTACATTTTATTCAAACTAGCAAAGTATTGACAGCATTAGCCAGTGATAAGTTATGTATGTGCAGTCTAATACCTAGAGCAACTACCAACAAAGCTCTACAAAGACATACTCAAAAGCACTACAGGGAAATCAAAATGAAATTCTAAATAATGTTCATGGAAGCCAGGAAACGGAAAATAGAGAAATAAAACATAGAAGGAACAAACAGAAAATGAAAAGTAAAATAGCAGTCTCAAGCCCCAATCTTCAAGAATTGGATTAAATGTAAATGGTCTGAACACACCAGTTAAATGACAGAAAATTGGCAGATTGACTAAAACACATATCTAACTATATCCATACCATGGAATCCTTTTTAGCAATAAAAAACAACAACTGATACATGCAACAAGTTGGATTAATCTTAAGAGCATTATGCTGAAAGAAAAAAAGTCAATTTCAAAGGTCACATATGTATGATTCCATTTATTTAACATTCTTGAAATAAAAATATTATAAAGATGGAAAACGGATTATTAGTTTCCAGGGCATAGAGATAGGGAGTAAAGGTAGGAAGGGCGGCTATGACTACTAAAGTGTACTATGAGGGATATCTTTGTAATGATGATTTTGGTGATGGTTATACAGATCTACACTTGTGACAAAAATCTCATAGA
This sequence comes from Papio anubis, assembly GCF_008728515.1. Taxonomy (NCBI): domain Eukaryota; kingdom Metazoa; phylum Chordata; class Mammalia; order Primates; family Cercopithecidae; genus Papio; species Papio anubis. The sequence continues at coordinate 141,859,619 of NC_044976.1, read as the reverse complement.
ATTATATAAGTCATTGTATGAACGTAAATTTCTTGGTTTGGATATTGTACTATCATTCCATTGGGGAAAACTTGACAAAGGGTACATGAGACCTCTATCTACCGTTTTTGTAACTTACTGAGAATATAAAGTTATTTCAAAATAAAATTTTAAAAAACTGAATGGGCAGATTAATGAGAACCAAAGTTAAAAAGCAAAAACTAGAAATAAGTGAAGGTAAATCTGAAAAACCATGTAGAATGCAACACAGAACAACAAAAAAGATAGCAAAATGTGAAAAAAGAAGTTACAAAACATGGAGGACAGAATAAGATCAAATATTATCTAATTAGCAGTGCAGAAGGAGAAAGTACAAGGAACAGGGCAAAGCCAAAACTAGAAGAGAGAATGTTTGAAAAATCTTCTGGAATTTATGAAAGACGTAAATGCTTAGATTTAATCCCCAGATGGGATTTTTTTAAAAAGGAGTTCACATATGGAAATATGATTGCAAAACTAAAGAACATCAAAGACAAAGAGAACATCTTAAAAAGGTGAAGAACATGAAAGTCTTGGTGCTAAATTTATGCAACTTTGGATGGCCTGAAGGAATGGCATCCATTCTAGTGGAAAACAATCCAGACTAAAACTGCTGAAGGAACTCCAACTCCACCAGGCATGAAACTATACTCAAACTGAGACTATGCCCAAAAGAGGAAGCTTGGGGGTTTTATGGTTTTACTTGCCTTTGGCCTTGCCTTTAGATTAATAACTGGTGGTTTTGATTTCTTCGGCTATTAATGCATAAGTTCAAAGATATTTAATTTTGAAATTTAATTTTCTGTTATAATTTGATATTAGGAAGGGATTCATATTGCTAAAATTTGGGGCATTTTTATATTGCTGACATTGAATTGTTAGCATGTCTTGATACTATCACTTTATGTCACTATATAATTTACAGTGAGCAATATTGAACATTTAGGGGTCTCAGAGTTAATTTAACTAGTATACTTACTCTTCTGACCCATTTCAGTCATTGAGGGTATCTAAATTGCCAAACCTGTTCCAAAGGATGATATCCAAAGGAAGCAGTGGTTGATATCAGGAGCACAAGCTTTACGGAAATGCAGCAGTACAGTCCTGATAAACTGTTTATCTAGTCCTTCCGGGGAGCCAGGAGTGAAGAGAACATAAATCTGCAGAGTGTTGGGGGAGACTGCCATTCCTCTTGTCTTGTGTTTCCATGAGACAACCACCAGTGTAGCCTCCATTCCCTCCCCAACCCCCATGTAAGTAGTCACTCTGAGGGTGGAAGGCTCTTCTCTCACTGGTGGGTTAGGTTAAAGAAATGAATTAAGCCTGGCTCAGCCCTTCCTGGGCTTCCTCCTTCCAACTGCCTGCCCACTGAGAATGTACATTCTCTCTGTTCCTGGGCCCACCCCTGCTCTTCCAAGTATTGTCCTCTGCTTGTAAGAGGATAGGTGAGTTTACTCCTCAGAATAAGTATTAGGAAGCCAATTGTGACATCCAAGCTACACTCTCCAAAACAGCTTTTACCAAACAAACACTGAGTTACTATTTTCATTGCCATCGGACTATCTTTTATTCCTTATTTCTCAAGTAGTTCCAGATTTATGAATGAAGTTGTTTATTGGCCCCCAAAAGTCCCAAAAATGTGCTCAATTGGCTCTGGTCAGCATGTGTGGAGCTAGTTGCTAGTTCCCCTCTTTCCTCTCCTTCATGACGTTAAGACAGTTTCTTCAGGTAAAGAATTCTACAGAAAACAGATGGTCCATTCAGCCAGTTGCCCCTTCAACCTGACTTCTCTGCTGTTCCTCTATAAGGAGCCAGCCCGTACCTCCCATTGACCTGATGTAAGGATCATCTTTATCTTATTTCCTATTAAGTTGATACATTTTTAAAGATATCATGGCAGATGAAGAACAAAAGCATAGGTATACTTCAATCAAAATCTACATCCTCAGAGTGCGGTGGCTCACGCCTGTAATTCAGGATTTTGGGAGGCAAAGGTGGAAGGATTGTTTGAGGACAAAGTTCGAGATCAGCTTGGGCAACATGGTAAGACCCCCATCTCTACAAAAAAATGAAAAAATTTGGCCGGGTATGGTTGGCAGGCACCTGTGGTCTCAGCTACTTAAGAGGCTGAGATGAGAGGATCGCTTGAGCATGGGAGGTTGAGGCTGCTATGAGCTGCGGTCATGCCACTGCACTCTGGCCTGGGTGACAGAGTAAGATCCTGTCTCAAAAAAAAAAAAAAAAATATTACCTCCTTGAAATTCTCTAAAGACACCTTTTCAGGTGTAGACAATAAATATCAGGATATGGACTATGGAAGACATTCTAAGGGTAAGGAATTTCTAGATATTATTGCCTGTCATTAAAAAAGGATGAGGTCGGGCACGGTGGCTCACGCCTGTAATCCTAGCACTTTGGGAGGCTGAGGCAGGTGGATCACCTGAGGTCAGGAGTTCAAGACCAGCCTGGCCAATATGACAAAACCCCGTCTCTACTAAAAATACAAAAATTAGCTGGATGTGTTGGCACATGCCTGTAATCCCAGCTACTTGGGAGGCCAAGGCAGGAGAATCACTTGAACCTGGGGGGGCAGAGGTTGCAGTGAGCTGAGATTGCACCATTGCACTCCAGCCTGGGCGACCAATAAGAGTGAAACTCCGTCTCAATAAATAAATAAAAATTTAAAAATTTAAAAAGATGAAAATCTGGTATATCTCATAATCATCAGAGACAGTTGTATACGATGTCTTTAAAAAGCCACAATGACCATCGTCTCCATCAAAAGAACAAGAAAGAGGCAAGAAATTACAAATATATTGTCTACATCTTGTAAACAGCTAACCAATAAGAAAACCAAAATAATAAGCTTACTTTCACCCTACCTTCCTGAAAAAAATTAAGCTTCTCAGCAAAGAAAATGGGAGTATCATTATTCACTAGGCAGGACTGCAGGAAAATGTTCAAGAGGCAAAGCATCTGTTGGCAGAAGAGAGGAGTAGTAATACGAAGTCCAGTTCTAACATCAACTTCGGGTTAGCCATAAAACGGTTAGTGCCTCAGTTTCTTCATCTGTAGCTTGGAAATTACAGTCTAGTATATGAACCACATTTGCATTATTTCAATGAGCTACATATTGATATTGTATTACCATTAAGGCAGTTTAAAACATACAGTTTTAAAAGTACAAGTAATGGCCTGTTACAAAATGCCATCTTGAGCACCGAAAGATGGGGAAGCTAACATTTACAAGAGCCTTTTTAAAAATTTGGCTGGGCGCGGTGGCTCACGCCTGTAATCCCAGCACTTTGGGAGGTCGAGGCGGGTGGATCACGAGGTCGGGAGATCGAGACCATCCTGGCTAACACGGTGAAACCCCGTCTCTACTAAAACTACAAAAAAATTAGCTGGGCGTGGTGGCAGGCACCTGTAGTCCCAGCTACTCAGGAGGCTGAGGCAGGAGAATGGCGTGAACCTGGGAGGAGGAGCTTGTAGTGAGCTGAGATCGTACCACGGCACTCCAGCCTGGGTGACAGAGTGAGACCCTGTCTAAAAATAAATAAATAAATAAACAAACAAATAAATAAATAACACATAGGCTGGGTGTGCTGGCTCATGCCTGTAATTCCAGCACTTTGGGAGGCCGAGGTGAGTGGATCACCTGAGGTCAGGTGTTTGAGACCAGCCTGGCCAACATGAAACCCCGTCTCTACTAAAAAACAAAAATTAGCCAGGTGTGGTGGCAGGCGCCTGTAATCCCAGCTTCTCAGGAGGCTGAGGCAGGAGAATGGTTTGAACCTAGGAGGCAGAGGTTGCAGTGAGCCAAGATCACGCCATTGCACTCCAGCCTAGGTGACAAGAGCAAAACTCCATCTCAAAAATAAATAAATAAGTAAATAAATAAATAAATAAACACATCGTGAAGATGTTGTTATTAAAAGAAAAACAGATTCTTATGATGGCTCACCACAGCCTTGATAAGAGGGTGCATCTGTCCTCAGGCTCACGTGATCCTCCCACCTCAACCTCCCAAGTAGCTAGAACTATAGGCATGCACCACCACATCTGGCTAATTTTTCTTATTTTTGTAGAGATAAGGCCTTGCTATGTTCCCCAGGCTGGTCTCAAACTCCTGGGCTCAAGTAATCCACCTACCTCAGCCTCCCAAACTGCTGGGATTACGGGTGTGAGCCACCACCCCTGGCTGTAGAGTGATTCTTTAAAATAGGTGTAATAATACCTAAGATGAGGCTCAAAGTTGTTAAGTATCTTTTCCAGTGTCAGAACCAGTGGATGAGGGAGCACATGTATTTTCCTTTTTTTAAAGTTAATTTATTGTGTAGTTCTTTATTTACTTTTAGAAATAGGGACTTGCAGGCTGGGTGTGGTGGCTCACGCCTGTAATCCCAGCACTTTGAGAGGCTGAGACAGGCAGATCACGAGGTCAGGAGATCGAGACCACCCTGGCTAACACAGTGAAACCCTGAGACTAAAATACTAAATAATAAAAATATAAAATACAAAAAAAAAATAGCTGGGTGTGGTGGCGGGCACCTGTAGTTCCAGCTGTTCAGGAGGCTGAGACAGGAGAATGGCGTGAACAGGGAGTGGAGCTTGCAGTGAGCCGAGATTGCGCCACTGCACTCCAGCCTGGGCGACAAAGCGAGACTCCGTCTCAAAAAAAAAAAAAAAAGAAAAAAAGAAAAAAAAGAAACAGGGACTTGGTCTGTCACCCAGACTGGAGTGTAATGGCTTGCTATCATAGCTCTTTGCAACCTCAAACTCCTGGATCCAAGCTATCCTCCTGTCTTGGCCTCCCAAAGTGCTGGGATTACAGGCTTGAGCACTGTGCCCAGCTGAAATATGTATTTTTGTTACTGGTCTATGCTCCTTCTGGTTCATCCCACAAGAGATGGCACTAACCCATCATCAAAACAATACGTTTTGTATGGTTTGTAGAAATACTGATGGATCTGCTGTAACCATATATATGATTAACAATAAGAGTCTTGGCAAGCATAAGGTGGGCTGCCAGTTTGTGGATGTGAAATAGAGCAAAGAACTTGTCTGCCGAGGGATCTTACTAATATTTCATTTGTTCCTCATCCCTTCAGCTCTTTGACGATCACTACCAGCCGCCACCACCACCACCAATGTTACCATTTATTGAGTGTTCAGTGTATTCCAAGTACTGTATTGAGCACTTTACACAAATTTCATTCTTACAACATCCCTAAGAGACAGATATTACCAGCTTTACAGATGAAGAAACTGAGGTTTAGAAAGTTTAAGTAACTTTTTGGAGGTCACCTAGCTACTGGAATTAGGATTCAATTTATGGCATGTTCATTTGCACATTTTGATATGCCCTTTTGTGACTATTGCCAAATAACTTTCCACCGTCCATAACTGTTTTCCTCTCTGAGGGGAGCCAAGTAGAGTAGAGTCTTTAATTAAGGGCCTGAACTCAAAGTTTTAATTTCTTTGTATCCTACCATTAACTAGCGGTATGATTGTGGATTTGTCTCTGAACCTGTTTTCCTTGTCTAAACAATAGAAATAAATAGCAAGTATTCTCTCTAGCTAATTATTTTGTAAAACATACAGTCCTTTAAATGTATGTGATACGATGCTGTAATTATTCTCTCTATACTCTGACAAAGTCTGACAATGCACAGATGTCAATATAAACTCATTTTTCATTAAAATTTACCGGATATCAGTCATAGCAGCCTCTGCACACTGGAAAAAAAAATTTACTAAGAAGAAAGAGATGGTCTCTTTAGCTCTTTTTTTCTTCAGTTGAATTTGGTTTCACAAATGTGAAATAGCACCTATTTTTCTATCTTCCTTTAATCTTTCTTATTCACTCCCCATAACTGATCCAGACCCCTTCACGGGGCAACAAGAGAAGTGAGAGGTTAGGCAAGCTGTCAGGAACGTAGCAAAAGATCTGTGAGGGAATTTATTAGGCCTCTACCATGGGACAGACACTGTGATCTGTGGTGTGTGCATTCTTATCACCAAATCCTCATGTGGAAGTTAATTGATCAACAGCTGTGATGGTGCTTGGAAAACAATAGTTACTGTCAGATATAGACAAAATGCAAAGTAATAGCTTGTGGGAATTAAGCATCATGTTTCTTTAAATTATTTAATAATTATCACAAATTCCCAATCATTACCATTCTGCCTCTGATCTAGAAAGGGAATTCAGGTAACCTATGCCTAGAAAACCTTCCCTTTTCTAGTTGGAAAAGCTACCTTCAATTATGCAGCTTCTCAAATTTTATTTACTCCAAAGTATTTGCTGCTGGCAGAGAAACAGCAAATTCTCCTTTGCCTCTCCTAAAATTCTTGGCCTTGCCTACTCTGCTTGTCACTGAATAAAATTTCCTCTATGACAAAAGGAAACCTGACTAGTTTCAGCATCTACAGGACTGTCCATGTGAAAAGCCCGTCAGGCTATAGTACTGAGTCTTAACTAGAAGCTTGCAGGAGCAACTTATCAGCAGTACGTTAAAACCTTCTGCAACAATACACTTTGCTGATTGCTGTGCTGTCACTGCCTCTAGCGAGTTGGCTGGAGAAACATAATGCCAGAAGGGAGATTATGAGAAAGAGAGGGAGAGAGAGGGAAAGCAAGCACAATTTGGAATCAAAACAAAACTTGACTGGGCACGGTGGTTCGTGCCTGTAATCCCAGCACTTTGGGAGGCTGAGGCGGGCGGATCACTTGAGGCCAGGAGTTTGAGACCAGCCTGGCCAACATGGTGAAACCCCATTTCTATTAAAAATACAAAAATTAGCTGGGCATAGTGGCACATGCCTGTAATCTCAGCTACTTGGGAGGCCAAGGCACAAGAATTGCTTGAACCCAGGAGGCGGAGGTTGCAGTGAGCCAAGATCACACCACTACACTCCATCCTGGGCAACAGAGTGAGACTCCATCTCAAAAAAACAAAACAAAACTTAAATTCAAAGGAAAGTATTATAATCATATATACTTATAAATACATATATAATTATAAAATAATTAACAGATATTTCTGATGTAAATGATATAAATGGCAGGCCTGATCTATCCTAGACAGAAAAAGATGCAAAATAGAGCAGAAGCCATCCTACTGGAAAAGTGAGCTGTACAAGATTACCTTTAGCTTAAAATAAATGCCACTGTATAGCAAGGTTATTCATACAGTACAAGGCAAGGGCATGGAGGGTTTTAGTAGCTCGATTCTAAAGAGAACTCAGGTCTGAAAAAATAACTAACAATAAGACTTAAACATGAAAAATAACAAGAAAATCAAGGAAAATCAAATAAAGTAAGCAAGGAATGGGAAAAAGTGTAAACAAATTGAGTCCCTCAGCCTAGAGAAAGAAACTGGCTCGTGGTAAGTATCTCCTGCGATCTGGACCTACATGTTGTTTTCACCACTTCAACCTTTCCCCTACTCCCTTCCCCGAAACATATGCACACACAGAGCCACGACCATTGTGGACTTTAACCCTATTTTGTTTGTTTGTCTTTTACTTAATGCTTGTATTTTTACTTTTTTCACTTTGCCTCTCATTTTACCCAAAAATACTGGCTCTACCATTGCTTGAACTTCCTCACACCTTTTAGAGTCGGGGTCGCCTCCCACCGGCTAGATCTGGATCTAAAACTTTCAAGTTTTCTCATCTCAGCTAAATCTTCCAGACGTTCTTTTCTCCCAGGTTTTAAAAATTTTCTGGTTCTGTATGTCTGAATGTATGTCAGTATAACTTTTTTCATGAATCCCAGGGATAAAGTCTTACCTATATATATAGTTTGTTCTATTAAATTTAATGTAAAGTTAGTAGTCTTGATGTTTTTTACTTTCCATGATCTCAAATATCAAATATTATGAATTCAATTTCTACACCAGATAGATAAGCAGAACAAGTAAAAGATCCACAGAACCTTGGGGAGACTGAAGGCTTGTTAAGCAAAAACCTCTAGTTAGAGATTCCACTAAAGAAGTGTTACATTACTGGATTCTGATCATGAAGCCAGGCGGTCCCAGCAGTTTTTTATAGGTACTTCCATGTGCTATAAGCTAAGGTTCTAGGCTTACAGAAATTCTTTATCCTAAGTTTAGGTTGAAACTTTTGAAATCAAGAGTCTTTCCCTCTCATAGTTTATGACTCCTGTTATAAATATGGATGGATTAATCATATTTGTTCTTAAAATGTCAGCCAATTGATATCAGGTTAATGTCAATTTATGAGGTTCATCTGATGCAATATTTATTCTTTTCTTTAAACTAATTTAGACGATGGGAAGAATACCAAAATGTATAGTTCAGAAAAGGTGATAAACACATAACTGCAGACATAAATACTAACAAGTCAAACAGCTATCCTAAAGGAACTTGGCAAGTTTAAACACTAAAATTTCTTTTTTCTTTTTCTTCTTTTTTAGTGACAGGGTCTCACTCTGTCACCCTGGCTGAAGTGTAGTGGTGTGATCATAGCTCACTGCAGCCTCAAACTTCTGGGCTCAAGTAATCGTCCTGCCTCTGTCTCCTCAAGTCTAGGATTACAGGCATGAGCCACTGTACCCAGCCTAAACTTTCTCATAGAAGAATCTGACAACACCAAAAGCTGCCCAAATAATAATAATAACATAGAACATGTATTTTAAAGCATGAGTCACATGTATATTGTACCTATCACTTATTTAAAGTAGAACACTATATAGCATCAAATACTTCAAAAGAAGCTAGATACTCTAGAATTAAGCCAGTGGAAACCCATATGGCTGGACTGGACACTGTGGCACACACCTCCAATCCCAGTGCTTTGGGAGGCCAAGCGGTGGATCACTTGAGCTCAAGAGTTAGAGACCAGCCTGGCCAACATGGTGAAACCCTGTTTCTAATAAAAATAAAAATTTTTTTAAAAAAAGAAGAAAAGGAAAAAAAGAAACCCACATGGTTGGAGTAAAACATTTGTCTTAAGCCTCTTGTTGTTATCTCAGCATGAACATACACATTGGAAAATACCACTTCCCAAACAAGAGCTTAACTAAGACCTACCTATCCAGTAATAATTCAATTTTATAAAAATAGAACTATGGTATGTACCAAGTTTCATATTGGTCAGAGTCAGACCGTTTACCTAAATTGCTTTTGTTATATGCAGGTAAATATTTTATGTCAAGAATAAAGGCAAAATTAGCACTGTTATGTAACAATCACAAATATAATGGTAATGTCAACACTAATCATTCGAAATCATCTCTCTTGCCTTACATTTATACTTAGCAATAAAAAATATATATTTGTCCTATATCAAATATGTGAATTTCATGATCTGGAAGCTCTGGTAGTAATTTTTACATGATGATTGATGTAGCCATAGCATAGGGTCTCAATTTAACAATGAATTTTTCTTTACAAAAGATGAGGCTCAAATTCAGTGATTCATTAACTCAAATAAAAATCTAGACTCTAGTATCTAATTTATTTTTATATTTACCACATCCTACAGATACTCTTATAACATATGTTCTACCAATAGGAAAATTGAGACAGAGGTAGGATAAAGCATCAGCTCCAACTGACATAATTTATAATGGTAGCAAAGACAGGGAATCAAATAAAAAATTCAACTTAGCCTCTGAGGTCCGCAGACTCAGTTATATAATGCCCCAGCTACTGAGAGAAAACTCTTCAGCATCAAGTAAGGAAATATTTGAAATTTTTAAAAATTCATATAAGGTATTAGAATTAAATACTGGATTATCATGTAGTTTAAAGGCTTGCATTGTGATTTAGAAAATAATTTATATTTATCAAGTGCCTACTAAATACTAAATAAGTTACTTAGCATTTCTCTCTGTTCTTATTAACTCCATGTTACAGGTAGGGAAACAGGCTAGGTGAAGTAACTTGACTATTGCCCTGTGCTAGAACCATAATTTGAATCTATTCATGCTATGGGACTTCTTTTATAAAAAAAGCACTGAAAATTTCTCTTCTATAAGAACTTTCTGATACATATGTACTTACAAACAACTCTTGTGGCAATAAATTAAAGAAACATGATTCCATCTAAAAAAATAAGCATCTTTTAGATGTATTGTTCTCTTCCAAGATTTAATTCCATTCTTTTGACAGATAATCTAGTACGTTTGGTACTCACACTTAAGTCTCTCCTAAAGATTCACATGTAAATCGTCCTGTTTCTCAAACAGAACAGATGTATGCAATAAATAAATGCAAATATTTCCTTTCAAAACATAGCCACATTTACTGGACTACCTTCTTTATTTTTTCTCTCTCCATTTTATATACCATTCCTCAAATATATTCCTAACAGTTAATCAGCATACCTGATTGTCTGATACTGTGCTCTGTGTAAGTCAGTTATGTAGCCCAGTACCTTTAAACATATTTTATGGAGACATTAAATTTTTTTCTAATTCAAACATAGCCATGTCACATCTGGGTAAACAACAGTGAATCACTTAAAGGAGACTGCCACATCCACCGTCTTTCCAATTGCTCTCTCTGTGGCTATGATTAGTGCCTTTACTTTCCCTCTGCCTGCCTGAAGACACTTTTTCATTCCCTGTGAGTAAAAATTCAAGAAGTCCTCCCAACATTGAAGCAACTTGCTGCTACCCTCACAAGGAACCTCAAACTAAAGGCAACTCTTCTGAGAAAGGTCGATTGTAAAATCACGGGGACAAGAGGCTGACTCAAAGATTCGAGCCCCTTTGGATAGTACCATAAAGGCCCCCTCAGACAGCACTCGCCAGGACTCTCACCAAATTTACTGCCACCCTCTGAGTAGCTATTTACCTGCTTCCATGTCTCCTTGGGACTTGGGTGCTGCGCAGTAACAGCAGTCCAAGAAGATGACATAGTTAAGAACATTGAAGAACAGACCGATAATTCCAGCACTGAGAACCAGTATTGGCTCCTCTGTCTTCTCGGGATTGATGTACCTTTTGATGGCTTCAACCAGGATGCTGAACATCAGTGCCACCGCAAAAATGGTGTTCCCAAATGCTCCCACAACATCTGCCCGAAGAAAGCCGTAAGTGCTCTTCTTGTGCTGTTTTATGTTGCTGGCCCTTACACCAAAAAAACCTATGATCATGGACACTAAGTGGGAAAGGACGGCAAAAGCATCAGAGGCCAAGGAGAGGGAGTTGCCAATGTAAGCGATCACTAGTTCCATCACGAAGAGGAGGATGCTAACGACGCACATGAGGATTAAACGGAAGCTTCTTCCGGAGTATCGCCCCATGGCGGCTCGGTGCCCTGGCAGTTCCTCTCCCTTTCTTGGGAAGGCTGAGCTGCTAGGGGAGCAGCTATAGATTCAGTGATTACAACTCCTGGGTAACTCTTCCCTTCAGCCCGCCGGCGCTTGTCATATTTGGAAATCACCTTTTATAGGTTGCTATAAAGTCATAAAACAGTTTAAAGGGCAATTAAGCAAGAGATGTCACGTGAGCCAGGATTTATGGAAATACAAGACACTGGCTTCAGATATGGACTTGAGAGACGTGTGTGTGTGTGTGTGTGTGTGTTTCATTACAGACATCAAGAGCTTCTGTGGCCTTGAATCATGTAGCTCATCAGTGACTATGGCCTTTCCAGCTTCCACGCTCCGTGCGTGCAGCAACAGCTCAGGTGAAGCAAGTCATTCGACATAAGCAATTACATCTTGTCCACCTGGTGTGCAGTTTTGAATGTCACTTACTGTGTGAAATAGGGAATATTCTAGCGGCCACTAACCCAGAGAGCAGACCTATAGCAAGTGAAAGCTAAAAGTGAAGCCAGGGTGATTTTTCCACTGCTCCGCCCACTGACCTGGAATAAACAAGTACCCTACTTCCAAACATTCTCTGTAAGACAAAATAAATATTCCTCATATTCAGGAAACCTGTGAACTGGAAGAGCTGAAGATGTAATTCCAGTTAGTTTCCAGGAAGACAGACAAGTAATAATGATTTCACTGACACAAGGAAGTTTTTGTTTTTATCTTTAAAAAATCTTATCTGTCAAACACTCATAGCCCTTAAAGGCCCATCAGTTTCTAAATGACTGAAACAGCAGTGGCCTCTATTGTTGTGAGCAGCCTGACTATTGGCAATCTTTTAAAGAAACAGAGTGATACTATAATCTCTTTTTCTCCTGAATGTGATGTTTATTTTATATGTCAACTTAACTGGTCATTTGGTCAATGACATGCAAGACTTTCTGGCTTTGTCTGTGAGTGTGTTTCTGGATGACATTAACAGTTGGACCAGCAGAGTGAATGAAGGAGATTGCCCTCACTAATGTGGGTGGGCCTCCTCCGATCAGTCGAAGCCTGAATAGAATGAAAACGCTAAGAGGTAGCTCTTCCTGCCTGACTGCCTCCAGCCTGGGATATTTGTTTTTTCCTGCCTTCAGACTGAAACTGAAACATGGACTCTCTCTGGGTCTTGAGTGTGTGGGTCTTTGATTTGGGCTACACCGTCGGCTCTCCTGGGTCTGTTGCCTACTGATTCACCATCAATCTTGGGACTTCTTAGCCTTTTAATCATGTGAACTAATTGTTTACAATACCTCTCTCTCTCTCTCTATCTCTCTCTGTCTCTCTCTCTATATATATACACACATATAACTATCTGTGTACCTTGCATACACAGTCTCATTGGTTCTGTTTCTCTGGAGAACAGCGGCTAATAGTCTTTGACTAAAACCTGACAATTTAAACAGTAGCCCTAACAGTTCCCATAGTATCACATAAATTATCTCCAACTCAGTTAATATTCTGACAGTTAGACTTCCAATACAACCACATTGTGAAGATTATTGCTCTAAGACTAGCTCATTCATCCATTCATGCCACAAACACTGAGTGCCGACATGCTGGACAGAGTTCTAGGCTCCAAAGAGACAGCAATCAACAAAACAGGCAAAAATCTCTGCCCTTATGAAGCTTGTATTCTAGTGATTGGTGGGGGGAGATAAATGACTAACAAAATAAATTATTAAATGTATTGAATATTAAAATGGTGATAAGTATGATGAAGACACATAAAGCAGGGGAAAGAGTGTCAGCATAGGTATGGATTGTAATTTTAAATAAAATGGTCAGGGAAGAATTTACTAAGATGTTCTTCGAATAAAGATCTGAAGGAGGTAAGAATCTAAACCACACAGACATCTGAAGGAAGATCTTTCTGGGCAGAAGGAACAAGGAGCATGGGAATTCAAGGGACACTAAAAAGGTCAGCAGGGCTGGAGAGGAGTAATGAGGGGGAGGAGAAAGAGATGAAGCCAGAGAGGTGATGCAGCAGGGGCAGATCATGTGGGGCCCTGAGATGGAAGAATGAGGAGGTCCTGTATACGTTTTAAAGGAAATCACTGGATGTGTCTGAGATTACATGAAAGCAGAGAGACCAGTTAGGAGGCTCCTGCAATAATCTAGATGAGATTGTGGTTTAGACTAGGTGTAAAGTGGAAACACCAAGGCAGGACTGGCTACATAATTCATGCATTCTACTGCAAAAAGAAACAGCAGGTTCCCTTGTTCAAAAATTATCAATAATTTTTTATTTTTTTGAGATAGTCATGCTCTATCACCCAGTCTGGAGTGCAGTGGAACAGTCTCTGCTCACTGCAACCTCCACCTCCTGGTTTCAAGTGATTCTTGTGCCTCAGCCTCCCAAGTAGCTGGAACTACAGGCATAAGACACCACGCCCAGCTAATTTTTGTATTTTTAGCAGCACAGGGTTCCACCATGTTGCCCAGGCTGGTCTGGAACTCCTGGCCTCAAGTGATCTGCCTGCCTTGGCCTCTCAAAGTGCTGCGATTATAGGGGTAAGCCACCAGGCCCAGCCAATTATCAAGAATTTTTAAGCCAGGCTTGATGGTGTGCATCTGTAACCCCAACATTTTGGGAAGCCAAAGTGGGAAGATCACTTGAGGCCCAGAGTTCAAGATCAGTCTGGGCAATATAGCAAGGGTCTGCATCTACAAAAAAGAAAAAAAAATTTAATTAGCCAGGCATGGTGGCATGCTCCCTGTTGTCCCAGTTACTTGGCAGACAAGTAGGCGGGAGGATTGCTTGAGCCCAAAAGTTTGAGGCTGCAGTGAGCTATGATTGTGCCACTAAACTCCAGCCTGGGTGACAGAGAAAGACTTTATCTGCCTGCCCCCGCCCCCAAAAAAGGAAGAAGAAGAGTTTTTAAATAGCGCAGCCCCAGAATCCACGAGGAGGAAGTTCAGTATTCTCTCCTGAGCGTGAAGTTGGCTCTTGGCGTTGCTTCACTGCAACTGCTATTTGCCATTGATGATTGTTCCTCTCTTCCTCTGAGAGAGTAAGAGGGAGAGGATGCAGTCTGAGTGGTTTCTCTTAAAATAAATAAATAATAAATAAAATGGTGCAACCACTATGGAAAACAATATAGCAGTTCCCTAAAACTTAAAAACAGAATTGTCATATGATCCAGCAATTCCACTTCTGAGTATAAAAACTTGAAAAGATTTGACAGCAGGGCCCTGAAGATGTATGTGTACCCATGTTCATAGCATCACTCACAATAGCAAAAAGCAGAAGCAATCCAAGTGTCCATCAACAGATGAAAGAATTTTTTTTTTAACGAGGTCATATACATACAAGGACGTATTATTCCACCTTAAAAGGAAGAATTCCAATACATGCTAAAATATAGATAAACCTCGAGGACATCTGCTAGGTAAAATAAACGAGCCACAAAAAGACAAATATTGTGTGAGTCCACTTGTATGAGGTATCTACAGTCAAGTCCAAATTCACAAAAACGGAAGGGAGAATGATGGTTGCCAGGGGCTGAAGGGAAGCTGACACGGGGCAGTTGTTTAATGGGTACAGAGTTTCGGTTTTGCAAGGATAAAAAAAGATGAGACTGGTTGCACAACTATGTGGATATACTTAACACTACTGAACTGTACACTTAAAAATGGTTACGACAGTAAATGTTGTGTTATATGTATTTTACCATACTCCAATTTTTTAAAATTATTAATAATTTCAAGACAGCAACAGCAGAGCACTAAACCAGGCACAGAGCCTGGCGCAACTGCTCAGGTCACACACACATGAAGCTGGTTGGTATCCAGGAGATTTTGAAGTTAGAGTCAACAGCATGTGCTGAGTAATTAAACGTAAGGTATGAGAGAGGCAATAGTCAAGACGGCACTAGGGGCTGGGCACGGTAGCTCATGCCTGTAATCCCAGCACTCTGGGAGGTCAAGGTGGTTCGATCACTTGAGCCCAGGAGTTTGAGATCAGCCTGGGCATCATGGTGAAACCCCTATCTCTACAAAAAATGGAAAAATTAGCCGGGCATGGTTGTACCCCTGTAGTCCCAGCTACTCGGGAGGCTGAGGCACAAGAATTGGTTGAATTTGGAATATGGAGGTTGCAGTGAGCTGAGATCACACCACTGCACTCCAGCCTCGCGGCAACAGAGTAAGACTCTGTCTCCAAAAACAACAACAACAAAGATGGCACTAGGGTTTTGACCTGGAAGAGTGATGTTGCAACTGAGATGAAGATAAGATGAAGTTGACTGTTGCAGGAGCAGCATGGAGTGAGGGGTGGAAATGATGTTAAGTTTGGGGTATTTATTAGATATCCAAGTTGAAATGCTAGTTGGGAGTTGAACAAGCCTGCAGTTCAGGGGAGGGTGAACTCGGGAGTTGATAATTGATAATATTAAAAGCCACAAGACTGAATGAGGCCACCAAGAAAACGTGAAGAGAAGAAAGTATGAAGAGGTGAGAAGGAAGGACTAGAGAGAGAAAAGAAAAAAATAGGAGAGTATAGTGTTTTGAAGGCCAAGGAAGAATGTGTTTCAAAGAGGAGGGAGAATCAGCCGAGTCAAGTGCTGAGAGGGCAAAAACAAAATGAGGGCTGGAAATGCCAATGGGATTGCACATTATGGAGGCCATGGGTGATCTTCACAAGAGTGGTTTCAGGGGAGTGCTGAGGGTAAATGAGACGGGGGCTCAAGAGAATGGAGAAGAGAAATTGGAGCTGGCAAGTACAGATAATCCTTTCAATGAGTTTTGCTCTACACTAAAAGGGATGTGGAGACAAGAAAGGGTATTTTTAGGCTGGGAAAAATAACAGCATGTTTGTAAGCTGATGGAAAGAACCAGGAGAGAAAGAAAACCTGATGATATATAGGGGAGAAATGCTGATGTGCCACGACTGAGAAGCAAGAGGGGATGAGATTTAGTGCACACGTGGAGGGGCTGGCATCCATTCTGAGAACAGACAGTTCACCTGAAACAGCAGAGAAAGTGAAATGTATAGACATGAGTAGGTAGGTAGATGTGGTGGGAGGTCCCAGATGTTCTATCCTTATTGCCTCTGTCATCTCAGTGAAAGAATTCAAGATGATCAACTGAAAGTCAGAAAAAGGAAGCATTTGTATTTGAGGAGAGAAAGGTATGAAATAATTGTCTAGAAGAGTGAGAGAATGAATCAGGGAAATATGGTACAATTACATATTTACCCACATATAAAGTAATACTGATATTATCATCATCACCAGTTCCTGTATCCCTCAATCTCCTCATCAACAGGTATTTCCTCACAAAATTTGGTTTTGGTGACATACTTCAAATATATTTTGAAATATCCTTATTATATGATGCTTTTTAAATATTAATAAAATATTTATATCATTTCAGTACTATTGATGTTCCAAACTCATACATTTTCCAGTAAAATTGAACAAAGACATTGGTTTAAAATTGCCTACTGACCACAAGATGAATATGGTTCTACCTGTTATTTTAAGCCTGACGGTGTAGCAGAGTAATTTTCCAGGCATTACCTCAACTACAAAGTTCTTGGCATGTTGCCACCGGTGACGGGGATAATCTCATGATTAGATAATAAGACCCTCTTAGTCAGGGTCACCCAGACTATGGCCTCTTACTGACAACACTTAGCCCAATTCAGTGCCCCATCTCACTTTCCACCAAGTGACTGCCTAATTTGGCATCTCACACAGAACTACTGCAAGGAGATACAGCCACTTTACTCACCACTATGTCCTCTGGCACTGTGCACAGAGCAGGCACTCAAATTTGTTAAATGGCTAGCACTTTCTAGACATAGTAAAAGTGACAAGCAAAGGACCAAAGTTATGTTTGAAAATAACAGGGTAGTGGTAGCTACTTCCCCCAACTTTTTGACGGTACTGGCAACCCCTGAACACCACGGTTATATGGCAGATAACTAATAACTAGAGTCAGATGTAAATAGGGTAATCTGTCCACTCTCCGTTCAAAATGCCTTCCTCCTTGCTTGCTTTATGAATGGTCTGATGCTGCTATTCTCAAGACTTAAATCCTCTTCACTGGCAAGCCAACCATTATTGTCCAATTCTCATTAAGGATTCATGTGATTTACTGGCATAATGAAAAACTGTATTAAACACACTCTCATGGATGAACTAGAAATTGCTAAGATGTAATGTAGTACACTAGCCCCAGTGAATGGAGTCAGTAGTAAATATGCCTTGACCTGCTTTCTTTTTGCTGCAAGGAACACAAGGCATATAATCACAAACGATCAGTCATACATCTAGTTTACAGCTGTCACTTGCAAATAAAATCGTGTTCATTTCATTCAGGTTCATGCACTCTTTTGAAAAGCACAGACATCCAAGAAAATATTTTGATATTTCAGCTGAACCTCAACTTATGAAAAAAAGCCAATTTGTCAGAGGTACATTTTGGGTAAAGGATTCCCTGCTTAACAAAAGTACTTAATGTAGAGTTTCTTTAAATAGTGACTTCCTTTAAAGCAGCAAACTTCAAGCTTTTCTGTGGTTAGTGCTACTCATCTGAAGTTTCAAAACGTAATACTGAGGATTTGTCTTTGCACCAGAGATGGCCACCTCCTCCAAAATGGCCAGTGGCTACAGGGAAAAATGTGAATAATCTCTAATATACTTTTCAGGCTTTTATCATGGACTGGTTAAAACAAAAAAGCCTTGTCCCCTAAAAGCATTTATGTTGGTTTGCAGAAAAACAATTAGCAGCTAAAGTAACTACTATAACTAGAATTATATATTAGAATTATATATAGAAGTATATCGAATTATATATAGAAGTATATCTTCTATATATAGAATTATATATAGAAGTAACTTCCAGTTGACCCTACATAATGGTCATAACCAACAGCTATTTATTCTGTGCTGGGCATTAACTGCCTTCCTCTATGAGGCAGAGTAACTGAGATAGCTGTTAGACTTTTCTCCATTTTATAAATGAACTTCGGCAGTTTACGTAGACACTAAGAAGGCAAAGCATTCTGAACTGCCATAAAGGAATACAAAATTATGATTCTGAGTACAAAAATGTGACTATATATATTTCAGTCAACTGAAATCAATTTCACTAACTTAGGTATATGAATATACATACTCAAGACATGAGTCTTGAAAGCATGCTATTTAGTTTGCTTTCAACTGACAATTTCCTACCAATACTAACAACAGTTCTTGTGTTCTTATACAGTTTGTACTTTTGTTCTTTTGCATCTCTTGTTCCCTCTACCTGGAATGTCCTTCCTCCTTCCTCTACCTATTGAAATTGTACTCATCCTTCAAAGCACAGCTCAAAATGCAAGTCCTTTCTGATGCATTTTCCTATACTGGTGTATTTATCACTACCAAGTGTAAAAGCATATTGGAAGAGATTTACCAAGTGGACTGGAAATATTGGTAAAAGATTGACCAACTAGACTAGAAATGGGGGAGGAAAGGCATTTTCCCAGCAAAGGGCACAGGCAGGAAATAGCACGTTGTTTACAGGAAACCCCAAATTGTTAGGCTGCAAAGGACTTTGCTGGATTGAAAAGGAAACTAGATGGGCTAGTTTAATCTTTTAAGTGATGGTGAACCACAAAGGGGTGTTAAGGGGAAGAAAAAATTCTTAATAAACTGTTAGGAAAAAGAAAAACAACACTGTGAAAATTTGGAGTGGACTTGTGATGAGACTGGAGTCCATTGCAGTAATCAGCACAAGAGGTACCAAGGCCTGCAGGCAATCCACAGGTTTTTGGAAGGGAAGACTCAGGAAGAATGAGAGATAATAACATGTTCTGCTGGCCGAGTGAGTATGGATGATGGTGTTGGAGGGACTGCCCAGGGGGGCTCCCAGGTTTCTGGTTTGGGTTATGAGGAACATTTTGGCAACGCTAATCTTCCAGGCAGGAAATACTGTAGGAGGGGGTCTGGGGGTAAAGGGTGAAATGAGGTTTTTGGGACATGTTGACCTGAATGGCTGATGGGACACTCAAGAGAATTCAGTATGCAGTTGGAATAGGTCTAGAACTCAGACCTACAGATAAAAATATTGGAGTCATTAGCCTATTAATGCTATTTGGAACTGTGGGATTAGATGAGGCTGATTAGGTACGAGAAGACAGCCAAATATGGAAGTTTAGTAAACCAATGTGGAAGAGGCATACCAAGGAAGAAAAGTCAGTGAAAAACTTGGAACTAGAAAGGGTCAGAGATGTAGGAGGGCAGGTCATAGGAATAATTAAAAAAAAAAAAAAAAAAAAGTATCAAATGCAACAGAGTGATATGGTAAGACATGAAACTAAGAAGTCAACATGAGCTATGCTCAGGAGTATCCTTCATGATTTCAGTGAAAACAGTGCTACAGTGGGGGCAGAAGGGTGAGGAAAAGTAGAAAGTAAAAAGTAGAAGGGAGGAGGGTTTATCACTCTTTCAGACAGAAACTGTAACCCTTACTTCAAAGACCTGATAGTAACTAGAGAAAGAGAGAAGTTCAAGGGAAATCTTTCTTATTGTTGCTTTTTCCATTTGTGGGTTTGCTTTGTTTTTTAAACAGAAAGATTCAGGGCAATTTCAGATTCTGTATTAGGAGCTATGGAAAGAAAGTGCTTCAAGACCTATCAACGTAGGGTGTAACCGGCGGTTCAGGGTCTGAGACGTGTTGGGAGTGCTTAGATCAACAACAGGTATCTGGCTTTCAATTGTCTTCATCTCTTTGTAGAAATTTCTTCGTAGTACATAATGCAGGCATTTCAGAAACAAATGAATACAAAAACCATATTAGTTCATGATATTTATTACTGGGGTTGTTTACCGAAAAGTATTTTATCCACTGTTAACTTAGGCATAAGAATAATTGTCTCATGTGACTTCATTTTAGAACTTTTACTTTTTAAAAAAATCATAAAACGGTCTGTATCTGAGAAGATACTAATTTCAATGTTTTAAAAAGTGAGGGGAGTTGAAGAGGGGGGTTTTGTTCATTCCTCAGTAGCTGCGACCAAATAAGGTGTAGAACTTGGCAGGGTTCTTGCCACAGACACATTTGGCTCCAGGCTGCAGTTCACAGAGTGGTTTGAAGGGGATGCAAAGGCTTTTAGCTCCCATGGATGGAGCACCAGGTTCAAGATCTTGATCCCTGAAATTAATAACAAATAAGAATTCCATTCATTTATGGTGCACATTGCTATTCCTTTCCATTGCAATAAAGTTTTACCAGTTAATTAGGTTTACCTGGCAGTGGTCTTTTTGATCCAGTCCTCACAGTCAATTTCCCCACAGAATGGAATCTGAACAATCTAATTATGAAAAGGAGAAGTATTCAGTATTTATAACTCCTTCAATTCTATTCTGTAGAAGGAACATTTGAGTTCTATATTAAACTTGCAAGCAAAAAGGATAGGTCTCCCAGTCTTTTTTCAGGCCATGATACCTCTGCAAACCTGCTAGGAACTTTGCTCAGTTATAAAAGATAGGAAAAAATGTTTTTCCACTATCCAAAACCCGTGCTCACAGCACAACAAGACACAACAAAGACATCTTTGCAGTACCCTCAAATCTCCCCATAAACTGGGCTACAACACAGTGGCTGAAAAGAATTTGAACTCCAGTTATATCTCCCTCATTTCAAACCTGGACTACACCTGCTCCACCTATCTAAATGGTTATGAGAAGGATAAAAGGAACATCAAAAATAGCAAACTGATTTTTAACGTGTTGTTAACAATAACAATTAACAATCAGGCAAACTTCACTTTATGCCACAATGTTCCTAACATGCTATAAAGGTAAGTGGATCATTTTTAAAGTCCAAAAATAATTTTGTGTAAGGAAAAAAAAAAAAACCTTTTAATTTTTCTTTCTTAGACTACGTAAAACAAAGGCCGAATCAAGATACTTGGGATTTTAATTTTTAAAGTCACCACGTGTTTGAAAATCTCTAGCTCTGGGTTTTCTTTAAATAAAATGTGGATGTTACACTAGACAAGTATTAAAACAAAAATTTTTTTTGAGACACAGTCTCACTCTGTCACCCAGGATGGAGTACAGTGGCACAATCTTGGCTCATTGCAACCTCTGCCTCTTGAGTTCAAGCAATTCTCGTGCCCCAGCCTCCCAGCGTATCTGGAATTACAGGCATGTGCCACCATGCCCAGCTAATTTTTGTAATTTTAGTAGAGATGGGGCTTCTCCATGCTGGCCAGGTTGGTCTCAAACTCCTAGCCTCAAGCAGTCTGCCTGCCTCGGCCTCCCAAAGTGCTGGGATTACAGGCGTGAGCCACTGGATCTGGCCAACAAATATTAAAATTTCTCCTAGTTGTGAATGCTAATTTTTAAAGCATGTCTACTTCAAAATGAGGTTTATCTGCAATGACAATTATGTAGTAGCCCTACAAAATATTCCTGGAGAGTTAATGAGGGGAATAGCAAAGTTGTGAATATCTCCACATATTAGAAATACAGTGTGAAGCAGCTGAAAACCTAGAGATCTATGAAAATGGAGACCCAAGAGACATCAGCAGTAACAGCAACATGCTTCCAGCTTCCTCAGCAGCTTCTCATCAACTATTCCCAGCCACACAGTCCATACTCGAGACCATAAGTGATTCATTCCAATAATTAAATAACTTTGCAAAACTGAAATTCTTCTTTATGAAAATTTAAAGTTTCAGCTCGAAACAACTGCATATACCCAATATATAAAACCAATTAAATCTTAAAGAGCCATTAACTACCTAATTAGGAAAGTCTATGGAGTTCTAAGGAGCCAGAGAGCCCCTCATTATGAAAAACAGGCTTAGAATAAGCAACACTTTTCTTCTCATTATTCAGAAAGTTCAATCAATTGAGAGCTGAGTATGTACAGTCAGGGAATGGAAAGAAACTGACTTTTCATCTTGCTTTAGGCAGCCGCATATGACAGCTCTAAAGCTAGAACAATGGTTACTTTAGGAACTTACAAGAAACTGAAATAACAGAGATTTTCAATAATGAAGAAATAAGGAGACATACAGAATCAATGTTCTTTAGAAAGTAGCATATCAAACATGGGAAAAAAACTTACATAATCCGTTCACGAGTATTACCCCAAAATGGTATAATGTTGTAATGCTTTAGAAAAGCCAGTAGAAAACAAAGACTATATATATATATATACACACACACACACTATATTTATATATGACATATAAGTATAAAACAAAGACTATATAGATTATATATTTATACATATATATAAATGTTGAGTAATGTACTATCTTTTTATGTGATTGGCTTTAAAGGTATTAATACCATGCATAAATTCAATGAGTCTTAAAATACAATTTACTGAAATATTTTTATTTCAGAAGTCTCTGACCTTTCCAGAATCTAGTATCTTCTGAAAGTCTTCCATTGTATTAGCCACAACCATATGAGTCTTAAGGTCTTCAGAAGCCCTACCAAACAAAATTAGAAAACAATACATAATTGTTCTTACAAATATGACAAAGTTTTATGAAACACATAAGCATAATTTAATGAAAAGATAACCTGGAAGTCAGAAGGACTCAATTTGAATCTCAAGTCTGTCACTCACAGTGACCATCAGTATATCAGAGTTACCTTATCATTGCACTATTGTGAGCCTTAAATGCATGGGAAATTTGTTAAGCACACAACAGGTGATCATAACTTTTGTTACTGCTGTTAAATCTCTAATGACTGACATTCTTTTCCTGGCATTAACACATTACCTATGGGAGTCTGTGTTATTTTTTAAACCTCCCTGGTCTTAAATATTTCCAGATTCAGAGGAAATATATATAAAAGATAAATATATATATATCTTACATCAATATATAAGTGCCCTCATATAAGATGCAGGCATTACCCTCTCTTCTGGTGCCTCTGCCTTGACTGCCTTGAGATCTGTGATTCTAAAAGACTCTCTCCATAGGTGAGGGTGGCCCTAAGGCCTTCCTCTATCCCTCATTCCCAATCCTAGTCAGGAGGTTCTCAGCCTTGGCTATATTATAATCCCCTGGGGGAGCTTTTAAAAGTATAGTTTCCAGGTCCTCTCCAGTCCAATTAAATTATTATCTCTAGGAAGGCACTGGTAGTTACTAGAGCTTCCCAGGTGCTGCAAATGTGTACCCAGCAGATGACAGTCAATACCTGAAGCCCTTGAATTTATATCTCATAAAAGCCTAGATCTAAATTAACCCAAATTAGTCCGGGGGACAGAAACTTCATTGTTGCAAACCTAGTAGGAAGCAGATGGCACTTAGAAAAATAACCATAATACAAGTAAAAAACCCAGAGAGTGGTGAATTAAGTAGCATGAGGGTTCAGAGAGAGAGAACAAATGCTTCCAACTGGGACAACCCCAAAAATTCCTTGGTAAAGATCTCAAAGGTGGTGGAAGATTTGGAGACAGAGACATAAGCAATTTTAAGAAACTACCTTGTGAAAAGGGTGACATGGATGTCTTCCAAAATAGCTTGGAGTTTAGTCTCTGCCTCATTTTCAGCAACTGTCAGCTTTTCTCCAGTATCTCGTCTGACAGCTACAAACTGACAGCTCTTCATATCACGTGGCCCAACTTCAAGTCTAATGGGAACTCCCTATAAGATAAAAAAGGCAGTTAAAATGATATATGAATGTCTCCAGTTGAATATACAGATGTAATTCATGGCCTATCTACAACAAATTATAAAAAACCCAAAAAACAAAGGCAAAGCCAAAAAACAAGAAAAAAAAAAAGACACAAAAAAACAGGTAATACTGCTGAGATACTATAAAAACCTACTCTAGTAAGAAGGTATAAACCTAACACAAAAAATCTACTGCCCTAGTGGTTCTGAGCTAAGGAAGTGCTTCATGGAGAAACACAGAGAGTAGTTTCTAGATCAGCATTCCCAACTTTTCTTACAAAATAGCATCCAGAAAATTTATTTGCACAGGAATGGGGTTAAACAAAGACTTTTTGAGGCTACAAGCCACTGAGGGGATCAGTACCATGACACATTTTTGACTCATTCCTGACACGGTGGTATTCTCTGGCTGACAAGTCCTCATTCTGGATACTCTATCTTTAGCATGCATTATGATCACCTGGAAGGATTGTTAATGCCCAGATTTCAGGGTCCCGCCTCCAGAGTCTTTTATTAGAGTAGGTTGGGGATGGGACCTGAGAATTTGTTTTTTTGTTTGTTTGAAGACAGAGTCTCACTCTGTTGACTAGACTAGAGTGCAGTGGCATGATCTTGGCTCACTATAACCTCTGCCTCCCAAGATCAATTGATTCTCATGCCTCAGCCTCCTGAGTAGCTGGGATTACGGGCACCTACCACTATACCTGGCTAATTTTTGTATTTTTAGTAGACACGAGGTTTCACCATGTTGACCAGGCTGGTGTTGAACACCTGACCTCAACTGATCTGCCCGCCTCAGCCTCCCAAATTGCTGGGATTATAGATGTGAGCCACTGTACTTGGCCAAGAGTTTATATTTCTAACAAGTTTCCAAGTGATGCTGACACTGCTGGTCCTAGGACTCCAGTTTAAGAACCACTCCCCTATACTCTTTGGTTTTTCCAAAGCAACTTAAGCATGGACTATATGCAAGTTTAAGACTTGGGAATGTTCAATCTTGTGAATGTGTATCCTGTAAGGGGATTAAAATCCTTAAGGATTAGGGAAACACCACATTTTTCGGGCCCAGAACCTTATTTGATAAATAGTAGATTTTAAATAATTTTTTTGAATGAATAATCCTCTAAAATTAACGGGATTTTCCTAAGTTAGGTGCTTCCATATACAATTTAGATGCCGGGTGGTACACCCAAAAAAATGCCATAGGAAACATTTTAAATATTACTCTAGAAGTCCTTATTTACCCCTAGGGAAGACTTATTTTACAAAATGAGATTTAAAAAAAAACACACACACACACACAATGGAACAAACTGTTGTATGCTAAATATGACATTATTTTATTGCTTTAGTTTATTTATCCAATATATTATACTGGATGTATTACATGCATTTGTAAGACACAGTGCTAAGTGCAATGAGATTTAAAAGATGAATAAGAAATACATCTTGTCCTCAAGAAGCTTCATGCTTTGTAGGGTAAATAAGGCACACATATAAACAACAAAAACTAATAAGAAAGTCAGCAGTGAGAGAATATTCCTCAGCTGGAAGAGAGAAGAAAAGTTACTGGAGAAGATAAAAATTAATAAGGAAATTATTCATCATAATTAAAGAACATTCTATAAAATAAGTGACCTATAGTTACAAAAATGCCTATGTCATAAATGACAATGAAAGTCTGAGGAACTACTTCTGATTAAAGAAAACTAAAAGGACATGACAGCAAAATGCAATAGGACTGGACCCTACACCGAAAAAGGAGAGAGCCATTGGTAGCCCACAGCAGGGTGTCTGAGCCTGAGTCAGGCGAGAGGGCATCTGCGCACGAGAACAACCTTGTATAGAGTGACAGAGCACACGAAGGATAAGGAGCACATTCATACAGAGGAGTGGGTGGCAATGGCAATGAGAGATTGGTGGCATACAGGGTGACTAATCTAATAAATTCATGTACTAAGGATAATTAGAGCTAGGTTTTTCATTGTCAGAAAAGGGAATTACGAGCACAAAATGGAGAAAAACTAGAATGCATCCTGTGGTGGTTTTTGCTGCTGTTGTTGTTGTTGTTTTTCCTGAGACGGAGCTTCACTCTTGTCGCCCAGGCAGGAGTGCAATGGTGCAATCTGGGCTCACTGCAACCTCCGCCTCCCAGGTACAAGCGATTCTCCTGCCTCAGCCTCCTGAGTAGCTGGGACTACAGATAGCCGCAACCAAGCCCAGCTAATTTTTGTATTTTTAGTAGAGACGGGGTTTCACCATGTTGGACAGGCTAGTGGCAAAATCCTAACCTCAGGTGATCCACCTGCCTCAGCCTCCCAAGGTGCTGGGATTATCGGCATGCGCCACCGCACCGGGTTCACCCTGTGGTTTTTTATTGGAATTTAAAGTATAGATATAAACTCTTAGTTTTCAACATATATAAATAGACATGGAAATATGGTGGTAAAAGTGTACATGTATCTGTATGTGTGTATGGACATCTACATATATATACATATTCAGTAGCTCCATCTACTGAGAAGGCCTGGGAGAAGTGATAGCTCAAAAGCAATGAGCATACCCAGCACTAAACACCATTCTCCACTCAAAAGAACCAGAGCTTCTTAGAGATATGGCAAATTCCTGGGCCAGGGTAGAAAAAGTACAAGATAAGCCTACAACATCTTGTGCCAAGCAGCAAGGAAGTTCTTAAAGAATGATGGAGAATGTCAAAAGGACACAAAAGCCAGCTTTAAGGGATCATAATGGTCAAACCGGAGACACTTTGGGCATCAAAACAAATAACATTAGTAGCAGATTCTGTAACCCAGTGCTTAATACTAGAAACCATGGATCCATAAAATATGAATTAGCTAATAGAAAGGCTAATAAGAAATGTGCTGTGTCAAGATCACGATAATCAACGAAAACCTGAGAAATGATTGCAGACTGAAAGAAACTAAAGATACATAATAACTACATACAACACATAGTTCTGAACTAGGTCCTTCTGCTATAAAGAAACACTAGTCAGACAGCTCCTGAAAGCTGAATGAGGGTCTAGAATTAGACTATAGTAATGTATGAACATTACTATACCGACTTGTGTTGTATTATGTAGGAGAATATGTTAGTTGTACTATGTTGGTTGTGCTGTGAATATGTAGGAGAGTATATCTGTAGGGTGATAGAGCATCAGGTTAGCATCTTATTTTCAAATGATTCAAGCAGGAAAAATTAATTATTTGTATTAGACTTGCTTTATTGTAAGTTTGTGGCTGTTGCATGATAAAAAAAAATTTACAACCCAGGTAGAAGAAATAGCACAAGCAAAGACATAGAGGTGGAAAAAACAGGCTGTCTGTGAAGAGAGAAAAGGGCATATGAAAGGGGATAATGAAAAGCGAAAGTTGGAAAGGTAATCTGAAGCCAAATCATGGAGGAGGCAAATATTTTGTTGATAGTTTTTTTCTAAAACTAGTTACAAATTTAACTGTAAAAAATGTGTGTTTTGCTTCAACAGCAACACAAAATTATCTTACTCCACATAGTAAAAAGAAAAGTAGTTAATTTACTCAGATTATTTTCCCCTTTATATTTTCATATTATAGGAAGGGGTACCAAAGAATTACAGGAGTTGCTGGGTTCTGGCCTCACAATCAAACCATATTACAGCTCATTTACTAATCTGAATAAGTTTCAAAATGTGCGTATACATCGCTCACACACTTTGGTCAATCGCTGTCAAAGAAATACAAATCCAGAGCTCCTGAAATATTTTTTCTTAGAAATTATTTGACTAAATGGAACTAAAATGGCATTAATCTAATACCTTCCACTAACACCTTCCACTAGATAGTGAACTCTCTTTCTCAATGTTCTTTAACTTGAGGCATCAAGTTTAGAACTTAGGTGCTTTATTTTCTTTCCTGAGGAATACAGACAATGAAGCTGTAGCAGACCCAACTCATACTAAGCATACCTCCCCAACATAGTATAGGCTCACTAGGGTACTAAAAGAAGAGTGACAAAGACAAAGCCAAGTCAGTTTAAGGATGAGAAATGAATAAAAGAGGAAAGGGTACAAAGAAGAATTCAGGAATGAATGTGGATGGTTTTTTTCTTTTTAATCCCGCTAGTACCCAGCAATAAATTTCTCCTTTAACATTTTATAGCCCAGGTTAAGTAGAAATTAGTTTAGAGAAACTGCTACTGGCATCACACAATAGCTATTTATAAGTAAGCAAAAAAGAGTGCAATTAAAAAGGAAATGACATGGAAAAAAAATTCATGTTTAGAAGAGCATGTAAAGAAGCTGGTATATTACATAAAAGAGAAACAATTATCAATATAATTACCATTCCTTGGCAAAGGAAATTTACCTCAGGGGCCATTTGAAACAAACAAGATGATAAATATTAGCAACTCTGGGAACCCTAGATGTATAAATACTTAATAATCCCAATATTGCTGAGCTTCCATAGTTTGAAAGCTTGCAGCTGCAATCTCAATACATTCTCTCATCCCATCGCCTATAATATCAGTTTACACAGTCTCGATTCCTAATTTCTAGATCCAGTAAGATTCCATCTTTCAGCGTAAGAAAAATTGTTAAATCCCAGAAGTTTATAAAACAAAATTAAGGGCACAGACAATCTATTAATGACAATGTGCAATAAATGAAAGTTATATTACAAACAATAAAGCAGAATGTAGACTGGCTTTAATAAACAAAATAAAAATCAACAAACTGGTATGAAATACTTGGTGTGAAAACTCAAGAACAAAATTAATCTCAGATGTTTCACTATTAGCTATAAAAAAGACAGCTAAGTGATGTCCATGCACCGTTATTCCGGTGATCTATGTAAATAACTTATTTATTGTATGAACTCCTGGCATAAGCATTTTAGTATACCAGCTATGTGAGGGAAATCATAAACAAGGGCTCAAGATCATTTTTATTCTAACAGCATAAAAATAAGCTTCCACCAAAACTATTTTAAATTTAGGTTTCACTATTACAAAGCTATGAACTGTGTCAGTGCTCAACAGTTTAAGTGAAGAAGAAAAAAAGCCCCCACTATCAAAATAGAGGAAAGTAATGAGAAACTTCAAGTTTTATAAAAACATGCAGAGGAAAATCTAAACTCAAATTGCAGATGTTGAGGGTAAAAGATACAACTGAGGAATTTACCTTGAGCTCCCAGTGATTGAATTTCCAACCTGGAGAATAATTATCTCGTAAATCAGCTCTAACGCGGATGTTAACATTGAGTAACCGCCTTCGATAATCATTGCATTTTGCAATCAGCGCTTCTTTGTCTTCTTCAGAAAGTGCATTGGTAATGCCACACGGAATAATCACCACCTAGAATTCAGCACAATGTCCCAAATTTATGCAAAGAAACAGATACAGAAGCTCTCATAAGTCGAAACCTACTAGTGGCTATTATTATTAACACAAATCAGCTGTGTGATTTCTAATCCATATATAATGTCTACTAATTACTTGCAAATCACTTACCCATATAAATGCATTTTCAGCTGACCTACTATATTTCATTTAATCTATTTTACACACACACACACACACATATATATATTTTTTACCCCAACCTCCCAAGTAGCTGGGACTATCAGTGCATGCCACCACACCTGGCTAATATTTTGTAGACTGGATTTTGCCATGTTGCCCAGGCTTAGTCTCAAACTCCTGGGCTCAAGCAATCTGCCTGCCTTGGCCTCCCACAGTGCTGGGATTACAGGCATGAGCCTGCATGCCCAGCTCATTTAACATATTATAAACCGTTTTTAAAAAATGACTTCTAAAAATGTTTATATAAGTAGCTTAAAAATTAAAAGAGTAAGAGACAATAAATAATGTAAATGATACACACAGTTACAAAACACTAGGATCCAGATTGCATTCCACATTGTTTTTATTATCAGAGAAATCTGCCTGAATGATATTCAGAAAATCATCCTTTCGAATTTCCTTTAGTAAATATGGCTTGTATTTTATAAAATGAATGATAAACAGGAATATTTTCCTTACCTGAACACATGCTACACGGGGTGGTAATACTAAACCCATGTTGTCTCCATGAACCATGGTCATAACACCAATAGTTCGAGTCGTCAGGCCCCAGGAGTTTTGATAGGCAAATTGCTTCTCTCCTGGTGTCTTTGGATCTTCAAAAACGATTTCAAACATTTTGGAAAAATTCTGCCCTAAATGATGTGATGTTCCTCCCTAAAGTAGAGAAAGATAAGCTTTATTTTTAATAAACTATTACGCCCTTGAAAATGATTACTGTAAGATCACATGCTTTAAAAATGGCACCAGACTTGTCTTTTCTCCCTTTTTTTACATTAAATAAGGTTTTTAATTATAAGCATAATTACCATAACAAGAGATTAAGATTAGTCAAAAAATACTATTTACAAGTATTTTGCTCTGGGCAGCTCCTTTTATAGCAGAAATTTTACCTACAACAGTTAAAAAGGAAATCATATTTTAGTAGTAATTCAGGATATGTATCATGACTTAACGAACCACGGAGACAGAGGAATGGGATAGATTTGCTTGAAATTATTACACAAAAGTACACTAAACATTTATTTTTTAAAAGAGTCTACTTCCGTGATGACAGAAGAAATTATTGGATCTGTCCATGGACTGTGCTTACAGTGACTTATGAATCCTATGTGGCAGTTTGATACCTGGATAGCTCTTCCACTGGCAGATATAAATGCTTCTATTGTAGTTGTATAGTCTCCTCCTGCAAATTTTTCCTTTTCCGTCTTTCTTCCTCTTACAACAGGAATTGCCAGGAGTTCTTCATATACCTGAGCATATAAGTCAAGTATCTGCAAGACCTGTAACATTTTAAATGTAAATGTGTTCAAATTTATTCATTAAGATCTATAAAACTGCACTACTTAAGACTAATTGTGTGGGAAAAGCAATTCAAACAATAAAAACTTCTTTTTATGAAAAGGTTAAAGCAGCCAGTGTGAATTTATTAAGAAAGATACTCAACGAAGCAATGTAAAAAGAAGTCAAATAACTTTTTAAAATGTATATATAAGTTTAGAATATAAGAGAAAATCAATGTTACGAAAGATACACAATATCAAAATGAAAATTTCCTGAAAAATAACTTTTTTTTTTTTTTGAGACGGAGTCTCGCTCTGTCGCCCAGGCGGGAGTGCAGTGGCCGGATCTCAGCTCACTGCAAGCTCCGCCTCCCGGGTTTACGCCATTCTCCTGCCTCAGCCTCCCGAGTAGCTGGGACTACAGGCGCCCGCCACCTCGCCCGGCTAGTTTTTTTTTTGTATTTTTTAGTAGAGACGGGGTTTCACCGTGCTAGCCAGGATGGTCTCGATCTCCTGACCTCGTGATCCGCCCGTCTCGGCCTCCCAAAGTGCTGGGATTACAGGCTTGAGCCACCACGCCCGGCCAATAACTTTTTATATACATTAAAGCCCAGAAGTATTTTCACCTAAAAATTTAAGAGCCTATTTCCCTTATTAATAACATTCCAATAAGCAGTTACTTAAATCCATGTACATTTGAATTACTTTGATTTTGCTTTTAACAGGTGTTACATACATTTTAAATAACAAAATTGCAGAGCCTGAACCAAAAAAATGGAACATAGTTAATATGGAAAATAACTTTTTATACCTCTTCCGCTGCCTCTTCCATGGTAGCAAAAGCACTGTGCCCTTCCTGCCAAAGAAATTCACGAGTACGTAGGAAAGGCTGAGGGTGCTTGAACTCCCAACGCTGGAAGAGGCAAGAAAACAATTTAGTCATTATAAAGAGCTTTTCAATTTTTTTTTGGAAACAGGATCTTGCTCTGTCCCTCAGGCTGGAGTGCAGTGGTGCAATCATGGCTCACTGAAACCCTCTGCCTCCCAGGCTCAAATGATCCTCCTACCTTAGCCTCCCAAGTAGCTGGGCTACAGGTGCACATCAACACACCTGGCTAATTTTTAGTAGAGATGTGGTTTTGCCATGTTGCCTAGGCTGGTCTCAAAATCCTGGGCTCAAGTGATCTGTCTGCTCAACCTCCCAAAGTGCTGGGATTATAAGCATGAGCCACCATGCCCAGTCACTTTCCAATTCTTATTACCATTTTATATAATAAGTAATCAAAAATCGCAATTTATCTTAAATACTTCAAAAATAGTTCCATACTCCCAATCCTTTGAAAATAAAAACAATATATATATATTTTTTAAAGAACATGAATAATAATAGAATATAAGAGGAAGTGAATACCTACCACCACATTGCACCACTGATTGAGCTTGATGGGCAGGTCTCTGTGTGACTGCACCCATTTTGCATATGCAGGATACATTACTGAAAGACATGGGAAAATAGAGACAGTCATTTAAGGCTTTATTTCTCCTTTAAGGCTGTAAGAGCTAAACCAGCAAGATAATTAGTAGGAATTAAAATGTAATAAATAAATTTGAAAAATAAAATGTATGTTTGTGTAAATATATTTCCAATGTTTATAATAAGTGAATAGTATTATCTATTTCATAAAGTGTATTACTCAAGGATACAAATCTAAAGTTGATCATATTTTACATTCTTCACAGAAGATTTTACATTCTTCATATAATAGTTAATGTACTTTGATGGTTTTCACGTTTGGTTTTTAAAAACATGAATAAAGGTCATGTCCTACGTTAAGCTCTCTGCATTCATTGACCTGTTCAATTCTCGCATTCAACCCATAAGTAAGTATCATAATCTCAGTTTTAAAGATGTGGAAAGCTGAGTTTATAGAAGCTAAACAATTTGCTGAATCCAGCAGTTATGTATGAGAAGCAGAATTAATTTATATCTATCTGATGCACCTATTCAGAGTATGAAAGCTCTTGCAATGAATTGCAAAGTGAAGATATCTGTGTTAGAATAGCCTTCTCATGATCTATAATTAGTAAACCAAAACAAACACAACTTTGCCAAATAGTCTCAGAGAAAAAAACTGGTATCACAATATTAATAATGTATTATACAAAAGTATCACTAGAAATATCAAATAAGAACAAACAATCCTGAACTCTACAGATGAATGATCACTTTGAAAGACGCTGTAAAGCCCAAAACCTCAACTTTTCCAACGGCATTATCATTTACCATATGTAATTTTAGAAAAATCATTTAATCTTTCAGAGACTTTTCTTTACCTGCAAAATGGAAATCACAATAACTGCCCCTGCCTTCCTCACAACACTGTTGTAAGAATAACACAAGATGATGTAGAAGTACTTAGCGACCTATGAACACCCTACATGAATGCAAATCTAAATGTATTATTAAAATTTAAAAATAATTATGGCATAAACATTTGTATTTGCAATATTATAATCAATTCCAACAATAAAAATAATTCTAAGAATAAAATTCCTTGAAAAGTCCTAAAAATTTACAGCATAAAAATGAGTATTTAAATTAAAAATCCTATAATTTAATGATAAAGAGCTCTGCAATGACTATTAGAGAACAAAACTCTAGACAACCTAAGTCTGCATTCAATCGTTATCAACACTCATGAAGTTTTGTATTGTCAACAGGGATTATACCTATCACAAAGCGAAAGCTGAGACTCAACTCTAGAAGCTGTCTCTATTGTTCATTGAGCATTCTCCTGCACTCTAAGGCCTGTTCTCACCTGTTTCACTAGTAGGACGAATGGCAATTGGTTCTGCCAACTCGGTTTTGCCAGATCTTGTAACCCAAGCAACCTAGTAAAAAAAAATCATTTTTCATACATTTTTTTTCAATAGCATTTTGGAGCAACAGTACAAATGCAGGCAAATTTCCTCTGTTTTAATTTTTGCTATATCAATTTAGGCAAGTTAAAATAGTTGCTGCTGTTCACTGTGAGGAAAGGTATGCACTTACTGACCTTCTAAATATTAAGTCAGTTAATTAATGTGACAAAATCATTACTTGCTATAAAGGTAGAAACAGAACTTTTTAACAAAAATGGCTTTACATTTTTCAAAATTGGTTGTTAAACTCAAAAGTTGAAAATACATTTTCAAGTTTGTCAGAGAACACTGCAAAAAAATAAAAAAGAAGCTCACTTACCTCCGGGGCAAAGTCAGCAATATGAGTCTTCTCTTTCTCTAATGCACCTTGAGACACAAACATGGGGAAGTAGCAGTTTTCAACACCAAGTTTCTTGATCCCAGCATCAAAAAAGTCCTTGATGGCTTCCCAAATGGCATAGGCCCAGGGACGAAGAATATAACAGCCACTTACGTCATGGTATTCAATCATTTCTGACTTTGTGATGACCTTTTTAAAAGAAAAATAGTCTTTAAAGCTTACATTCAACCAAAATTCTAGTGTAAGTGGCAAGAGTATGATAACCAAAATTCAAATCTGGAGGCTTCTACTGTTGATACATCCCCATAATGTGGGAGGTCATAATGGAAGTAAAACAGACCTGACTATACTGAAAAACAACATATAACAGGGTTCCAAACTCTCAATAAAGCCTGAATTCCACCGGGCATGGTGGCTTACACATGTAATCCCAGGACTTTGGGAAGCCGAGGTGGGTGGATTGCCTGAGGTCAGAAGTTCGAGACCAGCCTCAAATATGGTGAAACCCAGTCTCTACTAAAACTACAAAAAGTAGCCGGGCATAGTGGCGTGTGCTTGTAGTCCCAGCTACTCGGGAGGCTGAGGCAGGAGAATTGCTTGAACCCAGGAGGTGGAGGTTGCAGTGAGCCAAGATCACACCACTGCACACCAACCTAGGTGACAGAGTAACACTCCCATCTCAAAAAAAAAAAAAAATTGAATTCCAATCCTGTCTCTGCTCTCGACTATATCTTTGTGGCCTTGAATTAATCTCTTTACTTGAACATTAAAAAAAAAAAATCACTATCTCATGGTACTACTTTTCAATTCAGGACTTCATGTGAACATGTTGAAAAATAGTGTCATATTAAATGACTACAGTATGTATTAAAGGCATTATATAACATTATTACTATTGCCTTTGTGGTGTATTTTGGAATCTAAACATAAAGCAGCCATTGAGACTTAAAACATAAAAATCAACTGAATGCATACTCACCTGAGAATACCAATCAGCAAGATTTTCTTCTTTTTTTGCCTCAAGACCCAACCTGTAGATATGAAAAGTACAAGATAAATCTCTTCATTCAGCAACTGCTTTTAGGTCGAATGAAACCTCTAAAGTTCAAAATAGATTAGTTTTTCTTCAGTATGAGTTATTTCCATATTTGTAACTTCTCTATATTCATCCCCAAGATAATATTGTGTTTTCTTGTTTTGTTTTTAAGACAGGGTCTCACTCTGTCACCCAGGCTGGAGCGCAATGGTGTGATCCTGTCTCACCGCAACCTCGGACTCCTCAGCTCAAGAGATTCTCTCGCCTCAGCCTCCTGAGTAGCTAGGACTACAGGCGCATACAACATCTGGCTTATTTTTTTATTTTTATTTTTTGGTAGAGTCAGGGTCTCGCTATGTTGCCCAGGCCAGTCTTGAACTCTTGGCCTCATACAATCCTCCTGCTCCGGCCTCCCAGAATGCAGGGATTACAGGCATAAGCCACCATGCCTAGCCCCTAAGATAATGTTTTTAACCTAAAAAACAGTAGAAATGCCGGGCACAGTGTCTCACACCTGTAATCCCACCACTTTGGGAGGCCGAGGTGGGCAGATCACCTGAGGTTGGGAGTTTGAGACCAGCCTGACCAACATGGAGAAACCCTGTCTCTACTAAAATTACAAAATTAGACAGGCATGGTGGCACATGCCTGTAATCCCAGCTACTTGGGAGGCTGAGGCAGGAGAATGAATCGCTTGAACCAGGGAGGTAGAGGTTACGGTGAGCTGAGATTGCGTCATTGCACTCCACCCTGGGCAACAAGAGCAAAACTCCGTCTCAAAAAAAAACCAAAAAACAAAAAACAAACCCAAAAACAGCAGAGACATCTCTTAAAAAGTTGTGAGACATTATCCACAAAATCTAGGAAAGCCAAATGTAACAAAAGCTATGATTCTATGCTTCCATGCAGACATCTCTTTTACAAGGTTCTTTTTAAGGTAATGAATTTGTGATAGAGACAGAGCCTGTTCACACCTATTCTCCCACTAAAAAAGAAGAATCTTATGCCAGTTAAAATTATAGTAAGATCACCATTTCACTGAAAGTAAAACCTAAAAAGTAATAAAAACAATGGCTATAAATACACACATATATGTGTGTGTACTTATGTGTGCATATTAACCAAATTTATACAAGTTTTTCTTTTTCTGTTTTTGAAACAGTCTCACTCCATCACCCAGACTGGAGTGCACTGGTCCGATCTCAGCTCACTGCAACTTCCACCTCCCAGGTTTAAGTGATTCTTATGCCTCAGCACCCCTTCCCCCACCCGAGCAGCTGAAATTACAGGTGTGTGCCACCATGCCTGGTTAATTTTTTTGTAATTTTAATAGAGACGGAGCTTTGACATGTTGGCCAGGCTGGTCTCGAACTCCTGACCTCAACTGATCCGCCCACCCCAGCCTCCCAAAGTGCTGGCATTACAGGTGTGAACCACTGCGCCTGGCCTTAAGTTTTTCTTTTAACTAGAATAAAAGTTGCAGAGATAGACGCTTGTAAAATAAACTGGGTCTGTAATAAAAAATTATTTCAGACAATAATCATTTTTTTGAAATATCAACAATTATTCAGGATAGAGTATGGTCTCTTCTTGGAGTTTAGAAACAAGGTTTTACTGGCTAAAAATTTTAATGCATTTGCATTTGCATTCTCCATTGTTTCACTATGACATACCTCAATAAAATAACTCTATGAAACCTAGCACTTTCACAAGCACTAAGAAAGTAAAAGGTGAAAAGTTCTACACTCTCTTCTACCCTGCTATAACTCTGGCTATTCAGTTTAATAGTCAAAAAGAAAAATATCTGTTGCATTCTCTTGTTTAAGGAGACACTGTGTATATGATATGAGAGCTAAGAGGCAGCAAAATTTGATACTCAGCTAAACAAATTTAAAACCAAAGTATCTCAGTAACAGTTTTTTCTTCTTATTAAGCCATTAAGGAAAACCCATCATAAAGTTCACTCTAATTGTGGAAAGAGACAAAAAATTACAATCATGCGTCACTTAATAACATGAATATATTCTGAGAAATACGTTGTTAGGTGATTTCATCATTGTGCAAACATCATAGCTTGTTATACTTCAATGCCAACATCAAGTACCATATATCAGGTTTCTATACATGCTCTGTTATGATGTTAGGGACCAATGTCACATAAGTAGTCCACTGTTGATTGACACATCATTATGTGGTGTATGACTGCACATTATTCACACAGATTGGAAGATCCTTAAAGAGCCATCTATCCCACTGTTTTGTCTTTAGTCAGTTTTGTCTTATATTTAAACTATCAATTTTTAAATTGAGAATGAAGCTCTCACTTAGTCCCCATAAAAGATCTTCATTTGAAAAAAATCTGCTTAAGGTGCAAAACAATGTGTATAATTAGGCTACCAATTATGTTTAAAAAGGAGGAGAGAAAACATGTATGTATATTTGTGTGTGATATATATATATATATCTGTATTTACTTGAATAATAAATGAAAATCGCCAACAGACACAGAAGAAACTGTTAACAGTGGCTACCGATTGATTACGGTGGTGGGGAAAACTGGAAAGATGGGAAACACGCACAGGAACTTCTTATATTCTGAGATTCTTGAACCAAACAAATGGGTTACCTATTTTAAAAATTAAATGGAAGATTAATAAATGCTATCTGCTGACATTACAGTTTTAGCGTTCTCTAACTTAATGTGATAAACTAATCAAAATTTGTTTTAAAAAATATTAAGAGTTGAATTCATTCAAAGCTCTGCTTTGCTTCAAATGAAGTTTCTGCAATTCATTACCTGGTCTGTTTCTTAGGGCCCTGCCCTTCTCCTGCTCCACTTGATGACAGTCCACCTCCTTGGTTTTTAGAAGGGTCTTTCCTTTGGCCATCATTTTGTTTCTGAGGCTTATTCTGCTTTTCAGATTTATTTTCTTTTTCTTTCTTCTTCTTATCTTTGTCCTCAGCTCCAGTGGCTGACACAGGCTTATACTCTACTCCTATCAAAGACTTGTATTGTGCCTTTAGCTGAAGGAGTTCTTGTACAGCTATATCTATTTGATCCTTTAGTTTAACAAAAGAGGAAAAAGAAAAGACAGTATTTAATTCAAGTCATTGTCTAAGCACACTTAAATACAATGCTCAAAGCTTTCTTTTATCCCCCAACATCAGATGGGTAATGTGCCCAGGTGGTAATAAGGTTTGAGGGAGGCATATCTCACATATGAGTGTGAAAACCCAATCATCACACTTAGGAACTACAAAAGGATCTGTCCAAAGTTTAAAAGCAGATTTGCAAACACAATTAAAGACAGGGATTTGGGGACAGAAGGGTTTGGGGTAGGTGTTACACCAACTATTGAAATTATAAAGATTATTATAAACAGGGATAGAATTGTGCAAACTGTGACTGGAAAATAGCATGGTCTATAACTGCACTATCCAAATAGTAGTCATGTGGTTCATTTAAAGTAAATAAAATTAAAAATTCACTTCCTAAGTCACCATAATCGCATTTCAAATGCTCATGTGGCTAATGACTACTGTATTAGACAATACTGTTATAGAATATTTCCATCACTGCAGAAAGTTCTACTAGAAAGCACTGGTACCTAACATGTATTCCATAGGAATCTAAGTTAAAAGCCATTAAATTACATAAGTTGAACATTTCACAATTATAAAGATGAGATAATGATTATCAAGTTCTAATAAAGTTAAATTTCAAAACTACAATGACTGTCTTCCACTCATGTGAATCTGTACAAAAAAATCTACTCCTAAAAAGATAACAGAATTAGCACAGACTACTAAGAGCTCAAAATAAAACCTACTATTTCAGTTTGACAGAGCTTTAGGAGAAAGAATGAAAAACAAGGTAAATATTAAGGGCCTTCAATGGGTGAGCACTGTGCTAGGGTCTAGGTCACTATTCTGGATCTTACAGATTGGAGGGAAACAACTTAACAATTAAAATACAGTCTGTTTAAGTACTATGTCAGTGATGGGCTGTGTCATATGAAAACATCCAGTCAAATCTAGTTGGGGTAAGAAACAATCAACAAAGAAAGTTTCTCTAAAAGGCAAGGTAGGAGAATTGAGAATTGAAATATGAGTAGAAGTTAGCTAGATTTGATGGGGCAGAAAACACTTGAGGCAAAGAAAATACTCTGAAATGTAAAAAACAAAAACACATAAACAAAATAACCCACTAACCTTAGGGGCTTTTTCAGTTTTAAGTTTCCGAACTACTTCTCCTTGAGAAGCTACTTTGTCAAAAAGTAATTTGGCTTCTGGTGTTTCTAAACCAGCAGGTTCAGAATTTCTGGTTGGGCTTGAATCTGAACTTTGAGATAATGGGGGCTGACCAGGTATGTACTCCTTCCCAGTTTTTTCTTTATATTGAGCTTTCAGGGACAGTAAGCATTCTACAGCTTCATTTATTTTAGCCTAAAACAAAAGAGAGATAGAGATATTTATAAAACTTTGGAAATTTCTGGAAATTTCAATGCCATTTAAAAATTTTTAATTATCAAAAAATCATTCCCATAAATTAATCATGGGGAAACCTACGTTAAATCATCAGCCTAAAATAAGAGATAAAGCTAAAGAAAAATTAAAAACATCGATTATCTATAAGCCAAAGAAATAAACAAAAATACAGTTCAACATACAACAGTGTAACTTTCTATTTTACGTAAGTCAACAGACAAATAATAGAACATCTAAGTAAACTGTCAGTGTCTAGACCTGGGTCTATAAATAGTGAAGTCAGAATTTACAAAATCAGAATAAAGATCAGATCAATGGCTTTGCCTATACAAACCTTATTTTCCACTGCTTATTAAACAGAAATTAAAGACAATTTCGGGAAAAAAGGAAGTTTGGGTCCAACTAACGAATAGTTACATCAGTTTCACAAATTGACAATGAGATGAGAAAGCATGTTGAAGTTTTTAGACACTTACCTATATATTTTAATCTCTGATACTTTAACATAATAATAAAAAAGAATGATACACTCAGCCCAACCGAGACACTTGTGACTCTCTAGCAGAGAATGACGGCAACACAGGCAAAGGACCCAAGCTGGACAC
This sequence comes from Papio anubis, assembly GCF_008728515.1. Classification (NCBI taxonomy): domain Eukaryota; kingdom Metazoa; phylum Chordata; class Mammalia; order Primates; family Cercopithecidae; genus Papio; species Papio anubis. The sequence goes on along the minus strand of NC_044976.1, from coordinate 141,819,372 downwards.
CTTACCTGAAATGGTGCTACTATCTCACTACAAACTAGTGTACCACTGGGAACCTCGAGGTATCAATCAAAATAGATAGGAAAAGTGTCTCCAAATCACCCTATCCAATCTTTACTGCTACTTTCTAATAATGCTCCAGATAGCTAAATGAAACCAGGCAGAAGCCATGAAGAATACTCAAATGGGGGTCAGAGGAATGCAGGATACCAATGGTATACCTTCAAAAAATTTGCATCTATGAGGCAGCAAAGCACACTTCCTTGTCCAGCTACTTTATAACGTCTTCTGCCATTAGAGCGTCACACCAGGCACCACATAAAGGTAGTAAAATTAAGAGAAAACGTACAAAGAGAAGATGAGAGTAAACTGTCTGATTTGTACTCTTGATTTGTCTCTGGTTTATTCTGTTTTTAGGAAAGAGTTTTCACAGCAGAAACTACTTTATCTTAAGAAAAAGGGCCAAGCTGGCCGGGCGCGGTAGCTCAAGCCTGTAATCCCTGCACTTCGGGAGGCCGAGACAGGCGGATCACAAGGTCAGGAGATCGAGACCATCTTGGCTAACACGGTGAAACCCCGTCTCTACTAAAAAATACAAAAAAAAAAAAAACTAGCCGGGCGAGGTGGCGGGCGCCTGTAGTCCCAGCTACTGGGGAGGCTGAGGCAGGAGAATGGCATAAACCCAGGAGGCGGAGCTTGCAGTGAGCTGAGATCCGGCCACTGCACTCCAGTCTGGGCTACAGAGCGAGACTCCGTCTCAAAAAAAAAAAAAAAAAGAAAAAGAAAAAGGGCCAAGTTAATCAGACATACGAGAATCAAGGGGGAAAAAAGGGCAATTTCCACCAGCTAAAATAAAAATGGAAAAGAAGGAACTTCCCTGCAACTATTTCTAGAAAAAGACGACCATCTGAAAGAAACTCCACTTTACACTATAAGCAGGTATTCATTAGAGCTTAAAGTCAGATGGCACACTTCTCACACAGAAAAAAAAAAAAACCCGTTTGCCAAGATTATATTGAAACATTATAAAGGAGAAAATTAAGATGAGCAAACCACTCTGTTACTGAATGAAATACTCTTAATAAAGCTATATATTCATACATTTCCCCTCCCATTGGGAAATGGAATATTTTAGATAACTAAGTAAATTGCTCAGGTTATTTTTCCAAAAAGAGTGAAATTATACTAATCACCACCATGCAATCTTCCCTGATGATTCAGAAGGTATCTAAAGATTCTTGACTTTGAATTATAATATGAAAAGTATCATTATCATTTTATGGCATATTTAGTCTGTGCCAGACACTATACTAAATGCTGTACAAGGTATATTATTTAACTCTCAAAACAACCCTTACAGAAGTTAAGTTTAGAAAGATTAAATTCCTTCCCCAGAGTTACACAATAAGTAGTAGAGCTAGTATTTGAATCTCGGGTTTATTCCAGAGGCTGTGATCTTGACCACTACGGTTTGCTTAGCGTTACAGAAAACAATGATCTAAATGTGCACTTTATTCCTACTAACGTGCTATGAAAACTGCTTTTTGAAAGAGATCTTTGAATAGTACTCTGAATTTGTCTCTTAGAATATACAATGAAGAACTGATGGGTGGAGGACAAATTATCTCTTAATACTAGTTTTCTGGATTAAAAGACATTTACAAAGAGAAACTGGGTGGTATACTATTATTTAGTACAATATCATACAACAGCAGAAGCTGAAAGAGCATTGCTAGTAGAATTTAAGTTGTTAGTGGACAAAGACTGTTTTAAACTTACCTAACGTATGCCAATACAAACAGAAAAGGTTTTCAGCAAATAACTGCTGATGTGGATTAATGAGAAAAAGAAACAACCTACACAAAAGACTTTGGTAAAGGTTTAAGATGGGAATTTGAAATAACTAAAAGTGATGCTAATATTATGACTAAAAACTGGAAAGTTAAATAAAATGGAGAAAATGGACAAACTTCTGATTACATTCGGAATGAGTACTCAAACAGCTATTTTTTCAGCAGCCACTAGATGTAAACGTTTCTCCAGGGGGAAAGGAGTGAACTTTTAAAAACAAAAAACAAACAAAAAAACCTGGAATGTTATCCATTTGAAATAATAGAACCTTTCAAAATAGCCTGGGTATCTCGATTCTAAATGCAAAAACTTTTCTCAAAAATACTTTTATCAAACTTGTTTTTTTCCAACTTTATTACCAGTCACTCACTTTTGCTCCTTACTGGCGTATCTAAGAGAACTATATCTACACACATCAGTAATGATGACTCCTGAAAGCAGAGATTCTCACTTGGTGGGGAGGGGGATGAATGAGTGGTAATCAGAACAGAAAATCCTTCCAAGTAAGTGAGGGAAGAGAGTGATGATGCTTGTACAATATTTTTTAAAGTCTGCTAGGAGATTTAGTAAACTAAAAGTTCACAGGTTTCAAAGAAAGACATTTTAAGAAAATAATTAACCGATCATGTGTAGCTTAAATACCTACACCTGTAAGGAATAACCAATTACTGAAACATGATTCTAGGAGCCAATACAGCATAGGGTAGACCCCAGATCTTGATGTCAAACCTAAATTAGAACACAACACCTGTTCTCCTGCTGATCAACTAGGCTGATTCGTTTACCTAAATCACAATGTACCTGCTACTTTTCTCTAATACAGATCAATTAACACAAATTCTGAAGATTTTCCAGAAGATCCCCAAGCTGATATAAGTCTTGTGAAGTATCCTGAACCACAATCCGATGTAAGATGCATTTATATTTGTTTAGATCAAAATCAATTTTGCATTAAGTACTAAATACAGATATAGCTGGAATTCACTACACACGTTACAAACAACATCAAGAAAAAGATAGGCTTTTTTCTTATTTCCTTCCCTGCAACATTTATATTTGGCCTGAGACATCTTAAAGCTATTTGGGGCGAGAGTGCAGGGTGGCAGTTTCCTAGAACAACCTGCTTAATGGACAAAGGGGTACAGTGATGTATGTCCTTTCCTGATAAATTGTGATTTAGGTTTTAAAAAACAGTAACATTGGTGTAAAAAATAAAAGAGCAAAGATTGCAAGATGAATTATTGGGGACATAAAATACAAGGTGCCATGAATTAAAATGCTGCAACTACAGAAGCAAATGGTGATTCAACCCCCCTCCACATAGACTGCGTATGGCATAAAGAGAGAACATTAGTGACAAAACAGTTGTGAATTATTTTTATTTAATAATCATTTGATTTTGTTGTTACTTGATTTTTAAACAACTGTTAACTATAATGGTTCTCAAAACTCTTTCTTCCGAAAGAGCTACATAATAAATATTTAGGCTATGTGAGTCTCGGTTGCAACCATTCAACTCTTTAACTGTAGCATGAAAACAACCATAGACAATACGTAAACTAATGACTGTGTCTGTATTCCAATAAAATTTCATTTACAGGCTGGGCGCAGTGGCTCACACCTGTAATCCCAGCACTTTGGGAGGCCAAGGCGGGTGGATCACCTGAGGTCAGGAGTTCGAGACCAGCCTGACTAACATGGTAAAACCCCATCTCTACTAAAAACAAACTACAAAATTAGCCAGGCGTCGTGGTGTGCACCTGTAATCCCAGCTACTTGGGAGGCTGAGGCAGGAGAATTGCTTGAACCCGGGAGGAGGAAGTTGCAGTGAGCCGAGATCTCACCATTGCACTCCAGCCTGGGCAACACAGTGAGACTCCGTCTCAAAAAAAAAAAAAAAAAAATTCATTTACAAGGAACAGGTATACAGCCAGACCCAGCAGCTCAGGCCTGTAATCCCAACACTTTGGGAGGTCAAGAAGGGAGGATGGCTTGAGTACAGAAGTTCAAGACCAGTCCTGTTAACACGTTGAAACCCCATCTCTACAAGCAATACAAAAATTAGCCAGGCCTAGTGGCATGTGTTTGAACTTCCAGCTACTTAGGAGACTGAGATGGGAGGATTGCTTGGGAGGGTGAGGCTGCAGTGAGCCATGATTGAGTCACTGCACTCCAGCCTGGGCAACAGAGCAAGACCCTGTCAAAAAAAAAAGAAAAAGAAAAAGAAAAGAAATTTGTTTTAAAGTGGCTTTAATTTTTAAAGTAACTTAATATTAAATGTTATTATATCTTTGGTGTATTCTCTGTTATGCACCTCACACTATATCAACTTGATCCATTATTTTATGCAGCAACCCACTGAGCAGGGGAAAAAGAGTAAGAGGAGCAAAAGATGGTAGACTTGATGGACTTCAAGTTTTTATTACTTGCTCGTCTTTTTGCTTATACTTTGCCTTTATGCTTAAAAGTTATTTCATAGAAGCATCTATCTGATCCTGAAGCAGGAAAGAGAAGATTAAAAACAAAACAAAACAAAAAACAGAGCAAGAAAAGTCTAGTTGAAGCTGGTAACCTAAAACTTCAGCTGGTCACCTTCCTTACCTTTTAACATGACACAGTAAAATAACCACCTTTGTAGAAAACTGAATGGTTAAGAGGCTTAGGCAAATTATTAATGCAAAACAAGCACAGACTTGCTAAATAATGATAAACTAGTAAAACTATAACTCTCTAGCGCTTTCAATGGAATGCCCCACTGTCACCACCTCTCAAGGTAAATAACATGGGAATCAGTCAGTACTTTAATCTAAGCTTTGTAAATTTCAGGAAGTTACTTTCATATTCAGTTTCTCCTCTGTTGCTAAAACAGGCAAATAGAAAAAGTAGCATTCTTTGAATATTTTTGTACATGGCTCTTGGGAAGACTAAAAAGTGTATGGTACATAGTGCCAGATGCAGGCTAAATGCTAGTGCCATTCCTAATAACTGGGTTCATTCTTTAGAAGAGAAGAAACATTTACTATTACTAGCATTCAGAGAAAAAATACATGTAGTACAACAGGTCCTTGAAGAACATTGTTTTGCTTGATGTCATTTCATCATAACTTTGAAGAGGAAAAAAACGTTGACTCCCAGCCAGAGCCACTGTCTGTGTGGAACATGTGCATTCTCCCCATGTCTGCGTGAGTTTTCTCTGGGAACTCCAGTTTCATTCCATATCCCAAAGCTGCACACATTAGGTGAACTGGTGAGTCTAAATGCTCCCGGTCTGAGTCTCGGTGTGTGTGAGTGTGCCCTGCAATGGAATGATGTCTTATCCAGGGCTGGTTCCTGCCTTGAGTCCTGAGCTGGCCACCCAAAACCCTGAACTGGAATAACTGAGTAAATAATTATCTTACTTGTCGTTATTAATCTTTCTTAAATGTATATACAGCTCACATTTGTTTCCATTAGAAGTGTTGGGTCTTTATTTAAGGGTCTGTGTAATGCAAAAATAATAATTTTAAAAAGAAAAAGAAGACAAAATATTACAAAAGAAAAAATGAAGACAACAACAACAATAATAAAACACAAGAAGTTTGTGTAATGTGATGTTTTTGGGATCAGAAATATGCCAAGGTAACTTAATTCTTGTTTATCTCAATTAGCCTATTGTTGTTACACATCATTTTGCTTAAAGTCTCAGTTTCCAAGAACCTATGAACAACATTAAGACTTAATATATTTTGAAACACAGATATGGTATAAAGTAGGCAGCATTCAATAAATGTAAGTCAGACTAAACTGAAGTCAGATTTATTTCAGTATCACATTTATTGGTATTTAAATACCTAATAAATTACCTACCCAATTACCAAAGAAATTTAGATCTTTTTACCTTAAGCTGACTTTTCATAACCTTAACAGTGTTATTTTATGAAAGCATGATGTAACCCATTAACCCAAAAGGATGGGTGATGGATTCATAGTTGACTGTTACTCCAAGTATAATGGTTTCTGCTGTTACTATTCCACCCATAATTAAGCTGACAAAAATTGTCACATAATCTCAATATATTCTACTTACAACGAAGAAATTTGAAGACCAAAGCCCTTCCCTTCAAATTACACCTAGAGAGGAGTACATATTTAGTTTCCAGCAGATACAGTGCAAAATGCTCCCAACCTCCCCATGAGGTAGGAAACATCGGGAATTTATATCCTAAACTCATACATCCAGCAGCATTTATTCCTCGAAGCAAAGCTGTTTTAGATAATCATGGTTCTTCGGGATCTCAACAGGCTATTTAGGTTGGTGCAGAGTAACTGTGGTTTTTGCCATTAAAAGTAATGGTAAGAACCGCAATTACTTTTGCACCAACCTAATAAAGGCTTTCTCACAGTTCACGATGGAGTGACAGAAAAACATTAACTCCTGGGAGAAGACCTCAAAATGTGAGGTCAAATATTCATGATTGAAAGTATCTTAGGTGGCAGGGTTTCATGTCAGATGCTAGCCACTTATTGATGAGGTGAGGAACTTACTGAATTCTCCAGCCTGAGCCTAGGACCCTGACAGGACAACAGATCTGACATTTTAGAACAAATCCCCTTCCTGCCACATAAGTCAAGCCTCGTGGTGTACCATACCTCTCTGTGTATGTGCCACAGTCTAAATTCTACAATTTTTTGCAGCTCATCAGGGGCTGAATTGTTTCTTGTTGCAGTACTATTTATCCGATCACATCTTAGAACTATGCTGCTGTTTGAATAGGACTACCTACCTTCATTATTAAATATGATCTTTCACAGTCTATACAGATGCCATTCCCTTTGTCTCTTACTTACATCAAGTAAGTCCATTTCACACTAGGTGCCACACCCACTTGGCTAAATGTTTTGCCTAAGGACATACTGAAACAAGAATATAATTTATACTTCAGTCAAAATTTCATATAATTTGAAGGCCCTGCTATGAAAAGTTGGAAATAATCACAGGTCAAAAACCTCTTGACAATCCATTTGTTATTCCCTGAATACACCTTGTACCTTCTGACCTCTACCTCTGCTGGTACTGTCTTCTACACCAGGAGTTCTCAAAGCATGGTGGTCCCTGGGACAGCAGCATCAGCATCACCTGAGAAACTTTCTAGAAATGTGTATTTTCCACATGCTCTGAATCTACTGAAGAAGAAAGTCAAGGGGCAGAGCCCAGCAATCCATGTTTTAGCAAGCCAGTAATTCTGGTGCACAGTAAAGCTTGAGAACATGGTTCCACACTTAAGCGTGCCTTGTTCTGATCTTTGTTCCCCCATAATGGCTGATTCTACTTCAGGATGATTTTAAATATCCTTTATAAATTGTTTCCACCTTTGTTGCCACTTAAAAACACAAACCCTTCACATAGCAACTTATACATATCACAAAGGATTACAGTCACATCACACAAGAGTACAGTGAGTCTGTACGTTTCCTTCCCCAGTAAGCCACGCCTCAACTAGATTATGAGCTTCTTACATATATTTTCGGTCTGACACATAGCAGATATCAATTAATGTTGATTATTACATCAAAATATGAGCAGTCTATGTTTTATAAGAAGATGAGACTACCCTAAGCAGTTTGAATTCACACACTTAGTGAAAATGTGGTCTTGACTTTCTCTAACATACTGACCTTAGGGGCTTTTTCAGCTTTTAGCTTACGAACCACCTCCCCTTGTGCAGCAACTTGATCATACAGGGATTTACTTTCCAGAATACTTGCTGACGAATTAGAAGAAATATTCTGTCCTATTTCAGCAGGAGGGTTTCCAGGTTTATATTCCTGGCCAGTTTTCTCCTTATATTCAGCTTTCAAAGACAAAAGCTGTTTTACAGCTGCATCTATATCTTCCTTTGGTGCTTTCTTGGCTTTTAATTCACGAACCACATCTCCTTGAACAGCCACTCTATTGTAAAGGACCAAGGAATCCTCAGATGTAGTACAATTATTATTCAGAGAAGGTGTTGGTCTTTCCTTAAAAGGAGCCGAGGTCTACCAAGAGAGAAAATCAAAAGTAAAATAATTAATTCATATTAAATGTTTTCCCACAAAATTATTTCAAACTGATTGTTTTATAATGTTTCCAATTTAAAACAAAAACTTTAAACTTCAATCCCTTAAAAAGCTTAAATGAATAATCTCATTCCAAAGTATTTATCCTAATGAAAAATGACAGGAGTAAACAAAGATAGAGGTACACTGGAGCATTTTTACTATAGTAAAAACCTGAAAATGCCCTAAATCTTTGTCATTAGGGGACTAAAGAAATTATAACATATCCATCAGGTCTGAGAATAAATCACTGCTCTACCATATACTCACTGTGCAACTCTGAGTTAGTTATTTAAGCTGTTTCCTTACTATAAAAGGGGGATAACCATATTTAACCCATCAAGTTGATGGGAAAATAAAAAGTAATCTGTGTAAAGCTGTTAGTCACAAAGGCTGAGAAAAAGTGAGTATCAATAAGCATTAGCTATCACTATTAATTTTTTAAGAGATTAAATATAGCTAGATTGTTGATAAGGCAACAGCTCCATGAAATTCTGTGATATAATTGTAACTCATCATTGTGGAACAGTTTCATTTGTGTAAAATTATAAGTTTACAGGTATATATTTGTATATAAGTAAATGCAACAAATCTAGAGCTATGTTCACTAAAATCAACCGTGAAGAGTGAATATACTACTTTTTGCATGCTTTCTGCTGCCTACACTGCATTCTTCCCTACTGAAACCTTTCTAACATTAAAACCCAGCTCACATTATACCTTCCTTACACCTTTTTCCTTTAAATGATCTGCCACTTAATTTTTCAGAATAATCTTACCCATATTCACAGAGTCTTATGTACAAATTTCAAAAATTTTCATCTCTATTCCAGAATTCTGACCTGCTCCCAGACCCAGCATTTTCAATGTCTTCAAGACATCTTTACCTAAACACCTAACAGGCATCTCAAGCTGTATCACAGTTGCATTTCACACAGGGGTTAGGCTCTCAAGTGGGCATGTCAGTAAAAAAAACCATCACTCAAAATTTCCCCCCATAATTCCTTAAATCACTCATAGTATTTTTAGTGAGGTTCTATATATACACTCATAAACTCTAATATGCACATATAAATGCATATTATACATTAAAGAAAGAATACAAATCATTAGCCACCCTATATCAAAAAAATATATTTGTTCAGCAACCTTTTTTTTTGTTTGTTTGAGACAGAGTCTCGCTCTGTCGCCAGACTGGAGTCCAGCGGCGTGATCTCAGCTCACTGCAATCTCTGCCTCCTGGATTCAAGCTATTATCATGCCTCAACCTCCAGAGTAGCAGGGATTACAGGCCTGCACTACCACACCCAGCTACTGTTTGTATTTTTAGTAGAGACGGGGTTTCACCATGTTGGCCAGGATGGTCTCAATCTCCTGGCCTCGTGATCTGTCTGCCATGGCCTCCCAAAGTGCTGGGATTACAGACTTGAGCCACCGCACCGGGCCTGTTCTGCTACATTTAATTTGCAACATAAATCATCACAATCATGGTTAGTAAATAGGGGAACATATAAGTGAAACACACACACACACACAAACACTGCCTTGTATGTGATTTTTCCCAATGTATTCAAGTTTTATGTCAAATAAAGAAGCATGCAGGAACAAGCTTTTCATAATTAAAGAGAAAACTTTAGAAATACATTGACAATCTGAAGAAAAACCCAAAAACCTTTTGTGTAAGTGCCTTCCTTTAATGAGGATGGTGCTTAAAAAACGTTTTTTACCGTCACATTAAGCCATCTGATGAAACAGTACATGGGAATGGAAACTTCAAAGACATATTCTCATCTGCTAAAGCTTAAAAATAAAAACAAACCCCAAAAAACTGACAAAGCAGGCAATACCCTGGATGAGAATTTAATTTTGATAGTATCAGCCTCTGTTGGAGACAAATATCCTCAAAGATCTACACATCACAGGGAAAAGCATTATTATTCTTCAGGTTTAAAGCTGCAAAGTATCTCTGACTGCAGTACTGGGTATAAGTGCCAGTCAACTGTACCTGAATTTTGAATTTCTATTCAAAAGTGTGCAGGTTTCAAAGCATGTCCACACTTCTTTTTTACTTTCCTCCCACCAAGAAGGGGGGTGTCTGTGCACTCTCCTGAATCTGAGCAAGCTTGTTACTGATTTGAGCAACAGAGTATAGCAGAAATGATGCTACGTGAGACTTCCGAGGCTAAATCATAAAATGGAATGCTCCTTTTACCTCATCTACCGGACACTTACTTTTGGAGGCCTTAAATGACAGGTAAGAAATCTTATTACCCTGACACTGCCATGCTAGAGAAGCCACTTGCAGCTATTCCAGTCAACTATTCCACCTGAGCTCCCAGCCAACACCAGTATCAACTTGGCATCCAGGTGAGGAAACAATTTTAGAATCCAGCCCAGGCCAGGCGCGATGGCTCATGCCTGTGATCCTAGCACTTTGGGAGGCCGAGGTCGGTGGATCACCTGAGGTCAGGAGTTCAAGACCAGCCTGGCCAACACGGTGAAATCCCATCTCTACTAAAAATACAAAAAAAATTAGCTGAGCATGGTGGTGCATGCCTGTAGTCTGAGCTACTTGGGAGGCTGAGGCAGGAAAATCGCTTGAACCCGGGAGGTGGAGGTTACACTGAGCCGAGATCATACCACTGCACTCCAGTCTGGGCAATAGAGTGATACTCCACCTCAAAAACAATAAAATAAAATAAAAACAGAATACAGCCCAGTTGAGTCTTTGACAGCCCAGTTGAGTCTTTGATGACTGCTACCCAGCCACCATCTGACTGAAACCATATGATATACACAGGTTTTCGTGGTTTGCCTCAACTCTGTTTTTCTTGATAAATCAGCTGTTATTTTTAGTATGCGATTTTGCAGAACATGAAGTTTTTCAAGAACACATATTAATTTATAGCATAATATCAGTTATCTTTCTAGGATATGTAAAAAATGAGAGGCACAGGTGGGAACTGGGACCAATGAGGGAAGGGCAATCAAATTTCCCATCTCATGCTTACTCCATGAGTTATTCAATAATACATAGCAGCAATTTTCAAGGTGTGGTTCACAGATCCTAAGGGGTATATAAAACCCTTTTAAAGGTGATCTGCAAGGTCACAGCTATTTTCACTATATTAAGATATATTTTGTCTTTTTCGCTCTCATTTTCTTATGACTGTTCATGCAGGTTTTTAGAAGCTTTTTGTTGTTATCTTTACCTTAGAAGGTTTAAGTCAGATATTAAAGAGATCTGCAAAAATTTAAAGCCATACCACTCAAACTAAAAGTTTTATTTTGGAAAATTTTTTTTAATAAAAACTTTTTTTATGTTAACATGTAACTGGATTTATTATTTTTACATGAATTAAATCCTTTTAAAACTTCTCAATTTTTAGTATGATAAATACTGATAAATATAACCCACATAAACAAATAATTTTTAAGAATATAAGGGAGTCTGGCCAGGCACGGTGACTCATGCCTGTAATTCCAGCACTCTGGGAGGCCAAGGTGGGCAGATCATCTGAGGTCAGGCAGTTTGAGACCAGCCAGGCCAACAGGGCAAAACCCTGTCTCTACTAAAAATACAAAAATTAGCCAGGCGTCATGGTGCACACTTGTAATCCCAGCTGCTCAGGAGGCTGAGGCATGAGAATTGCTTGAATCTGGGAGGCGGAGGTTGCAGTGAGCCCAGATCGCACCACAGCACTCCAGCCTTGGGCAACAGAGCGAGATTTTCAAATCTTATATGAAAGGATAACAACAAAATGCAAAGAGCAGATTTAATTGTCTACTTCAGTCTCCACAGTAAGAAAGATAATCATTTGTAAAGAAATATATTCTAAACTCTGGTATAGAAAGACCATTTATTTTTATAGACATATCTGTAAAAGTCATTACCTACCTCATTTTTTGTGGCTTCTACTTTGGTCTTTTCCTTTGACCCTGATGTTGGCATTTCCTTTGTGTGTCCATCAGGAATATATATCAAAACGCATGGGGCTTCTTTGCAACTATATGGGCTAAAAAGAAAATAAAGGGACAAAATAGTTCATCTGAACAAAATTATGTGAACAGCAATAAACACTGAATTCCTAGATAAATTCAATGGCACTAAGTTAATGCTTTTCTTTCTTTTTTGAGACAGTCTCACTCTGTTGCCCAGGCTGGAGTGTGGTGATGTGATCTAAGCTCATTGCAACTTCCACCTCCTGCGTTCAAGTGATTTTCCTGTCTCAGCCTCCAAGTAGCTGGGATTACAGGCACACGCTACCACACTAATTTTTGTATTTTTAGTAGAGACGGGGTTTCACCACGTTGGTCAGCCCGGTCTTGAACTCCTAACCTCAAGTGATCCGGCCACCTCAGCCTCCCAAAGTGCTGGGATAACAGGTGTGAGCCACAGAGCCTGTCCAGTTAATGCTTTTTGAAGTATAAAACAGTCCATTCTCTTATTCAAATCAGAGGCTCTTCAGAGAATTTCTACAAACAACAAATGCAAAAATAAAAATTGACAGTCCTGGCCGGGTGCGGTGGCTCACCCCTGTAATCCTGGCACTTTGAGGTGGCCTGCCTGAGCTTAGGAATTTGAGACCAGCCTGGGCAAGACAGTGAAATCCCATCTCTACTAAAATACAAAAAATTAGCTAGGCGGGCGCCTGTAGTCCCAGCTACTCGGGAGGCTGAGGCAGGAGAATCACCTGAACCCAGGAGGCGGAAGCTGCAGTGAGCCAAGATCATGCCACTGCACTCTGGCCTGAGTGACAGAGCGAGATTCTGTCTCCAAAGAAAAAAAAAACAAAACTGGTCGGCCGAGGTGGCTCATGCCTGTAATCCCAGCACTTTGGGAAGCTGAGGCAGGTGGATTACCTGAGGTCAGGAGTTCGAGACTAGCCTGGCCAACATGGTGAAACCCTGTCTCTACTAAAAAAAAATACAAAAAGATTAGCTGGGCATGGTGGCAGGCGCCTGTAATCGCAGCTACTTGGGAGGTTGGGGCAGGAGAATCACTTGAACCCAGGAGGTGGAGACTGCAATGAGCTGAGGCTGCACCATTGCACCCCAGCCTGGGCAACAAGAGCGAAACTCTGCCTCAATGAAAAAAAAAAAAGAAAAAAGAAATTGACAGTCCTTATTATAAACTTCCAATCTATGAACTTCCATCCATATGAACAAACTAAGCCCAGGGCAAAATTACATCTGCTATGCCTGCCACTAGAAAGGGTGTTAGTGAATGTTGTTGATACTCTTGACTTCAAGAAAATTTGTCTACATACCACACCTAATCTGCTTATAAGCAGAAACATTTCTGCAAAATGTTTATTTATTTTAAAATATTTAAGGGTGGGTATGGTGGCTCACATCTGTAAACCCAGCACTTTGGGAGGCCAAGGCAGATGGATCTCTGGAGCCGAGGAGTTCAAGACTAGCCTGGGAAACATGGTGAAACCCTGCCTCTACAAAAAATACACAAATTAGATGGGTGTGGTGGTACATGCCTGTAGCCCCAGCTACTCAGGAGAGACTGAGGTGGGAGGATCACCTGAGCCTGGGGATGTCACGCCGCTGCACTCAAGTCTGGGTGAGAGTGAGACCCTATCTCTTAAAAAAATAATAATAATTTATAAGAATTTCTTGGCCGGGCGCGGTGGCTCAAGCCTGTAATCCCAGCACTTTGGGAGGCCGAGACGGGCGGATCACGAGGTCAGGAGATCGAGACCATCTTGGCTAACACGGTGAAACCCCGTCTCTACTAAGAAATACAAAAAACTAGCCGGGCGAGGTGGCGGGCGCCTGTAGTCCCAGCTACTGGGGAGGCTGAGGCCGGAGAATGGCGTGAACCCGGGAGGCGGAGCTTGCAGTGAGCTGAGATCCGGCCACTGCACTCCAGCCTGGGCTACAGAGCGAGACTCCGTCTCAAAAAAAAAAAAAAAAAAGAATTTCTCAATTCCAAAGGATAATCAGCAAAATTCTATTGCCACTTTTTGGCAATTATGAATAATGCAGCTGTAAACATTCACATACACATTTCTGTGTGAATGTGTTCTTTTCCTTTGGCAAATACGCACGAATGGAATTGATGGGTCAAATGGTAACTCCGTGTTTAACTTTTGGAGGAATCATCCAACTGTTTTCCAAAGTAGCTGAACCATTCTGCAACCCTACCAGAAATACATATGGGCTCCAATTTCTCCACATTTCTAATCCTTGTTATTGTCTTTTTTTATTTCAGCCATCCTAGTGGTATGCAATGATACTTCATTATCATTTTGATCTGAATTTCCCTAACAACTAATGATGCTGAGCATCTTTTCATGTGCTTACATTTGTACATCTGCTTGGAAAAATGTCTATTTAAATCCATTGTTAATTGGGTTCTCTTCTAGATACAAGTCCTTTTACACACATATGTGCAAATATTTTCTCCCATTCTGTGACCTGTGTTTTCACTTTCTTTGAAACACAAAATATGTTAATCTTGACATAGTCCAATTTATTTTTTTTCTTTGGTTGCTTGTGATTTAGGTGTTATATCCAAAACAGCATTGCTGAGGTTACAAAGAGTTACATTCATGTTTTCTTCTAAGAGTTTTATAGTTTTAGCTCTTACATTTAGGTGTTTGATAAATGTTGAGTTAAATTTTGTATATGATACAAACAGCACCCAACTTCACTCTTTCGTGTGTAGCTGTTCAGTTCTTCGTGTGTAGCTGTTCAGTTTTCAACTATTTGTTGAGAAGTTCAAAAACTTTCTAAGAATAAAATGAGAATCTACTCCGTTATTTTAGTTGGTGGTACCACCACCACTACGAAATACTTAAGGAGGGCTTAGTAACTATCAGGCACTGTGCTACACTGCATGCATGCATGAGCTTATTTGACTAAAGGAAATGTTATATTAAAATGAATAAGGTTACTCATATGATGAAAAAGCCACAAGGCCATTCCAGGAAAAGGCATCAAGTGCTTTAGAAAAGCCCCAGGCAATTTGGTACATATGTTAAACAGAAGGGATCAGGGAGAGAAAACTCCGACAGGTATGGCTCAAGAGACGCCATAACGTGAAAAATCTTGCATGTCAAACTAAAAAGTTTAGCTTTTACCCTGAAACTAACAATATTTTTGTTTGTTTGTTTTGAGAGAGTCTTGCTCTGTCACCAAGGCTGGAGTGTGGTGGTGCAATTATAGTTCACTGTAACCTTGAACTCGTGGGCTCAAGCAATCCTCCTGTCTCACCCGCTTGAGCAGTGAGGATTACAGGTGTGTTTACCACTATGCCTGGTTAATTCTTTATTTATAATTTTTTGTAGAGACGGGGTCTCACTATGTTACCCAGGCTGGTCTTGAACTCCTGGCCTCAAGTAATCCTCTTGCCTCAGTCTTGCAAAGTGCTGGGATTACAGGCATAAGTCATAGTGCCTGGCCAACTAATAGAGATTTCTTAACAGTAGAGAAATGTGATAAAACTGTTACTCTTAAATTTTCAGACTGGTGGGCATGTGAAAACTGAATAGGAAAATAGGAAAAGGATGAAACTGGAGGCAAGAAGATACTTGAGAGCCTATTTTGGCAATCAAGGAAGCAATGCTATAGCCTGAAATAAGGCAGAGCAGTGGATCCACAGAGATGGACTAGATGGGCAACACAAACAACAGAGTTTGTTGACTGAAAAAAGGGATGAAGGAGAAGAATAAATCAGAGATGACACCTAGATCCTGGAATTTTGAACACGTTGAGTTTGAAATGCTTGAAAGAATCTATTCAGAGATATCTAAAAGGCAGTTAGATTCACAAGACTAAATCTCAGAAGAGGCATTTTGACTACACAGTTACAGAGATACCGCTTAGAAAAATAGCAGAGACAAACAGAAAAGAAATAAAGGGACAAAAATTTACAAAGTTCTCCTTCTAATAATCCTATTATTTCATGGTTAAAAAAATACAAATATTGGTTATTTTTTTCCCTCTAAATGTACCGTTTGTACCATTTATCTAGTGAAAATACGCTACAAAGAAAAAGATAATGGTAATAATTTTCACCCAAAGATAGGTAATATACAGTACTGAAATTTTGTTCTTTATACTTGGGCCACAAGAAAGTTAATTACAAGTTGTTTTAGTTTCAGAAATGAATAATTTATCAATGTTCAATGCGCATGTTGTTTCAAAGATCCCTTGTTAAAATAAATTACTTAAGGCCAGGCGCAGTGGCTCACGCCTGCAATCCCAGCACTTTGGGAGGCTGAGACGGACAGAACACGAGGTCAGGAGATGAAGACCATCCTGGTTAACACAGTGAAACCCCGTCTCTACTAAAAATACAAAAAAATGAGCTGGTTGTGGTGGCGGATGTTTGTCGTCCTAGCTACTCAGGAGGCTGAGGCAGGAGAATGGCGTGAACCCGGGAGGCGGAGCTTGCAGTGAGCTGAGATTGTGCCACTGCACTCCAGCCTAGGTGACAGAGCGAGACTCCGTCTCAAAAAATAAATAAATACATTACTTTAAGTCTAAAATGTTAAATATAAAACAAAGAAAACTGAGAAAGAGACTGAGAAATAAAACTGTCAGGTACGTTATTTTAGTGAAAGTTCAATTTCTAAAATATCACTCACTATAATAACTTTAAGCATTTTCATTTAGATGTTCAGTTACATTTACTTACCTAACAGGTTCATAAGGTTGATCACATATGAAGAAACCTCTTCTCTGGAGTTGTATAATATCTCCTTTTTTCAAATCCTTAAGGCAGGGATCCCCTAGCATTAGTTCTTCATGCTGTAAAGATGATATAAAACCAAAGTACACTTTCTCAAAATCAGAGTAGTAAAACAACTCTAAAATGCAAGCAGTTTCCACTAACTAAAATATTCCCATTTTAAACAGATATGTTAAGAAGCTCACTACTTGAGCACACACAATGAAATGGTGAAGTGTTAAAATAAATGACAATTCAATTTATCACATTTTTAAAAGTTAACCTTCATAAACTGGCCTCAAGAAACATTTTAAATAACTTGACTGGCATTCCTGAAGAAATAATTTTCCTGCTATAGATATGAAATATGATGCAAGGAGCACATAACAGACTTAGCTGAAAGGCATCCTGGCGTAGCGCTTAAATACAAGGGTTAGATTTGAATCCCAACTCTACTATTTACTGTTTGTCCTCAGGTAAGTTACTTAACCTCACTGTGCTTCAGTTTCTATCATCTACAAAATGGAAACATTACTTACATCTTTTTTTATTTTTATTTTTGGTAGAGCCTGTTGCCCAGGCTGGTCTTGAACTCCTGAGCTCAAGCAATCCACCCACCTTGGCCTCCCAAAGTGCTAGGATTATAGGCATGAGCCACCATGCTCAAACAATTTACATCTTTTGATTTAAATAAAATTCTACACATCTTATCCATTTTATCTGAGGATCCGAAATATATAAAATTTAATTCTAAAGAAAAATTTAAAAGATGAAATATGGTTTCTTTGGAAGGTTACCTTACTGTTCTTGTTGACGTACTGCTTAAAGTCCTCATCTTTTCCTAGCACTGGCTTTGTGATCAAGTGCTCATAAGTGACACAGATTGCTGGAACAGGAAGAGCATGTGTAGTTTCTGCAAGCCAAGTGATCTTAGTGGTTTTCTTGTAGTCTTTGTTTTCCAAATTCAGCTTTGCATCAAGAGATATGATTTTTCCATCTGTATTTCTAGATAAAAGATTAAAAGTATTCAAAGAAATATTAACCACAGCTGCCATAAATTCACTATTTTATTCTATAATTATTTTATATTATTATAAAATAGTTTGTTTTATTTTGTAATAAATGGATAAGAAATTTTCTTTGGAAAAATTCCAAATTAAACATTTATTTGAGCTTCTAATATGCCAGACATATACTGGTTAATAGATAAATACAACATAATCACTGCCATTGAGATACTAATAATCAACTAGAGAACAGATTCACATATAATTGATGAGGAACATGTAAATATTTATTAACTGAAAGTCACCTGCATTAAGCATTATAAAATCTGAATTACTATGTTTAAAAACATCTGGCAGTTACTTGCAATCATATGTAATAACAATGCAATTAAGATTTCCGAGTTTGCATAAATCAATCTTCAGCATACTATGTTTCATTTACAGAATCTGAAGATTAAATTCGTAAGTGTAGCACACTATAGTAACTAGAAAGTCAAGTTCATTATTAACCAATTTTAAAGTAAATTTTAGTATAAAGATTATCTTATACATATAAATTGTGTCTAAAAGATCCCCATATCAGGCAACTGTATAGAGTCCCTTTTTATCATGTAATTTCTCATTAAAGCATTACAACTATTTTTTATATCCAGATGTAGTAATTTTCATCACCACAAATAAAAGATATCTTGATAGCCTGTTAATAAACTGAAGCATATATGGAAAAAAACTTAATTTGTGTCCAGAATTTGCAGTAGCTACGTCTGGCAGATTTACTAGTCAGTAACATGTATAGGTCTGAATTTGATAATGTTTAATAAGTAAATACAAATAAAATGCTTTTCTCCCATGTTTATTTGAAAACAAACAAGAAGTTCTTACTTGTGTATTTTTGTAATGTTGAGGTTGCCCCAATTTATAAATGTAACCATCTCACCCTCTGAAAAAGTCTCTGCATCAGCACCTTCAACAAAAACTTTGGGACTATACCACACAGGCTTCAAGCCAACCTCAGGATTCTGATTGACAAAGAAAAGCAGAGTGTCTGTTGAAACAACAACTTATTGAACCCAGTATGCAAATTTATAAATTCATTCTATTCTTTAACCACACAAAAGTCTTCTGTGTTACTAAACTGTTAGCAGTTCATTGCTGTATTAGGAAGAAAATGCTTTACTCTTTCTCCATCTATGTATTTTAACATAAACATATTCCCAATTCTGTTCTTACCATTTAAACAATACATACTCGGACTCAGTAGAAATTAACAGTTTGAATTCCAGCTCTGTGACATCAGATCAGCAACCTGACCACTAATATTAATGAAATTAGATGAGGTAGCCTGCCCCTAAGATTACTTCCAGCCTAAAAGAATCATTCATTGATTTCATAGCTAAGACAGTATAATTTATCACTTAGTATCTCTTCAACTAGAATCTGCTTCCTATCCTTAGAATCTCACTGTTTCGCCAGGTGTGGTGGCTCACACCTGTAATCCCAGCACTTTGGGAGGACGAGGTGGGCAGAGCACGAGGTCAGGAGATTGAGACGGGTGAAATACAAAAAGTTAACAAGGCATAGTGGCACATGCCTGTAGTCCCAGCTACTTGGGAGGGCTGAGGCAGGAGAATCACTTGAACCTAGGAGGCAGAGGCTGCAGTGAGCCAAGATTGCACCACGGCACTGCAGCCTGGGCGACAGAGTGAGACTCCGTCCCCAAAAAATAAATAAATAAAAGATTCTCACTGCTTCTGCAGCAAAAGAGAAAATAAGTCATTCCTGACCAGTGGCTATGGGACATTATAGGACAACAGATGCCACCTGGAGGAAATTATGGACCTTTCAGTTTAGAAGACAAACTTTAAAGAAAGTATTATCTATATAGATATAGATAAGTAAATTTTCTGCCTTTCCAGTGTGTATGATATGGAAAGAAAAAGAGATGAGGAGAATAAAAAGTGCCATAATTTCAGTTTTTACTTGGCAGAATTTTTTTTAAAAAAGTGCAAGAAGGCCTTTTGAAATAAACATTAACCAGCATGTGTTTAACAACTGTTCAATGAATTCACCAATGCATTTGAGAAAAATCAGTATGTTTTAACAACCAATAACATATTAAGCTTAGAATAGAATACTAACAGGCTAAATATAAAACACTTTGCGAGGGAAATGTCATATGAAAATTCCACAAAGCAAACTGAGCAATCCAGTCACAATTTAAGAGTGTGCTTCCTTAACAATTAGTTCTTATTTTTAGCAATGAGCAGTACTTAGTAATTTAATTTTTTAAATTTTATTTGAGGTAGAGTCTTGCTCAGTCACCCAGGCTGGAATGCAGTGGTATAGTTATAGCTTACCGCAGCCTTGAACTCCTGAGCTCAAGTGATCCACCTACCTCTGAGATTACAGGCAGGAACCATAATGCCTGGCTAATTATTTATTTTTCATAGAGACAGAGTCTTGCTACGTTGACCAAGCTGGTCTCGAACTCCTGGCCTCAAATGATCTTCCCACCTCCACCTCTCAAAGTGCTAGGATTACAGGCATGAGCCCCAGCCTAGTAATTTAATCTAACCTATCTGACTACAACTGTCATTTTAAAAAATAAGTACTCTTCAAAACTTTTATTCTCATGATTCAAATTTTAAAATATTCAGTATGCTTCAGATTTATGCTAACTGTACAGTAGGTGATATGGCAGATCAGATACTACTACTTACCTGGTCAAAACAATCAGATGTAAAGAAAGGCAAACCCAAATCAATCAAGTAAACACACACCCCAAATCTTACTAGGATTCAAATCTTTCAAATTAAAAAGTAGCTAATGACATACATGGGGAGATAATCAATCATATAAGGCTACAATTTAGAACATGTGTAGCTCTTTGCAATGCATATCATCTTATATGTAGGTTAGTTTACCAACATAGTTATAAGCTTGGTTACTAGTATATGAGTTAGTCTGTGAACGTAATTTTCAGTATATAATAAAGATTTTTATAGACAATTTGTAAAAGCTGAAATAAAAGAACTCTTTCACCAGCCTACACAACATGGTGAAACCCTGTCTCTACAAACACCAGCCTGGGCAACGTGGTGTAACCCTGTCTCTACAAAAAAGTACAAAAATGAGCCAGGTGTGGTGGCATGAACCTGTAGTCCCAGATATTCAGGATGCTGAGGTGGAAGGATCACTTGAGCCCAAGACAGAGGATGCAGTGAGCTGAGATCATGCACCAGAGCAAGGATCATCTCAAAATTTAAAAAAAAACTTGTTTTACTTCAAAATTGTCAATTAAGCAGTCATAAGAATTTGGGATGACCATGGCTTAACAAAGAAGTATTCTATGGTACTTGTATTTAAGATTTCTATACAGGGCGGGGCACAGTGGCTCATGCCTGTAATCCCAGCATTTTGGGAGGACAAGGCAAGCAGATCATTTGAAGCCAGGAGTTCAAGACCAGCCTGGCCGCCAACATGGCAAAACCCTGTCTCTACTAAAAATCCAAAAATTGCCAGGTGTAGTGGTGCACACCTATAATCCCTGCTACTCAGGAGGCTAACGCATGAGAATCACTTGAACCCAGGAGGCAGAAGTTGCAGTGAGCCAGAATCATGCCACTGCACTGCAGCCTGGGCCACAAAGCGCAACTGTCTCAAAACAAACAAACAAACAAAAATTCTATTCAGAATTTAGATGGACACTTCACTTATACTTTCCAAACAGAGGAAATGACAGTGTAAGAGACTCTGAAGTCAAGCTGTGATTCCACAATAGTAGGTGTAATGTTTTGGCTTAAAGACAATGGTGACAGTGAATACCCTAGTTAATAGAGAATGCGCCTCAGATTCCATATAAAGATAGGAGTTTGAATTATAACTCATCTTTCAGAATTACTCTAGGAAGAGATAAATTCTTATTACACACTAATATGCTAACTCTATAGAATAAAAAATAAGCACCAACTGAGCATAACAGTTCTGTGTGATGTAGTGTGGACTGTTACTAAAATAAACTTTTTTAAGGCAAAAAATCCACAAAAAGTTTTACTTCAGTTAGTGTCAAATCCCAACAAACAATGTTGAATAGAAAATCATCTCGGCCGGGCGCAGTGGCTCACGCCTGTAATTCCAGCACTTTGGGAGGCTGACGCAGGTGGATCATGATGTTAGGAGATTGAGACCAACCTGGCCAACATGGTGAAACCGCGTCTCTACTAAAAATGCAAAAATTAGCTAGGCATGGTGGCGGGTACCTGTAATCCCAGCTATTCAGGAGGCTGAGGCAGGAGAATCGCTTGAACTCGGGAGGCGGAGGTTACAGTGAGCCGAGATCGCCCCACTGCACCCCAGCCTGGAGACACAGCGAGATTCCGTCTCAAAAAAAAAATAAAGAAAAAGAAAATCATCTCAAAATCATGCCATTGCCATGAAAGCACATTTTCCTTTTTATTTCCTGCTGCTGCTTTTAACAGAGAAAAACACATGGGTGAAACTGTAAGAGTGACCTTTGGGTGTTTGGCTACTTCTTTCATCTCCTCCTGAGCTTCAGGTACATTCACTGGGATCACTTCTTTCTTCAGTAATGCAATATACCGTGGAGCCACTGGGTCAATAACCTGCAACAAATACATCCTCATGTTAAAACACTGAGATATCTTATAGAGCACCACAAAAAAAATAAATAATAGCACAGGAATACTAACTGGCATTTTTGTTACTGCATTTACTAATTTTTTTTCATCTGTTAACTCTTTTCTGGTATTTACCATCAAGCAGAAAAAAGAGAAACAACTGTAAACCAAGACTACACGAACGATTTAGAATTCTTTCACAAGAATAGCTACTGGCAGGTGAAAAGAAACCAATTAAAGCATAATATTAGAGTTATTTTGAAAATAATTTTAAGATCTGATATTAGAAGGTAAGGAAAAGTTATCCAGTGGGGTTGTATCTTAATCCTAAAGGTAAATGTGATATTGAATTTTATAGTTTGGAGAAGTCCATTTTAAGAGAATACAGATATTTTTGTTTCAGTATTGTTTTCTTTAATCAGCGTTAGGGTAACACATCACCGTCAAAAGCAGAACAGCATTCCGTCACTATAATAAGGCAATTCTATAGATTAAAAGTATAAATGGTATTTCTACTATATGCTATATATAGAGGCCACTATATATAGACCAGTATATTCTCAGTATATTCCCAGTACCTAGCTAGGGCCTGTCTCATATAGGTTATCAATAAATATTTGCAGATTGACTGAATAAATGGTCATACACATTATGCTCCAACCTATTCTACTTCCAAATCACTAGTAGCATCCCCTTCTGGAGCTGATGTATTTTTCTCACTTCACAGTTCAGTGTAAAATTAGTCATGATGACCAATCACAAGAGCAATGTTTAGACACTATATATAAAGCACATGTGAGAAAAATGTATATGAAAGCAAACAAAGAGCTAAGTAATACAAGTTATTTTTTCTCATTAGAAGAATGCAGAAAATGGTGGTATAATTAAATTTGTTTTTATTTTTCCATTGTTACCATTATTGGGTCGGTTTTTTGGCAGTGTCGAAGGTAGTTTTCAGCTTCTGAAAAGAATATCGTGGAAATTCTGAATGAACTCAGAGAGGAAGCCATCGTCAGAGAGGTCATTCATGCAAAGTTTGGAAAGCTATTTAACTTCTCCTCATCTGCTAATCCTCATCTGCTTATATTTCATGCTAATACTAAATCAGTACCAGCCTTTCTCAAGTTTACTGTTTCATTCCTTCCTCGAGGCTTAAAGGTCATTCTTACCAGTTAAGGATTTCCCCTTTCAGCTTCTACTGGGCTGGAATAATCAAAGATTTAATTCGTGACTGGCTACTCAGCTCAGTATTTAAGTCAGTAAGATACAATTTCTTTTAAAAAGCTGAAACTAGACAACCCTGCCCGAGAAACTTAGTTCATTGCAGCTGCTTCCTCAGCTGATAAAAGGGACAGAAGAATGTTTCCTATACTTGACTAATTTTAATCATCACTTGGGGCAGTTGTCAGCACAGATTCTGAGACAACTTACCCCCGAAAAAATTGTAATTTTAATGGTCTGAAGTAAATTTCAGAAATCTAATTTTTAACAAGCATTCCATAGGATGGTTAGGATCAGGCATATTTGGAAAACTTGGATTAAAAGACTTAAAAGGTATTTTTAGCTCTAAAAACATGCAATTCTAAAAATCTCTGGATCCGTGGTTTTCAAATTACTCCAGAGTCCTAAAGATTTCAAAGAGGTGCCCTGGTAGCACTAGGTGGAGATGGAAGGACCAGAGGGCCTCCTGATCCCTTCACATACTTCAACCAGAACAGCTATGTTTTTGTTTTATTTATTGGGGTTTAATCCTGGTAGCACTAAGTGGAGGGGGAAGGACCAGAGGGCCTCCTGATCCCCTTCACATACTTCAACCAGAACAGCTATGTTTTTGTTTTATTTATTGGGGTTTAATTTTCAAGAAAACTTTCACTGGAAGGAAGTCTCCTTATTTGCGGAGTAGGGAGAGAAGTCTCCACATACTTTATTAGCTGGGAACAGATGCAAGGGGGTTGAGATGCAAGTTGGGAAAAACTATATTATACTACTGAAATACACACATTTTAAAACTAAAGCAGTCAATGAGGGTTCATAGAGATTGATAATAGCTCTAAAGTGAACATCTTAAACCTGTGACTCTTCTGCCTTGACTGAAAAGTTAAAATCTTAACACTTAAGTAAAAGCAAGAAGAAAATTAGTGAGGCTAATGCAAAGTAAGCTCTTGAAACGTCTCCTACCACTATCAAGGAAAAAACTATTTATAGATATATTCTATTTAACTGTGATACAGAAAAATAAAGTACTAAATTCCTATCAAGATGAAAACTCAGGCTAAGAAAAAAAGGATCACGGTATTGTCGAAGGGATACTGTGATAACTAATCACACGTCTCCTTTCCCGTCATCCATTTCTCCCTTTTCTTTACCACGTACAGTTCACTCCTAAAATAAGGCTCTTTCTCCAAAGAATCATGCAAACAAATCTAGCTAATTTTTTTTAAACAGAAGCTGCTTAAAAAAAAAAAAAAAGCTAAGTTAGTTAAGAGTAGGAGAATGTCCAAAGAATGATGATTTAGCTCTGCCAGTAACATTTAACTTCACAACTCCATGGCGCTAAATTTTGTTAACCGATGCTTCACTTAAATCCTACCTGCAGAGCTTGAGAAGAAAGACAGAGCAAGCTAGAAAACAACAAAGCAGTAATTAGAGGTTGAGAGTGCCATGAACTCTAAATAAGAGAGATATGTACCTTAAGAGTTGAAGGGAATGGGTTTCAGTGTATGAAGACATCATAAAGGTCAGCAATAGAAACAAAAAGTAATGATCAGAATGATTTCCTTTTCACTACCAGTTGTCTAAAAACAATACTATGTTTTAAAGACAGTGTTTAATGATTAAAGATCTCGCAGGATTTAGGAGAAAAAGCAGACTGAAAATACTCATCAACTTTCACCCTTTCCCAACCACCCACTTAAAAGAAATAAAAGGTTTTGTTTTGTTTAAAGGCACAAATCCAGAAGGATTAATATAATAAAAGAAGAGAAGGCTGGGCACGATGGCTCACGCCTGTAATCCCAGCACTTTGGGAGGCCGAAGTGGGCGCATCACCTGAGGTCAGGAGTTCGAGACCAGCCTGACCAACATGGTGAAACCCTGTCTCTACTAAAAATACAAAATTAGCCAGGCATGATGGCGGGCACATGTAATCCCAGCTACTTGGGAGGCTGAGGCAGGAGAATTGCTTGAACCCAGGAGGCGGAGGTTGAAGTGAGCTGAGATTGCACCACTGCACTCTAGCCTGGGTGACAGAGCAAGACTCTATCTCAAAAAAAAGAAAAAAAGAAAAAAGAAGAGATAACAGCAACAAAATTCTGGACGCTGAAAACACAGAAGCATCCCCTCTCCACTTCATATAACCAGGCAACAGCCTCTCCCCTCCTTGACAAAAGAATGGAAGTTTACTCTGTGAATAAGAGGGTATCTAGATCCTGGCAGATACCAGAAAGAGCCAAAGGAAAGGGTACTGCACGAGAGACAAGAGGAATAAGTGAATGTATGATAGTAGATGTACAAAACCCTCAGCAGTCTTCCCCCATTTGACTCCAAAACCTGGCAGCCAGGTCTTCACACTTCAGGAAGGTGATTCAATGAAGCCCCTCTGGGAAAACTGCCTAATCCTTGAGAAAAGATATAAAATTACTGAGATGGAATTTCTCCAATAAACTAGCCCAGCCAGATCATTGTACAGTGAAGCTCAGTTGAAAGCCCAACTCTCATTCTTCAGGCTTCCAATCACTCTTTATTTCCCCACATTAAACATAAGCAGATAACCAAGGCTCTAACCAGACATCTGAGAAATGCCTTTAATGTGAAAGAAACCAAAATAAACAAACTGGGGAGAAGAGACACTACTCTGCAAAAAACCCTACTAGTAATACCATGAAATAAGAATAGAAAGTTATTTTGAAAATTCAGAGAACAAGAGAAACACTGGAACTATAATAGCATAAATAAAATTCAACAGAAAGGTGAGAAGATAAAAATTAAGTAGATCTGTGATAAACCAAAAGACAAGAAGGAAAATAAGACAGAAAACAAAACGAGGGTACCAGTCCAGGAGGCCCAGCATCTTCCCAAGAAGAGTTCCAGAGAGAAGAAATACATAATAGAGAAGAAAGAAAAAGAATTTAAAGCCAGGCACAGTGGCACACACCTGTAATCCCAGCACTTTGGGAGGCCGAGGCGGGTGGATCACGAGCTCAGGAGTTCAAGACCAGCTTGGCCAAGATGGTGAAACCCCGTCTCTACTAAAGCTACAAAACTTATCCAGGTGCGGTGGCAGGCACCTGTAATCTCAGCTACTCAGGAGGCTGAGGTAGTAGAATCACTTGAACCCGGGCAGCAGAGGTTGCAGTGAGCCAAGATCATGCCACTGCACTCTAGCCTGGGTGACAGAATGAGACTCCATCTCAGAAAAAAATAAAACAAAAGAGAAAAGACAAGACACGAGAAAGAAAATAAATGACGGAAAGGGAGAGGGAAAGGGAGAGAATTCAAGAAAATTTCCCAGAACTGAAGGAATGAGTTTCCAGACTGGAAGCCATATGTTCTTCCAATGGATGTGGATGAAAACAGACCCTCACCATGGCCTATCATCATGAAATTTCAGACAAAAAACACAGGTCAGATACAAGGTTTCAAAAATTTTCTTCATCCCATGCTCCCCTTGTCAGGGAGCTACCAGAGGTATACAGTAGGACTGAGTGTCCAAAGAATGATGCATTACCTTCAGGAAAGCAAGAAGGTAATATAAAAAAAAGAAGATCCAAGAACAGGGCAATGTTCTGTAATGTCCATTATAGAACAAAAGCAAAGGGAATCCCTAGGAAGATGAAGAGACCTAGGAAGACAG
This sequence comes from Papio anubis, assembly GCF_008728515.1. Classification (NCBI taxonomy): domain Eukaryota; kingdom Metazoa; phylum Chordata; class Mammalia; order Primates; family Cercopithecidae; genus Papio; species Papio anubis. The sequence goes on along the minus strand of NC_044976.1, from coordinate 141,792,264 downwards.
CTGTGCCTCAGAAGCCAATGGGCCATGAATCCAAATCAGGTTACAGAGCAGCACAGAAGCCTCTGGCAGAGATGTCTCCAAAATGAAACTCAAAGTACACCTAAGGCATCTGAATATCTTGGTGGGAAATTTCCACATCTTGTGGAGACAGATTTAGAAAACTACGCAGGGGTGCTGGGCGTGGTGGCTCATGCCTGTAATCCCAGAACTTTGGGAGGCTGAGGTGGGCGGATCACGAGGTCAGGAGTTCCAGACCAGCCTGGCTAACATGGCGAAATCCCATCTCTACTAAAAATACAAAAATTAGCTGGGCGTGGTGGTGGACGCCTGTAATTTCAGCTACTCGGGAGGCTGAGGCAGGAGAATCGTTTGAACCCGGGAGGTAGAGGTTGCAGCGAGTCCAAATCATGCCATTGCACTCCAGCCTGAGGCAAAAAAAATTTTTTTTTTTTTCTTTTGAGACAGGGTCTCACTCTGACACCCAGGCTGGATTGCAGTGGTGTGATCAGGGCTCACTACGGCCTTGATCTCCTGGGTTCAAGTGATCCTCCCACCTCAGCCTCCCGAGTAGCTGGAACTACAGCCATGCACCACACCAGGCCCAGCTAATTTTTTTTTTTTTTTTTTTTTTTTTTGGAGAGATGGGGTCTCACTATGTTGTCTAGACTGGTCTCAAAATCCCAGGCTCCGGCGATCCTCCTGCCTTGACCTTCCGAACTCCTGGGATTAGAGGCATGAGAATCTGGCTTTTTTTTTTTTTAACAGAAAAACAAAACCAAAAAAAGAAAAATAAGCAAATGAGAGGGAGAGACAAAGCAAGACAATCAACTACAAGCAAACCAAAAAGTTAGGAGAAAAAGGCCAAATTATTTATCTTCCATCATGGGAAGTCAACTAATATGTCTAAACATAACTAAAAAAATAGTGACATATATTTCATTCAGCAATATAAGCAATAGGCTGGGCACAGTGCCTCACGCCTGTAATCCCAGCACTTTGGGAGGCAGAGGCGGATGGATCACAAGGTCAGGGGTTTGAGACCAGCCTGGCCAACATGGTAAAACCCCATCTCTACTAAAAATACAAAATTTAGCCAGGCATGGTGGCACATGCCTGTAGTCCCAGCTACTTGAGAGACTGAGGCAGGAGAATCGCTTGAAACCGGGAGGCAGAGGTTGCAGTGAGCCTAGACTGCGCCATTGCACTGCAGCATGGGCGACAGAGCAAGACTCTGTCTCAAAAAAAAAAAAAAAAAGAGAGAGAGAGAAAGAAATGTAAGTAATAAATATCAAAAGAACTATCTAGAAGAAATGAAACTGTTTTCTCCAGGGAAACTATGAAAGAAGATAGAGGAATGTGTTATTCATCTTAACAGACCCTATAGAACTATTTGACTACAGTAAAATATATTTCAGATATCTGAAGTGTCCATGCTTAACTTTATTAAAACTTGAAATCATTAAAAATTGTATTGTTAATGAAAAGTACACCAACGTTAACTTTGCCAGCAAATTCTACTCATATTTATTATTAGTAACTGCAGCAACAGAAAGAACCAATTAACAATTCCTTTATGTATCAAAAACTAAACACGAAAGACCAAAATAAAACAAATTCAAGACACATGCGAAACAAGCAACTATTTCTTGAGGCAAGACATCAGCACCATCAAGCAGCAATCCCAAATAAGAATTTACAGAACACAATCACAGAAAGCATAATTTAAAACATGGCATTTGAATGATTTGCCTTATTATAGTGTCCAAGCATCTGCTTTCCAATTAGTAATTAACAATGTCAATAGGCAGTGTTCCTCATTTGACTTTAAGAAACAGTTAAAAAAAAAAAAAAAAAAGCTGGATTCAGTAGGACAAAGGAACTGTAATTAATGAAACTTCAATACAACTCAAAGAAATATATACTTTTAAAATTCTATGTCCTCTCAGCACACAAGGGAATGGGGTAGAAGGGGTTATCCCAATATTCCCTTTGGTACTAAGAAAACCAGAGGACATGGTTTTTAACACCAAGTCTTTTATATACATGTGATTGTGCTTCAAAGCCATATAACATCTCAGGTTTTAACATGTAATACGCTAAAAGCTATGTTTAAGGCAAATAAAAGCATTAAGTAATACCTTCTTACAGAGAGCTCGCAGCTTGAAAGCAGAAAAATGAAATGCAGAGTGTTCATAAAAAATTTAAGGAAAAAACTATTACTGTTCCCCATAATTCCAAGTTTGTTTGTTTCAATCACTGTTACTTATTTGGAATAGTTAATAGGCTTAATTAATGCTCTTCATGTATTTAAAGAAGGAAAACATTCCATTTTCCTGAAAGTCTGCAAAATGTTAATATTCTTCACAAACTTTTCTCTACCATGAGCACAGTAATGACTTCTACTTGTACATTATTTGGGACTTAGGCATGAAAAAAGAAGACAGAGAGTTAAAATATATACCTTTTTGTTAAACGCCCAGATTTTGTCCCACTCCATGTTCACAACTGAACGTGAGGAGCCCTAAAAAACAGTAACATGATTTTAAGGGCAAGAAGTATTAATTAGAACTTTACCTTTATTTCATGCTAAGCATGTTTAGAAAAAAAAAAAAAACTCGATAAATACTTACAAGTTTACTTCTAGTGAAATGTAAAACTCAGTGTATACAAACTAATTTGGTTACCCTTAACAGTTCACTGCAAAGGTTCAGTCTACAGACTGGTCACAGTCAAGTCATATAATTCACTGCTAAAAATACTTCAGCTGCCTTAGTCCAAACCTAGCGTAGGAGTTTAGGACATTTTCAATTTTTCACTGTTATAAGCAGTGATAAACTTTTTTTTTTTTTAAAGTTTGTTAGAAAAAAAAAAATATCTGCCCTTGGCTCGTAAGGCACAAACAAAGAATAGAAAGAACAATAGAGATAATAATGACCAAAGGGACAGTAATAGAAGTACCTGAAATTTCAAACAGAGAAGCTGGAAAAGAAACTATAACGCACCTGAGCAGCAATAAACTGTTTCAGTCCTTCAACTGTCATCCCTCTTCTCAGTACACCACGAACCGTAGGAAATCTTGGGTCATCCCTGGAAATATGTACATTTTAAGTACCAGGGAAATGTTGTAATGTGTAGATGTGGAGAGCAGAAGATACTTAATGAATAATAAATTATATTGAGCTTGTTAAACATTTGGCTAAGAGCTGGTTATACGAATTAGGTAAATTGCAATACTAGTAAGCCCAAGTTCAAGGAACAGGATAACTGCTGACTTGTCAAATACTGCAGTAAAATAAATGCACTACTGGAAACAGTAGAAGCACATTTGGAAAAAAAGACACAATGGTGACATTTTCAAATATGGAAATCCCATGCATTAATACATTTTTATTTAACAAACATTTTCAAGGTCACTATTCCACACAGGACCATGAGAATCAGAAAAAAGATGGTATCCTGTCATTCACAAATGAATGTACTTTATAAAGCCCTTTGGAATAAAACAAAATATATGTAGGAAATAAATATTTTGCAGGGATTTGCAAACCTCGGTAAGTATGCAGTAATACCCTTTTAATGGAGCTCAAGATAAACTTTTACATCTTCACTTCGACTCAAGGGTATTTTGACCTTCTTGGGACCTAGCCAAAAAAGAAAAACCTCAGCCTCAGTAGAGAATAGAGATCAGTAACCAAATACACCAATGACCAGAAAGTCAAAATTATTTTTCTATTAAATGCTAAGACCTGCAGAGGATGTGCCCTCATATGTGTTTTTCATTCCATGATCCCCAGTGGGCACTCCATATTTGTGGCATTAAAACAAGAATGGGGAGCCCTAATGCACTGGTTGAGAAGAAGACAAGAATTCTATATGCCTATCCATTCCCCCTCGTCCCGATCACCTTCCCTATCTCTCAAGCAGTTTAAAAATCACTGATAACTACTACGTCCTTACTTCTTGTCAATTCTAAGTAACATTAAACATACCATCCATCTACTAGTCCTTCATTGACAAACCATGTGAGTTTTCTTTTGGATAGCACTGTGTTGTTGAGATTTAGCCGACTATATTCCCAAATATATGGTTTTCTTATGCCTAAAGCTTCAATAATCCAGTAAAACTGCTCATCTCTGTCATGGTATTCTGTTGTTCTCAGGGCATGCGTAACACCTTCGATGCTGTCAACTATGGGGCAGGCAAAATCATATGTTGGATAAACACTAGAGAAAAGAAAATAAAAATAAAACATTTTACCCTTTCCCTCTTAGATTAGGCATTATAAACAACAATACTAATTTAAAATGTAATTCTTTACAAGTTAACAGATTCTTAAAAACCAAAAGGTTTTATGACTTATAATACTCAAAGTATATCAGAACATTATCAGCCTTTGAGAACAATGAGTCAGTTATCAACTTAGCAGTCAAACAAAAAAGCAAATTTGCAATTTAATACAAAATTAGGTATTGGTTTGGCAAATTGTATAATCATAATATTTCTGTAATGGCCAATGTACGGCATGGTAAGAAGCAATAAGCAATACATGTAATAATTTTAAGGAAATTTAGCTTTTGAACATCTTTTTTTTTTGAGACGGAGTCTCACTGTCTTCAGTAATCCCTTACTCAAGTAAATCCCTGAGAGTCTTAAAAGTAGTCAAACACACTCAAAAACAGTGCTCCATTCACTGTGTAAAAGAAAAAAAAAACAAAAACCGATAGACCAGAAAATTATTACGTTAAAATTACATTTAAGATGAAATAGTCTTAAAAACAGTTTCTGACTAAGATACTGTATACAATTTATATGCAGTATCAATTTGAATTTAAAAAATATACATATTAGTGCAAATATGCTTTCTTTCTTTTTTTTGGAGACAGTTTCACTCTTTTACCAAGCCTAGAGTGCAGTGGTGCAATCTCAGCTCAGTGCCACCTCCGCCTCCTGGGTTCAAGTGATTCTCAGCCTCCCGAGTAGACAGGATTACAGGCATGTGCCACCACGCCTGGCTAATTTTTGTATTTTTTTTAAAGTAGAGATGGGGTTTCACCATGTTGGTCAGGCTGGTCTCAAACTCCTGGCCTCAAGCGATCCACCCGTCTAGGCCTCCCAAAGTGCTGGTATTACAGGCATGAGCCACTGCACCCAGCCAATGCTTTCCTTTTTGTTTATCTAGAGAAAGGGTTTCACTCTGTTGGTCGGGCTGGGGTGAAGTGGCATGATCACAACTTACTGTAACCTTGAACTCCTGGACTCAAGCAATCCTCTTGCCTCAGTCTTCCAAGTAGGTAGAACTACTGATGCATGCCACCATACCTGGCTGGTTTTTTTCTTTTTTTTTTTTTTTAATTTATTTTTTTGGTAGAGACAGGTTCTTACTATGTTTCCCAGGCTGGTTTCAAACTCCCAGCCTCAAGAGATCTTCCTGCCTCAGCCTCCCAAACTGTCAGCATTACAGGCATGAGCCACCGTGCCCAGCCATTATACATTGTAACCTTTAAGATACAACTTGATTAAGATACTATTGCATTATGCTTTGCGATTATTTGATACTGAAAATGTGTATCCAAAGTCACTTTTCCAAATGTACTTAAAGGATTTGCTTAGTAAAACAAGGAGTAATCCTGGTAAAAATAGTATGTATGCACATATAATTACACTTGTGTTTGTCTATATATGGACAGACATGTCAGCCCCCATGAGTTTAAAGTCAGTCACATCAGCTAACCAAGTAATCATTTACATTTACCATTCTTTTCAGAAGTTTTAATTCAGCATTTATGTGTAGTAGGCTTCTTCAAAGTATTAAAAAATATATTTTATGGTTTACTTTATAAAGTAGGCTTTTTTTTTGGGAAAAGGTCCATTTAAAACGAAGATCTGTTAACCTACAAATCCACATAGAAAACTAATCTAAACACATGTTACTTTCTTGTATTGTTCATACTTCTGGAAGTCTTCAATATTATTACTTTTAGGAATCAATTTGTGCAAAGTAGACTCAAAGTTTATTACAGGAAGCAAAGTATCTTCATCTAAAGATAAACATCGCAGTTTACCTAATCAATACAAAAAAAAAGACTCAGGACTTTCACAGATACAAGTGATCTTAGAAATAATGTGGTATAACCTTAATTGACAGGTGAGTAAACAGCCCCTGAAAGGCCACCAGCCAGTTAACCCATGAATGAACAAAAGGCTAGGTTTCTTGACCATTTTGCTTCTACTCCATGTTTAGAGAAGATCAAAACAAAAGCACAGAAGGTCACCTAGCATATTGAAGGAGATATACTTACTTGTATTTATTTCCAGTTCTTGGATGTGGTTGAATTTTGCAGCGATAAAGGGTTGGATCTCTCAGGCATCCATTGTTACTACTCATGTCAATTTTTGCTCGCAAACAACAGGACTGACCAAACTGGCTCCCTTTTTTCATTTCTTCCCACATTTGTAGATTCTTCTCAATAGCTATAAAATGATAATTATATTACAGTTAACTCATCTGGTTAAATTGAAATTATTCTTATAGTGCTATAATTTGATATAAAATTTCATGTTCTTGTTTTATAACCACCCTGTGTTAGTTTAAAAACACTGTAATAGTTCCAGTATCCAGCACCAAGAGCAAATGCATCATTTTTTAATGAAAGATGTTTCACAATACATTTAGGAAATACAAATATGTTTTAGAAAAGATAACACTAATACATTCCACTCATGTAGTATTAATTAAGCATAAAAAAAAGTACAAGCCTGAAGGCTCCGCTCACCGAGTGTTTCCCTTCCCATCATGGTACAACGGGCCAGCCCCTTCTCATCTCCCTCAAATTTAACATTCTACCTTTAAAGCAGAAGCGTTCTCTTCGTTTGCCACCTCATGCCTAAGGGACAGAATGGTTTGGTCTGGCCCTAAGGTCCCACAGGCATTGGCACTACAGCCCGTGCCTGTCTAAAGAACACATCTCAGGCTGACAGTCTGAACTCATGGGCTCCCTGAAAGCCCCTTCATCATCCCAATGAGAAGCAGGATACTCTTGGATCCAAGAAAATAAGAGGTGATAGAAAACAGACAGTGATACAAGAAAGAAAAGAGTTTAATACTAGAAAAAAGGACTCCATATTCCAAGTGGCAATGGTTCCACCTATATCACAGTATCTAGCAAAAACCTGCCCCATATGCATACGAACTGTTAAACAATAATTTTCTGTGGAAGCTACTAGAAATATAAGACAATTGCCCTCAAAGAATCAAGATAGGTCTAAAAGTCCATTGGTTAGCCACCTTTGAAAATGTAGAAAACCTTTTCAAAATAAAAAAGACTCATTATAACTATTTTAATTTACTAATACTTCCCAAATGTAACACTCAAGATTTAATATAGTGTGGTTCTGACAACATAATTACAGAATGAAAATAGCCCAATTTAGAAGTTCAGGACAGAAGTCATGAGTAAGAAAGATATGCTCTTTAGTCAAGTGACAGTTCAGAGATATAGGTTAGTACTGAGCTTATATTATATATTATATTCACATTTACCCACATGCCAAAAGGAAGACTTGGGTGACAACATTATCATCAAACATTGTATTATAGAAAGGCTAAGTATTTAAAGTAAGAAAACTGTAAAATGTTGCAGAGAATACAATGCAAAAGACTACACATAATAAGTGAGACATGAAGGGCATATTCATATGTGGTTGTGATGTTAATAAAATAATAAGAACATAAAGATAGAGAAAGAAAAAAGATTTCTAACACAAATGAGTCATATACCCAAATATGTTTAAACTAGCAGCTTTTGCCTGGCATGGTGGCTCACACCCGTAATGCCAGCACTTTGGGAGGCCAAGGTGGGCAGATCACGAGGTCAGGAGTTCGAGACCAGCCTAGCCAATATGGTGAAAGTCCGTCTCTACTAAAAATACAAAAATTAGCAGGGTGTGGTGGTGCGTGCCTGTCGTCCCAGCTACTTGGGAGGCTGAGGCAGAAGAATCACTTGAACCCAGGAGGCAGAGGATGCAGTGAGCCCAGATTGTGCCACTGCACCCCAGCCCGGGCAACAGAGTGAGACTTTGCCTCAAAACAACAACAACAACAACAAAACAAAAAAACGAGTAGCTTTCACAAAAAAGAAATCACATTCAACTAAAGAAGCAGAATATAAAAATATCAATTAAAACATAAAACAATGTGCCTTACGGTTTTTCCTATGTTTGGATTCTATCCTCTGCTCACGTTCTGCTTTCATTTGTTCAGCAGGCGTATCGTCCACATAAGCCTTTCCTTCTTGAATTAGCTTCTCTGCATACTTCATTATAGTTTCAAAATGATCCGAAGTATAAGTAAATTGATCTGGTTTGATATGCAACATTGCAACATCTTCCAAGATAACCTGTAATAAGAAACCAAAATAACCATCGGTATATCTTTTGCATTTTTTCGTGCATTTTCAACCCTTGATACTGCATTTAGGCAAATGTAATATAAACCATCAGTCTTATTTAGCCTGAAAACGGTTCTAGAAGTTACATGATATTAGATCAAAAAAGAAAAAAGAGATAGATACTCATTATATTAGCCTCCAAATTTCCAGCTGAGAAAGCTGATCTCATGATGGAGTTTTCCATTTACTTTGGAAAAGCTGGTCATTACCGGGAGAACTGACAATCATTTGCCCTCTCTTTGAATACACTGCCATACTTCTGAATAAAGATAAGAGGCTAGGAAACCTTCACATTTTCCATACCTACTTAGTGTTTATTTCATTCATAAACTTAAGATTATATGACCAAAAAACCTGCCTCCAGTGACCAATTCATTTAATAAACTGGTACTATAGGAAAACATATCATTCAGGTAAATTCTATAAATGGGGAAAAGAAAAATAAATTTTAAGTTTTTTGGTATGGGAGCTCGACATTTCTTAGCTTAGGTCTCAGACATGGAATATATAGATAAGGAAAAAAGTAGCTATGAGAACAAAATTTATTTTTATACCATGAAGGTATTAGGTAATCCTGTAACTTTAATTAACTTTTCTGACAAAGGGTCATCACTACACTTTTAATTACCTTCTCAAAATCTTCCTTTTCTTTTTCAGGATTTGTGTCATCAAATCTCATGATCAGTTTCCCTTTAAAGTTAACCTGGTAGTGCTGGTTCAGAAGAGCAGCTTTTGCATGCCCAATGTGTAAGTAACTAAAACAAAAACATTTCACAAAGAAACTCATTAACATGTTTTAACTAAATACTTAAACTTAACCTTTTTGAGGAGATGAGAACTAAACAAAAATCCTTTCAATTGGTACCCAAGTCATATTTTATTTTCTAACAAAAAGTACTGTGATAGAAAATCTGACCCTGACAGGAAGAAAAAAAGACTACAACATATATAAAACAATTATAAGAAACAACTTCATGTGTAAAATCTCACAGAGGGGACAAGGTATTTACAAACATTGCAACCTTAAGGAGACTCTCCTTTTTCTTTTTATCAAAAAGAATGGTAATTTAATTAAAGTAAAGCTGCTTCAAAATTGTTTCCAATGCTACCTTCCACTGTTTGTCTTTAACAGGACCTGCTACTACTGAGAACTGGGTGCCCACCTATGCCACTGGAGAGAAGCTCTTCTGAGACTGTCACTGTGATGGCTAAATGAAAAGAGCACATGACAATTAGTAAAAGTCACTTTACTTCTCGAGGCTTTGGTTTTCTCAGATGCTAAAATTTTTTTTTTTTTTTTTTGAGACAGAATCTTGCTCTGTCACCAAGGCTGGAGTCCAGTGGCACGATCTCGGCTCACTGCAACCTCCACCTCCCAGGTTCAAGCGATTCTCCTGCCTTAGCCTCCCAAGTAGCTGGGACTACAGGCACGTGCCACCACGCCCAGTTAATTTTTGTATTTTTAGTAGATACGGGGTTTCACCATGTTGGATGGTCTTGATCTCTTGACCTCATGATCTTCCTGCCTTGGCCTTCCAAAGTGCTGGGTTTATAGGTATGAGTCACCATGCCCAGCCAAAAGAGTGTTTTTTAACTTTAATTTTTTAACTTTTATTTTAGGTTCGGGGTATATGCGAAGGTTTGTTATAGAGGTAAACTCATGTGAGGGAGATTAAAAATAAAAGAATTTTAACTAAATAATCCCAAAGGTCTCATCAGCACCAACACTCAATGAATCAGAATCTACAAAAACACTGTTCTGCTGTTCTTATGAGCAGCTGACAATTGTAAGGAAGAATATACATCAGAGGCACTGTTGATAATATTACACATCAAGATCCTCCTTCTATCAAGTACATGAGTAAAAGAAAAGACGTCACACCAGTATGTTGAAATACAGTTGATTGGGCTGGAAACAAGGCATGAAGCAAGGAAGTTTAATCAGCTTTCACCAACTTGTATTAGTTTCAAATTATAATGATGGTAGCAGTTGCACAGTTTTTTTATTGTGGTTATTTTTCTGTTGTTTTTTTATTTTGAGATGGAGTCTCGCTCTGTCGACCAGGCTGGAGTGCAGTGGCGTGATCTCCGCTCACTGCAAGTTCTGTCTCCCAGGTTCATGCCATTCTCCTACCTCAGCCTCCCAAGTAGCTGGTACTACAGGTGCCCGCCACCACACCCGGCTAATTTTTTGTATTTTTAGTAGAGATGGGGTTTCCCTGTGTTAGTCAGGATGGTCTCGATCTCCTGACCTCGTGATCTGCCCACCTCAGTCAACAGTTGTACAGTTTTAAGACAGTTACCTAGTTTCCCACACAGCTCTGATCTCAGTTGACATCAATATGGGAAGGGGAAAAGTACAACCTCTTGTATGAATTTATATCATTTTTAAATCAATCAAGTTTTTAAAAGTCATTAGCATCCCAGATCAATGATTCAACTTTAAGAAGGGCTTGGGCCGGGCACGGTGGCTCACGCCTGTAATCCCAGCACTTTGGGAGGCAGAGGTTGGCAGATCACGAGGTCAGGAGTTCAAGACCAGCCTGGCCAACATGGTGAAACCCCATCTCTACTAAAAATACAAAACTTATGCGGGCATGGTGGTGGGCGCCTGTAATCCCAGCTACTCAGGAGGCTGAGGCAGGAGAATCGCTTGAACCCGGGAGGTGGAGGTTGCAGTGAGCCAAGATCACACCATTGAACTCCAGCCTGGACGACAGTGCGAGGCTATGTCTCAAAAAAAAAAAAAAAAAAAAAAAAAAAAAAAAGGGAGGGTTTATACACAAAGGCTAATGCAAACAAGTACAATGCAATGTATTTACGGCTATTCAAAACTTTCTACATATAATAAAGGGCTGTAGGCCGGGCATGGTGGCTAACACCTATAATCCCAGCACTTTGGGAGGTCGAGGCAGGCGGATCACCTGAGGTCAGGGGTTCAAGACCAGCCTGACCAACATGGTGAAACCCTGTCTCTACTAAATATACAATAAATAAATAAAATAAAAATAAAAAAATAAAGGGCTGTGATAGCCCCAGATGAAATCTTAGATCAGAAAAGAGACAGTAGGGAAAAACTAACAAAATCCCAAAAAAGGATGAAGTTTAATTAATAATATATTAACATTAGTTCATTAGTTGTGAAAAATGTACCATAATAATGTAAAATGTTAATGTTAGGAAAAACTGGGTGCAGGGTACATGGGAACTTTCTGTACTATTTTTGCAACTTTGTGTAAATCTAAAACTATTCTAAAATTAAAAATTTATTAAAAATAAAACTAAATGAAGGGCCATAAATTCCCAGGAAGAAAAATACTGTGATGTACTTTTAACTGAGGGTGTTGCGCCCAATAACATGTTATAACCATTGTCAAGAAGAGACTAACAATCAGTACCTATTATTTTACAGTTACTGTGCTTAGCTTTAAAATACAGAAATTAAGAAAGGTGATGAGATCAAAACATTATTTCAAAAATGTTATTTCTAAATCTGAAATAACGTCTGCAGGTCTAACAATTTCAAACCCCAAGAAAGCTAAGAGGACTATAAGTCACAAAACAACTAAAACCATCAATTAAAAAGTCAATCTATATCAGAATAGCTAAACACACACACACACACACACACACACACACACACACAAAAGAATCATGCTGCATGAGTTAGCAGTGATGCTGAATTGGGCTTCTGCCACATGTAACAGATACATGTAGTATAATTTTTAATTATATGGATTCTAGAGCCAGATGGTAGAGGTTTGAGCTTGGCAAGTTACTAAAACGTTGTATGAATCTGTTTCTGAAACCATTTGTAAAACAGAGATAACAATAGTGACTTCCTTAGAAGGCTGTTGGGATTAAATAAGTTACTATAAGTAAAGCACATGGTAGCACCCGTACATAATAGGTGCTATGTATATGTTAGCTAAGAATAAGAATAAAAGGCTAAGCCAAGCCTTCTGGCCTTTCATTTAAGATACAGAAAAGAAAAAAAGAAAAAAAAGTAATTAAAGAAAAACTCTTTAACAGTATAAGAAGAGATGATCAAAATTATGCATAGTAAGAAAAACTAAATACTGATTTATATTCCAAATCCCAAAGCTGTCTCATGAGCATAGTCTCTGAAACTGATATAATTTATAACAAAAAATATTTTATACTGTAAATATACAAACATGGGGAACTCACTATTCCAAGAAATGACAGTGACACGAAATATGAAAAGATTCAAAAAAGACAAATGTTCAAGTGGTACAGCTACAAATGGCCACTGCCAAAAAAAAAAAAAAAAAAAAAGGTGGTTTTATAGGCAATTAAGGTCAACAGGACAATCATGACCTCTCATACCAAGTGCACAGTAGCAGAATACTGGACGGCAGAAACGCAGGATGTCTATAGGTATTAAACCATGTAAGGTAAATATTATTTATAACTGAATCCACTTAGTCAATTACCAATCAACCATTTAATGATCAAGTCTGTGAATTTTCCAGAGTCATCACTTTTGTTTCATCTCCTTCTATCTACCCTTTATTTCACCTCCTGAATCAGCAAACATAGAAAAGCAGAGACAAAAATGTGAAATTCTGAAAGTAATTTTACTGTTAATGAGGCTTATGAAATAGTTTGTGAAGAAGTATTAAATACATAGTTAAAAGAAAATTGTTTCTGTATCTTCCAGTTTCTACTGTGTACTACATAAGGGTGAGAACTGCGTTATGGTGATAGAATACAAAATCTGAAAAAATTAAATTTGGAAATCCTAAATTTGGAAAAAATAATCACCTCAATTATAAAACATGGCAGAACATTTTCCTAATGGTTAATTTTCTAAGTGAGGCTAACTGCTTTAATAAGAGGTATTTTATTATATTAATATCATTGGAAGGACGCTATTATAAAGCTTGTCCAGTATGCTTCAAATAGGATGACAGGTGTGCAAAGACAAAGACTTCATTTTCAGCCCTGGGGAATGGTGGGTAAGGCCTGAAGCAGCCCCAGCCTGGTGATCATCATACAGAACAGTCTTTTTCCCTAATGAGCTATTTAAATACTACTTTCCATGGGTGCCAAGAGATAAAGGGGTTGGGACACCTAATGGAAAGAAAGGAATAGAAACAGGCTTTTCAGGACTCCCCTTCCTTTATTTGGGGGAAAAAATAACTTAAAAACAATGCTGGCTGGGCACGGTGGCTCACGCCTGTAATCCCAACACTTTGGAAGGCCGAGGCGGGCAGATCACGAGGTCAAGAGATCGAGACCACAGTGAAATCCCGTCTCTACAAAAAAAATACCAAAAAAAATTAGCCAGGCGTGATGGCAGGCGCCTGTAGTCCCAGCTACTTGGGAGGCTGAGGCAGGAGAATGGCATGAACCCAGGAGGCAGAGCTTGCAGTGAGCTGAGATAGCGCCACTGCACTCCAGCCTGAGAGACAGAGTAAGACTCCATCTCAAGAAAAAAAAAACCAAACAACGCTATCATAACTTGAACTGCTAATTAAAAGGACTGCTCAGGGTACAAACACAAATCCAATTAAATGAAAGCCCAAAAATCTAAAACTAAAAATGAAATTTAAGGTTTTTTATTTGTGGATATTTTGTTAATTACATTTACAGTTCTGTCAGGATAAAATTAAAATGCTGTCTCTTTTACTAAGTTCACAAACTAAAACTACAAATTAAATCAACATTAACAATAACGTAAAAACTATTAAGATGTTTAGAATTTTACCTATCACAATTAAAATCTTACGTTCTTCTATAATATTAACCTATTAATACTTTAAGTATTTAAGCACTGTTTTAAAGCTTTCCCACTAAACATATTCAATTATAAATGTAAGTTACATTTTCTTACCCACTAGCCTCTGGAGGAAATCTGACAGTAACCTTTCCCATCTCCGCACCTGGAAGCTCAACAAATTTCCCAACATCTTGCTTTTTCTCAGGTGCCTGAAAAACACAACCACCATCACAACAAAAAGTCTTATGGTTAAATGTCTAAGAACACACTCATTCAACAAATATGCCAGGCACTACACACACTGGTTATGAAAAACATGACGACTAGAACATCATCCCTGTACTTGAGGTTGCAAAATCTGATAAGAATATAACTAAAACCAATACCAGTAATAGAGATATATTCAGGGTACTGTTAGATCACTCAGTTGAAATTAATCAGCAATATCTAGGTTTATCAGGAAAAGCTTAAAAGGAGTTAAGAAACAAGCTGGACCTCAAAGATAAGTAGAAATGTATCAGATGGAGAGTATATGGGATGCTGGGTACAGTGGTTCATGCCTGTAATCCCAGCACTTTGGGAGGCCAAGGAGGGCAGATCACCTGAGGTCAGGAGTTTGAGACCAGACTGGCTAACATGGTGAAACCCCATCTCTACTAAAAGTACAAAAATTAGCCAGCCGTGGCAGCGTGCACCTGTAGTCCCAGCTACTCAGGAGGGTAAGGCAGGAGAATCGCTTGAACCCAGGAGGCGGAGGCTGGAGTGAGCCGAGATCGTGCCACCGCACTCCAGCCTGGGTGATGAGCAAAACTCCGTCTCAAAAAAAAAAAAAAAAAAAAAAAAAGAGTATATGGAGTATTCATTCTAAATAAATAAATAACAGAGTAGGTAAGGCACGAAGGCAGGAAAAAGTAGTGCAATGTCCATGAAAAGTTAGGAATGCATATTGGGTGGGTAGGGAAGGAAGCTGAAATAGATTAAGTCAAAAACACAGAGGACCTTTTAAGTTTGGCTTTTAAGTTTTAGGCAATGGGGAGTCAGTCCTCAGGGATAACAGGACCACGGATTTGTGTTTTCTAAAGTGATACCCTGAACTAGAGAAAGATGAGACAAAAGGAAGTTTAGTTATGAGATTATGGTATTAAACCAAGCAAGGAACAATTAGGCCTCAAAAAAGTGCGATAGCACCGAAGGACAGAAAACAAATCTACACACATGAGAAGTCATAACAGGGCTCGTTGAGTAAATGTGAAATACAGTGAAGGATGAGTAAAGATTTGCAGCCAAAACAACCTGTGTTGTTTTGTGGACTGTGCTATCTTTATCCAAGTAGATAGTAGTTTTCAAATTTTACATTAGAAAACCTTAATTAAATCAAAACTTTACAACACATTCCTAAAATGTAAAACAGATCGAAGTGGAGCAAGTCTGGTTGAGAAAAGAACCTTTTGTACTGTGCACTATGTCACGTTTTCCTACAAAATGAATGAAACAGTGCTGCAGAATCCCAGGACTTGATGCTCAATGGTTCAAAAACCAGGAGATTCAGAAGAAAGAAAAAATTGCAAAGGTGTAAAATTATGAGGTTTTATTTATATGGAGTTTGAACTGCCTAAGGGACATATATTGGATGATCAAAATCTTTAGTTATATAAAGATTAGGGCTTTATATAGCTGAACAGTTAAAAGTGAAACGAAGATATAAAAATGTCAGATTCTTGCAAGAAGATCCTTTTAAATTTATTAAAAGAAAATAAACTTTATGAGTAGGAATAATTGTCTTTTCAGACCTAGGGCCTCAGACAGACTGAAATGTCATTTTTTTTTTTTTTAAGAAAGAAAAAAAGGCTTACCACTCGAGCTTTGGTTGTTGAAACATCCCACTTGGTACCTACTGACTGGAAGGCCTGCTGGGCTTCAAGAAAGCCAAACCAACGTTTTACATGAACTGGAGCTTTGTTCTGTTTCAACTGTTCTTGCCATGCAGCATTTCCTATGAGCAAAGATAGTTTTAAACTATTCAATCAATCTGCAGCTTCAAAAGCAAAGTTCCAGTTGTGACTAACTGAAGTAAATGAGATGGCTTAAAGTTGTGCTTCTAAGGAAATATGAAATTTAAGTATCTGGGTATACAATGAAATGTTTTCTAAAACAGTGAGCTCTCTGTGTCCATGAGTTCCATAACCGTAGGTTCAACCAACTGAAGATGAAAAATATTCAAAGCTGGGCGTGCTGGTTGCCTGGAACCAGGGGAGGGTGGATGATTGATTACAAAGAGGCATGAGGAACTTTTGGGGATGGTGGATATATTTATTATCTTGATTGTAACTATAGTTCCACAGGGGTGTGTGTGTGTGTGTGTATATATATATATAAAAGTCAAAATTTATCAAATTATACATTTTTAAATAAGTGTGGTTTCCTGTATATCAATTATACCTCAAGAAAGTTGTTTTTGAAAAAATTGGCTTTCCAAGTTGGAAAAAGCATATTCTTACCTGTTGCAAACTAGTTGTAGAAGAAGGAAGTGACCTCTAAGAAAAACCACAACTCCACATCATCCCACTACTCCCTAACCTCCCAATCACATACTCGCTGAGCAATAATGGCTTTTTTTCAAGTCAGAGACAAGTGTCTGGAGTAAAATAATAGCTGAAGTAGGAGAGGTGCTAACATAAATGGGATAGAGACTTCTTTATCAGGAACAAGATCAGCTCCAAAGGCAAGAAGGAAGTTGGGGTTGTGAGACAGACGACGGCAGAGAAAGACAGGGAATTCCTGTAGCTGGATAGGAATAAAACAGCCAGGGAGGTCATTCCTCTGTAATAAAGTCTTAAGTTACTGTCTAAACATATATATACATACACATATACATACATGCATACACACAGAAATATGTATAATTCTTATCCAGCAAAATATTAAACGATTAAAACAGAGCATTTTAGGAATTACTGATACCTTTTAGGGTGGCCCAAACACATAAATCTGCTAAACTCAAGGAGTTTCCAACTAAGTATGTTCTCAGAGACAGGCAATGATTGAGTTCATTAATTGCAGATGTAAAGGAATCACATGAAGATAATTTTGTAGCACTGAACTCCAACCAGTGATCAATCTGTGAACATAAAAGATAGAAAAGAAATGTACTCCAACATATAAAAAGACTATAAAAAAATTCTAGTTAACTAGAGCAATAGTACACTCTTACTATGCTTTTCCTTTCTCAAATTATACAATTTATCATTATGTGGATTAAATTCTCATTGCCTAAAATCTAAAATGGAACTTAAATAAATGCCACATTTATTTTGCTATGCTTTCTGCTTTCTTTTTTTTTTTTTTTTTTTACAAGAGTGTGGAGGAGCACTTCAGGAAAGAATAGGAAAATAAGAATTTGAGAATTGGTACAGAAATAAGCAACCAACCTGAATGAACCAAAGGGACTGTACCCAGCCAAACAGATTCATTTACTTGAAACATTTAAAAGTTAGTACTTAGAAACCATTCTGTGTACTTTGAATTTTATGAGATTTAGGAAGGTTAGAGCAGAATACAAACAGAAATAAGTAACCAACCTGAATGAACCAAAGGGACTGTACCCAGCCAAACAGATTCATTTACTTGAAACATTTAAAAGTTAGTACTTAGAAACCATTCTGTGTACTTTGAATTTTATGAGATTTAGGAAGGTTAGAGCAGAATACAAACAGGAAAAAAAGCAGCATCTAAAAAGCAGTACTGTCATCTACTGCATAATGACATTTCAGTCAATGACAGACTGCATATATGACAATGGTCCCATAAGGTTATAGTTATATCTATGTTGTCTATGTTTAAATACACAAATACATATTGTGTTACAATTGCCTACTGTATTGAGTATTGTAACTTGCTAGTATAGGTTTGTAGTCTAGAAGCACTAGGCTACACTGTATAGCCTAGGTGTGTAGTAGGCTATCCCACTTAGGTTTTTGTGGGTACACTCTATGATGCTGATAGAATGATGAAATTGCCTAATAACACATTTCTCGAATGCATCCCATTGTTAAGAGGCACATGATTGTATCAAAAGTTAATTTACTGATATAATTAATTAAACAAGGCATACACTTAGAAAAGAAAATGAGATCCAAACTATGCATGTTACCCTGGTCAAACTTAACTTTCCTAGGCTTGCTGCCTTATCCGTAAAGTAAGAACGTTGGATGAGATGATCTATACAGTCCCATTGGCTATGAAATGCTAGGAATCTGTGAAGGCAAAGATGGCACTAAATGCTCCCAAAAGAACAGCTGGTAGGGGATTAAACATTCAAACTTAGGAATTACAAAAAAATAATTTTCTTGTGACAACAAAAACAAGATGAGCATTCCATACCTTGGTCTATATAATTAACACTCTGTTAATATCCTTAAGTAGAATAGTTCATAAGCCAACAATAAATGATGAGGTTCCCATAAAAAAACAGAAGCATAAGACAAAACACACACAACAAAATGTTCATTGCTTACCTCAGTATGTTCCATCAGATTACAGCCATATAACCCAGCTGTAGTTGCAACTCTAGCCAAGTAGCGAAGTATGGAATTCACATCTGTGAATATCACATTTCTAGAATATAAGCATGAGATAAAATATTACTGCTGCTCTAGCAAATCAGTAAGTCATGAGACTTATGAAGAAATGTAAAAATGGAAACCTTATTATATTTACCATGTATTTTCTACTATAGTAAAAAATAGATCTGCTAATTTGTTTGTTTGTTTGTTTCAGATGGAGTTTCGCTCTTGCTGCCCAAGCTGGAATGCAATGGTGTGATCTTGGTTCACTGCAACCTCTGCCTCCAGGGTTCAAGCAATTCTCCTGCCTCAGCCTCCCAAGTAGCTGTGATTATAGGTGTCCACCACCATGACAGGCTAACTTTTTGTATTTTTAGTAGAGACAGGGTTTCACGACGTTGGCCAGGCTGGTCTCGAGTTCCTGACCTCAGGTGACCCACCCACCTCAGCCTCCCAAAGTGTTGGGATTACAGGCGTAAGCCACTGTGCCCAGTCTGCTAATTTGTTCTTTACATGTCTATTCAGAGGTGCAAATATGAAAATATAACTGGGATATTGAGAATAACAGTGATTTAAAACAAATCAATGCTAGCCAGGAGTGGTGACTCACACCCGTAATCCTAGCATTTTGGGAGGCCAAGACGGGCGAATCACTTGAGGTCAGGAGTTTGAGACCAGCCTGGCTAATATGGTGAAACCCCATCTTCTACTAAAAACACAAAAATTAGCCAGGCATAGTGGCATGCACCTGTGCTCCCAGCTACTCAGAAGGCTAAGGCACAAGAATCGCTTGAACTCACAGTGAGCTGAGATCACGTCACTGCGCTTCAGCCTGGATGACAGAGAGAGACCCTGTTTCAAAAAAAAAATAAATAAATAAATCAAGGCAAAGGAGCAAAGAATATATTGCTAATAAAGAGGCTAAGAAGGCAGATCAAACCTCGTCCAAACCCATCACAGGCCAGGTGCGGTGGCTCATGTCTGTAATCCCAGCACTTTGGGAGGCCGAGGTGGACAGATTACTTGAGGCCAGGAGTTTGAGACCAGTCTGGCCAACGTGGTGAAATCCCATCTCTTCTAAAAATACAAAAGTTAGCTGGGTGTGGTGGTGGGCACTTGTAATCCCAGCTACTCAGGAGGCTGAGGCAAGAGAATTGCTTGAACCCGGGAAGTGGAGGTTGCAGTGAGCCAAGATGGCGCCACTGCACTCCAGCCTGGGCAGCAGAGCAAGACTCCATCTCAGAACAAAACACGAAAAACCACACAGTGTTGGTGGGAGTGTAAATTAGTCAAACCACTGTAAAAAGCAATATGGCGATTTCTCAAAGAGCTGAAAACAGAACTACAATTCAATCCAGCAATCCCATTACTGGCAATACACCCAGAGGAATATAGTTCATTCTACCATGAAGACACATACATGCAAATGTTCACTGCAGCACTATTCACAATAACAAAGACATGGACCTAAATGCCCAGCAGTGACAGACTGGATAAAGAAAATGTGGTACATATACACCATGGAATATCATGCAGCCATAAAAAAAAACAACAACAAGATCATGTCTTTTGCAGGAACACGGATGGCGCCGGAGGCCATTATCCTTAGCAAACTGACACAGGAAAAGAAAACCAAATACTGCATGTTCTCACTTATAAGTGGGAGCTTAATGATGAGACCATGTGAACACAAAAAAGGGAACAACAGACACTGGGGTTTAAGGGTGGATGTTGGGAGGAGGGAGAAGAGCAGAAAAAATAACTATTGGATGGCTTAGTACCTGGGTTACAAAATAATACGTACAACAAACTCCACATGACACAAGTTTACCTACATAACAAACCTGCACATGTACCACTGAACCTAAAATAAGTTTTTAAAAAATGAATAAATTTATTTTTAGCAACAACACAAAAATACTGCAATCATAAAACAACAGGATACTAAAAAAGGAGTATCCAGAATGTAAAAAAACAGAACACTCAGATACTAAAAATATAATAGCCAAAATTAAAAACCTCAATAGAAAAATGGGATAATAAAGTTGATGAACTTTCCAGAAAGTAAAGAAAAAAAAAAAAATGGGCCAGGCATGTTGGTACACAGCTGTAGTTCCAACTACTCAGGGGGCGGAGGCATCGTTAAGCCCAGGAGTTGGAGGCTGTAGTGTACTACAATTCCACCTGTGACTATCCATTGCACTCCAGCCTGGACAGCATACTGAGACCTCCATCTATAAAAATAAAAATAAAGAGGCCGAGCACGGTGGCTCACACCTGTGATCCCAGCACTTTGGGAGGCCAAGGTGGGCAGATCACCTGAGATCAGGAGTTCCAGACTAGCCTGGACAACATGGTAAAATCCCATCTCTACTAAAAATACAAAAATTAGCTAGGCATGGTGGTGCATGCCTGTAATCCCAGCTACTTGGGAGGCTGAGGCAGGAGAATCGCTTGAATATGGGAGGCGGAGGTTGCAGTGAGCCTAGATTGTGCCATTACACTCCAGCCTGGGCAACAGAGCAAGACTCCATCTCAAAAACATATAAAAAAAATAAAGAGATGGGGCCAGAGCAGTGGTTCACGCCTGTAATCCCAGCACTTTGGGAGGCCAAGGCAGGCAGATCACCTGAGGTCGGGAGTTTGAGACCAGCGTGACCAATATGGAAAAACCCCGTCTCTACTAAATACAGAAAATTAGCTGGGCATGGTGGTGCATGCCTGTAATCCCAGCTACTTGGGAGGCTGAGGCAGGAGAATCACTTGAACCAGGGAGGCAGAGGTTGTGGGAAGCCGAGATCGCGCCATTGCACTCCAGCCTGAGCAACAAGAGTGAGATTCTGTCTCAAAAAAAAAAAAAAAAGAGAGAGATGGAAAAAGGAGGTGACAACTTAGAAAAATAAATGGACTAATCCCAACACCCACATAAACAACAGAAAATGGAGAGAAAAACATTTTTCAAATCTCAGAAAAAATTTTTTCAATTTCCGAAAGCAGGATTTCCAAGTTTCCACAACGAAAAAGGCAACCAAATGCCCAGAAGAACAGATGAAAAATAGACCCGAACTAAAGCACATGATTGTAAAATTTGAGAATACTGACTCCTAAGGGAAGATTCCTCCAAACTTCCTGAAGTCACATAGAAAAGTTCAAAACTCAGAAAGTTTCAGAAGAAAATTACAAAGCAAACAAACAGCAATTATTCCATGAAAAACTAATAGTTTTACATGAAAAGCAATTATACCATGTGGCTCAGCAGTAAATAAAACTTACATGGTCATTATAATGTAAATACAGAACGGTAATCAAATGACAATTATGGTACAACTACACTGGGAGAAAGGGGGAGACAGACAGCAGAAGTTTATGAGTATGGGGTGACTGTGTGTACGGAATGGCAACAGGGGAAAGTGTTTCAGCTTTATCTTTTTTTTTTTTTGAGATGGAGTTTCACTCTTGTTGCCCAGGCTGGAGTGCAATGGCACAATCTCGGCTCACTGCAACCTCCACCTCCCAGGTTCAAGCTATTCTCCTGCCTCAGCCTCCTGAGTAGCTGGAATTATAGGCATGCACCACCATGCCAGGCTAGCTTTGTGTTTTTAGTAGAGGTGGGGTTTCTCCATGTTGGTCAGGTTGGTCTCGAACTCCTGACCTCAGGTGATCCATCTTCCTTGGCCTCCCAAAGTGCTGGGATTACAGCTCCCAAAGTGCTGAGCCACCACACCCAGCTCAGCTTTATCTTTTCTTTTTTTTTTCCTTTTTTTTTTTGAGACAGGGTCTCCCTCTGTCATTCATGCTGGAGTGCAGTGGTGTGATCTTGGCTCACTGCAAACTCTGTCTCCTGGGCTCAGGTGATTGTCCTGCCTCCGCGTCCCAAGTAGCTGGGAGTACAGGCGAAGCTACCATACCCAGCTAATTTTTGCTTTTTTTTTTTTTTTTGTAGAGACAGGATTTTACTATGTTGCCCAAGCCGGTCTTGAACTGCTGAGCTCAAGCAATGCACCCGCCTCAGCCTCCCAAAGTGCTAGGATTACAGACGTGAGCCACCGTGCCTGGCCCAGCTTTCTCTTTCTTAGTGGAAAGATATTGTCTAAAACTGGAAAAATAAGGAGAAACAATACTAGAATGTTACAGACAGAGGTCAATACAAAAGAATCAGCTCAAAAGGGTTGAAATGTTTGTTCCTATAGAGGAAAAAATAGAAGATGGGAGGTGAATGGTGCTTTTTACTAAAATACTTACAGCACTATGCCACTAAAGTATTTGCATATGTAGCTTTCGTTTTTTGTTTCATTTTTTAGAGATGGGGTTCTACTTCTATCACTCAGGCTGGAGTACAGGGCACAATATCGGTTCAGTACACCCTTCACCTCCCAGGCTCAAGCAATTCCCAGGCATCAGTCCCCCAAGTAGCTGGGACCAGAGGAGTGTGCTACTACTCTTAGCTAATTTTTGTAATTTTTCTAGAGGCGAGGTTTTGCCATGTTGCCTGGCTGGTCTCAAACTCCTGAGCTCAGGCAATCTACCCACCCTGGCCTCCCAAAGTGCTGGGATTACAGGTGTGAGTCACGAAGCTCAGCGATAGCTTTGATTTAAAAAAAAAAAAAAATTGTAATGAGACTGGGCGTGGTACAGGCTCACACCTATACTCCCAGCACTTTGGGAGGCTAAGGCAGGAGGATCACTTTAAGTCAGGAGTTCAAGACCAGCCTAGGCAACATAGGACAACCCTGTTCCTACAAAAAAATTTTAAAAATTAGCCAAGTGTAGTAGTACATGTCTGTAGTCCCAGCTACTCGGGAGGCCGTGGCAGGAGGATCACTTAAACCCAGAAGTTTAAGTATGCAGTGAGTAGTGAGTCGTGATTATGCCATTGCACTCTAGCTTGAGCAACAGAAAAAGATCCTATCTTAACAAAACTCTCCAGCACTTTGGGAACCCAAGGCAGGAAGACTGCCTGATGCCAGGAGTCTGAGACCAGCGTGGGCAACAAAGTGAGATGCTATCTCTACAAAATATTTCAAAAATCAGTCGGGTGTGGCACATGCCTGTGGTCCCAGGTACTCAGGAGGCTGAGGCAGGGGGATAACTTGAGCCCAGGAGCTCAAGGCTGCAGCGAGCTATGATAACACCACTGCACTCCAGTCTAGGCGACAGAGTGAGACCCCATCTCTAAAAAAAAAAAAAACAACAACCACATCAAAAACTTTTCATGAAAAAACAGACTAGGGCCAGGTACAATGACTCATGCCTGCAATGCCAGCACTGTGCAAGGTCAAGATGGGAGGAGAGCTTGAGGTCAAGAGATCAAGACCAGACTAGACAATAACGCAAGACCCTGTCTCTCAAAATTAGCTTGGCATGGTGGCACAGACCTATAGTCCAGTTACTTGGGAAGCTGAGGCAGGAGGATGGCTTGATCCCAGGAGTTTGAGGCAACAGCGAGTAATGAGCGTGCCACTGCACTCCAGCCTGGGTGACAGAGCAAGGCTCTATTTCTTAAAAAAAAAATTTTTTTTAATAGACTAATTTTGTCAAGACATTTAAATAACATGATCAAGGCCGGGCACACTGGTTCATGCCCGTAATCCCAGCACTTTGGGAGGCCAAGGCGGGTGGATCACCTGAAGTCAGGAGTTCAAGACCAGCCAGACTAACATGGTGAAACCCCAACTCTATTGAAAATACAAAAATCAGCCAGGTGTGGTGGTGGGTGCCTGTAATCCCAGCTACTCAGGAGGCTGAGGCGGGAGAATCACTTGAACCCAGGAGGCAGAGATTGCAGTAAGCAGAGATCGCACCATTGCACTCCAGCCTGGGCAACAAAAGCAAAACTCCCTCTCAATAAATACATAAATAAATAAATAAGATATTTGGAACCTTGCAGAAAGACATTAATTTTGAACACATAAAAAGTTTACCTTTGCAGCTGGGTGCAGTGGCTCGTGCCTATAATCCCAGCATTTTGGGAGGCTGAAGTGGGTGGATTGCTTGAGCCCAGGAGTTAAAGACCACCCTAGGCAACATGGCGAAATCCCATCTCTACAAAAATACAAAAATTCACTGGTGTGGTGGCATGTGTCTGTGGTCCCAGCTACTCAGGGGCCAGGAAAGAGGGGAGGGGACACTGAGGGAGGGGAATCGTTTGAGCCCAGGAGACCAAGGCTGCAGTGAGGATTGAGAGGGCAAGAGGCACACAGGACAATTTATTTAGGTTAGTACTTTGAGAATACAATTACAGATTAATTTCCTTTACTCATATTATGCACAGTCGCCTTTGTGATTATCACTACAAACAGTTTATAAATTTTGTGACCAGCAAGTCAACAGTAAGAGTAAGTCTGGCAAAGACGAATTAGTGGCTTTCAAGTGAAATATGTACCTACTATTAACAGAAGCCAAGCATTTCAGTAATGACTATTTTTCTGTCTTGGGGCAGTACTTTTATTAAGGCAAAAATCATTAGATTAATTCATTAAAGTTAACTTACAAGACAACACTAGTCTAATTCCAATCACCGCAGGTAGGAGAAAGTAGCATCACTATAGATATTACATAAATAACATCTGGCTTTTAAAATCAACATATTTGAATTAGCGACATTCTATGTATTACAACTCTTTTTTTTTTTTGGAGACGGAGTCTCACTCTGTCGCTCAGGCAGGAGTTCAGTGGCGCGATCTCGGCTCACTGCAAGCCCCGCCTCCCAGGTTCACACCATTCTCCTGCCTCAGCCTCCTGAGTAGCTGGGACTATAGGCACCCGCCACCATGCCCGGCTAATTTTTTTTTTTTTCTTATTTGTAGTACAGATGGGGTTTCACCGTGTTAGCCAGGATAGTCTCGATCTCCTGACCTCATGATCCGCCCGCCTCGGCCTCCCAAAGAGCTGGGATTACAGGTGTGAGCCACTGCACCCGGCCTATTACAACTCTTAATAACACTATGCCACATTCAATTATTTTTAGTCAACAAAGAACTATAAAGCATCAGGAAAAAGAGTGGTAGAGAATGGAAATCCTCCTCTTGGATTACTTTCATTTTTCCCTTTGAGGCTCAACAAGGGGGACTGCAGTTCTCCAAGTCAAGAAGCTGCATGGCACTTCTTTCAAACCTATTCCTAAGTTTTTTTTCATGAGAAAATGATACCAAGCTGGTAATACCTCTTATTTTGTATACTGTATCCCTTCCCTAATACAAGTCTTTCTTATGTCAGTTTATTAGGGGCCTTTAACATTGTGTTGAAACATTTCAAAATCTGCGTCCTGCTTGAAAATATATCCTTGAAACCCTCTTTCAATCTGGTCCAGATTCTTCTATCTGGCAAAGTTTTTTAGTTCTTTTTTTGAGACAGAATCTTGCTCTGTCGCCCAGGCTGGAGTGCAGTGGCACGATCTTGACTCACTGCAATGTACACCCACCAGGTTCAACCTATTCTCCTGCCTCAGCCTCCTGAGTAGCTGGGACTACAGGCACGTGCCACCATGCCCGGCTAATATTTTTTTGTATTTTTAGTAGACACGAGGTTTCACCAAGTGAGCCAGGTTGGTCTCAGACTCCTGACCTCAAGTGATCCACCCATCTTGGCCTCCCAAAGTGTTGATATTACAGGCATGAGCCATCGCACCTGGCCACATACCCTGTTTCATAGGGGAGCAGAAAGATAGGGAATGTAGATAATTCTTTAGCGCAAAAGTAAATCATCAGAATAAACGGACCAGGAAGTGGGCGCAGGGAGGTGAGAGAGCAACATTAAAGGAAGATAAGAAACAGAGCTGCACAGGAACAAAGACTGTCTTATGATACGGATAAAGTCACCTAGGTAATCTCTTGAAGCTGCCCTCAGAAGCGCAGGTGAAGTCTAAGCTGGGATTGACTGACCTTTCCAGATTATTTGATGAGATCCCTAAGGAGGGGATTTAAGTCAACTGCATTTCTTTTGGAAAGATGCTTTCTTGGTCACATGAGGAAATTCTAGAAAGTCCCTCTCTACGTGATGGGGGAGGTGGGCATGGAGGGCTGTGAAAGGAAACAAGGTTAGAGGTACCCTGATTCTGAGGTAGCTTCTAAGGCCTCTCAGCATGTCAAAGTGCCAGTCTTTGAGATATCACTTTCTGAGGCAACATTCCCCTGTCTGAAACTTCCCTAGAAGTTTCAGTTAAAAGCTGAGTTGGTGGTTGTACAGGAAAAAATCAATAGCTAGGCGCCAAAGGATTCCATTAAACCAGTCACTCATTTCTGGGAATAGGCCAGTCCAATTAAATAACTGTGCCTCATTTCAGGAGCTGGTGTTGCAGATGGGCTCTCAAAGTTAGACCTCTAGTTCCTTTTAAACAGATTACATGGGGAATCAGTTTGCTGAAAAATTTAAGTCTCTAGATTCGGTTATTTTAGAATAAAGAAAAGCATACTTCTTTCTAGGGACAATCTACCTAATTAGTAAGTAAAACAAGCATACAACATTTGATGCTGAATTTTTTTTTGAGACGGAGTCTAACTCTGTCACCCAGGCTGGAGTGCAGTGGCACGTTCTCGGCTTACTGCAACCTACGCCTCCCGGGTTCAAGCGATTCTCCTGCCTCAGCCTCCCGGGTAGCTGGGATTATAAGCACGTGCCACCACACCCGGATAAGGTTTTATATTTTTAGTAGAGACAGGGTTTCACTGTGTTAGCCAGGATGGTCTCGATCTCCTGACCTTGTGATCCACCTGCCTCGGCCTCCCAAAGTGCTGGGATTACAGGTGTGAGCCACCGTACCTGGCAATGCTGAATATTTTTTTAAATGCCATTCAGAGGCCAGACATGGTGGCTCATGTCTTTAACCCTAGTGGTTTGGGATGCTGAGGCTGGAGGATGGCTTGAGGCCGGAGGACGGCTTGAGGCCAGGAGTTCGAAACTGGTCTGGGCAACATAGTGGTATCCTACCTCTAGAAAAAACATTTTTTAATTAGCCAGGTGTGGAGGCATGTGTTTGCAGTCCTAGCTACTTGGGAGACTGAGATGGCAGGATCCTGAGTCCAGGAGCTCTAGGTACAGTGAGCTATGATCATGCCAGCGTGGGCAAAAGAGGCAGACTCTGTCTTAAAAAAAAAAAAAAAAGCCAATCAGTACTGAAGATAAAAAGATGAAAACACTTACTCAGAAACATGAAGAATATTCTCTTTCCCTTCTTCAATGGAAATGCTGACATCGTCTTTCACATGTTCTACAGCCAGCAAAGCTCCTATAAATAATATGAAAAGATTTTTTATCTTTAAAAGCAATGCAGTATTTATAACTTGAATCATAAAGCAATCAGGATGAGTCAACAAACCAATATTAAGTCCTGTAAGGACTTTCTCAGTAGTCTGTAGACAGAAAGTATAGTCTTTTGTCTCAGAGCAGCAACAAATCAGAATCCAGAATCCATTCACTAGCATATCCAACTGGTTTTGAATTTGTTCAGCTTTCAGTTAGAGACACTGAAATTAATCTGCTCCTCCCTTCAGAGACAAAAAGAAATTAATATAGTGCCAGCTGCGCATGGTGGCTCATGCCTGTAATCCCAGAACTTTGGGAGGCCGAGACAGGCGGATCACCTGAGTTTGGGAGTTC
Organism: Papio anubis; assembly: GCF_008728515.1. Taxonomy (NCBI): domain Eukaryota; kingdom Metazoa; phylum Chordata; class Mammalia; order Primates; family Cercopithecidae; genus Papio; species Papio anubis. Next base: position 141,763,915 of record NC_044976.1, on the reverse strand, counting down.
AAGACCAGCCTGACCAACACGGAGAAACCCCGTCTCTACTAAAAACAGAAAATTAGCCAGGCATGGTGGTGCATGCCTGTAATCCCAGCTACTCGGGAGGCTGAGGCAGGAGAATCACTTGAACTCAGGAGGCAGAGGTTGTGGTGAGCCGAGACTGAGCCATTGCACTCCAGCCTGGGTGACAAGAGTGAAACTGCGTCTCAAAAAAAAAAAAAAAAAATAGTATTGTGCCTTATATAAAAGCTTTTGTTAATATGTTGACCTTGGATTTTTAAAAAACTAAAAAAAAAAAAAGAAAAAAAAGCTATCATTAATAGTATTTGAGTGACTATTATGTCATAGTCACTATGCTAAATGCTTTACAGTTATAATTTTTCATCTTTGGGGTAACCTGTAGAGTTAGATTAGAAGGACATGGTATCTCACGCCTATAATCCTAGCACTTTGGGAGGCTGAGGTGGGAGGACTGCCTGAACCTACAAGTTCAAGACCAGCCTGGGCAACATAGTAAGACCCTGTCTCTACAAAAAAATACAAAAATGAGCTGGGCATGGTGGTACATGCCTGTGGTCCCAGCTACCCAAGGGGCTGAGGTGGGAGGGCTGCCTGAGCCTGGGAAGTCATGGCTGCAGTGAGCCGTGATTGCACCACTGCATTCTTGCCTGAATGACACAGCGAAACTGTCTCAAAAAAAAAAAAAAAAAAGAGTGAGATACTTTCATCCCCATTTTACAGAACAGGAAATAAGGCTTAAAGGAGTTAAATAACTAGCCTAATGTCCCTGACAAAATATATGGTAGTTAGGATCTGAATGCAAGTCTAATGCAGTCCACAGTTCAAACTCTAAAACAGTGTAATATGGCCTCTTGACACTTAACTGATTCATTAATCCTCTGTCCCTTAATTTGGTTAAGATGGACAGGCTGGGCATGGTGGCTCACGCCTATAATCCCAGCACTTTGGGAGGCCGAGGTGGGCAGATCACCTGAGGTCGGGAGTTTGAGACCAGCCTGACCAACATGGAAAAACCCCATCTCTACTAAAATTATAAAATTAGCTGGGCGTAGTGGCACACATCTGTAATCCCAGCTACTCAGGAGGCTGAGGCAGGAGAATCACTTGAATCCGGGAGGCAGAGATTGTGGTGAGCCAAGATTGCGCCATTGCATTCCAGTCTGGGCAACAAGAGTGAAATTCCATCTTAAAAAAAAAAAAAAAAAAAAAAGATGGACAACTAGCACCCAGATACTGATTTATGAACACCATGCTCCAGTGGAAACAGGGTTGTGGCAAGGAAAGTACAAAATAAACCTGAAAAATCTTACTGTGTTAGAAAGCAAAGGAGTACTCAAAGACAGAGAAGAGATACGTTGAACGGACACAGAGTCTGCCAGTTATGGTGGCTCAGGCCCATAATCCCAGCACTTTGGGAGGTCAAGGTGGGAGGATTACCTGAGATCAGGAGTTTGAGACCAGTCTGGCTAACATGGTGAAACCCTGTCTCTACTAAAACTACAAAAATTAGCTGGGTGTGGTGGCACATGCCTGTAATCCCAGCTACTCAGGAGGCTGAGGCAGGAGGACCACTTGAACCCAGGAGGCAGAGGCTGCAGTGAGCCAAGATCATGCCACTGCACTCCAGCATAGGCAGCAGAGTAAGACTCTGTCCCCCCGCAAAATAAAAAAAAAAGGCCAAGCACAGTGGCTCATACCTGTAATCGCAACACTTTGAGAGACTGAGGCAGGTGGATTGCCTGAGCTCAGGAGTTCGAGACCAGTCTGGACAACAAATTAGCCAGGCATGATGGCATGTGCCTGTAGTCCCAGCTACTTAGGAGACTGAGGCAGGAGAATTGCTTGAACCTGGGAGGCGGATGTTGCAGTAAACCGAGATCGTGTCACTGCACTCCAGCCTGAGCAACAAGAATAAAACTCCATCTCCCAAAAAAAAAAAAAAAAAAAGGACATAGAGTCCAGGTTGGAGGGGCTTCCACTGGCAAATCAGGGTACTGACCATCAAAATAAAGGAGATCAATTTTAGCACACCTACACAATGAAATTTTATCCAGCAAATAAAAAAGTGAACTACTGGCCGGGCAATGGTGGCTCACACCTGTAATCCCAGCACTTTGGGAGGCCGAGGCGGGCGGATCATGAGATCAAGAGACCGAGACCACCTGGCCAACAGGGTGAAACCCCATCTCTACTAAAAGTACAAAAAATTAGCTGGGCGTGATGGCGGGTGCCTGTAGTCCCAGCTACTCGGGAGGTTGAGGCAGGAGGATTGCATGAATCTGGGAGGTAGAGGCTGCAGTGGGCCAAGATCGCACCACTGCACTCCAGCCTGGTGACAGGGCAAGACTCCATCTCAAAAACCAAAAAAAAACAAAACAACAAAAGTACACTACTGTCACAGACAAAAAGATATATGAATTTCAGAAGTATTATCCTAGACATACATGAGAATATAAGAATATATATGATATGATTCAATGTATATGAAATTATAAAAAAAGCAAAACAAGAGTGACAAAAAGATGAGTGGCTACAAGGTGCCAGGGATAGGGAAAGGAATGACTGCAAAGGGGCATGAGAGAACTTTCTGAAGTAATGATGACTGTGGTGTAGATTACACACTGTATACATTTGTCAATCACTTAAAATTGGTAAACTTAATTGTATACAAGTTATAATTCAATAAAACTAATTTTTAAAAATAAAATAATTTTAAATAGAAAATAATACAAATTGTAACTTCTTGAGTATATTTTGCTATGACTTTTTTTTTAAATGGGAAAAAGAGAAAGCTCTCCTCACAGAAAAATGCCAACTAATACATATAGAAGGAATGGTAGAATTGGAAAGTCACCATTTTGCAAACATCATAAAATCATAAAAATCAAGTTAGGTGGGAAGCATCATTGGATACTGAAACTAGTGGGTGAAGATCAGATGCAAAGAGGAACATTTACATGATTCCAACGCATCTGCCCATTAAAATCAAGGTTAGAATCATTAGTAATGGGAAAATTAAATTCATGCACCAACTGATGGGCTGCAATGAAGAACAAGGAATAACTATGCTATTCCTGCCAAAGACACAGAGCCTGAATCTAGACACCAGGAAATACCAGACAACTTAAACAGGGGATATTCTTCAAGTTAAGTGGCCTGTAATCTTCAGAAAGGTCAAAGCTATGAAAGCCATGGGAAGACTAGTAAACCATTCCAGACTGAAAGAAACTGGAGAGAGGTGACAACTAGATGCAAACAAAGCATAATACAGGATTTTGATCCCAACACTATGGAGGGTCTCGTTTTAACAAATAGTGATAGAACAAGGATGGGGTCTGTGCATTAGATAGAAGCATTCTACCCAAGTGTACTTCCTGATTTGGGTGCTCGTGTGAGATCATGTGGAGTTTCCAAGTTTGTTGGGGACATACACGGGAGTTATGCTGAGGTACTGAAGCCTCATATCTACAGTATGCTCTTGGGTGGTACGGGGGGAGAAAGGTCTTTGTTCTAGTCTTGCAACTTTGTTGTAAGTTTGAAATTAACATTAAATATATAACATGATGAATGCATATAAAATAGGAAAATTCTAGCAATGCAACCTATTTTTAAAAAATGTTTCATCTATTTATATTACTTAAAGATAAAATGTAATTGAATTAAACAACTGGGAATAATTAAATCAAAAATTAAAAAGAAGGGGGAGAAGCAATTAGAAAAATTATATATCTGATAACCGGCATACAGTTCAAAACGACAGACTTAAGAGTTTCATAGAATACTGGCAGAATTCTGAGTTCTGTAATACACTACGGAAACAGGTTCACCTTCAGGGTGATTTTCCAAGTAACGAAAAATGTATCAGGAGGTTGGGGATGGTGGCTCACACCTCTGGTCCTGGCACTTTGGGAGGCCAAGGCGGGCAGACTGCTTGAGGTCAGGAGTTTGAGACCAGCCTGGCCAAGATGGCGAAATGCTGTGTCTACTAAAAAATACAAAAATTAGGCGGGCGTGGTGGTGCAACTACTCATGTGGCTGAGAACAAGAATCGCTTGATCCTGGGAGGCAGAGGTTGCAATGAGCTCGGTCTCAAAAAAAAAAAAAAAAAAAAAAAAACAACAACAACAACAAAAACCCACACCAGTATCAGGAACTTTAAACTATAGTCTCATTTAACTCTGGCAACCAATCCTATGTGAAAGACATTATTCTCCCTTTCTTAAAAGAAGGAAACTATTGGGAGAAGCTAAATAAGGAACCTGTCAAGGTTTCACAACTAATAAGTGGCAGCCAGGATTGGACTCAGGTCTGCAGGAACAAATGTGTTTGCTCTCAAACATGAGGGCACTCTAGTGCCTTTCCAGCCCAAGAATCAAACCCATTCCTTTTAGAGTTCATTGATTTGTTGTGCGGTTAGTCCATTACTGCAACCAATACGCCAAAACATTATCATCTTTTAAATCTTAAAATGGCTATCAAGTTGTGTTTTTGTTCAACAGCCTTAAAACATCACCAGAGAACACAATGAATAATTTCATCAGCCCCACGGGGCCAGTTGTATATAAAGGTATGGGCTTATTGAACACTATAAAGCACTGTATGTCTATTATCATACATACGCATTAGCAAATATTAGGTCAGGCCAGGTACCGGGGCTCACGCCTGTAATCCTAGTACTTTGGGAGGCCAAGGCAGGATGGTTTGAGCCCAGAAGTTTGACACCAGCTTGGGCAACACAGTGAAACACCATCTTTCCAAAAAAGACACAAACACAAAATTAGTCAGGCATGGTGGCACGCGCCTGTAGTCCCAGCTACTAAGGAGGCTGAGGTGGGAGGATCACTTGAGCCCGGAAGTTCGAGGTTGCAGTGAGCCTTGAAAGCGCCACTGCACTCCAGCCTGGACGACAGAGCAAACCCTGACTCTCAAAAGAAAAAAAAAAAAATCGTCAAACTACTTTAATTCTTTTGTGTAATTTCCCAAAGTAATGAAAAAGCAGAAATTCTAAGCAATCCACCAACAATAACCTTGGTCATGTCGCAAAAGTCATTCCAAACCGAACTTAAGATGTATCAGTAAGGTGACAGATCCAATGTTTACTCTGAAATATACTACACATCCACAGGGTGCAGTAAAAGCAACCGCATCAGTCTACAGTGTACCTGGGTGTTTTCCCCAATTACCCTAACACCTTTAATTAAAAATAAATGCAGCCTCAGTTGAAAAACCTAAATGCTAATACGCTCGCCTGGCTTCTTTCTTCTGAACTCGATAAAACGTAAGGAAAATTTGACTCAAGCGAACCGAGGATTTCTTCTGAGAGGACAGGAAAGGAGGTAAGAAAAAGGCTTAGTCGGAGAAAAAATGCTAAAAGAGAAGTGACGATAATTGGATTTTAAGTTTTAAAAACGTTATTTCCACGAGCAACTCTAGGTCTCCGGGGGAAAAAGGGAGAGGTGAGTTGACGGGGAGTTCATCCCTCTGAGAAGATCCGAAGCGGAGTCTCGTGTTGCCTAGCCCGGGCTCACACCGCGCCTCCCTCCAAGCCCGGGAAAAACATCTTCAGGAGCAGATGCACCTGCCGGGGACAGGGGGCGAAGGGAGCGGAGCCTCCTCCACGTACAATTCTGGGGCGTGGGGCAGGTCCAACTTCCCAGATGGTGACCACCACTGCGCAAAGCCGGGACGCAGCGACCTTCCTCGCCCCGCACCCTCTCTGGCTGATGCAACCCACACAGGTCACTGGCCTCGGTCCCTTACCTAAGGGAGGGTCTCCTGAATTCACGGTCAGACAGAGCGTCGCCATCTCCACCAGTCCGCTGGTCTACCTGTCAGTACGCCCGGCTGGTGCCAGAACCACGCAGAACCCCGCGAAAGCAAGAAGATGCAACGTGTGCGCGTACCCGACGCCGCCGCAGCCTTCGCTCCGCCCCTGCGCCGCAGCTACTGCCGACACCGCGCACGCGGCGGTGCGTCATCGCCGCGCGCCGTCTTCGCCCCCGCCAGCAGGGTCTAGAGCCTGCCACCCCGCCTCTTGGCCGCCAGGGAGAGAATGGCCTGCGTGGCCTTTTGTGCTGCGGTGGGAAAGACGCTGAAGTGGACGGGACTTTACGACACTTCGTAAAGTCAGCAGGTCGTAAAACAGCAGGTTGTAAAACCATCTTTAAGATGGGATAGACGTGAAGCACGAAACAAAAGCATGCACTATCTGTATGTAAACATACAGAAGAAAAGTCCTGGAAGCATACACATGATATGCCATGATTACGTTGGGAATGGAAGAAGTTTTTTGTTTTTGTTTTTGTTTTTTTAAATACATTTCCCCCAGCCTTTTTTTTTCCAAAAGAGGAACGTATTTTCAAGAGATTTGCGTATTGAAAATAATGGTTAAAGGAAATATACTTATAAAAGACTCTTTAAAAATCACTGCAGAGGCCGGGCGCGGCGGCTTACGCCTGTAATCCCATCACTTTGAAAGGCCGGAGGCGAGCGGATCACGAGGTCAGGAGCTCGAGACCAGCCTAACCAACATGGTGAAACTGTAGAGACGGGGGTCTCTACTAAAAGTACAAAAATTAGCCGGCCGTACTGGCACGTGCCTTTAATCCCAGCTACTTGGTGGGGCTGAGGCAGGTGAATCACTTGAACCCGGCAAGTGGAGGTTGCGGTGAGCTGAGATGGCGCCACTGCACTACAGCCTGGGCAACAGAGTGAGACTCCGTTTCAAAACAAACAAAAAATCACTGCAGCTAGGCACGGTGGCACGCTCCTGTAGTCTCAGCTACTCAGAAGGCTGAGGCGGGATCGCCTGAGCCAAGGAAGATGAGGCTGTAGTGGACTCGCCGTGGACTCGCCTGTGAGTAGCCACTACCCTCCGGCCTGACCGACAGGGGGAGACCCGATCTAAAAAACAAAACAATACAAACCTACCACGCTGTCCCCAATCATGAAGTCCGCAAGTATTTTTTTTCAGAATCTCATCTGATTTGCCCTTTCAAATCCTTTGTGACGGACGTGCATGCATGAGCTCCAGGAATACTCCAACTTGTATATACACATTCGTGTGTGTGAGCTACACACACATTTCAAGGGCTGGCGTTAAAGTTCGGGGGCCAGGGATCGATTCCAAGAACCATCTCAACCGCATCCTCACCCACACTTTTTCTTAACCTCCCCCAAGACATCCTTGTTTTCAATAGGGAGGGCCCCTTGGATTACATCTCCCATGAGACTTGAATGCTTAAAGCAACTATAGAGGAGTTATCTGTATTTGCCCCTGCCCCAGTAAACCACCACCAAAGATGGCTACATTCAGTACAGTACAGTCAGCCTCCAGAGCCGGCAAGAACTGCATCAAAACAAGAACTCTCCCCTCTCCTTCCCTTTCTATCAGAATCTCTAGCGATGGTGATAGGGAAGTGCTGGGAAGGGAACACCGTGGTACCTTTAAATAATACAGAAGTGGGGAAAGAAAGTGCTGAGTAAACTCCCTCTCAAAAAAAAAAAAAAAAAAAAAAAAGGCGTGGAGTAGAGGAGGGCGTGGTCCCTGGCTAGGGCTCCACCCCCATGGACCTAGGTGAGGACAGGACATTTTTTGTTTTCCTGCGCAAATGTTGCATTTCCCAAGAACACCCTGGCCTGCCACGCCCCCATTCTGTGCCTATGAAAACGCAAGACCCTAGCAAGGCAGAAACAGAGGCAGCTGTACATTGAGAGGAGCACATCAGCAGAGGAACACGCAGGCAGCCGGATGTTGAGAGGAACGCACAGATAGGCACCGGCACACCGGCAAGCCACCAACCTGCAGAAGCAGAACACGCGGAGTTTAGCTGGAGTAGTCAGAGGACAGCCCAGGCCGCTGAGCGGCCGACTCCAGGGGAAAAACTTCCCACTCCATCCCCTCCTGACTTCCCCTGAGCTACCTCTACTTAGTAAAACCTTGCACTCAGGCTGGGCGCCGTGGCTCATGCCTGTAATCGCAGCACTTTGGGAGGCTGAGGCGGGCGGATCACGAGGTCAGGAGATTGAGACCATCCTGGCTAACATGGTGAAACTCCTTCCCTACTAAAAATACAAAAAATTAGCCGGGCGTGGTGGCGGGCGCCTGTAGTCCCAGCTACCCGGGAGGCTGAGGCAGGAGAATCTCTTGAACCCGGGAGGTGGACGTTGCAGTGAGCCGAGATCGCGCCACTGCACTCCAACCTGGACAACAGAACAAGAGCCCATCTCAAAAATAAATTAATAAATTAAATAATTTAATTAAATTTTTTTAAAAAATTTTAAAAATGATAAAACCTTGCACTCATTCTCCAAGTCCAAGTGTGATCCAATTCTTCCGATATATCAAGGCAAGATCCCGGGATACAGAAAGCCCTCTGACAAGGTAGAGGGTCTAATTTAGCTGATTAACACAAGCTGCGACGGCAAAACTAAAAGAGCACCTTGTAACACATGCCCTCTGGGGCTTCAGGAGCTGTAAACATTCACCCCTAGACGCTACTGTGGGGTTGGAGCCCCACAACCTACCCATCTGTATGCTCCCCTCTAGGTTTGAGCAGCCGGGCACTGAAGAAGCAAGCCACACACCCACCCCTGGAAGGGGGACAAGGGAACTTTTCCTGGTCCAATGGGATCCATAATCAAATTTAATCAAGTTCTGAAAGTGATTAAATGCACACCAAATGGTGGCTCTCTGCCTCCTTTCCTGGAAATTGATTTCTCTTTTCACACCTTGCTAGCTCTTGTAAACCAAATATAAAATTCAAAGGCCCCCAACCATCTGAATAGACTTCCTCCTCGGCCAGGGCACTCTAAAATTTAACCTGAAAAACTGATTCAGGGCATTTAGGGAGGTGGGTATTGGACATGCCTCATTATGCCTCTCCAGCATTAACATCAACACAGACCTTAAGTCTGATAAGAAACATTTACAGTCTATTTTTCTCTGTAGCCAGCTACCTAGAGGCTTCATCTGCGTGATAAAACTTTGGTCTCCACAACCAATCACAACCCAGATATTCCTTTCTATTGATAAATCTTTCAGCCAACTGCCAATTAGAAAAATTTTAAATCAGTCCAGTCGCAGTGGCCCACGCCTGTAATCCCAGCACTTTGGGAGGCCAAGGCCGGTGGATCACCTAAGGTCGGGAGTTTGAGATCAGCCTGATCAACATGGAGAAACCCTGTCTCTACTAAAAATACAAAATTAGCCGGGCAGGGTGGCACATGCCTGTAAGTCCAGCTACTCAGGAGGCTGAGGCAGGAGAATCACTTGAACCCGGGAGGCGAAGGTCACGGTGAGCGGAGATCGCGCCACTGCACTCCAGCCTGGGCAACAAGAGTGAAACTCCATCTCAAAAAAAAAAAAAAAGAAAAAAAGAAAAATTTTAAATCTACTTATAACTTGGAATCCCCTGCTTCAAGTTGTCCTGCCTTTCTGGACCCAGCCAATGTATATCTTAAATGGATTTGACTGATGTCTCATGTCTCCCTAAAATGTATAAAACCAAGCTACACCCTGACTACCTTGGGCACATGTTCTCAGGATCTCCTGAGGGCTGTGTCACGAGCTATGGTCATTCATATTTGGCTCAGAATAAATCTCTTCAAATATTTTACAGAGTTTGATTTTTTTTCTTTTTTTTTGAGATGGAGTTTTGCTCTTGTTGCCCAGGCTGGAGTGAAATGGTGCGATCTTGGCTCACCACAACCTCCGCCTACCGGGTTCAAGCGATTCTCCTGCCTCAGCCTCCCAAGTAGCTGGGATTACAGGCATGCGCCACCATGCGCAGGCTAATTTTGTATTTTTAGTAAAGACGTGGTTTCTCCATGTTGGTCAGGCTGGTCTCAGACTCCTGACGTCAGGTGATCCTCCCACCTCGGCCTCCCAAAGTGCTGGGATTACAGGTGCCAGCCACCGTGCCCAGCCCAGAGTTTGATTTTTTTCATTGACGCTCTCAAGATTCTTGTTTGTTGAAAACATGTCTTAGACATCTTCCATTCTTAACAGTGCCTAGCAAATTCTGGAGGTTCTTCCTACTCTATCACAATGGGTATCTGGGAAAGGCCACAAGCAATAGATTGCATGTATATAGGGGGCAAGAAAGGAAAGTAATACAAAATTTATTTTGGAAAAATGGAATTAAACATTATGAAACAAAATAAACGTGCATCATCTTTGGCTTAGAAAATTTAGATTTTTTTAACTGTGTTAATTCTTAGAAAAAAAAATTAAATGTTGAATGTTTATATTTGTTGTTTGATTTTTGCTGAGCAAAGGTGATGAAGCCAGAACTGTAGGCCAAGACTTAAAGAGCTGTCCTGCTGGAAAGCACTTCCACAGTGCCTGGAGACTGCTTAATAGTAAGACTTTGTGTGTTTTTGTCCATTAGTGATTCACTAACTACCTAGAATAATAGGTTTTATTTATTTTATTTTGGGGCAAATACAGGAATCTTGGCTTGCTCTTCTAGATGCTAATTTTGAAGTATATTAGGAAGCCAGGTACATAAGAGACATGCAAAATTGAAGACAGAAAGTTACCTGGGATCTTACCCAATTTTTTTGTTCGTTGTTTGTTTGTTCCAACAGTGTCTTGCTCTGTTACCCAGGCTGAAGTGCAGTGGCATGATCACAGCTCACTACAGCCTTGACTTCCTGGGCTCAAGTGAGCCTCCCATCTTAGCCTCCCGAATAGGTGGAACAACAGGTGTGTGCCACCATGCTCGGCTAATTTTTGTATTTTTGGTAGAAATGGGGTTTCATCATGTTACCCAGGCTGGTCTCAAATTCCTGAGCTCAAGCAATTAGCCTGCCCAGGCCTCCCAAAGTGCTTGGGTTACAGGCATGAGCCACCATGCCCAGCCCTTCCCAAGTTTAAAATGTATTTATTTACTTATATTTTCTTTTTTTGTTGTTTACTTATATATTTATCTTGTTGAATGGAATTATAAGATTGAGTGAATTTCTTAATTTTGATTTATAATTTGATTGCACTGTTGTCCAACAGACTGTTATGATTTCAGTTCTTTTGCATTTGCTGAGGAGTATTTTGCTTCCGATTATGTGAAAGATTTTGGAGTAAGTGCCACGTGTTGATGGGAAGAATGTATATGCCATTGTTTTATGTTCAAGAGTTCTGTAGATATCTACCAGGTCCATATGATCCAGTGCTGAGTTCAGGTCCTAAATATCTTTGTTAATTTTCTGTCTTGCTGCTCTAATATTGTCAGAGGGGTGTTAAAATCTCCCACTTTTATTGTGTGGGAGTCTAAGTCTCTTTGAAGGTCTCTAAGAACTTGTTTTATGAATCTGGGTGCTCCTGTGTTGACTGCATATCTGTTTAGGAGAGTTAGCTCTTCTTGTTGAATTGAACCCTTCATTTACCATTATATAATGCCCTTCTTTGTCTTTTTTGATCTTTGTTGGTTTAAAGTCTATTTTGTCAGAAATTAGGATTGCAACCCCTGCCTTTTTCTTTTTTCCATTTGCTTGGCAGATTTTCCTTCATCCCCTTACTTTGAGCCTATGTGTGTCATTTCATGTGAGATGGGTCTCTTAAGACAGCATACCAGTGGGTCTTGATTTTTAGCAAGCTTGCCACTCTGTGTCTTTTAACTGGACCATTTAGTCCATTTACATTAAGGTTAGTATTGTTATGTGTGGATTTGATCCTGTCATCATGATGTTAGCTATTTATTTTGCAGACTTGTTTATGTGATTGCCTTATACTGTCATTGGTCTGTGTACTACTTCAGTGTGTTTTGTAGTGGCTGTTAATCATCTTTCCATTATTTATTTAGTGCTTCCTTCAGGAGCTCTTATAAGGCAGGTCTCGTGGTAACAAATTCCCTCAGCATTTGCTTGTCTGGAAAGGATCTTATTTCTCCTTCACTTATGAAACTTAATTTGGCCAGATATAAAATTCTGAGTTAGAATTTCTTTTCTTTAAGAATGTTGAGACCAGGTGCAGTGACTCATGCCTGTAATCCCAGCACTTTGGGAGGCTGAGGCAGGTGAATCGCCTGAGGTCGGGAGCTCAAGACCAGCCTGACCAACATGGAGAAACCCCATCTCTACTAAAAATACAAAATTAGCTGGGTATGGTGGCACATGCCTGTAATCCCAGCTACGCAGGAGGCTGAGGTAGGAGAATCACTTGCACCTGGGGGCAGAGGTTGCGAAGAGCTGAGATTGTGCCATTGTACTCCAGCCTGGGCAACAACAGTGAAACTCTGTCTCAAAAAAATAAAAAATAAAAAGAATGTTGAATCTTGGCCCCCAGTCTCTTCTGGCTTGTAGGGTTTCCACTGTGAGGTCCACTGTTAGTCTGATGGGCCATGTTGCACAGGCTTTCTTGAACTCCCTGGGCTCAAGCAAATTGCCCACGTTGGCCTCCCAAAGTATTGGGATTACAGGTATGAGGCATTGTGCCCGGCCATTATTATGAAGTTTCAGAAAGGTTCCAACACAGTTTCCTCTGCATCACAGACAGGCGCTAACTAAATATTGTTGAGTAATCAAATCCTATATAATATAGAGGAGGAAGCTGAGAAACCCTAGGATTTAAAAACAAAATTCTTTTCATAAATACTGTATCTTACCACATAATGCACTAGGGATACAGAGAATCCTGTAATCATTTACTCAACAAATGAATAGTCAAATAATCCGGTTTTGAACACCTTCAGTGACTGAAACTTAATATTGCCCAAGACAGCCCCTCTGTTCTAAACTATTATTATTATTAGATACACCTATGCTTTTCTATACCTCTATTTTCTATCCTCTAAGGCTATACAGAACAGGCCTAAGATCCTCCATGACAATTTTTCATATATTTCAGGCCATCGTGATGTCTTCCATGTCTTTGCTATCTAGGCCAGATATCTCCAGCCCTTTTAGCAGTCCTTCAAATGATACTTTTAATCTATTCCAGCTGCCCTCTTCCAAACATACTCACGTTCATCAGTGTGTCTTTTAAAATGTAATACTCAGAACTCAACAAAATGTTCTGGGTGTGGTGTGATCAGGGCAAAGTAGAGGAGGAAGTGTTGTCACTTTTATTCTGCCCATTACAATTCTATCAACACACACTACATTAGCTTTTTACAGCCACTTTACACTGTTGACTCATATTAAAATTTTAATAAACTAAAATTCCCATTCTCTAATGAGCTAATGTAAGACACTGCATGTGTTAACTTACCTTGGGTTGATCCATGGTAATTTGATAAAACTTTCTCATCTTAAATATGCTTGCTAGATTTTAATGCTTGAGATCTTTTTAGTTCCATCTCTATTATTCAGTACATCTCCCATTTTCAAAGCAATATGAAAGGCTCTGAAGACTGTAAAGGTAGAGCATTCCAAGTCACCAATAATTGGTTGAGTCTGTAAATGCATTAGGAGTTCAGAAGAGAGAGATCATTCAGTGGGGAGGTCAGAGATTAGTCCTAGGAAGTAATGATAATCTTCCCATTTGTTTGAAGTTTTACTGTTTTATTACTCTTCACAGTCCCAGATACATATCATTGACGATTTTGAGAAGCATGGAATCATCAAGGAAATGGGTATAAAAACGACCAAAAAGGATGTACTGTAGTACACCAATAGAATCCTACTTTCAGGATAGCAGGAGTTATAGCACAAAGTCTTAGGTCTTAGAGTTACCATCTTGTTGGATGTTTTTACTAGTTCTAATCATTGTTTAGTTATGTTGGATTTTCTAGGTAAATATCATTTTCTTCCTGTCCAAAATTTACATGACCTATATCTTATCTCTTTCATTGACTAGAACTTCTACAATAATGTTAAATGGGAGCAATAATAATGTCGAATAAGAGCGTATTTGTTTTGTTCTTGTCTTTTGTGGAAATGCTGCTAATGTTGCATTATCAAGAATAGTGTCTGTAAGCCGGGTGCGATGGCTCACGCCTGTAATCCCAGCACTTAGGAGGCTGAGGTGGGCAGATCACTTGAGGTCCGGAGTTTGAGACTAGCCTGGCAAACGTGGTGAAACTGCGTCATTTTACTAAAAATATAAAATTAGCCTGGAGTAGTGGTGCGTGCCTGTAGTCCCAGCTATTCAGCAGTCTGAGGCAGGAGAACCACTGGAACTCAGGAGGCAGAGGTTGCAGTGAGCCTAGATGGCACCATTGCACTCCAGCCTGGGCAATAAGAGCAAAATTCGGTCTCAAAAAAAAAAAAAAAAAAAAAAAATAGTGTCTGCTAGGTTGGCTGCAATGGCTTATGCCAGTAATGTCAACACTTTGGCAGGTCCAGGTGGTAGGATCAGCTGAGACCAAGAGTTTGAAGATACAGTGAGCTACGATCACGCCACTGCCCTATAGACTGGGTGACACAGCAACACCCTTTTTCTGAAAATAAAAATAAAGAATAGTGTTTGCCGCTGGTTTCTTATATATTTTTAGGTTAACAGGATTCTTTTTTTTTTTTTTTTTCTTTTTGAGACAGATTTCTGCTCTTGTCTCCCAGGCTGGAGTGCAATGGCGTGAGCTTGGCTCACTGTAACCTCCGACTCCTGGGTTCAAGTGATTCTCCTGCCTCAGCCTCCAAAGTAGCTGGGATTACAGGCACCCGCCACCACGCCCAGCTAATTTTTGTATTTTTAGCAGAGATGGGGTTTCATCATGTTTGCCAGGCTTATCTTGAATTCCTAACCTCAGGTGATCTGCCTGCCTCAGCTTTCCAAAGTGCTGGGATTACAGGCCTGAGCCACTGTACCCAGCCCTGGATTCTTTTTAAAATCAAGAATGGGTATTGGATTTTCACTCATTATTATTGTGTACATAAACAGGAGATACAGAGATGAAAGGCAAAGTCCCTGTCCTCAAGAAGCTTTTTTTTTTTTGAGACAAAGTGTCACTTTGTTGCCCACGCTAGAGTGCACTGGCATGATCTCGGTTCACTGCACCCTTCACTTCTCTGGTTTAAGCGATTCTCCTGCCTTAGCCTCCTGAGTAGCTGGGATTACAGGTGTGTGCCACCATGCCTGGCTAATTTTTGTATTTTTAGTAGAGACAAGATTTCACCATGTTGCCCAGGTTGGTCTTGAACTCCCAACCTCAGGTGATCCACCTGCCTCAGCCTCCCAAGGTGCTGGGATTCTGTGCTGGGATTACAGGCGTGAGCCACTGCACCTGAAATTTTTTTTTTTTTTTTTTTTTTTCAGACAGAGCAGGTTGTAGTTCAGTGGCATGATTATAGCTCACTGCAGTCTCAATCTACTGGGCTCAAGCGATCTTCCCACCTCAGCCCTCCAAGTAGCTAGAACTACAGGCATGCGCACCATGCCTAGCTAATTTTTTTATTTTTTGTAGGTATGGGGTCTCACTATGTTGCCCAGGTTGGTCTTGAACTCCTGGACTCAAGTGATATTCCTGCCTCGACTCTTCAAAGTAGTGGGATTACAGGTATGAGCCACTGTGCCTGACCAAGAAGCCTACAGACTTTGGTAGGCCGAGGTGGGTGGATCAACTGAGGTTGGGAGTTGGAGACCAGCCTGGCCAACATGGTAAAATCCTGTTTCTACTAAAAGTAGGAAAATTAGCCTGGCAGGCATGGTGGCACACACCTGTAATTCCAGATACTGGGGAGACTGAGGCAGGAGAATCGCTTGAACTCAGGAGGTGGAGGTTGCAGTGAGCTGAGATTGCGCCACTGCACTCCAGCCTGGGCAACAGAGCAAGAATGTGTCTAAAACACAAAACAAAACAAAAACATAAGGTAAATAAAAATTGCTACACAGTGAGCTATATGTAGCAATAGAAATATGTTCATATTAAAAACATTTTGGGGTTGGGGGCACGGTGACTCACACCTGTAATCCCAGCACTTTGGGAGCCCAAAGTGGGTGGATCACTTGAGGTCTGGAGTTTGAGACCAGCCTGATTAATATGGTGAAACCCATCTCTACAAAAAATACAAAAATTAGCTGGGCTGGGTGGCACAAGCCTGTAATCCCAGCTACGCTGAAGGCTGAGCCAGGAGAATTGCTTGAGCCCAGGAGGCAGAGGTCGCAGTTAGCCGATATTGCATCACTGCACTCCTGCCTGGACAACAGACTGAGATGTGAGACTCTGTCTTAAAAAAAAAAAAAAAAAGAAAGAAAGAAATGAGAATAAACATAATAAAGTTTGCAGAAAGTACAGCTAGCTCAGATGGAAGATGATTATCCATATTGAGTGAAGAAGGAAAGACAAAATGGTAAAGGAAAGCTTTGGCTAAAAGATGGCATATTTGACTGGGCACAGTAATATACCTGTAATCTTGTATGCCTGTAATTATACCTGTAATCCTAGCACTGTGGGAAGCTGAGGTGGGAGGATCAGTTGAGGCCAGAAGTTTGAGATCAGCCTAGGTAATAAAGCAAGGCCCTGTTTCCACAAAGAAAAAAAAATTAGTTAGGTGTGTTGGTTTATGCCTGTAGTCCCAGCTATGTGGGAGGTTGAGGCAGGAGGGTCACTTGAGTCCAGGAATTTGAGGTTGCAGTGAGCTATGATCATGCTATTGTATTCCAGCCTGGGTGACAGAGAAAGACCCTGTCTCAAAAAAGAAAAAAAGAAGGGGGGGTATATTTAAGGGGTGGGGAAAAAAAAGGGTAGAATAAGAACATGAGCTAAAACCTGAAGTCATGAAGCTGTGTGTACTTGGAAAACTCTGACCAGTTCATCATTGCGAGAATATAACATCTTTTGGAAGTGAGGGACTAAAAGGCTGGAATGTAGGCAGACTAAATTATGAAGAGTTCTATATATCATGCTGAGGAGCAAGATTTTATCTTTTGATAGAAAGTCAGTGAAAAGTTTTAGGCAGGAGCAGGAGATATGATTAGGATCACATTTTACAAGGATGACTTTGACAATAATACAGGAGATGGCTTGGAGTGCACAGAACTGGCATTAGGGAAACCAGTTATGATGTTATTACAACAGTCCATATTAGAGAAAATAAAAGATGATGGACTGAGCTAAGGCAGTGGAATAAGATCTGAGAATAGAGAACAAGTTTCAGATATATTTAGGAGGTAAAATCAATAATGACAGATGAGATGTTTGGGGAGGCGATGGTGAAAGAAGCAGCTTTTAAATTTTTTTTTTTCTTATTGATACAGAGTCTCCCTCTGGCATCCAGGCTAAAGTGCCGAGGCACAATCTCGGCTCGCTGCAACCTCCACTCCCAGGTTCAAGCAATTCTCGTGCCTCAGCCTCCCAAGTAGCTGGGATTGCAGGTATGTGTCACCACATCCAGCTAATTTTTCTGTATTTTTGGTAGAGATGGGGTTTCGCCATGTTGGCCAGGCTGGTCTCAAACTCTCGGCCTCAAGTGATCCACCATCCTCGGCCTCCCAAATTGCTGGGATTACACTGCACCCAGCTGAGAAGCAAATTTGCCTCGGTTTATTCCTAGATTTCAGCTGGATAAATGGGTGGATGGTTATGTCATTATCAAAGGAGAGAAGACAAGAGAGGAAACAGAGTTGGCAAATTATTTGGTTCCAGACTGATTTTTTGAGATGTCGGTAAGATATGTAGGTGAAAATATCCTTTACAAATTGTAGATTATAATAATATAATAAAATCTGGGGCTCAGTTGAAATATTTTGTTGAAGGTGTGAGTAGTTATTAAAATGGATGAGATAAGCCTGGAGAAGAAGATACAGAGCTATGCTACACAGTGTGGTAGGCACTAGCCACATATGACCATTTTTTTTCCTTTTTTTCTTCTTTTTTTTTTTTTTTTGAGATGGAGTCTCACTCTGTCGCCCAGGCTGGAGTGCAGTGGCATGATCCCAGCACACTGCAACCTCCGCTTCCCAGGTTCAAGTGATTCTCCTGCCTCAACCTTCTGAGTAGCTGAGACTACAGGCACATACCACCACACCCAGCTAATTTTTGTATTTCAGTAGAGACAGGATTTCACCATGTTGGCTAGGCTGGTCTTGAACTCCTGACCTCAGGTGATCCACCCGCCTTGGCATCCCAAAGTGCTGGGATTACAGGCGTGAGCCACCATGCCTGGCCTCATTTTATTTTTTCTAACAGCTTCATTGAGATATAATTCACATACCATAAAATTCACCTATTTAAACTGTACAATTCAGAGGTCAATCATCGCCACAATTACTTCTAGAACATTTTATCATCCCCTAAAGAAACTTTTTACCCTTTGGCAGTCACTTCCCATTTCCCCTCAACCCTTAAAATATTTTTAAAAAATGTTTAAGGGGCCGGGCGTGGTGGCTCATGCCTATAATCCCAGCACTTTGGGAGGCCGAGGTGGGCGAATCACGAGGTCAGGAGATTGAGACCATCCTGGCTAACACGGTGAAACCCCTCTCTACTAAAAATACAAAAAATTAGCCAGGCGTGGTAGTGGGTGCCTGTAGTCCCAGCTACTCGGGAGGCTGAGGCAGGAGAATAGCATGAACCGAGGAGGCGGAGCTTGCAGTGAGCCGAGATCGCATGACTGCACTCCAGCCTGGGTGACAGAGCAAGACTCTTTCCCAAAAAAAAAGAAAAAAAAGTTTAAGGATATAGATGACCCCTACCTGCATCCCCAACCTCATTTCTTTTTTATAATTTTTAATACCCAAGTTCTGCCTCAGGATCTATCCCAACCTCATTTTATAACGCTCTTCCCCTTGTTCGTTTTACTTCAGCCACTGTGACTTAAGTTCTTTTTCTTTGTCTTCTCAGAGATGTTGTTTGCTTGCTGTTTCCACTAGAAATCTCAGCTCTTAGTGTGCCTGACCAGACATCATCTCCACGGAAAAGATACTCCTATTTTACATACAGAAGATCCTCTTTCAGCCCTCCAACCCCACCCCAGTTGCTTTCTAGCTCATCTTCCTGATTTCCTTTATAGCATTTACCACAATCTAAAATTTTATTTACTTATCTGTTTTGTTTCACAAGAACACGTGCTCAACAAAGGAACAGACTTATGGTCACTGTTACATCTACTGTTGAATGTTCACTACCTGGCTGGGCAAGGTGGATCATGCCTGTAATTCCAGCACTTTGGGAGGCCGAGGCGGGTGGATCACCTGAGGTCAAGAGTTCGAGACTAGCCTGGCCAACATGGTGAAACCCCACCTCTACAAAAAATTCAAAACATTAGCTGGGTGTTGTGGTGGGCACCTGTAATCCCAGCTACTCGGGAGGCTAAGGCAGGAGAATCTCTTGAACCTGGGAGGCAGAAGTTGCAGTAAGCCTAGTCAACAAGAGTGAAACTCTGTCTCAAAAAAAGAAAGAAAAGAATGTTCAGTACCTATGTTCAGTGCCTAACACACAGTAGGTGCTCAATAAATATTTGTTCAATGAATGGAGGCCATGGTAAGAGAAAAGATAGTGTTTTAGGGGAACTTTAAATGGTTGAGCATGGCTACAGTATAGGTTAGGGTCTGAGTTGATGCTGGAGAAGGAAGAAGCCATTAAGAGCTTCATATATCATTATAAGGAGTTTGCATTTTATCCTGAAGGCAAAGGAAAACCATAAAATATTTTGAATAAGGGGAATGGCATTACATTTGATTTTTAAAAATCACTTTGGGCCTGGTGTGGTAAGTCATGCTTGTAAAATCACAGCGTTTTGGGAAGCTGAGGTGGGCGGATCCCTTTTGAGGCCAGCTTGTGCAACATGGTGAAACCCCATCTCTACAAAAAATATACAAAAAGTAGCCGGCGTTTTTTTTGTTTTGTTTTGTTTTGTTTTTGAGATGAAGTCTTGCTTTGTCACCCACGTTGGAGTGCAGAGGCGTGATCTTGGCTCACTGCAACCTCCATCTCCTAAGTTCATGCAATTCTCCTGCCTCAGCCTTCTGAGTAGTTGGGATTACAGGCATGCGCCACCACGCCTGGCTAATTTTTGTATTTTTAGTAGAGACAGGGTTTCACCATATTGGTCAGGCTAGTCTTGAACTCCTGACCTCAAGTGATCCACCCACCTCAGCCTCCCGAAGTGCTGGGATTACAGGCGTGAGCCACCATGCCCAGCTTAGCCAGGCATTATTGCACACACCTGTATTCTCAGCTACTTGGGGTGCTGAGGCAGGAGAATTGCTTAAGCCCAGGAGGTCAAGGCTGCAGTGAGCTATAAGCACACCACTGCACTCCAGCCTGGGCGACAGAGTGAGACCCTGTCTCAAAAAAAAAAAATCACTCTGGAGATGACGTGATAAATGGATTATAGATAGATGGGTTACAGTGTAGGCAGAAAGATTAGTCAAGGCACTGCAGGGAGCTAGGGAAGAAATAATGGGGTGTAAGTGTATCACTTAATGTAATTAATGTAGAGGCAATAGTAATGGAGAGAGGATTTAGACTCCTACATATCTCACTTACATAAATTGGGTTTTCATATAGGAACCTGAAGAAAATACCTTTATTCTCGGCCAGGTACGGTGGCTCATGCCTGTAATCCCAGCACTCTGGGAAGCCGAGGCAGGTGGATCAGGAGGTCAGAAGTTTGAGACCAGCCTGGCCAACATGGTGAAACCCGTCTCTACTAAAGATACAAAAAATTAGCTGGGTGTGGTGGCAGGCGCCTATAATCCCAGCTACTTGGGAGTCTGAGGCAGGAGAATCACTTCTCCTGGGAGGTGGAGGTTGCAGTGAGCCGAGATTGCGCCATCGCACTCCAGCCTGGGTGACAGGGTGAGACTCCATCTCAAAAAAAAAAAAAAAAAAAAAGTTATTCTCTTAGGGCTGGGCGCAGTGGCTCAAGCCTGTAATCCCAATACTTTTGGAGGCCGCAGGCGGATCACCTGAGATCAGGAGTTCGAGACCAGCCTGGCTAACATGGTGAAACCCCATCTCTATTAAAATTACAAAAATTAGCAGGGCGTGGTGGCACATGCCTGTAATCCCAGCTATTCAGGAGGCTGAGGCAGGAGAATCGCTTGAACCCAGGAGGTGGAGTTTGCAGTGAGTCGAGATTGCGCCACTGCACTCCAGCCTGGCGACAGAGTGAGCGCGAGACTCCGTCTCAAAAAATGTATACATAAATAAAAATAAAGTTATTCTCTTGTTACACTTAGATTTTTTAAAAATTAGGTTTAGTCCACTATTTACAGATAGAGAACTCCATTCATAGAGGAAAGTAGATGGATTCGAGGTGATGATTTTCTAACTTGGCCAATTATCAAGATCACCTCGTGGGTTTGTAAAATAATTTCAGGAGGGGTCAGGGCAAGAGTGAAGAACTGTTTAGACATAATCATTCAGACAACTCTGTAAGGCATCTAGGTAGGTTTTGGGGTATATAGATCTAGAGTTTGAGAGTTCTAAGATAAAGATTTTGGATTAATGATCAAAAGCATCACAAAAGCCACACAGGTGGATTAGATCATCTGGTGAGAAAGGAGGTTAAAGCATAGGCCAGGTGCAGTGGCTCACACCTATAATCCCAGCACTCTGGGAGACAGAGGCGGGAGAATTGCTTGAGGCTAGGAGTTCAAGACCAGCCTGGGCTGTATAGCAAGACCCATCTCTACCAAAAAAAAAAAAAAAAAAAAAAAGGAAAAAAAGAAAAGGAGAGAGAGACTACAACAGAATCTTGGTAAACAGTGACATTTAAGGGAAGGAAGACAAAGAGAAAGCAATAAAGGAGACTGAGTAGGAGTGGCTGGTGAAAAAAGAAAGCCAGGACAATGAGTTATAAGAGGGAGTGCTCAAAGGTGTCAAGGCCACAGAGACCTCTTCCTGCTAGATTATGACGCTTCTGTAAAATAATACTATATTACCTTATCTAGTGAGTCCTAGAGTTAAATGATTATCAAAGTCCCTGAATTTCTTAAAATATACAGAAGCAAGCTGAGCGTGGTGGCTCACGCCTGTAATCCCAGGACTTTGAGGAGGCCGAGGTCAGGAGATCGAGACCATCCTAGCTAACACAGCGAAAACCCATCTGTACTAAAAATACAAAAAATTAGCCAGGGGTGGTGGCACGTGCCTGTAGTCGCAGCTCCTCCGGAGGCTGAGGCAGGAGAATCGTTTGAGCCCAGGAGGTGGAGGTGGCAGTGAGTCAAGATCGCACCACTGCACTCTGGCCTGGGTGACAGAGACTCTGTCTCAAAATAAATAAATGAACACACACACACACACACACACACACACAGAGAAGCAAAACTGTTGGGATAAACCCTGTGAATCTGCATTTTATTTTTATTTTTATTTTTTGAGACAGAGTCTCGCTCTGTTGCCCAGGCTGGAGTGCAGTGGCACGATCTCAGCTCAGTGCAACCTCCGCCTCCTGGGTTCAAGTGATCCTCCTGCTTCAGCCCTCCTAGTAGCTAGGATTACAGGCACGCACCACCATGCCTGACTAATTTTTGTATTTTTAGTAGAGACAGGGTTTTGCCATGTTGGCCAGGCTGGTCTTGAACTCCTAACCTCAGGCGATCCACCCACCTCGGCTTCTCAAAGTGCTGGGATTACAGGCGTGAGCCACAGTGCCTGGCCTGTGAATCTGCATTTTAAAAAAAACTTCCTAGGTGATTCTGATATGCAGTTGAGTTTGGGAACTGTTAATTTAAACCACTTGTTTGATTTGAAAACAGAGAAATTTAATTAAAAGCAATGGATAGAGACCTAAAAATAAAAATCTAGGTATATTAGCAGAATAATTTTGATAGTTTATGTTATAATCTCTCATTGGAAGGAACAGAAGCAAGTACTTAGCTTTCCACAATTAAGCCTTATAATGATGCCATAAGAATAAACTAATCCCCAAAGTCAAGAATTTATCATTTTCAAACACTTTTTTAAAAAGTTGGTGAATAACAAAGAGCTAGGATTAAATAATTTATTAAAAAAAACTTTTCTCATAAATCTGTTTCATCAGCATATATGATAATATCATATGTATTCTTAATTGGAGTAGAAACATTTTTTAAATTACTGTGAAAAACAAGAGTGAGATTCCAGGAACAATTGTGCCCTAAAGAAACCTGGTTTAGGCCGGGCGCTGTGGCTCACGCCTATAATCACAGCTCTTTGGGAGGCCGAGGCGGATGGATCACGAGGTCAAGAGATGGAGACCATCCTGGCTAACATGGTGAAACCCCATCTCTACTACAAATACAAAAAAGTTAGCCGGGCGTGGTGGCAGGTGCCTGCAGTCCCAGCTACTTGGGAGGCTGAGGCAGGAGAATGGCATGAACCCGGGAGGCGGAGCTTGCAGTGAGCGGAGATCATGATGCCATTATATTCCAGCCTAGACTACAGAGTGAGACTTCGTCTCAAGAAAGAAAAACAAAAGAAAGAAAGAAAAAAATCTGGTTTAAAAGATAGGCATGTTGATTGAACACTGACCTGAATTGTCAATTGAAACTAAAGCTTTTTCTCATTTCTCCACCTAAATACAGGAAAACAAATATAACGTGTTGAGTTTGTAAGTTCTCCAGATGTCAAAATTGGTCTGGTTGATTAATCAAGTTAAATTATTTAATTCTATTTTCTATTCCTAAATACAATAACTAAATATAAATCACTGCTCAACAATGAATAAAGGTGGAACTCTAATTCTATCCAATTAGTTTTAAAATGTATTATTTTGAGAACCAAGTCTTTCTCCTAGCTAAGTAAATGAAACTTTCAGTACTTTTTGGGTGTTTTTGTTTGTTTGTTTGTTTGTTTTTTCTGAGACAGGCCTTAACTCCTGTCACTCAGGCTGGAGTGCAGTGGCCATGATCTCAGCTCACTGCAATCTCCGCCTCCCAGGCTCAAAAGATTCTCCTGCCTCAGCCTCTCAAGTAGCTGGGATGATAGGCGCATGACAGGATGCCCAGTTAATTTGTATTTCTGTAGAGATGGGGTCTCACGATATTGGCCAGGCTGGTGTCAAACTCCTGAGCTCAAGTGATTCGCCTGCCTTGGCCTCCCAAAGTGCTGGGATTACAGGCGTGAGCCACCATGCCCAGCCAAATGAAACTTTCCTTTAAGGAACAAGTGCATTTTTAATAGATTCTGGAACTCGGCTTGCATAGTAGTCATAATTCCTCAGTGTGGCCAGGACTCCTGCAGAGTTCATATGCTTCACATCCTTGTGGTATTGAAGAACATTCCCATGGATATCAGTTAACTTGCCTATAGAAAAACATCAATCAATTAATCAATCACTCAAGTTAGTGGCTAATTGGATTGTGGTTTTTCTAGTTATTTTTAAGTACCTTTTGCTTGCTTATCCAATAGTAGCCAATAAATTCTGGATAAAAGAATGAGTGTCCATAAAGGTTGTTTTAATTCACTTGAAATTTAAGACTACAGAACAATTTTAACTAACTAAAGGATATAAAATTATTTTTTCTCTGATTAAAATTAATTTTATTTAGCATTTTCTTTTCTTGTCTTTTTTTTTTTTTGAGATGGAGTCTTGCCCAGGCTGGAATGCAGTGGCGTGATCTTAGTTACTACAACCTTGGTTTACTACAAGCCCAGGAGTTCAAGGCTGCAGTGAGCCACGACTGCACCACTGAATTCCAGCCTGGACAACAGAGACCTTGTGTCAAAAAAAAAAAAAAAAGGCTATAAATAAGGGCTAAATTAAATTAACTGTATGCAGATCAAAGTTCAAAAAAGGAGACTATAACTAAAGTAAAACTTGCTGAAAATCTACTCTTTTATCCATCGATCATATGAGGGGTTTGGACTGGATAATCTCTAAGCTTCCTTCTACCTTTTATATCATAACAGTCTAAATAAAATAATATTACTGAAATATTATGTCATAGCATGATATAATTGTAGAAAAACTATGAATTTCCCAAAATAAAACAGACTAACCTCCCACAGCATGTAAAATAACTTCTGGAGCACAAGTATCCCACTTCTTACAACCAGGACTTGCAAATACATAAGCAGAGGCTTTGCCTTCAATCAGCTGAATAATCTGTAAGGGTAAAAACAAGAATTATCCTTTGATAATAGGAAGAATAATTGAAAGTCATGAAAAGATTGAGGTACAGATAAGAAAAACTGCTTATTTCTATCAAGGATATTTAATCAGTTCCTCTGTTAAACTCAACTTAAAACTTTTAGCAGGTTTAAATTATACCAGTATTATGAAGAAATACATAGAATAAATGCATAATAATATAGTGATATGAAGAAAAAATAATGGTCAAAAAAGCTACAAAGAGGATATCTGAACTGTCTCCACATTCCAAGTTACATAAAGTAACACGTTTCTTTTATTGACGTTGTTTTTCTTTTTTAGCGTAAAAGCAATATACATTTACTGCAGAATTAAAGTCTTTTTCAACATCTAAAAAACTGACCATTTATTAGAGGGCTGCACATGGTGGCCCACTCCTGTAATCCCAGCACTTCGGGAGGCCGAGCAGGTGGATCACTTGCAGCCAGGAGTTTGAGACCAGCCTGGCCAACATAGCAAAACCCATCTCTACTAAAAATACAAAAAATTAGCTGGGTGTGGTGGTGCATGCCTGTAATCCTAGCTACTTGGGAGGCTGAGGCAGGAGAATTGCTTGAACCTGGGAGGTGGAGGTTGTAGTGAGCCAAGACTGCACCACTTCACTCCAGCCTGGACGACAGAGTGAGACTCTGTCTCAAACAAACAGCCCCCCAACCAAAAAAAAAAAAAACAAAACAAAAACCCCTGATCATTATTAAATAAAGGACAGAGAAGTATCAAGCAGTACAATAATGTATAAATTGTAATAGATCCTAACAGATGTGCAATGTGACTAGTCTAACAAGTACTTTCGTAAGTCTTGGGATCACACGTATTCCCATTTCACTACCAAAATACAAACTTTTTTTTTTTTTTAAATATTTGAGGAGATTTATTCTAAGCCAAATATGAGTGACCATCGCCCGTGACACAGCCCTCAGGAAGTCTTGAGAACATATGCCCAAGGCAATTGGGAGCACCTTGGTTGTATACATTTTAGAGAGGCATGAGACATCAATCAAATACATTTAAAAAATACATTCATTTGGTCCAGAAAGGTGGAACAACTCAAAGCAGTGGGGGCAGGGAGGCTTCCAGGATATAGGTGAATTTAAGTATTTTCTGATTGACAATTGGTTGGGTTTGTTTAAAGACCCAGGATCTATAGAAAGGGAATGTTCAGGCCGGGTGCAGTGGCTCACGCCTGTAATCCTAGCACTTTGGGAGGCCGAGGTGGGCGGATCACCTGAGGTTGGGGGTTAGAGACCAGCCTGACCAACATAGAGAAACCACGTCTCTACTAAAAAAAATACAAAATTAGCCAGGTGTGGTGGCAGGCCTCTGTAATCCCAGTTACTTGGGAGGCTGAGGTGGGAGAATTACTTGAGCCTGAGAGGCGGAGGCTGTGGTGAGCCGAGATCATGCCATTGCACTCCAGCCTGGGCAACAAGAGTGAAACTCTGTCTCAAAAAAAAAAAAAAAAAAATCAGATTTTAGTTAATCTCTTTAGGATTTGGAGGGTCTGAAAGAAAAAGAGTTAGCTATGTTAACAGAGATTCTTTACAGATGCAGATTTTTCCCCACAAAGAACAGCTTTGCAGCGCCACAAAATACAAAGTTTTATAGAGTCATCCTAACAATTCCTCTAATACTGATACACAACTGAGATCACTGCTAGAACTTGTGTGACTCTAAATGGTAACTTGCTATCAAGCTTTCATTAGTCAATTGACTTTTTTTGGTTATAGTATAAATTAATTATTATTATAAAACTCAGACTCCACTAAAAATACAAAAATTAGCCAGGCATGGTGGCCTGTAATCCCAGCTACTTAGGAAGCTGAGGCAGGAGAATCACTTGAACCCGGGGAGGCAGAGGTTGCAGTGAGCTGAAATCACACCATCGTACTCCAGCCTGGGCAACAGAGCAAGACTCAGTCTCGAAAAAAACAAACAAACAAACAAACAAAAACTATTCAGAAGATATATAAGTAGGACCAGATTGATACAATGTGAGGCAGGAAGGAGTCTAAGATGACTTTCAGGTGTTTGGCTGGATCAGTTAGAAAAATGGTGGTGCCATTAGCCGGATAGTAAAACAGGGAGAGAAACACATCCAGAGGTGGGTAGAAAGAGGATGAACTCAAATTGGACACGCTGAATTTGAGATACCTGAGGGATGTCATCATAATGATATCTAGGGGACAATCAGATGACAAGAGATCAGGGCTAGGGATGTAGATCAATTTGTGTCCCATTTCATAATTCTCTCAGCAGGTTGGAAACCTGGATGAAAGAATGGGGGAAACAGACAAGAAGCGGGCAGGCGGGCCGATCTTAGAGTCTGTAGAAGGTAGAGGAGATAATCTAAGAGGGTCCTTGGCAAAATAAGGTCTTTGGCAAGAAGCATGGAGCCTTACCCTGATGACTTCCATGAACATGGAATTCTCGGCCGGGCGCGGTGGCTCAAGCCTGTAATCCCAGCACTTTGGGAGGCCGAGATGGGCGGATCACGAGGTCAGGAGATGGAGACCATCCTGGCTAACACGGTGAAACCCCATCTCTATTAAAAATACAAAAAAAACACTAGCCGGGCGAGGTGGCGGGCGCCTGTAGCCCCAGCTACTCCGGAGGCTGAGGCAAGAGAATGGCGTGAACCAGGGAGGCGGAGCTTGCAGTGAGCTGAGATCCGGCCACTGCACTCCAGCCTGGGCGACAGAGCGAGACTCCGTCTCAAAAAAAAAAACAAAAAAAAACAACATTGAATTCTCTCAGATAATAAAACAAACAAACAAAAAACCTTGACTCTTAAATTTATTTTTAAAATTTAAATACTGCTGAAATGTACAAATTATATTATTTACTCCCAGCTCTTTAAACTCTTATTTCGTGTTTTTAAAAGTTGAGTATTTCAATGATTCACTTGCATTTCAGAGCAGATGACAGACCTTTTTCATACCTTATTTCCTGCTCCGCCTACTCGCAGCACAGCATCGGGGTTCATAGCAGTAACACAGTCAGTAACCAACTTGTTGCTATGGGATCGAGTAGTTGTGATAATGTGTTTCCCAGCAGGGACTTCTTTCAGCTGAAACCCAAAGGCACCTAAACCTAAAACTCCCCAGATTGTCCTCCCCAACACAGCATCTGGTCCTGCCTGTGTAAACAAGTGAAACAGCAAGACTTGTGATTATTTGGAGAAGAACGTTAGTCCATATATGGAATATTCAGTTATATTAGCATCATGATTAAAAAAATAAAAACATGATAATATTATAAAGCACAAGAACAGTATCACTGACGAAGAACTTTTCCTGAGAGAATCTGCTGATTATTATCATTACTCTTCTGGTTAACAGTTTCAAAGAACTTTTGGTTATTCCCTGGAATCTTTATAAACTGATTTCTGTTTATAATGTACTGAAACATCATAAACTGATTACTGTTTTTCTGAATTATCTAATGATCTCTTTGTTGTATCTGAAAATGACCATTTTTATAAAGTACTAAGATCCCCAGGAAATGAAATACCATGTATTGATAACTACTTTTCATTTTCTAAGAAATATTAAAAATCATGTTGCTACAGGAATAGGTAATTATGACAATGTATTTGGCTGCTATGGAGATAGGGTAACTGAATAGGCCAATACAATATTGAAGAGTAGTTGTGGATAATGGGATCAGAGTTAAGATTTTGCTGACAATTGTAGTAGCAAAATGACAATGATAATGCAATCTTAGAATCTGTATTTTCCTTTGCAGAACTCAATTTCAACCTCATTGTTATAACTATATACTCGATATAGAAAAAAATCTGTATTTCATGGAAAGTAAAATTGATACATAAAATGATTGATGCAAAGTCATCAAAATACAATTATATTAATATAGTAGGCATATATTATAGAGATATACATATTGTACTGAACACTAAACATGTACCAGGCACCATTCTAAGTGCTTTACATGTATTATCTCTCTTTCAATCCTCAAAGTAACCCCATGAAGTAGGTATTCTCATCCTTAATTTAAAGATGAGAAAAATGAAATGTGGAATCATTAAGTAACCTGACTAGAGGCTCTAAGAAGTTCATAACCAAAGATTGGCTCATCTGTCTTCAAAGATGATATTCTTAAACACTAAATTAGACTGCCTAAGTTTACCTGTCAAAATGTTTTCACACACATCATCTTATTTGTCCTAGAGCAGTACCCTGGGTGTTGTTATTCTGAAATATACTTAGGTTGCAGGTTGGGTTCCCTGGGAAGCAGACTCTGAGGCAGGTGGTATGTTTGTTGGGAAGTGTGCTTGGTATCAACACCTGTGGAAGGAGGAGGAGGGCATGGGCAGAGGGATGAAATAAGCTGTGATGCAGGTACAACAAGAGCTGACCCTACGGGGAGCTGTTCCTATGCAGGGAGTCTGGAGCTACAATAGTGTTTCAGAGTAGTCCCAAATTGGGATGAGATGTCAGGTTTTTAAACTCCTACAATAATCAGTCACTGGAAATGGACTGCATTGGGAAGAGGTGTGGTCCTGGGTGAGACAGCTCTCCATTGGTAGGGCAATCCCACAAGAGTCTGATGGCAAATAGGGCAACAAAGGAGCCAAAGAACAAGCACTGGGTGCTCGGTATATGTTAATGTGCTTCCTCTGTTCCCATCTGAGTTTGCACTACAGGAGAGGTTTGGAGTCTAAGGAAGCTATTTACTTTATTTTTATTTTTATTTTTTTGAGACAGAGTCTCACTGTGTCACCCAGGCTGGAGTTCAGTGGCATGATCTCAGCTCACTGCAAACTCTGCCTCCTGGGTTCAAGCAATTCTCTAGCCTCAGCCTCCTGAGTAGCTGGGATTACAGGTGCGTGCCACCATGTCCAGCTAATTTTTGTATTTTTTTAGTAGAGACGGGGTTTCACCATATTGGTCAGGCTGGTCTCGAACTTCTGACCTCATGATCCACCTGCCTTGGCCTCCCAAAGTGCTGGGATTACAGGCGTGAGCCACCATGCCTGGCCAAGAGACCTATTTATTAATGCAGCTCTCCAGTTATTCTGGAAAAAAAATAAAGGAAATAAAACAGTGGACACAAATATTTTGGGTCCTACAAGGTCATATTCCTTCTGTAAATGAACATCTAGGCAAAAAGGATGGGATCAAGGACTCTAGTGTTTTGATGTGGTCAACGCAATCCCATGATGCAACCAGCTTACCTTCCTCTGTGCTCCTCACTCTCAGGCTCTCACATTGTCTTTCTCTTTCAAAGGCTCCACACCAATTTTGGGAGGGTAATAAAGGCGAAAATTTTCTGACAATTAAGCTTCAATGGTGAAGAAACTGGCTTTAGTATAAAGATAGACTGAGTTTCTTCATGCTATTTCCTTTAAGTGTCTACCAGTTTCAGTATACGCTGGAAGCAATAATAAAGTTTGAATTTCTAAGTCTTTTCTCTGGCTCAGGAGGGCAATATAAAGTAATACAGTAGCAAGGTTTGGATTTGAGTTTGAATCCCAATTCTGCCATTTACCAACTGGGTGATCACAGGAAAGTTAATTGCCTCAGTTTCCTCTTTAAAATGGAGATAACAGTTTCCTTAAAGGCCTGTGGTGAGTATTCAATGAAAGGATATATTTGAAACCCTCGAACCTGGCAGCATACAGTAAAGTCTTAATTTTAGTTATTATGGTGATGATGGATTATTATTTAAAATTGAATCTTTAGCCTGAATACTACCAACACAGCTGAGCAACTTTTCTACTTCCATTTGTGGTAACGAATTTTAAGGCATAAGCAAGAGAAGCAAAAGAAAGGATAAACAGAGTGTCCAGAGGGGAAGTGGTACAGAGAGAGGTAATGAAGAGAAGCAGAACAGCAGAAAATGAACTGGTACATGGGATGCACAATGGCCACCTGGGGTACCACAAGTTCCCTACCTCTTTTCTACGTACTAGTGGAGCCAAAAGCCTAGCTATTTTTTTCACCTTTGCTTCATTCCTGTGTTCCCTTAACTGCTGCTTTTCGTTGTTCTGTGGAAAATGGATACGATTTTTCTAATCTCAGCAAGAAGTGGTGAAAATTGTTAAATCCTAAGCACTTAGATTTTTTCCTGATGAAAGGTACCATGTATTACAATGCTTTATATGAATTAAATGCCCCTTTTGAAAGTAATAGTATTAACTCAAAGTTTACATACAAAACCACAAACTTGTGTCTGCATATAACAGTGTGAACATTAAAATCATATTTAAAGAATTAATAGACATAGGCGATTTAACCCGAGAAACTTTCTCCATAACATATCACTATTTTGGTAAATCTTAAGAAACACATGATTCTTAATAAAATTTATAATCATACAAACAGCAGGAAAAAATGAATTTATATTAGAAATAAAGATTAACCTTGCTTTTAACGCAGAGTGGAAATTCAGAAGTAATATTGCCCACTGTGATTACTTTGTTTCTCTAAAGTTCTATCAAGGTCACATTAATATAAATACTTTAACTACTTTATCTCCACGATTTCCTATAAAATTTAATGCAATTTAATGGACATTCTTGCTTTGAAATTACACTGGTCTCTTATTTCTATAGAAGACAATTTCTCTGATGTATAACAGAAAATCAAAGCAGATTAGAAGAGACAAGAAAAAAGAGTGCAAGAGCATAATAAGTTCTGTTACCAACACTGACTGCAATTTAGGCATTACACAGCGTTCCCTGGAAAACAACATGCCTAGCATCTTTTCTTGATTGAAATGGTTCATTTCTTGAATATGCTTCAGGAACCAATCGTAAATCAGGTGTCTTGATGCCCAAGGTAATCAAGAACCCTATCAGTAATTCTCTGACATTTATATTTGAATCATAAGGCATAAATTTAAAAATATATAATAAATACAGTGTGTCTGTGTACATACACATACATATATATACACACCCAATACCAATGCCCCCAGCGATTTTGATTCAATAGGTCTGGGGTACGGGCTGGGAATCCATATTCTTAAAAGTTCCTCATCAGTTAATAGCACAGCTAAAAAAAAAAGTTAAATAAATAAATACAATTTTAAAAATGAAAAGTTCTCCAGATGGTTGCATGTGCAACCAAGCTAAAAACCTCTCACTTAGATAACACAAAGAATCATATAACACTACCATTATTTATCTAACGAAATTACTTTGTATCACTTATAGTAATACCTCATAGTTGTAATATGGCTGGTTAATAACTCCTGCTATGGCTTTTCCTTCATAAGCAATTCCAATAAGAACTGTTACATTGTCAAGAAGACCTGCAAAGAAGAAATAAATATCAGTTATATAACTTGCTCATGTTATGACTCATCATTACTGCATCAATTGCTCCAAGTTAGTTTTGCAGTTAAGGTATGGAATTTGCAATGATTCATCCATGATCAATCCTATTTACAGCAAAACGCATAAATGATAAGCGAGCTGGCTAGAAACAGCAATAGGATCTATGGCCACTTAATTGAATTGGTAATCATGGTCTCATTAGTACAGTGTGTAAACCAACTAAATAAAGCAGCCATAACTCTGCAGCTATCATCATCAGATTACTCTATGCCTCTTCCACCATCATTCAACTCATCCTTACCTGCTGAATCACTTTATATTCCTGGATTACATCTAGACTTGTATTTCAAGCCTTTAAAGCAGAGTTTCTCAAAGGGAGGCCCAAGGACTATCAAGCAGCATTAGAATTAACTGGCATACTTTTTATAACACAGATCTTCTCAGGCTCCTTCCCAGAACTAGTGAATCAAAATCTGGGAGTGGGGAACAAGACCGAAATAAGCTTTCTAGGTGCTTTTATACACATTAAAGTAGTCTAGAGCTTCCTTATTTCACAATGGGTTCTACAGATGTTTTCAGCACACATACAGACATACACATGTACACACACACTGTGATTCACTCATTATAGAGATGTCTCATTCAAGAACAATAAAATAGTTTTTTTCTAGTAATTATGATAAATTTTTAAAGCCATGTCCTGAGAGCCAATACAAGAAAACTTATGTAGATCTTAATTTTATCATCATCATCATTATTATTTTCTTTTTTTGAAACGGTGTCCTTCTCTGTCACCCAGGCTGGAGTGCAGTGGCGAGATCTCAGCTCACTGCAATCTCTGTCTTCCGAGTTCAAGCAATTCTCCTGCCTCCGCCCCACAAGTAGCTGGGATTACAGACGTGTGCCACCAGGCCCAGCTAATTTTTCTATTTTTAGGAGAGAAGGGGTTTCACCATGTTGGCCAGGCTAGTCTCAAACTTCTGACCTAATTATCTGCCCACCTTGGCCTCCCAAAGTGCTGGGATTACAGGCATGAGCCACCGCGCCTGGCCTAGATCTTAATTTTAAAAATAAAACTCTAAGCTTAAAACCCAAAACTTGCCAGGCGCGGTGGCTCACACCTGTAATCCCAGCACTTTGGGAGGCCCAGGCAAGCAGATCACCTGAGGTCGGGAGTTCAAGACCAACCTGACCAATATGGTGAAACCCCATTTCTCCTAAAAATACAAAAATTAGCTGGGCATGGTGGTGGGTGCCTGTAATCACAGCTACTTGGGAGGTGGGGCAGGAGAATAGCTTGAACCTGAGAGGCAGAGGTTGCAGTGAGCTGAGATCGTGCCACTGCACTCTAGCCCAGGCAACGAGCAAGACTGTCTAAAAAAAAAAAAAACCTAAAACTAAAACTCTGGCTCTGAGCCTGTTCATTCCTACATTTATATGGCCAATTTTATTTTAATTTGTTGCTAATTGTTCTCATCTTAGATAAGGAGAAATATTGTACTGTGTTTCAAAACCCACCTTTAGAAGGTGAGGCCGTGAAATGTGAAAGCAGTTCACAGATTAGGGGAGAGTGAATGGGGAGGGCATGGGATGGTGGTGCTGGCAGAGCAAGAGCTACATAGTTGTACTCATTATCGTTTTTCTACCCCAATAACTGGGGGTTCAGCATAGTCATTTTGGTAACACTGGTTTAATATGTTAGTTATTCTCATCTGGGAGACATTAGAAGTGTGGGGCTGGTAGAGTATGTGGGGGGTGGTATTTGAAGGAGATGAATTTTATTCTCCTGTCTTGACAATCAATGATGTATAAGAACCATGAGCACAAATACAGCTTTAGGGGAAAACGTAACACATGATACTAGCTTTCCATACAACATACAAAATATCAAATATTTACAACTAACATCATATCCTTGTCCCACTGCTGTCAAATATGAATACAAAAGAGATATCAACCTTCAGTATATTCCTTGGTTCCATCCAGAGGATCCACCCAGACCACGAGCTAAAATTAAAAAGAGAGAAGGAAAATAGCTAAATCAAGCATACAAAATTCTAAAAATAGATTTAAATAGATTAAAACTATCTTTTTTCCCTGTTTGAAATTATATTATGGATGGCCTGAGTTAATGTCATCTGTTTTGAGATAGTACAAAAACCTTATTCTTTTGTAATCATGGAAAAAGTTCATTTGAATAAGAGAAAAGTCTGATTTAAGAATTTTCAGGCCAGGCACGGTGGCTCACACCTGTAATCCCAGTATTTTGGGAGGCCGAGGCGGGTGGACCACCTGAGGTCAGGAGTTCGAGACCAGCCTGGCCAAAGTGGTGAAACCCCACCTCTACTAAAAATACAAAATTAGCTGGGCGTGGTGGTGGGGGGCTGTAATCCCAGCTACTCAGTAGGCTGAGGCAGGAGAATCACTTGAACTCAGGAGGTGGAGGTTGCAGTGAGCCGACATCGTGCCATTACACTCCAGCCTGGGCAACAAGAGCAAAACTCTGTTTCAAAAAAAAAAAAAAAAGGACTTTCAACATGAAATGCTTAACTGATAAAAGTTTGTTTCATTTGGACACTAAGCACACTCTCTAGATCATGGTACAGAGAAAACTTGTAAAGTGGCATAAAAAATGTTTTGAACATGCATAGTTGCTACTCATTTTTATATGTAAGTGCTGATTTAAAAAAAAAACAACAGTCTGATTATCTCAAGGACACAGTCCACACAATCCAAAGAAAAATGAATAATAAAACTGGCAGCAGATTTAAAAGGAAAATTCCTTCTGTTTAGGACATTTAATATGATTCAGGATATGCTGCCTTTAACCACTACAATGATAATATTATGTGAATTTCTGAGTGAGGGCATGTTTCTGATGGAGGACACCATGTCTCATTTTCTTTGTTTCCTCCATACCACAGAGCAAAGTGTCTTACTCATAGTAAGTCTCCAACGAATATGCATTAAATAATTAAAAATTGGAAAACTAAAGACGTTATGGTGGGTATCTGAAGTCACAGATTTAACTGAAACAACTATGAAAAGCAAGCAGGATGATATTTATGGTCTTTTAAAAATAAAAGGTAGTAATCTGTTTCATAGCCTTCTGTCCCCAGTTACCAATGAATGTTTTACTATCAAATCTACTAAATACAAATTAGATTTTCTTCCTAAAAGTATTATTATTTTTTAATGAGACAGGATCTCACTCTGCTGTCCAGGCTGAGGGTATGTGTAAAACTGTGCAAGGTAGGAACAAAGTAGGACAACTCACACTTCCCAATTGCAAAACTTAATACAAAGCAAGAAAGTGTGCTACTGGCATAAGGATAGACATATAGACCAATGGAATATAACTGAGAGTCCAGAATGAAACCCATACATCTATTTCTTTTCTTTTTTCTTTTTTTTTTTTGAGACAAAGTTTTGCTCTTGTCGCCCAGGTTGGAGTGCAATGGCACAATCTCGGCTCACTGCAACCTCCGCCTCCCAGGTTCAAGCGATTCTCCTGCCTCAGCCTCCTGAGTAACTGGGATTATAGGCGTGCGCCACCGCGCCCAGCTAATTTTGTATTTTTAGTAGAGACAGAGTTTCTCCATGTTGGTCAGGCTGGTCTCAAACTCTCGACCTCAGGTAATCCACCTGCCTCAGCCTCCCAAAGCGTTGGGATTACAGACGTGAGCCACCGCAACTGGCATGAAACCCATACATCTATGGCCTGCTGATTTTTCACAAGTGTGCCAAGGCCATTCAACTGGGAAAAAAATCATCTCTTTAAGAGATGGTGCTGGGGCCAGGCGAGGTGGCTCAAGCCTGTAATCCTAGCACTTTGGGAGGCCAAGGTGGGTGGATCACGAGGTCAAGAGATAGAGACTATCCTGGCCAACATGGTGAAACCTCATCTCTACTAAAAATACAAAAACAATTAGCTGGGTGTGGTAGTGTGAGCCTGTAGTCCCGGCTACTTGGGAGGCTGAGGCAGGAGAATCGCTTGAACCCAGGAGGTGGAGGTTGCAGTGAGCCAAGATTGCAGCCCTGCACTCCAGCCTGGCAACAGAGAGAGACATCATTTCAAAAAAAAAAAAAAAAAAAGAGATGGTGCTGGTTGTAGCCTTAACCTCCATGGGCTCAGGTGATCCTCCCACCTCAACCTCCCAAATAGCTGAGACTACAAGTGTGTGGCACCATACCTAGCTAATTTTTGTATTTTTTGTAGAGACAGAGTTTCACTATGTTGCCCAGTCTGGTCTCGAACTCCTAGACTCAAGCAATCCAACCACCTCGGCCTCCCAAAGTGCTGGGATTACAGGTGTGAACCACCATGCCTGGCCCTAAAAGTATTTTAAATAACGGTTTTAGAGTGGAAAGGAAACCCATAGGATGAGAAACTGAACTCTAAATCCATATGGTTGCCTGATACTTCCATGTTGGCTCTGAAATATATCAAATTTCTGGTTGCCCCTATTTTATAACTACCAATTTTTCATCTTACAGGCAAATTGTATTTCTTTACTATGGCAAAAAGACCAGGTTAATAGAGAGTTGAGTATAAATAGGGATCATACATCTTCTTCTTTAATAGAACTGTACTGCGATGGGCATGGTTGCTTCAGTATTTCCTCCCACTGACTGTCTTCGATCAGCTCTTGATCCACTTCCTCAGAAGGCAGATCCTAAAGCAGAGATAACCCTAATGGTTATTGAAGCCATTTAGCGTTTACAGAGTATGCTTTGTCTCATTAACAGAAGAAATGCAGCATCACAGTTTTCGCTAGTTCTTCTGGTTTACCATTTATATTTAGAACTTTTAAAGCAAACCTTAAAAATTTGCAAAAACAACCATATGTGGCTCATCAAAATTGACTAAATGGTTGCAATGTCATTATCTTGAACAGAGTTTAAAAATAAAAGACTCTTTAAGTATTATACACTCATTTAAACAAGTGTCTCTGACAGCAGATAGTTCCCCTATATTACAATAGATGTCAAGTTCCTCACTTTCTTTTTTTTTTTTGAGACGGAGTCTTGCTCTATTGCCCAGGCTGGAGTGCAGGGGCACCATCTCGGCTCACTGCAACCTCCCCCTCCTGGGGTCAAGCAGTTCTCCTTCCTCAGCCTCCTGAGTAGCTGAGATTACAGGTGTTCACCACCACGCCTGGCTAATTTTTGTATTTTTAGTAGAGATGGGATTCAGTTTCACCATGTTGGTCAGGCTGGTCTTGAACTCCTGACCTCGTGATCTGCCCGCCTTGGCCTCCCAAAGTGCTGGAATTACAGGCGTGAGCCGCCGCGCCCGGCCTACTTCCCTCACTTTCAAAGTGTTATAGTCTTTGGATAAGTACGCAAATAAGCCTAAGTTTAAAAACAAACAACAACAAAACCCATTTTATTCCAAAGTTCTAGATCTCTGCCCATCTGACAGTTTGTATGCTGGGTATAACAGTAACCATATCTTTTATGGTCAATAATTAAGACATCTGGCTTAGAAATAGACCAAAATGTCTTAAAATCAGATATTTCCCCCAAGTCCAAGGAATACTATAATTATTTTTGTGTTTAAAACAATAAATATAATGCTTGAAATTATAAGAGTGGTACATAAATCATTAAAGCATCAGTTATAAGTACACTTGGTAAACAGGGATTTTAAAAAAATGTCTCTGACGACTCTTACCTCTTCCCCTATAATTGTGAGTTTGGGGAATTTCCGGGCCAATGAAGAACATATGCTCATCTGTGCCAATCGGTCAGCTTTGGTCTGCAGGTCTGTGGCACAGGTCTATAACAAAGAATGCAAAGTTTAGCAGAGCTAACGAGAAATAAGTTGTCCTCTGATTCCCTGTGCATGAGTGCCTACATAATTTAGATTACACTGTCAGTTTTTAGAGTCATAGAACTTAACACCAAATGAGTTAACTAGTTTCCTGCCTTGGTTTTTCTCAAAGGATTAATAGTGGTTAAAGTTTGGAAAGGAGCTTTTAAATAATCTAGAGCATTTTCTTCTCTAGTTTAGAAATTCCTTATCTCTAGACATCAACCTTTTGCTTAAATAGGTTCAGAGATAGGAAATGTATCACTTTTCAAGGCAAAGGTAATAGTTATTAGAAAAAGTGTTCCTTGGATCCTTCTATAACTTCCACACTAATCCTAATCATAATAATTCAACAGGTCCTCAAGTTGATTCACAGGTATAGAGTAAGAAATCCTATTTGTTTTTGTTTTGTTTTGTTTTGTTTTTGAGACGGAGTCTTGCTCTGTCGCTGGCTGGAGTACAGTGGCATGATCTTGGCTCACTGCAATCTCTGCCTCCTAGGTTCAAGCAATTCCCCTACCTCCCGAGCAGCTGGGACTGTAGGCTCCTGCCACCATGCCCGGCTAATTTTTTGTATCTTAGTAGAGACGGGGTTTCATCAAGTTGGCCAGGATGGTCTTGATCTCCTGACCTTGTGATCTGCCTGCCCTGACCTCCCAAAATGCTGAGATTACAGGCATGAGTCACTGCACCCAGCCTAAGAAATTCTGTTTCTGAAAATCTGAAAAACACTAATATGAACTGCTGTAATATTTAACATATAGCTCACCTGTGGTACCCTCACTCAATCACTATGTCAGATAATCATGCTAGTGAAAGAGAAAAGTTTTGCAAGTGACAACCACAACCTCCTTTGTTAGTTTGCTTTCAGAGAATTATGATATGTTGCAATTGATATATGCCTGGTTAAGTAGATTTACAGATTATATCATCTTAGTAGAATTTGTTTGTTTGTTTTGAGATGGAGTCTCACTCTGTCGCCCAGGCTGGAGTGCAGTGGCGTGATCTTGGCTCACTGCAAACTTTGTCCCTTGGCTTCAAGCAATTCTCCTGTCTCAGCCTCCCGAGTAGCTGGGACTACAGGTGCCCCCCACCACGGCCGGCTAATTTTTGTATTTTTAGTAGAGACAGGGTTTCACCATATTGGCCACCAGGCTGGTCTCAAACTCCTGACCTTGTGATCCACCCACCTCGGCCTCCCAAAGTGCTGGGATTACAGGCGTGAGCCACTGCACCCCGCCTCATCTTAGTAGAATTTTAACAATACTTTGCAACGAGATAAAGAGTCATCATGAAAAGCAAACTGCTTTATGCCTCACTGAGATTTGCTATATATCTCAATGCAAAGTACTATTCTGCTAGAATGTAAGCTCCACAAAAGGATTTTATTCCTTAAAGAATTGTGTCTAGCATATAGTAGGTGCTCTATAAGTATCTTTTGAATGAACCTACTCAAAAGAATTGTTCAGTTTGAAGATCAGTTATATATCAATCAAGTTTGTACACCACTGCTTTAGAGAAAAAAAATATATATTGAAAGTCATTCCTCTATCTGAGGAAAGCAATTCTCTTTCCCTCTCTAAGATAAATATTTTCTACTCTATCAACATAGCTCTGGACCTCTGAAGTACTAGAAATGCCTGAGCAGTACAGAAGACAATGAGAATATTACTTTTTTTCCTGACTTCACACTACATCTCTGTTCCTTTTTAGCTACCTGGGTTTCAAAGTTGTTTGTCTAATATAATCTCAACATAAGATCAACTGAAAATAAGTGATGTTAAGGAAAAGGATCTGAAAGGAAATAATTCAAAATATTGGCAATGGTGGGATGATGGATGATTTTTGTTTACTTTTTGGCATTTTTCTCGATTTCCTACTTTTCGTAATAGAAAAAACTTTGTAAAAAATGAGATTGGGGCCAGACGCAGTGGTTCATGCCTGTAATCGCAGCACTTTGGGAGTCCGAGGCAGGCGGATCACGAGGTCAGGAGTTCGAGACCAGCCTGACCAACATGGAGAAATCCTGCCTCTACTAAAAATACAAAATTAACTGGGCGTGGTGGCGCATGCCTGTAAAATCCCAGCTATCCAGGAGGCTGACGCAGGAGAATCGCTTGAACCTGGAAGGCAGAGGTTGCGGTGAGCTGAGATCACGCCATTGCACTCCAGCCTGGGCAACAAGAGTGAAACGCCATCTAAAAAAAAAATAAATAAATAAAAATAATAATAATAATAAGATTAGCAGCCCCCTGAAAGCAACAGTATTATTTTGTTGATTATTACCAAGCATGTCTGTGGTCAACTAAAGTCTCTTTTTCAAACAAATTTGAATCAGATTTATCTGACATAACTTGAACATGAATACAGCACTTTATATTATTCCTGTTACAATATCCTGTTGAATTTGGTCCACTTTTCTCAGAGGTTGCAACTATTTTGAATGCTTATTCTGTGATAAAATGTATTAACTAGACTGCTCAGCTTTACCTTATTGGCAAATTTGATAAGTATGTTTTCTATATCATCTTCTTCCACTTCAGATAACACATTAGGTTTTTTTAAAAAACTGTATGTTATTTAATAATTAAAGAGAACAGTACAATGTCAGGAGCAGAGTCCTGTGATCAGCCAGCGGTGATCCTTTTCTAGGATGAAAATGACTCATTAATTTAAATTTGTGGATAATGTTATTCATCCAGTTATGAATACAACTAACCGTGGCTCAGGATGGGAGATGTCATCTATATAACTAAAAATAGCTTGAATATTTTCTTAAATAGAAAATGACAGACTATAACAAATCTTTTGCTTAAATCAAGATACCCTCTATCTATTTCCTCTATGAATAGGCCCATAAATCTATCAAAAAAGCAAATGAGATGTATTTCATTTGTTCTTATGAGTTTTTGTTTTTGTTTGTTTGTTTTTAATATTATTTATTTATTTATTTTAGAGACAGGGTTTTACTCTGTTGTCCAGGCTGGAGTACAGTTGTGGGATCACAGATCACTGTAGCCTCAAACTCCTGGGCTCAAGCAATTATCCCACTTCAGCTTCCCAAGTAGCTAGGACTACAAGCATGTCCCACCATGCCAGACGGGGTCTTGCTATGTTGCCCAGGCTGATTTTTATGTTTATTTTTTAAAAGCAATTACGTTGAATGTTTTATAATGAACTCATGTCAACTTTTTTCTAAGTTGTTTTTTATTCATATATCTCACTTTTTCTTATGGTAACAACGCTAGATAGATGTATCACTTATAAGTGAGTGACTTAACTCAATCTATTTTATTATTTTTTATTTATTTTTCCATTTCATCTTTTTTTCTTTTTTTTAATTATTATACTTTATGTTCTAGGGTACATGTGCACAATGTGCAGGTTTGTTACATATGTATACATGTGCCATGTTGGTGTGCTGCACTCATTAACTCGTCATTTACATTAGGTATATCTCCTAATGCTATCCCTCCCCCCTCCTCCCACCCCACAACAGTTCCCCTTCCTGTGTCCAAGTGACCTCATTGTTCAATTCCCACCTATGAGTGAGAACATGTGGTGTTTGGTTTTCTGTTCTTGCGATAGTTTGCTGATGGTTTCCAGCTGCATCCATGCACCTACAAAGGACACAAACTCATCCTTTTTTATGGCTGCATAGTATTCCATGGTGTATATGTGCCACATTTTCTTAATCCAGTCTGTCATTGATGGACATTTGGGTTGGTTCCAAGTCTTTGCTATTGTGAACAGTGCCGCAATAAACATACGTGTGCATGTGTCTTTACAGCAGCATGATTTATAATCCTTTGGGTATATACCCAGTAATGGGATGGCTGGGTCAAATGGTATTTCTAGTTCTAGATTCTTGAGGAATCGTCACACTGTCTTCTACAATGGTTGAAATAGTTTACAGTCCCACCAACAGTGTTAAAAGTGTTCCTATTTCTCCACATCCTCTCCAGCACCTGTTGTGTACTGACTTTTTAATGATTGCCATTCTAACTGGTGTGAGATGGTATCTCACTGTGGTTTTGATTTGCATTTCTCTGATGGCTAGTGATGATGAGCATTTTTTCATGTGTCTGTTGGCTGCATAAATGTCTTCTTTTGAGAAGTGTCTGTTAGTATCCTTTGCCCACTTTTTGATGGGGGTTCATATGGAACCAAAAAGAGCCCACATTGCCAAGACAATCCTAAGTCAAAAGAACAAAGCTGGAGGCATCACACTCTCTGACTTCAAACTATACTACAAGGCTACAGTAACCAAAACAGCATGGTACTGGTACCAAAACAGAGATATAGACCAACGGAACAGAACAGACCCCTCAGAAATAATACCACACATCTACAACCATCTGATGTTTGACAAACCTGACAAAAACAAGAAATGGGGAAAGGATTCCCTATTTAATAAATGGTGCTGGGAAAACTGGCTAGCCATAAGTAGAAAGCTGAAACTGGATCCCTGCCTTACTCCGTATACAAAAATTAATTCAAGATGGATTAGAGACTTAAATGTTGGACCTAAAACTCACTCTATATTAAATCGCTAAAGTGCTAATGATAAATCATATCCTATTAATGTTCTCACTTGGAAGAAATTACAATACAATTTTCCTCAAAGACCATAATAAAGAAAGATTTAGGTGAAGTGTAGTGGCTCATACCTGTACCCACACCCATAATCTCAGCACCTTAGGAGTCTGAGGTGGGTGGATCACTTGAAGCCAAGAGTTTGAGACCAGCCTGGGCAATATACTGAAACTCCATCTCCACAAAATAAAAACATTAGCTGGGTGTCGTGGCGCTTGCCTGTAGTCCTAGCTACTCAGGAGGCTAAGCCAACAGGGTCCTTTGAGCCCAGAACTTGAGGCTGCAACAAGCTATCAGTAGGACTATGCCACTGCACTCTAGCCTTGGGCGACAAAGTGAGACATTGTCTCTTTAAAAAAAAAAAAGATTATAATAAAGAATTGAAGGATTAAAAGTCAATATATGAAAACTTACGTGTGAAATTTGTAATGTGATGTAATAACCAAGTTCCAAGGAAGATTTCTGTGTATATATATATATGTGTGTGTGTGTGTGTATATGTATATATGTGTATATATATGTACCAAATCCCAAGGAAGATTTGTGTATATGTATATACACGTGTGTGTATATATACGTGTGTATATATTATATATATAATATATAATAATTACACACGTATATATTATATACATATACACAAATCTACATGTGTGTATATATATACGTATATATATACACGTGTGTATATATATACACACACAATCTTCCTTGGGATTTGGTACATATATACATATATATACACACACATATATATGCCTGTACTCACACCCTTGTGTGTATATATATGGAAAGATTTATATATATAATATACACACACTATATATATACACACAAATCTTCCTTGTGTATATATATATATACATACTATATATATACACACACACAAATCTTCCCTATATATATACACACATACACAAGAGTGTGAGTACAGGTGTGTATATATATATACGTGTATATATATGTAGCAAATCCCAAGGAAGATATACAAACTTGTATATATATATATACACACAAACTTGTATGTATATATATATACACAAACTTGTATATATATATATGTGTCAATATATGAAATATATAGACACATATATACACATACATATATACACATACATATATATATACACACACACAAATCTTCCTTGGGATTTGGTTATTACCTCACATTACAAATTTTACACATAAGGTTTCATATATTGACTTTTAATAGATTCCATTAAGATTTCATTGTATTTTAAACTGGAACACAAGTACGGTGGTATTTCTTTTAAGAATTGACTATCACTATAAACTTTCTGATAATGTATTTCATATATTGACTTTTAATCCTTAAATTCTTTATTATATGTATGTATATATGTATACATATATACACACACATATTTTTTGAGATGGAGTCTCGCTTTTGTTGCCCAGGCTGGAGTGCAATAGTGCGATCTCGGCTCACTGCAACCTCTGCCTCCCGGGTTCAAGTAATTCTCCTGCCTCAGTCTCCTGAGTAGCTGTGATTATAGGTGTGTACCACCATGCCCGACTAATTTTTGTATTTTTAGTAGAGATGGGGTTTCATCATGTTGGTCAGGCTGGTCTCAAACTCCTGACTTCGTGATCCACCTGCCTCAGCCTCCCAAAGTGCTGGGATTACAGGCGTGAGCCACCATGCCCAGCCAGAAGATTGTATTTTAAACTGGAACACAAGTATGGTGGTATTTCTTTTAAGAATTAACTATGACTATAAACTTTCTGATAATCTATTTAAGTTTGTAATTACTATACTGGGAAAAACACCCTTGTTTTGAGTTTCTTTTCCATGAGGAAGAAAAATATGTATCACTTTGATTATAACAAATAGTTATGTAAATGCCAGATTTTACCGAACATGTTGACTAAGGATTACATGGCGTTGCATGTAATAGATTACTCTAGTATTTGAAGCCTGGTTACAATGCCTTGGGGATGGATATGGTTCAGAAGACTCAGACATATAAACAAAGATCTTGGATATAGAAAGTCTGGAGTCTTTTTCTTTTTTTTTTTTTGAGGCGGAGTCTTGCTCTGTTGCCCAGGCTGGAGTGCAATGGCACGATCTCGGCTCACTGC
Organism: Papio anubis; assembly: GCF_008728515.1. Classification (NCBI taxonomy): domain Eukaryota; kingdom Metazoa; phylum Chordata; class Mammalia; order Primates; family Cercopithecidae; genus Papio; species Papio anubis. The sequence continues at coordinate 141,719,129 of NC_044976.1, read as the reverse complement.
AACCTCTGCCTCCCGGGTTCAAGCGATTCTCCTGCCTCAGCCTCCCAAGTAGCTGGGATTACAGGTGCTCGCTACCACATCTGGCTAATTTTTTGTATCTTTAGTAGAGATGGGATTTCACCATTTTAGCCAGGCTGCTCTCAAACTCCTGATCTTGTCATCCGCCTTCCTCGGTCTCCCAAAGTACTGGGATTACAGGCGTGAGCCACCATACCCGGCTTTGGAGTCATTTTCAAAGCAGAGATCGAACCCTTTTGAACAAGGGTCTTGTAGTCTCCCTAAGGGAGCCATCAATTATTTTAACTGATAAAGTCTGTCCACATTTTTACATCATTTAGCTCAACCTCAAGAACAAAAATGAAGTTGGTATGAAATGATATGAGAGTTTGAGTACCTTTTCCACGATACCCAGGTCTCCTTCAGCAATAACACGTCTGACTATCATTCCTGCCTTTTGAGCAATAGAATATGCTGAGGCTACCAACCGCATCAACACAGTGTTACTGGAAGCCATGATAAACTCTAAAAAGAGATCAAGAAAAATGTTTTGTTAGTTTCAAAGTCGACTACTGGTTTTATTTACTTAAATCCAACTCAGCACATATTAATTGAGCGCTAACTTGGGATTGCTCCCATTAACTGAGTAAATTCTTTAATATACATTTACTAAAAGAGACTTGGAAAAAACTCCATTTGGGCATTAACTCTCTCAATAAGTTCTGTATTTTTTACGTTTGTCTGCAGATGAGGCATGTCAAAGCATAGGAGAAACTGGCCCAGGATGCTGAGCATGTGAAAAAGTTTGTGTATGAGGTGGTGGGTAATGTGCAAAGTATGTGGAAGGTGCTTTGGAGGCTAAAAATATGAGATGTAAGATTTTTGTTTGAGGAGGTAATATTTTGGTGAGCTGTAGATAAAATAATGTAACCTAATGTCTATAGCATAAAACTAGGAAGTGCCAAAAGAGGTATGAATAGTATAAGGGATGTAGGTGTGTAGGGCGTAATTAAAAAGGGAGGGTGTATTAGTCTGTTTTCATACGGCTATAAAGAATGACCCAAGACTGGGTAGTTTATTACTTCCAATGCCAAGAACCACAATTACTTTTGCACCAACCTAATATAAAGGAAAGAGGTTGAATTGACTCACAGTTCAGCATGACTGGGAAGGCCTAAGGAAACTGACAATCCTGGCAGAAGACAAAGGGGAAGCAAGACACCTTCTTCACAAGGTGGCAGGAAGAAGTGCCAAGCAAAGGGGGAAGAGACCCTTAAAAACCATTAGATCTCATGAGAACTCACTCACTATCACGAGAACAGCATAGGGGAAAACTGCCCCCATGATTCGATTACCTCCACCTGATCTCTCCCTTGACAGTGGGGATTATGGGGATTACAATTTAAGATGAGATTTGGGTGGGGAAACAAAGCCTCACCACATCAGAGGGATTGCATATAACTACAATTATTTTCTGAAAATCAATGAATATTCTCCGCTATTATTTACCTCCATCTTTGTCAGTAGCCAAATAAAGAGAACAAGCAACATAACAAATTATAATGAAGACCAATCACCTGGAAAAGTAAGGCGTGTCAGAGAAGTCTCTAGCTCCAATAAAATAAATAGAAAAAAACAGCCTTTAGAATTAAGCACATTGCTTTTTTTTTTTTTTTTTGAGACGGAGTCTCGCTCTGTTGCCCAGGCTGGATTGCAGTGACGCCATCTCGGCTCACTGCAACCTCTGCCTCCTGGGTTCAAGCAGTTTTCTGCCTCAGCCTCCCAAGTAGCTGGGATTACAGGTGGCCTCCACCACACTTGGCTAATTTTTGTATTTTTAGTGGACACAGGGTTGCATCATCTTGGCCAGGCTGGTCTTGAACTCCTGACCTCGTGATCCACCTGCCTCAGCCTCTCAAGTGCTTAGATTACAGGCGTGAGCCACTGTGCCCGGCCTGTACATTCCTTTGAAAATATGAATTCTGGCCAGGCACGGTGGCTCACACCTGTAATCCCAGCATTTTGGGAGGCCAAGGTGGGCAGATCACCTGAAGTCAGGAGTTCGAGATCAGCCTGACCAACATGGTGAAACCTCATCTCTACTAAAAACACAAAAATTAGCCGGGCATGGTGGCGCACACCTGTAATCCCAGCTACTCAGGAGGCTGAGGCAGGAGAATCGCTTGAACCTGGGAGGCGGAGATTGCAGTGAGCCGAGATCGCACCATTGCACCCTAGCCTGGGTAACAGAGCGAGACTCCATCTCAAATAAAAAAAAAAAGAAAGAAAATATGAATTCAAATCCTGAAATTTTAGTGACTGTTCTGGATGTACCACCCACATTCCCTTCAGGATTGAAGAGCTTATTTCCCCACTTGCTGAGACAGCTCTCAACAGAAGGCCCTTAGCTGCCATCTTTCTCTGGGAGTATATCTGCTGAGAAGGATCACTTCATCTGGAATGTCACAATAGGGAGATTTAAAGGCCATTTCCTACCCCAAGTGGGCTGCCACCCCAGCACTGAAGGGCCATCCAGCTTCCAGAATACCCTATGGGGTCGACTGAGGCCTTAGCTGAGACTGCATCACAGCCCAAGATGCCTTCTCCTATATTCTTCCCTTCCTCCCCTTCCCTCCCACAAATGATCCCAAAAGCACTCCCTAATAAACCTCTTCCACTTTATCTCTGTCTTACAGTTTTATGGGGAATCAACCTATGACAAAAACTTCCCATCTTTAAATGAAATCAACATTATTTCATCGCAATAAGGGAACACATGATTGTTCCCTAGACAAAAGGACTATTTTATATATATATATGGTGTGTCTCTATTTATATATAGTTTTTTTTTAATTTCTTTTTTTTGAGATGGAGTCTCACTCTGTTGCCCAGGCTGGAGTATAGTGGTGCAATCTCAGCTCACTGCAAACTGCCTCCTGGGTTCAAGCGATTCTCCTGCCTCAGCCTCCTGAGTAGCTGGGATTACAGGCGCCTGCTACCATGGTTGGCTAATTTTTGCATTTTTAGTAAAGACAGGGTTTCACCATGTTGGCCAGGCTGGTTTTGAACTCTTGAGCTCAAGTGTTCTGCCCACTTTGGCCTCCCAAAGTGCTGGGATTACATGCCTGAGCCAGCACGCTTAGCCCTGTGACTATAAAGGACATTATAAATCTCCATTCAGCAATAGTCATTATTCTACCACAAATTTCTGACTGAATATTTGATTTGACGTGCGTTATAACCCCTTTAACATTTTTTTTCTTTTTTCTTTTTTTTTCTGAGATGTAGTCTCACTCCATCACCCAGGCTGGAGTGCAGTGGCGCAATCTTGGCTCACTGCAATCTCTGCCTCCCGGGCTCAAGTGATTCTCACGCCTCAGCCTCCCGAGTAGCTGAGATCACAGGCAGCTGACACCATGCCCGGCTAATTTTTGTATTGTTAGTAGAGACGGGGATTCACCATGTTGGCCAGGCTGGTCTTGAACTCCTGACCTCAGGAGATCCGCCTGCCTCAGCCTCCCAAAATCCTGGGATTACAGGTGTAAGGCACTGTACCCAGCCTTCTTTACATCTTGTTTCTACCATCCACATTCTATTGACAGGAATTATGAACCTAACTGAAACAATAAGTGAAGTGTTTGAAACTCTTCAGAAGGAAGATGGAATTGAAATTTATGGCTGGGCACGGTGGCTCACGCCTGTAATCCCAGCACTTTGGGAGGCCGAGGCGGGTGGATCACGAGGTCAGGAGTTCGAGACCAGCCTGACCAACATGGCGAAACCCTGTGTCTACTAAAAATACAAAAATTAGCCGGGCGTAGTGGCACACACCTGTAATCCCAGATACTCAGGAGGCTGAGGCAGGAGAATCACATGAACCCAGAAGGTGGAGCTTGCAGTGAGCCAAGACCGTGCCAGTGCACTCCAGCCTGAGTGACAGAGCAAGACTCCATCTCAAAAAAAAAAAAAAGAAATTTATGTAAGGTAATGAATACCATACTGTGACCAATAGCTATCTGGAAATTAAGATGAAAATGAAAAGGGTTTCATTTTTGAAACGGAGTCTCGCTCTGTTGCCCAGGCTAGAGTGCAGTGGCACGATCTCAGCTCACTGCAAACTCTGCCTCCCAGGTTCACACCATTCTCCTGCCTCAACCTCCTGAGTAGCCGGGACTTCAAGCGCCTGCGACCGTGCCCGGGTAATTTTTTGTATTTTTAGTAGAGACGAGGTTTCACCACGTTAGCCAGGATGGTCTTCATCTCCTGACCTTGTCATCCACCTGCCTCAGCCTCCCAAAGTGCTGGGATTACAGGCGTGAGTGAGCCACCACGCTCAGCCAATATAACGGGTTTCTAACTGCAGCTGACACTTGAACAACATGGGCTCGAACTGAACCGGTTCACTTTGTGGATTTTTTCCAACCAAATGCGGACAGAAAAGGTATGTAAAACCTGTAGACAGGAAAGGCTGACTTTTTAAAATATATTTTTATTTTATTTTCAAGAGAGTCTATGATCTGTTAAAACTGAGTTTTCATCTATGAGTGTTTTGGACGGTCAACTGTGGGACTTGAGTATGTGCAGATTTCAATATTCCCAGGGGTTCTCAGTTGATTCTCAGGGAATCAACCTCCCTCACATACTGAGGGATGACTCTATATAAAGTGTTTGTTTTATGATACCATAATCAGGCTAGATTAATTTTCTTGGCATACTAGGAGTTACATGTGGAATAAACCAGTTACAATTACTACTAATTCAGGAGCACTTCAGATAGAAAACAGAGAAATGGGGCTGGGTGCGGTGGCTCACACCTGTAATCCCAGCACTTTGGGAGGCCGGCAGATCACGAGGTCAAGAGATTGAGACCATCATGGCTAACACAGTGAAACCCGGTCTCTACTAAAAATACAAAAAATTAGCTGGGCATAGTGGTGGGCACCTGTAGTCCCAGCTACTCCAGAGCCTGAGGCAGGAGAATGGCGTGAATCTGGGAGGTGGAGGTTGCAGTGAGCCGAGATCGCGCCACCGCACTCCAGCCTGGGCGACAGAGAGAGACTTTGTCTCAAAAAAAAAAAAAAAGAAAAAAAAAAGAAAAAGAAAAGAAAACAAATAATTTAGTAAATACTTTGTCGCTCTTATTTCTATTCCTTTATATCCATATCCAGGCATATATCTGATTTATTCTGCACCAGAAATGTGGTCTTTGTGCAACTGTTTTGTTCTACCCAGATGTCTTGACCATATTTTAATTATGTGTTCATATGCTCCTTCAATTCCCATGTTATGTAAGAATTCTTTTGTAATAGGATGATCACCTTCCCTCACTGTAGGGTGTTGTTATAACTTTTCATAGATATCATTTACCTTTGAACCAGTTAAGCAACCATTTGAGCCTTATCAGGCTCCATAAATGACTCAACTACTTACCCTTGTATTTGCCAAGTCCATGGTGTTTTCTTCCAAGGAAAAACTTTCAGGCATTGTCTGTCTACTAATTTCATCACAAAATGATATTATATATAATAACCACCAATTAAAGCTAACATCAGCTTATAAAATATAAGAATGGGAAAAATAATAGAAGAAAATAAAAATGGGAAAAATAATGTTGATGTAAAGCACACAATGATTTATAAAGAGATTCCACAAATCGCTTTTAATTGGCAAATAGGAAAATATTTTACCATTCTTCTTTGAAGTACTTCTCTGGTCCAAACTGAATTAGTAATGAAATAGTACTATGCCCTAGCCTTAATCGTTTTCTTACGTATTTTTTAAACAGATGAATACAATTTTGGTTCTTGGTTAAAAAAAAAAGAAAAAATAAATAGTCAAATTATCAAAGCACAAAATCTATACAAGAGGTCCCTTTTAGCCTTTTTAATTATGCCCCCTCCTATACTATAATAAGATTTACCTTTTGATGATACAGGTAGATCAAGAGCAAGGCCTAAACTAGCTACAGGCAAGTTAACTTTCTTAAAGCAGTTCAAATAACACCATTGTACTTCCTTCTCTACCAGTTTTACATCTTTGGGCCTTTAAGTGTTTTAAACACTCTTGTGAAGGTGTCTTTCCGAAAGCCTAATCTAAAACAGGATAGTGGTTAAGGGCACAGGCTCTGGAGCCAATTACCTGTGTTCAAATCCTGGCTCAGCTGTGGACTTTGAGAAAACCACTTAAATTTTCTGTACCTCAATCTGTAAAATAGAGACAATAGTACTTATAGTATAGGGCTGTTGTACTTATTAAATTAGTAACACATGTAAAGAAAACACTTGTCCCTGGCACAAGGTAAACACCAAATATACTGGCTAACAATTATTATGATTGTCCTTATTTTGGTTATTTTGCAGGGAGGGACATTAGGGCAGTGTTAAGGGTAAAGAGTTCATGTGGTTTCTCCAACAGTATTCTGACCTTGAGAATACAAAATGATAATCAACATGACCCTCAGAGTGTAGTACAGGCTTTTCTTCATAACATTCTGGGCCTGAGGCTTGGAGTAGACAAGAAAAAAAGCTGTATAGCACTTAAGGCCATCGACCTAACACCTATCCATTTGAGAAATCTTTACAACTGCCAAAGGGCTAGTTCAGAAGGATGGAAAAACAATAGGAATCAAACATTAGTTTCTTCTCATATACAGATTGTGATCATACGAGGATTAGGATCTAAAAATGATGAGTTCCAGATCAAAATACTAAAATTATTTATACTTTGGAACTTGGCCTGATGATAATGTTCAAGGGTCATCTGAAAAAATAAAAATGTAAGCATAATGGAGTAAATTCTGGAAGAAGAACAATGAACAGAGGTACTCCCCTTATCAATTATCAAAATATGATAAAGTATGATTTAATCAAAATATGATATAAACGTTTGGCTAGTGAGACAAATTAAGGAAATAAATTGCAGAAATAGAACCGAACACACTAAAGGTAGTGTTTCAAATCATGGGGGAAATTTAATTTTGCATAAATGGCAGGGCAGTTGCTAAACTTTTAAATACTTTTTTTTTTTTTGGTATGTAGTCTTGCTCTGTAGCCCAGGCTGGAGTGCAGTGGCTGATCTCCGCTCACTTTCACCCCCTAGAGTTCAAGCGATTCTCCTGCCTCATACACCTGAGAGCTGGCACTATAGGCACGCATCACCACGCCTAATTTTTTCAGTCAGGCCTGTAGTTCCAGCTACTCGGGAGGCTGAGGTGGGAGAATCACCAGACCCTGGGAGGTCGAGGTTGCAGTGAGACATAATGGCACCACTGTACTCCAGTCTGGGCTACAGAGCAAGACCCTGTCTGGAAAAAAAAAAAAAAAAAAAAGGAGAGGAGAAGAAGAAGAAAGAAAGAGGAAGAAGGAAGAAGGAGGAAGAAGAAGGGAGAAGAAGAAAGAGGGAAGAAGAAGCAGCAGAAGCAGAGAAAAAGAAAGAAAAGAAAAGAAAAGAAAAGAAAAGAAAAGAAAGAAAGAGTTTGTCCTTTGTCCAGTTTGCAAGGGTGTGAAGGAACATGTATCTGAGCATTGTTGGCAAAGTAGTGAACCCTCTTAGGAGAGCTTTGAGAACCTTAATAAAGTATAACATACATATCTTTTGAACCAGCAATTATATTTCCAGAGAAATCCAAATAAATCACGCAAACCTACAAATATGTAGAAATGGCAGTTGGACGAATATTTGCTATTTAAATAAATTTACTTTTAGGTGCCAAGCAGTTTCTAAATTTGGGTGCATCAACGAACTCAATATCTAGGTTTATCTTGTTATTTCTACAATATATGGCTATAAAAACCTTCCAGATCACGAAGATAAAAGCACAGATAAACAATTAAAATATTGACACTCAAGAGTCCAAGTCCGAAATCAGAATATCTGGAGAAGCAATCTGATTCACATAAACCTTTTTTATTTTATTTTATTTTATTTAACATAAATCCTATCTACCTGGCTCTTGCCCTGACCGGCAGGAGAGAAACTTACGGTGACAAACCTGGAACAACGTTGGACCAAACACACTTCAGGAGCAGCAAAAGCGCGTTATCGTAAACCCAGGTCCCTCGTCGTGTCCAGTACCGAGCTTTGGCACTGTCAGTAAATCTTTCGAGATGGATGGCAGCCCTACCTCAGCTAGTGAGCATGCGGGAAACTCCGCGCAAGCGCACAACAGCGATTTAACACTGCGTCTTTAGACTCCTGATCCGCGGGAAAAATACCACTTGTCCGTGTTTTCTCCAAGCTCTCCGTAGGTGCGAGTCACCTATTGTATTAAATAAAAGGGAAAGGTGTTCCAACTTTCAAAGATTGGCTCAAAAAAAAAAAAAAAAAAAAAAAAAAGAAAGAAAAGAAAACAAGAAGCAGGAAATAAAACATTAAGGCAGCAACAGTGTGTTGAAAAAAAAAATGGTTTTGATTTCACCTGTCTTCCAGCCCACTTTGTAGAGTTCACTGTTTTAAAATGTTCATTGGATTAGTGATATCGCTCTGCGGCTATTTAACTTAGAACCCGTAGCGGTCCGTGGACAGGCTTCAGCAGGTCCACCACACACACCTCCACCTCCCAAACCCCACACAACAACAAAGCAACTTTATCAGAATTGTGTTAAAGATGCTTGCATATGTATGTGTGTATATATACACATATATGTGTGTGTGTATGTATATATACACATATATTTATATATATATAAATATATATACATTTTATACATATGTGTATATATACACATATATGTGTATTTTGGGAAGGCAGCAGTGAGCCGTTATCGACTCTGGGCGACACAGCAAGCTATCTGTCTCTTAAAAATATATATGTGTGTGTATTTATATATACATAAATATATATAAAATATTAATATATATAAAGTATATAAAAATAAATAAAATAAACATATATATATTTAAGAGACAGATAGCTTGCTCTATCGCCCAGAGTCGATTACGGCTCACTGCTGCCTTCCCAATTCTAGGCTCAAGCCATCCTCCCGCCTCAGCCTCCCGTGTAGCTGGGACTACCGGTACAGGTGCGCGCCACCACACCCGGCTAATTAAAAGTTTTTTTTGTACAGATGGGATCTTTTTGGGGGGCGTGGTTGGGGGAGGGGGCAGTGTCTCACTCTGTCGCCCAGGCTGGAGTGCGGTGGCACAGTTTAGGCTCACTACAACCTCCGCTTCCTGGGTTCAAGCGATCCTTCCGCCTTAGCCTCCCAAGTAGCTAGGACCACAAGCGCGCCACCACACCGGACTAATTTTGTTTGTTTGTTTGTTTTTTAAGTAGAGACGGGGTTTCATCATATTGGCCAGGCTAGTCTTGAACTTCTGACCCCAGGTGATCCGCTCACCTCGACCTCCCAAAGTGCTGGGATTACAGGTGTGAGCCACCGCACCTAGCCTAAAAAGGCTTTTACTTCTTCATTTGATGTTCACAGTAACTCTGTGAGTTAAGTAGACACTTTTTGGGAAGTGGCAAAATATACATAACTTAAATTATATCACTTTAACCATATATATATGGTTTTATTTATTTATTTTTTTTGAGACAGGCTCTCACTGTGTTGCCCAGGCAGGAATGCAGTGGTGCAATCATGGTCCACTTGCAACCTTGACCTCCTGGGCTAAAGCGTTCCTTTCACCACAGCCTCTCAAGCAGCTGGGACCACAAGCACATGCCACCACATCCAGCTAATTTTAAAAATTATTTTAGAGACAGGGGTCTCCCTATGTTGCCCAGGGTTGTCTCAAACTCCTGGGCTCAAGTGATATTTCCACTTCAAACTCCCAAAGTGCTGGGATTATAGGCATGAGCTACTGTGTCCAGCTTCTTTTATTCTTTTTTTTTTTTTAATTGGGTTGTTTACGTTTATCTTTTTGATCTGTAGCAGCTCTTTATGCATTTTGCATATTATTATTTTTTAATGTGTAGCAAATACTTTCTTCCACAGTATAGTGTAGGGAAGGCAACATAAGATGGTGGCTATGCACACACACTGGAATCTAACTGTCTGGGTTTGAATTCCAGCTGTGCTACTTAGTTGTATCATCTTGAGCAAGTTACATAACTGTATGTGCCTTAGTTTCCGTATCTATGAAATGAAAATACTCATAGTTCCTATCGCACATGGTTTTTTGGTATGCTGTGTCTTCATCTCATCTGGTCTTGAAGATTAAATGAGTTAATTCAGGTACAGAGCTGGAGTCATTGCCTGGTGAAAGGCTGATATTGTTTGAGTGCTTTCTATTTGTCACTTGGTTTCTCACTTTCTGGTATCTTTTTTTGGTCTATACATATTTTCATATTTGTAGAAAATCTGTCCCTCTTATTTATGTGAACTAAATGTTCTGGATGTTGTGTTTTATGATTAGGAAGACTATTTCCAAGATGTATACTCTACAATGAAATGGTAACAGTTGTGAACTACTATGAATTGGACAACCAAATAGAGCAGAATCTGTCAGAAACAGGAGCAGAAGTTGCTATACATACCAAACTATTCTATGAGTGGGATATAACAGGGATTTAGGGAATCTTAAAAAAAAGGTTAGATTGTTTTATAATATTGTTAAAATTTATGGGAAGTCATTGATTTGGACTGAGCTCCTGCACTAGTCTATTTGCTTGTAAGGTCTGCGTTCCAGGAAATCAGGAGAGATGATAGCCAAATCCATTAAGCCAAATGGCGTCTGCTTTTCCTTCCCTGTTTCTGCTTTCTTCAACCTTTTCTGCGTATAAACCTCACCCTGTCCCCTCAGCTCATCAGAGATCCTTTCTATTTTGTAGAAAGGTTTAGGAATATCTAATGATAGCCAATTAGATCTTTAAAACTCGATTTGCTGAAATTTTATTATTTTACAATATTTTCACTGAACTTTGTGCTGCCCGCAATGGTAGTCATTACCCAAGTGTGCCTGTTGAGGCCTTGCCATGAGTTTAGTCCAGATTGAGATGTGCAGTATGTGCAAAGTACATGTCAAATTTCAAAGGCTTCGTATAAGAGAATATGTAAAATATCTTACTTTTTATTGGCTACATGTTAAAGTGATACAATCACAGCTCTGTTGTGTTAAATTAAAAATATATATATTTTTAAAAAGCAGGGCACAGTGATTGGACTATGAGCCCCACCTTTCCCCGCCCCCGTGAATCTGAGCCCGCCCCTCGGCGGCTGCAAGGAGGACCCGGAGGTGGCTCAGTCTCCGCGGACTTCGGGAAGGCGGTGTCCGCCGCCCCGCCCCTCCCCGCCGCTCCGCCCCTCCCCGCAGCTCCCTTCCCTCCTCTTCCGTTCCCCGGGCGCGTGCGCCCTCTTATTCGGCTCTCCTAGGTTTCCTGGGGTCCTGCCCCTTTGAGCTGGGGCGGGAGCAGAGGACCCCGCGCTCAGGGGTTGCCAGACAATGCGTTGGGGGCTGCGCCCTCGCGGGCCGGAGGCGGCCGCCCTGGCCACTGCCCGAAGTTTGTGGGGGACTCCCCGCCTTCCCTGCAGCCCTGGATGGCAAGGGGCGACGAAGAGACTTCTGGTGCGGTCGGTCTCCGGGGCCAGTAACCACCAGCCGAACTCGAATACTGGCAGATACCGGGACACGGTGCTGCTGCCGCAGACCAGCTTCCCCATGAAGCTGCTGGGCCGCCAGCAGCCGGACAAGGAGCTGGAGATCCAGCAGGTACGGGCCCCGCCTCGGCGCAGGGCCTCCGGAGAGACCCGATCCGGCCGCGGGCACAGGGCGCTCGGCAGGAGCCACACCTCTGTGCTCCACGCGGGTGCGGGTGGGCGGGGGTGTGACCAGATCGACGGCATTCATCTGCTTCGCACAGATTTTGTGGGCTGAAAACCTAAGTGAAGAAATCTCTAGATGAATCCCTCCTTTGTAGCAGGTTCCGGAGCGGGAAATTAAGGGGTCACTAGTGATGCCCAGATACCAGCATGTATCGCACGTATGCCCCATTTCTGTCGTAGGCAAAAAAGATCGACTTAGGGCACTTTTCCAGTGCCTTGTAAAAAGCAAATTCACGTGTCCACATGTAAATAAAAACCCAGGCTGGGCGCGGTAGCTCACGCCTGTAATCCCAGCACTTTGAAAGGCCAAGGCAGGAGAATCTCTTGAGCCAAGAGTTCGAGACCATATTGGCTGGACAGCCTCACCGCCCCCATCCTTAAAAAAAACCTTAAAAACCTCAATTATGATGAATGAAGGGGAAGTTGAAGCCCACTTTTTGGATCTTTTAGATCTCTAGTTGGAATTATGACTCGTTTGAAATATATAGTAGCAGTACTTCCTCTGCTGAGTCCCCTTTATAGACTATGTGTCTGTATGTGTCTGTCTCCTGTTTTAGACTGAGCTTTTTTTTTTCCGGAGACAGAGTCTTGCTCTCTCGCCCAGGCCAGAGTGCAATGGCGCGATCTCGGCTCACTACAACCCCCGCCTCCCGGGTTCAAGCGATTCTCCTGCCTTAGCCTCCCGAGTCACTGGGATTACAGGTGCGCACCACCACTCCCGGCTAATTTTTATATTTTTAGTAGAGATGGGGTCTCACCATGTTGGCCAGAGTGGTCTCAAATTCCTGACCTCAAGTGATCCTCCCGCCTCGGCCTCCCAAAGTGCTGGGATTACAGGCGTGAGCCACTGTGCCCAGCCTAGACTGAACTTTCTAAGGGCAGAGATTCCTCTTGTTAGTTTCTGTAATTCTAGTCTTTAAAAATCCCTGATATTCTTGGAATATTAGTTAGGTAAATATGCTTAGCCTAAATGTTCTGACAGTTATAAGAGTTCATCTAGTTTTTTAAAGGCTTTTTAGTACCTTCTGTATGCCAGAAAGAGTGACAGTTTCAAATGTTTTCTCGTTTGATCTCCACACCAGCCCTGTACGAGGGATATTAACACTTTTTTTTTTTTTCAGATGAGAAAGCAGACCCATAAGTGCACAGTAACTTGGCCAAGATCACAGCAAGTGAGGGAAGGGAAGTGAGACTGCCATGCACGTTGTTCCCAGATTTGGGGAATGGCGAGCATTGCAGCCAAAGAATAGCAAGAATATGTGTGTCGGGAATCTGCAGGTCCTTCAACATGGCGGGGTTGAGGAGTGAAGCCTGGGGAGTGATGAGAGAATGCCCGAGAACTTAGTGGAACTAAACCTTTGTGGGGTCCTGCATATCATGTAGAGTTTAGACTTCAATCTGAGGTGTATGGGGAAACTACTGAAAGATTTTAAGAGATGTGTACTTAGACACGCATTTCAGAAACCTCACCTTGTGTTTCAAAGTTGAGTAGATTGGAATGGAATGGATTGGAATGGAAATAAGCAAGTGTTGGCTGTTATTTATGGTTAGACTCAGCAGTATGTATTTATATGATGTTTAGATATCGTTGTTCTTTTTAAACAGAAATGTGGATTTTCAGAACTTTATTCATGGCAAAGAGAAAGAAAAGTAAAGACAGAATTTTGCCTTCATGATGGACCTCCTTATGCAAATGGTGACCCTCATGTTGGACATGCTTTAAATAAGGTAACTATAATTTAGGTTATGACACTTGAAAGAAAGTGTTTATGTAAATGCTTTTTATAAAAGTATATTTTAATTATATGATAATTATGTAAATTTACATTTGCACATAAAACTAAAACATTTTCATAGAAAGCAGTATACCATTTTAGTACTGCATGAAAAAAGCATTGGTGGTATTTGCTTTGAGCTTGATGTTATATTAGTAAGCATCATCTTATTCAGTACATAATTATTGTGCGAGACATTGTTCTAGATTCCAGGAATTTGGTCACTGAATGGGTCAATAGTGCTATTAGAGACCAGGCGCAGTGGCTTACGCCTGTAATCCCAGCACTTTGGAAGGCTGAGGTGGGTAGATCACTTGATGTCAGGAGTTCGAGACCAGCCTGGCCAACATGGCAAAACCCTGTCTCTACTAAAAGTACAAAAATTAGCTGGGTGTGGTTGTGCATGCGTGTAATCCCAGCTACTTAGGAGGCTAAGGCAGGAGAATCATTTGAACCCCGGGGTGGGGGAATGGAAATTGTAGTGAGCTGAGTTCATGCCACTGCACTGCAGCCTGGGTGACAGAGCGAGACTGTCTCAAAGTAAAAACAAAAAAAAAACACAAACTGCTATTAGAGTAGTATTACTATATATTGTGATATACATTGCATGTTATGCCATAAATTATATTGAAAACTTCTGAAACATTTGAGACATGTTATACGTCTTGCATATTTCTCAGTATTAGTGACTTCCACAGAAGCCAAACTATGCTCTACTGCTTTATAGTTCACTTTCAAATTTTTAGACATATTATATCAGATGGTAAAAATAAGCATTTACTTCTTTCAGTGGACAAAACTGACGTGCTTGATTTTATTTTGGTACATGCTATTTGATATCAATTTCATTAAAATTTTATTTTTGTTAAACTTGATATTTGAGCTGTAGATTTAAATGAAATTTTAAGAATACAGATATCTTGTACATCTTACTCAGTTTTCCCCAATGATGACATCTTGCAAAACTATAGTATATTACAACTAGGGTATTAACATTGATACAGTTAAGATGCTGAACTTTACTATATGAATCCCTCATGTTGCCCTTTTATAGCCAAGTCATCTTCCTTTTGTTGCACCCTCCATTGAATTCCTTTCAACCACGAATATATTCTCCATTTCTATATTTTTGTTATTTCAAGAATACTATGCAAATGAAAACATTGTTTATAACCTTTTGGGGTTGACTTTTTTTCACTCAGCATGAATCCCTTGAGAGTCATCCAAGCTTTTTAGTAGTTTTATTTTTTCATTGCTGAGTGGTATTCTATGGTGTGGATGTATCACTGTTTGTTTACCCATGAACCTGTTGAAGTACAACTGGGTTGTTTACAGTTTCTGGCTATTATGAATAAAGGTGCTAAAAACATTCATGTACAGGTTTTATGTGAATGTAATTTTTTTTTTTTTTTTTTTTGTGAAACAGGCTCTTTCTCTCACCCAGGCTGGAATGCAGTGACGCAATCACAGCTCACTGCAGCCTCAACCACCTGGGCTCAAGCAATCCTCTCATCTCAGCCTCCCAAGTAGCTGAGATCACAGGTGTAGGCCACCATGCCTGGCTAATTTTTATATTTTTTGTAGAGATAGTGTTTTGCCATGTTGCTCAGGTGGGTCTTGAACTCCTGGACTCAAGCAGTTCACCTGCTTCGGCCTCCCAAAGTGCTGGGATTACAAGTGTGAGCCATTGTGCCTGGCTGTGAATTTTCATTTCTCTGGGATAAATGCCCAAGATTGCAGTTCCTGGGTTGTATGGTAGTTGCATGTTTATTTTTTTAAGAAAATGCCAGACTGGTTTCCAGAATGGCTGTACCATTTTACATTTTTCTTTTCTTTTTTTTTTTTTTTTTGAGATGGAGTCTTGCTCTTTTGCCCAGGCTGGATTGCAGGGGTACAATCTTGGTTCACTGCAACCTTCAGCTCCCAGGTTCAAGTGATTCTTCTGCTTCAGTCTCCCAAGTAGCTGGCATTACAGGTGTCCACCACCATGCCTGGCTAATTTTTATATTTTTAGTAGAGATGGGTTTTGCCATGTTGGCCAGGCCGGTGTTGAACTCCTGACCTCGAGTGATTCACCCGCTTCTGCCTCCCAAAGTGCTGGGGTTACAGGTGTGAGCCACCATGCTCGGCCCCATTTTACATGCTTATTTAGCAGTGTATGAATGGTCTGGTTTCTCTGCATTCCTGCTAGCATTTGGGTGTTGTGACTATTTTAAATTTTAGCCATTCTAACAGGTGCGTAGTGATGTATCATTTTGCTTTTAATTTGCATTTTCATATTGGCTAATGATGTTGTAAGCCTTTCCATATATTCATTTGCCATGGGTTGAATCTCTTTGGTGAAATGTCTCTTTATGTCTTTTGTCCATTTCTTAATTGGATTTTTTTTTTCTTTTTACTGTTAAGTTTTGATAGTTCTTTATATATTCTAGGTAATAAACCTTTTTTCAGATATGTGATTTGCAACTATTTTCTCTCAATCTGTAGTTTTTCTTTTCATTCTTTTATCAGAGTCTGTTGCATAGTAAAATTTTTTAATTTTGATGAAGTTCAGTTTGTCATTTTATTCTTTTATGAATCATACTTTTAGTGTCATATCGAAGATAATTCTTTGCCTAACCCTAGAGCCTGAAGATTTTCTCATACATTTTTTTTATTGTGTATATAGATTTTTTTTTTGTTTTTTAGACGGAGTCTTGCTCTGTCACCCAGGCTGGAGTGCAGGGGCACTATCTCGCTCACTGCAAGCTCTGCCTCCCAGGTTCACACCATTCTCCTGCCTCAGCCTCCCCAGCAGCTGGGACTACAGGCGCATGCCGCCATGCCCAGCTAATTTTTTGTATTTTTAGTAACATCCTGTGTTAGCCAGGATGGTCTTGATCTCCTGACCTCGTGATCCCCCCGCCTCAGCCTCTCAAACTGTTAGGATTACAGGTGTGAACCACTGCGCCTGGCCTTTCTCATATATTTTTTCTAAACGTTTTACATTTTATATTTAAGTCTGTGATCCATTTTGAGTTAATTGTTTTATAATGTATAAGACTTAGGTCATGGTTTATTTTTTTCCCATATGGATGTCTAGTTGGTTTGGTATCATTTGTTGAAAAGGCTGTCTTTCCACAATGAATTGCTTTTGTACCACTGTCAGAAATTAGTTGGGCATATTTGTGTGGATTTATTTCTGGATGCTCTGTTCTGTTCCAATGATCTATGTGTCCATTTCTTTGTGAATACCATGGTTTTGATTATTGTAGCTACAGAATAAGTATTGAAATTGGGTAGACTGATTCCTCTTATATTATTCCTTTTCAAAACTGCTTTAGCTGTTTTAGTTCCTTTGCTTTTCTATATAAATTTTGAAATAATCTTTTCTGTTGCCACACACACAAAAACTTTTGCTGGGATTTTTATAGGGATACATTAAAACCCATATGTTAGTTTGCGGGGAGTTGACATCTTTATTATGTTGACTCTTCCAATCTATGAACATGGAATATCTTTCCGTTTATTTAGGTCTTTGATTCTTTCATCAGTGTTTTGTAATTTCAGCATATAATCTGGTAACATGTTTTCTGTTTCTTTTTTTTTAAGTGATTGTAAATGATATTATACAGGTTGAACATTCCTAATCTGAAAATTTGAAATCGGAAGTACTGCAAAATTAGAAACTTTTTGAGCACTGACATGATGCCACAAGTGGAAAATTTTATACCTGACCTTACATGACAGATGCAGTGAATACTGTTTCATGCACAGAATTGTTTAAAATATTATATAAAATTACCTTCAGGCTATGTGGATAAGGTATTTATGACACATAAGTGAATTTCGTGTTTAGAGTTGGGTCCCGTGCCCAAGATATCGTATTATGTATGTGCGAATATTCTAAAGTCTGAAAAACTCCAAAATCTGGAATATTCTAGTCCCAAGCATTTTGGAGAAGGGTACTCAACCTGTATTTTAAATTTTTATGTCTATATGTTCATGGCTAGTATATAAAATATAATTTTAAATTTTGTATCCTGTGACCTTCTTGAATATCTTTTTTGTTTCTCTATTTCTTCTTTACTGCTATCTTTTACATTGAGTGAATATTTTGTAACGAAGCATGTAAGTTTATTTTTTATTTTTTTTAGAGACACTGTCTTATTTTGTCTCCTAGGCTGGAGTCTGGTCATGTGATCATAGCTGACTGCAGCCTTGAAGTCTTGGACTCAGGCATTCCTCCTGCCTCAATCTCCTAAGTAGCTGGGACAACAGGCACACACCTCCACACTTGGCTAGTTTCTTTTATTTATTGTAGAGATAGGGTTTCGTTACATTGCCCAGGCTGGTATCAAACTCCTAGCCTCAAGTGATCCTCCTGCTTCAACCTCCCAAAGTATCATGATTATAGGTGTGAGCCACTATGCCCAGCTGCATTTAAATTTCTTTAATGAATTTTTTAGATGTCTTTAATGACATTTTTAGTGTGTTTTTTGAGATAGTTTATTTGTGGTTGCCCTAGAGCTTACCATGTACATTTTAACAGAATCAGCTTCAGGTTTATGCTGGCTTAGTTTAAGTACAATATAGAAATGTTACTCATATTCTCTTTTCTCCCTTCTTGTGGTTTTGTTGTTATGCATATTACATCTATTTATGTTACAAACCTTGCATTACGTTGTTATAATTATTATTTTGCCTTTTTTTTTGAGATGGAGTCTTGCTGTGTCGCACAGGCTGAAGTGTAGTGGCGCGGTCGTGGTTCACTGCAACCTCTGCCTTCCAGGCTCAAGTGATTCTCCTGCCTCTGGCTTCTGAGTAGTTGGGATTACAGGTGCCCACCACCACACCTGGCTAATTTTTTTGTGTATATATATATTTTTAATGGATATGGGGTTTTGCCATGTTGGTCAGGCTAGTCTCAAACTCCTGACCTCAGGTGATCGCCCACCTTGGCCTCTCAAAGTGCTGGGATTACGGGTGTGAGCCACCAGGCCCAGCCTCCTTTGACTTTTACATCAGTTAAGAAAGTAGAAAAAATGGACTTATTACTGTTATTTATAACTACTTAATTACCTTTACTGATCCTTTTTGTTTGTTTCTGTGGATTTGAATTACCACCTGTGGTCCTTTCCTTTTAGCCTAGAGAACTTCCTTTTATATTTCTTGTGAAGTGGGCCTGCTAGCAACAAATTCTCTCTCTTTTATTTTCTAAATATAGGAATGGCTTTATTTTTCTTTCATTTTCGAAAGATAACTTTGGTAGATATCAAATTCTTGGTTGATAGGTTTTTTTTTCCTTTGAGCACATTGAATGTGTTATCCCATTACTTTCTGCCCTCCCTTGTTTTTCCTGAGAAGTCAGCTGCTAGTTTTATTAGGCTTCCCTTGTAGGTGATGATAACTTTTTCTCTTGTGGCTTTCAAGATTTTCCCTTTGTCTCTAACCTTTTTACTGTGATATCTTTTTTACTGTGATATCTTTTTTTGATCTCTTTGTGTTTTTTCCTTCTTGGAGTTCATTGAACTTTCTGGATGTATGGGTTGGTATTGGTGTTCTTCAGTACATTTGAGACATTTTCTTTTTTTTTTTCTTTTTTTCTTTTTTTTTTGAGACGGAGTCTCGCTCTGTCGCCCGGGCTGGGGTGCAGTGGCTGGATCTCAGCTCATTGCAAGCTCCGCCTTCCAGGTTTAGGCCGTTCTCCTGCCTCAGCCTCCCGAGTAGCTGGAACTACAAGCGCCCACCACCTCACCTGGCTAGTTTTTTGTATTTTTTTGTAGAGACGGGGTTTCACCATGTTAGCCGGGATGGTCTCGATCTCCTGACCTCATGATCCGCCCGTCTCGGCCTCCCAAAGTGCTGGGATTACAGGCTTGAGCCACCGTGCCCGGCTGAGAAATTTTCAGTTATTGTTTCTTCGGATATTTTTCTGCCCGTGCTTCTCTCCTTTCCTCTGAAACTCTCATTATGCATTTGTTGGTATGCTGACTGGTGTGTGTAATGATGGCTCTGAGGCTCTGTTTAGTTTTGTTATTTTTCTTTGGATTATACAATCTTTATTGATCTATCTTTAAGTTTATTTTTTCTTCTGCTAGTTTATATCTACTGTTGAACCGCTCCACTGAATTTTTAATTTTGGGTCTTTTTTTAAAAAAATCTGTTTCTTTCTTTCTTTCCTTTTTTTTTTTTTTTTGAGATGGAGTTTTGCCCTTGTTGCCCAGGCTGGAGTGCAGTGGCACAATCTCGGCTCACTCCAACCTCCGCCTCCCACGTTCAAGCAATTCTCCTGCCTCAGCCTCCCAAGTAGCTGGGATTACAAGCGCCCGCCACCATGCCTGGCTAATTTATGTATTTAGTAGAGACAGGGTTTCACCATGTTGGTCAGGTTAGTCTCGAACTCCTGACCTCAGGTGGTCCACCCACCTCAGCCTCCCAAAGTGCTGAGATTACAGGTATGCGCCACTGCCTGGCAAAATATCTATTTCTTTAGTGATATTCTCTGTTAGATGTGACATTATCATCATACCTTCCTTTACCTCTTTAATCATGGATTCTGTTAGTTCTTTGAACATTTATGTCACTTTTGCAGTCTTTTCCTGTCACATTTGACATCTGATTACTTTTATAGGTAGTTTCTATTTTCTGCTTTATTTCCCAGTGTGTGCATCATACTTTGTATTTCTTTGTATGTCTTGTAATTTTTTTTGTTGGAAACTGGGCATTTTTGATGTAGTAAATGAATAATGGCCTCTAGCACCTCTGAGAGCTTGTAATTGTTATTTACTTGTGACCGACTGGATTATTTTCATGAAGTCTGTTTTTGCCTCCTCCCATTCTTCCCTTGTGTTAAGCCTCTGATTCTTAGGGAGGCATAGCTTTGGGTATGTCCACAGTCACCCTGGGTTGACGGTGATTTTGGCAGAGCTCCTATCCTGTCTTTCCCTGACAACACCGATTTATTTAGCTGTGAGATTTTCCGGCTCTTGACTCTATTGTTTTCAGTAATTCCCTGGGGCATAAATTGCTCTGTAGACTAATCTAATCAAAGTGGAGGTCTTTTGAAGGATTTATTCTTAATGTCAGTGTCTGATATTTGTTCTGATCGCAAGAGGGCTTCTCTCAGCTGTTTCTCCCCCTGGTTCTCTCCTCCAAGCTATGTGGCCTATAGTTTAGCCTGTATCATCTTGAACCTGTGGATCTTCTAAACTGCCTTTTCCTATGGCCTTTACTGTTTCTGAGAGCCCCATTAGGCCTGAACTGCTCAATGCTCTATTAATGGGAAGAGTTTGGGAACTATGCATTTTACTGCCTGCTTCTCTTCCAGCCCGGCAACATCTTCCAGTCAGGTCTCTGGAGTAGGAACCACTGTACACGTCTGTGAGGGATACCCCCACTTTAGGAGTCAGATGTTCATGGGGTGGGCAGTACCATAAGGTCCTCTTAAGCAGCCTCTCCTGGTATGGAACCACCATCTTATGAGTGAGGACAAGAGTAATCGGACTCCCAGTATTCCCAGCAGACCTACACTCTTCTGTGAGTGGGGGCTGAGTGAAGAAAGGGAGCTTCTGCCTTTTGACCACACTTGCCCAGAACTTAGCCTCAGCAATAGGTAGCTGGGGAAGGATGAGACATTTTGATGTCCTGCCCTTCCTGGGAAAGGTAGCCCTTGACTGGGAGCTGGGAAAATAGGGATCCTCGTGTTCTAGGCTGCAGCAGTATTGGGGGGAGTAGTCTTGGCCTCCTTGAACTAACTGGTAGTGAGGAGAGAGGGAGTGGTCTTAGGTCAAATACCATAGACGCTCACTTTTCTTACCTAGTTTTGAAGATTTGTCTTATATAGATGTTTCTGCGTTTGGTATATATCTTTAGGATCAATTCCAGGGACTTCAAATGGTTGTTTTTAAAGATAATTTTTACCAATTTTACTAGGAAACAGATGCACATAACTCCTCATGCTATCATTCCTGAAGTCAGACTTTGTTTCATTGTTTTAGTTTTTTTTTTTTTTCTGTTTTTAATTTCACTGATTTCTGCTTCTTTATTTATTTTTATTTTATTTATTTATTTATTTTTGAGACAGAGTCTTGCTCTGTCGCCTGGGCTGGAGTGCAGTGGCGCAATCTTGGCTCACTGCAACTTCTGCCTCCTGGGTTCAAGTGATTCTCATGCCTCAGCCTCACGAATAGCTGGGACTACAGCCGTTTTTAAAATTTTCCTTGAGGACAGGTGCAGTGGCTCATGCCTGTATTCTCAGCACTTTGTGAGGCCGAGGTAGGCAGATCATTTGAGGCCAGGAGTTCAAGACCAGCCTGGGCAACATGGTGAAATCCTGTATCTACTGAAAATACAAAAATTAGCTGGGCATGGTGGCACGCGCCTGTAGTGTCAGCTACTTGGGAAGCTGAGGTGGGAGAATCATCTGAGCCTGGGCAGTCAAAAGCTGCAATAAGCCACGATCGCATTACTGCACTTCAGACTGGCGACAGAGCGAGACCCTGTTTCAACAACTAAAACAAAAATTTTCCTTGAGGATTCCTTTCTGATTTGTGATTTTTTCACATGTGTGCTGTTTATAGGTTTTTATTTATTTATTTTTAATTTTTTGCAGAGACAAGTTCTTGCTGTATTAACCAGGCTGGTCTCGAACTCCCAGCCTCAAGTGATCCTCTTGCCCTTGACCTCACAAATTTTGGGATTACAGGTGTGAGCCGCTGTGTCTGGCCTCACATGTGAGTTGTTTAGTTTTTAGGTGTTTGAAGATCTTTCTGTTATATTTCGTTTATTCATTTATATTTGAATCTATTATGGATGAAGAACATATTCTATGATTTCAGTTCTTTTTTTTTTTTTTTTTTTTTTTGAGATGGAGTCTTGCACTGTTGCCTGGGCTGGAGTGCGGTGGCATGATCTTGGCTCACCACAACCTCTGCCTCCTGGATCCTGCCTCAACCTCTGGAACAGCTGGGATTACAGGTGTGCGCCACCACACCTGGCTAATTTTGTATTTTTAGTAGAGACGGGGTTTCTCCATGTTGGTCAGGCTGGTCTTGAACTCCCGACCTCAGATGATTTGCCCGCCTTGTCCTCTCAAAGTGCTGAGATTACAGGCATGAGCCACTGCACCTGGCCTGATTTAAAAATTTTTTTAATTTGTTGAGTTTTATTTTTATGGCCCAAGATATGGTTTGTTGTATTTTTTGCTTTGTTGACACATAATAGAAATGTACATTTTCTTTTGTTGGGTGTAGTCGTTTGTAATGTTCTTTACATCCTGTTGGTTAATGTATTGTTAAGTTCATATATAACCTTGCTGATTTTTGGTTTAGGTCTATCAGTTGTTGAGAGAATTAAAGTCTCTACTTATAATTGTGCATTGTCTGTTTCTTCTTTAAGTTCTGTAAGTTTTTGCTTTACGTATTTTACACCTCTGATTTTTGGTGCATACATATTTAGGATTGCTATGTTTTCTTTGTGGATTGAACCTTTTATCATTATGTAGTTCTCTGTCTCTGGTAATTTTCTTTGTTCTCAAGTCTTTCACGGCTCATGACAGTCTTGACTTCCCGAGCCCAAACAATCTTGCTGCGTCAACCCCCCAAGTAGTTGGGACTACAGGTGCATGCCACCACACCTGGCTAATATTTGTATTTTTTTTGTAGAGACAGGGTTTTGCCACGTTACCCAGGCTGGTCTTGAACTCCTAAGCTCAAGTGATCTGCTCGCCTTGGCCTCCCAAAATGCTGGTCTTACAGGAGTGAGCCACGGCTCCTGGCCTGAAGTCTGTTGTATCTGATATTAGTAGAGCACATGCTTTTTGTTTTAAAATTGTTTGCATGATTTGTCTTTCTGTATCCTTTTTCTTTCAATTTGCCTGTATTGTTATATTAAAAGTGTTTTTTTTTTTTTTGGTGGATAGCATATAATAGGGTCATATTTTTAAAGTTCATGCTACCAGTTTCTATATACATATATATTTTTTTCTTTTTTTTTTTGAGACGGAGTCTCACTCTGTCACCCAGGCTGGAGTGCAGTGGCGCTGTCTCACTCACTGCAACCTTTGCCTCCCAGGTTCAAGTGATTCTTCTGCCTCAGCCTCCTGAGTAGCTGGGATGACAGGCACCCGCCACCACACCCGGCTAATTTTTTTTGTATTTTTAGTAGAGACGGGGTTTCACCATGTTAGCCAGGATGGTCTTGATCTCCTGACCTCGTGATCTGCCCACCTCAGCCTTCCAAAGTGCTAGGATTACAGGCATGAGCCACCGTGCCTGGTCATCAGTTTCTATATTTTAATTGGCTTGTTTAGGCTGCTTACACTTAACATAATTATTGATAATATTAAGGCTTAAGGCTACCATTTAATTTTTTTGTTTTTTGTTTTTTTGTTTTTCCATCTGCTTTTTCTTGTCTTTCTATGGGTTACTTGAACTTTTTTTTTTAATATTACATTTTGATTTACCTATATTGTTTATGAGTGTATTTTTTTTAGCTCTTTTAGTGGTTGATATATTTCATATGTGTGTATATATATGTGTATTATAGATACCTGTGTATGTTATCACACATGCATATGTATACACATATACATATATGTCATGTGTATCATGTTTATGTGTATATATCATATATTTGAATACATTTATCACAGTCTACTGGTATTACTATTTCACCATTTCAAGTGAAGTATAGAAGCACGTGTCCTTTTATATCCCTTTACCCATCCCTGTTTGTGATTTGGTTTACATATTTCCTCTACATGCATTTCTGTCCACATAAGACAGTGTTTGACAGTTATTTTTTCAACTGTGAAACATAATTTGTGATACGACTAAACAAAGTTTTCTATATTTACCCATATTTTTGCTTACTGTTTTTTAGTCCTTCCTGATGTTCCAGGTCCTGCTTTATTTTTTTTTTCTTGTTTTTCCCCTTTAGGAAATTGTGCTTTAGCCATTCTTTTAGTGTAAATCTGCTGATCACAAATCTATTTCCTTTATCTGAGAATGTCTTGATTTCTGTTTCATCCTTTGAAGTATGTTTTTGTTGTCTGTAGCATTCGGGATTGATGATTCTTCTTTTTCAGCACTTGAAAAGTACTGTGCCACTTCCTTCTGGCCTCCGTGTTTTCTGATAAGAAATCTACTGTCATTTGAATTACTTTCCCCTTATAGGTAAGAGGCCATTTTTCTGTGACCGCTTTCAAGATACTTTGTCTTTCATTTCCAGAAGTTTAATTATGATATACTTTGGCATGGATTTCTTTGAATTTAGCCTGTTTGGAGTTTGTTCAGCTTTTTGAATTTATAGGTTTATATCTCCTGTTAAATCTGGGATGTTTTGGGCTATTATTTATTCTGTATTTTCTCAACTCTGAAAAAGTCTTCTTTCAGAACACCCATAATATGAATGTTAGATCTTTTGCTATAGGACCACAGGTTCCTGATTTGTTTTGTTTTGTTTTTGTTTTCGTTTTTTCTAGTCTGTTTTATCTCCGCCTTTTTTTTTTTCTTTGAGACAGTGTCTCACCCTGTCACCCAGGCTGGAGTGCGGTGGTGCGATCTAGGCTCACTTCAACATCCGCCTTCTGGGTTCAAGTGATTTTCCTGCCTCAGCCGCCTCCTGAGTCGCTGGGATTACCAGCGCGCGCCACCACCCCTGGCTAATTTTTTGTATCTTTAGTAGAGATGGGGTTTCACCATGTTGGCCAGGCTGTCCTCAAACTCCTGACCTCGTGATCCACCTGCCTCGGCCTCCCAAAGTGCTGAGATTACAGGCATGAGCCACCGTGGCTGGCCTTTTCCCTGCTTTTTAGACTGGGTAATTTCTATTCATCTATCTTAAATTTCAGTGGTTCTTTCCATTGTCCCCTCCATTTCATATTTGAGCCTACTCACTGAGCTTTTTATTTTCACTATTTTTCATTTATAAAAATTTTCATTTAATTTTTCTTGGTATCTTCTATTTCTTTGCTGAAACTTTGTTTCTTTGCTTAGGCTTTCTACTCTTTCATGTTTTTCAAGTGTGTTTTTATCATGGCTGCTTTACAGTGTTTGTCAGCTAAGGCTAACTTGCCTGTCATCTCAATGTTGGTTATCCATTGGTTGTCTTTTTTCACGTAGTTTCAAATCCTCCTGGTTCTTAGTATGATGAGTGGTTCTTTTAGTTGAAACATTTTGTGTATTGTGAGATTCTGAAGCTTATTTAAATGTTCTGTGTTAGCTGGCTTCTCTGACCCCGCTCTGACAGTAGACAGGGATCACTGCCTGGCTACAGCTGGTGGATACAGAAGTCTAGACTCTCCACTCAGCCTTTCTTGACACTGAAGAAGGGGGCTTCTCATTGCTGCAGGGAAGGGTAGGAGTTCCGCCTCCCCCTAGGCTTTCCCTGATACCATCCTGGCTAGAAGGTTTTAGTTAGTGTGCCTTGTTACTACATTCTGCCCGACCTCTGCTGACACCTTGGCAGGAGTAGACTGGTATTCTCTCCACTGGGCAGTAGTGAAAGTCCTGACTCTGCATTCATCCTCCTCTGACACCACCCATTGGAAACAGGGAGGGATGCCTCCTCATTGCTCTGTGGGAGTGGAAGTCCAGGCTCCCCGCCGGATCTTCACTGACACTGCAGAGGTGTTCTCATTACTACCCGGTGGGAATGAAATCTTCACTCCCTACTTGGCTTTCTTGTACCACCCTGGTGGAGGAGAAGGGGTTAGGGTGCCTTGTGATACATTGCTGAGGATAGATGTCTAGGCTTCCCTCTCCGCTTTTGTTCAAAGGGGTGTGGGTGAGGCTGCATTTTTTCTGTGGTAGTTGGTTAGAGCAGAGTGAGAGCTGTTGTTTTAGTTTCCTGTCTTGCTAGGTTCCCCTCTCCTGTTTTTTGTTTTGTTTTGTTTTTGGGTTGTTGTTCTTTTGGCCCAGAGAGAACAGGCTTTTGTTTTGGCTTCTTTTGATCTGTACCGGTTGTCGTTTCCAGGTGGCTGGCTTCTTTAGCCTGTCTAGGGCATATGAGGCAAAAAGAAAACCCAGGAAGCTCGCCACTATGTTGTTCCTGGGTCCTAAGGTCCTGAGACAGTCTTCTGCTTTTAGAGTCTTTTCTTTTTTTTTTTTTTTCCTCAACCTCCGCCTCCCAGGTTCAAGCACTTCTCCTATCTTGGCCTCCCGAGTAGCTGGAACTATAGTTGTGTGCCCCCATGCCCAGCTAATTTTTGTATTTTTAGTAGAGACGGGGTTTCATCATGTTGACCAGGAGGGTCTCAATCTCTTGACCTCATGATCCACCCTCCTTGGCCTCCCAAAGTACTGGGATTACAGGCATGAGCCACCGTGCCCAGCCTCTTTTAGAGTCTTTTCGTGCTATTTAAATATATAACATCCATGATTTTTAAAAATTATATTTAATTTTTTAGTCAATATATGATTCAGAATTTTTTTATAAAGAAAAAAATGATAAAATTATATTTAATTGAAGGAGTAGGGGAATGTATTTCTATTCCCTCTTCCCAGAAGCAGAAAGTCTGTTTTGAACCTTTTTTTTTTTTTTTTTCCTGAGACAGAATTTCACTCTGTCACCCAGGCTGGAGTGCAGTGGGACCATATTGGCTCGCTGCAACCTCTGTCTCCTGGGTTCAGGCAATTCTCCTGCCTCAACCTCCTGAGTAGCTGGGATTACAGGCGCCCACTACCACTCCCAGCTGATTTTTTTATATTTTTAGTAGAGATGGGGTTTCACCATGTTGGCCAGGCTGGTCTCGAACTCTGTACCTCAGGTGATCCACCCACCTTGGCCTCCCAAAGTGCTGGGATTACAGGCGTGAGCTGCCGCACGTGGCCTATTTTGAAACTTCTAAAAAAGTTAACTTTTTTTTTTTTTTTTTTTCTGATTATAAAGGTAGATTTGGAAAACACAAGAAAATTGAAAGAAGAAAATTAAAATTGGTCAGCACAGTGGCTTACACGTGTAATCCCAGCACTTTGGGAGACTGGGGTGGGTGGATTGCTTGAGCCCAGGAGTTTGAGACCAGCCTGGGCAACATGGTGAAACACTGTTTCTACTAAACACATAAAAAATAGCGTACTAGCGTGCACCTGTAATCCCAGCTACTCGGCAGGCATGAGAATCGCCAAGATTGTGCCACTGCACTCCAGCCTGGGTGACAGAGTAAGACCCTGAGACCCTGTCTCAAAGAAAAAAACAAAAAGAAAATTAAAATTACTCTAATCCTACCAGCCAGACGTAAGCACTATTAATAATTTAGGCTAGTTTCTTAGTATTTTTTAGAGACTGGGTCTCACTATATTGCTGAGGCTGGCACATTGAACTTGTGGGCTCAAGTGATTCTCTGGCCTCATCCTCCCGAGTGATTGGGACTCTTTAGTATTTTTATTTTTTATTTTTTATTTTTTATATACATATATTTTTTGAGACGGAGTCTCGCTCTGTCGCCCAGGCTGGAGTGCAGTGGTGCGATCCCAGCTCACTACAAGCACCACCTCCCAGGTTCACGCCGTTCTCCTGCCTCAGCCTCCTAAGTAGCTGGCACTATAGGTGCCCGCCACTATGCCCGGCTAATTTTTTGTATTTTTAGTAGAGATGGGGTTTCACTGTGTTAGCCAGGATGGTCTTGATCTCCTGACCTCGTGATCCGCCTGCCTCGGCCTCCCAAAGTGCTGGGATTGCAGGTATGAGCCACCGCACCCAGTCTGGACTGCTTAGTATTTTTAATGTTAGAAAAAGTTGTAGGCCAGCCACAGTGGCTCATACCTGTAATACCAGCACTTTGGGAGGCCAAGGCGGGAGGATTGCCTGAGCCTAGGAGTTCGAGACCAGCCTGGGCAACATCGGGAGACCCTGCCCCTACAAAAAAAAAAAATATATTAAGCCAGATGTGGTGGCATGAGCCTGTGGTTCCAGCTACTTGGGAGGCTGAGGTGGAAGGATCACTTGGGTCTGGGAAGTGGAGGCTATAGTGAGTTGTGATCGTATCACTGCACTGTAGCTTGGTTGACAGAACAAGACCCTATCTCAAGAAAAAAAAAAAGTTTATGTTGTTTTTGTGTCTTCCCTTTTCTCCTAAAGTTTTTATTTTATTTTATTTTATTTTTATTTTTTGAGATGGAGTCTCGCTCTGTCACCTAGGCTGGAGTGCAGTGGCGTGATCTCGGCTCACTGCAACCCCTGCCTCCTGGGTTTAAGCGATTCTCGTGCCTGAGCTTCCCGAGTAGCTGGGATTACAGGCCTACGCCACCACACTCAGCTAATTTTTGTATTTTAGTAGAGACAGGGTTTCGCCACATTGACCAGGCTGGTTTTGAACTCCTGACCTCAGGTGATCCACCTGCCTTGGCCTCCCAAAGTGCTGGGATTACAGGCGTGAGCCACTGTGCCCGGCCCTCCTAATGTTTTTAATATAAATAATTTCCCACATTGTTATACCTTACTTAGGTGTTTTAATGACTGTATAACAGTATGATATAATGAATATTTTACTACCTATAACTTTTTGAAAAATTCAGATTATTTCTTTGAGGTATATTACTACACAGAAATTACCGGATACTTAGTGCTAAACTGCTTTTCAATAGGTTATATCACTTTTTCTTTTTTTTTTTTTGAGATGGAGTCTTATTCTGTCGCCAGGCCGGAGTGCAGTGGCATGATCTCTGCTCACGGCAACCTCCTCCTCTCAGGCTCAAGCAATTCTCCTGCCTCAGCCTCCCAAGGAGCTGGGACTACAGGCGCAAGCCATCACGCCCGGCTAATTTTTGTATTGTTAATAGAGATGGGGTTTCACCATGTTGGCCAGGATGATCTCAATCTCTTGACCTTGTGATCCACCCACCTCGGCCTTCCAAAGTGCTGGAATTACAGGCATGAGTCACTGTGCCTGGCTGGTTATATCACTTTTAATACTACAACCAAACTTGAGAGACTTACCTTATTATATACAACTAACATTGAACATTATTGCTAACTTGAGTATATATTGCTAATTTGACAGGCCAAATGTAATATTTAAATGTTTTAATTTGCCTATCTGTGATTTCTGTGTGCTTTGATTTTCACATTGATTTATGATGATAAATGTCTAATTCTTTATTTGGACTTTTTTGGGGTTGATGTCATAAGTTGAGTATCTAAATTGATTTTTTTTTCCAAACAGCAAATGTGTTCTTTCAGCACTATTCCATTGCTATGGTTCTCTGAGCCTTTTGTAGTCATACATATTAGATACATTTTAGGGCTATCTTTGTTCTGATAATTGAACTCTATTCTTTTGATGCTTTGGCTAGTTGAAATTTTGGAAATTTTGTTAGAAAAAGTGGCTGCGCTTTAGGTAAAAGAAATGTTAACTAACCTGTTTTAATCTTGAATTACAGTAGTAGCTCATTTTGGATGGCTACAGTGGGGCTTAAATACAGCTTGGTAATGAAGTACTATATAATCTTAAAAGGAATGAGGTAGATCTACATGCACTGACATAAAACATGTATTAAATGAGAGTAGAAAAATACGTTTTAAAACTGTATTATATTAGCATCTACTTTTATAAAAATTTTAAAAACTTTATTATTATTATTATTTTTTTGGAGACAGAGTCTCACTCTATCCCCCAAGCTGGAGTGCAGTGGCGTGATCTTGGCTCACTGCAACCTCCGGCTTCTGGGTTCAAGTGATTCTCATGCCTCAGCCTCCTGAGTAGCTGGGTTTACAGGTACACGCTACCACACCCAGCTAATTTTTATATTTTCAGTAGAGATGGGGTTTCACCTTGTTGGCCAGGCTGGTCTCGAACTCCTGACCTCAGGTGATCCACCCACCTCGACCTCCCAAAGTGCTGTGATTACAGGCATGAGCCACTGCACCCAGTCAATATTTATTATTATTATTATTTTATTTTATTTATTCATTTTGGGGATGGAGTCTTACACTGTTGCCTGGACTGGAGTGCAATGGTACAATCTTGGCTTACTGCAACCTCCGCCTCCCGGATTCAAGCGATTCTTCTGCCTCAGCCTCCCAGATAGCTGCGATTACAGGTGCCCGCCACCACGCCCAGCTAAATTTTTTTGTATTTTTAGTAGAGATAGGGTTGCACCATGTTGGCTAAGCTGGTCTCGAACTCCTGACCTCGTGATCCGCATACTTTGGCCTCCCAAAGTGCTGGGATTACAGGCATGAGCCACTGTGCCCAGCCAATATTGATTATTTTTATAACACTTGAATTTTTTTTTAATTTTTTTCCACAGAATCTCACTATCTTGCCCAGGCTAGCCCCAAACCCTGGGCTCAAGCAGTCTTTCTGCCCCAGCCTCCTGAGTAGCTAGGACTACAGGTGCATGCTCCTGTGCCAGGCTTGACATTTTTTGAAACAAGGAAGCTGTATTACTCTTGTAATCACAAACAACAAATATAAATACAAACAAAAAATGAGCTTAATAGCTAAAACGTACATCTGGAAAGTAAATGGGTTTGAATATTTAAGAAAATTTAGAGAAAGATGAAGAATGACTTGCTGTACCAGAGAGGAATATACTACAGTATTGAAGCAGTCTAGTTCTGGTGCTGATGAATAAAACTAAATAGATTAGTCTGGCTTACTCTTGTCTAGTCCAATATACTCTTACTATTTACCACTTAGAAGCTTCAGCAGATATTATCTTTGCTTTAAAATTATTGCTGTTATGTCTTTACCTCTATTTAAATTATGTAAGGCTCCTCATTTCTCTTATCCATGTTGCTTCTGAAACTTTCTGCTGCATGTATTCAAAGAGTAAAGACATTAATTTGAGAAAAATAATTATCTTTTCTTTTTTTTTTTTTTTTTGAGATGGAGTCTTGCTCTGTCGCCCAGACTAGAGTGTGGTGGTGGCGCGATCTCAGCTTACTGCAACCTCCACCTCCTGGGTTCAAGCGATTCTCCTGCCTCACCCTCATGAGAAGCTGGGATTATAGGCACGCACTACCACGCCTGGCTAATTTTTGTGTTTTTAGTAGAGACAGGGTTTCACCATGTTAGCCAGGCTGGTCTCGAACTCCTGACCTCATGATCTGCCTGCCTTGACCTCCCACAGTGCTGGCATTACAGGTATGAGCCACTGCGCCTGGCCAGCTATTGTTTTAAATATACACAGTAAGATCATGTTTTGTAATATAAATACAGAATAAAACTCTTAGTATTTCAGACCTTTTTGCAAGGAGTAGAAGAGCCAACTCTAACTGGATTAAGCAAAAAGAGAGAGAATTTACTGGCAATTTTAACTGTAGAGTCCAGATAGTTTTAGCCACCTGCATGGCTGGATCAGGAACTCAAATAAAATTAAGAATTGGTTTCTCTCTGTCTTTCACTCTTTGGTAGGCTTTCTACTTTTGGTGACCGCCCTGCCCCAGACCCCCAGCACATTTCCCAGCAGTTTCAGGCTTACATTAATCTACCTCCTCTTTCCCAACAGTTTTTTTTTTTTTTTTTTTTTTTGAGACAGAGTCTCGCTTAGTCGCCCAGGCTGGAGTGCAGTGGCACAATCTTGACTCACTGCAAGCTCCGCCTCCCAGATTCATGCCATTCTCCTGCCTCAGCCTCCCGAATAGCTGGGACTACAGGTGCCCGCCACCACGCCCGGCTAATTTTTTGTATTTTTAGTAGAGGTGGGTTTTCACCATGTTAGCTGGGATGGTCTCTATCTCCTGACCTCGTGATCCACCCACCTTGGCCTCCGAAAGTGCTGGGATTACAGTCGTGCACCCGGCCCCCAACAATTCTTATAAAAGTCCTGGAATTGAATCTCATTGGCCTGATTTGGGTCACACATCCATCTCTGAATCAGTCATTGCAGACTTGGGGATAGAATATGTTAATGACTACAATGGATCACGTGTTTTACTCTTGGAGCTGGAGCAGAGGGAGCCAGCTCCATGTGGATTGAGGGCAAAGGAATAATTGGCATCTTTTTTTTTTTCCCCCCCCTTTGAGACAGAGTCTCGCTCTGTCGCCCAGGCTGGAGTGCGGTGGTGGGATCTCAGCTCACTGCAACCTCCGGCTTCTGGGTTCACGCCATTCTCCTGCCTCAGCCTCCTGAGTAGCTGGTACTACAGGCGCTCGCCACCACACCCGGCTAATTTTTTGTATTTTTAGTGGAGACAGGGTTTTACCGTGTTAGCCAGGATGTTCTCAATCTCCTGACTTCGTGATCCGCCTGCCTGAACCTCCCAAAGTGCTGGGATTACAGGCGTGAGCCACCACGCCCGGCCCAAACAGTGGCATCTTACAAAACTATCTCTCATATAAAGAGATGGCTTCTTGAAGCCTTAACGAAGAGCATGGGCACTTTGGAACTAGGAGGGGACCAATTCTTGCCCTTCCTCACACATGCTAATTATAGTCTTGGTTGCTTTTTCCTCTTCCTAGAATGCATCACCAGAATATTCACATGGATCACCTTCTCATTTCTTCCAGATTCTGTTCTAATGTCATCTCATCAGGCTTTCCTGACTTCCCTCTAAAATGGTACCACCCTCAGCCACTAAATGTCATTTTCTAACCCTGTAATTTGCTTTTTTCTCCATAGTGTGTGATATGTTGGTATATATTCTGTGTTCCTCCGTGAGAACACAGAATATATGTTTTTTTTTGTTTACTACCATATTCTAGGTACCATATTCTTGACATATAGTAGGCATTCAGATATTTATCTGTCAAACAAAGCAATATATGAATATTAGAAAAATGAAAGGAACAGAGATAAGTGACTCTTAAGTATGGAGGAACTTTTTCTGGGGAGAAGGAGGATGGTGGTGATACTGAGGAGTTAGTAAAATATTCCTATTATATTGCTACTATTCTTTTCACTAGAGGCTTCATATATTATATTTTATTATTACATTTTAGAATCCTTATTAGGTACACTATTAATTATTAGCTCAAGTGATTGATTTCATCCTGTTCATATGACTGAGAGCAACACTATTCAGTAGAAATACAATGCAAGCGGCTGGGCGCGGTGAGTCACACCTGTAATCCCAGCACTTTGGGAGGCTGAGGCGGGCAGATCATCAGGTCAGGAGTTCGAGACCAGCCTGACCAACATGGTGAAACCTCCCTCTCTACTGAAAATACAAAAAAATTAGCTGGGCATGGTGGTGCGCACCTGTAATCCAGCTACTCAGGAAGCTGAGGCAGGAGAATCACTTGAACCTGGGAGGCAGAGGTTGCAATGAGCCGAGATTGCACCACCGTACTCCAGCCTGGGTGACAGAGCGAGACTCTGTTTCAATAAAGAAAAAATAAAAGAAAGAAATATAATGCAAGCTACAAATTTGTGCCATATAGGTAAGTTAAAATTTTTCTAGTGGCCCCAGAAAATAATGAAAAGAAACAAGCAAAATTAATTTTAATATTATATTTAACTCCAGATATCTAAAGTATCATTTCAACATACAGTCAATGTAAAAAATTTTTGAGGGTGAGGTGGCGGGCGCCTGTAGTCCCAGCTCCTCGGGAGGCTGAGGCAGGAGAATGGCGTAAACCCGGGAGGCGGAGCTTGCAGTGAGCTGAGATCTGGCCACTGCACTCCTGCCTGGGCGATAGAGCGAGACTCCATCTCGGGGGGAAAAAAAAAAAAAAAATTGAGATATATCATATTTTTGTAACACGTTTGAAATCAGGTATATATTTCATAATTTACATCACATCTGAATTCGGACTAGCACCAAAAATCACATGTGGCCAGTGGCTACTGTATAAGATACCATCGTTTAGAGCATATATGCATCCATGTATTCATGTATTTGATAAATATAGACTAGTGCCAGAAACCATTCAAAAGGCTGGAATTCACAGGTGAAGAGGACAGATGAGCTCTCTGATTTCATGGAGTTTATGTTTTACAGGGAAGAGACAAAAAAATAAGTAAACCATTTCCAAAGAGGTAAGTAGAAAGGAGGTTATTTATATGATGATTGATTTAAATAATATACCCAGAGTAAAGTGTACCAATCTTAAGTATGTATAGCTAGATGAATTTTTTTTTTTAAATATGACAACCACTCAGATCACAAGTCTCCTTCCTGTTCATTAGTAAACAGTTTGAAATTAGAGTTTTTAAAGGGGGGAAGGGATGGGAGGAGAATGTAATATCTTTTCTACTTTTGATAGATATGGACAGGAGGAAATTGTTTTCTGGACTACTGGGCTAGTGGTCAGAGCACTGTTTCCTTTTGGGAAGAAGGAAATTGAGCTTGGAGGCAAATCTATCCTTTGCCTTTGATTCCCCCATTCTACTATGGTAATACATTTTTTAAAAGGCTCTGCTGCCCTCTAGTATCTAAAATGAACTTGAAAAGGTAAATTAGTTCCAGAACTATACCTAATGAAGAGGTCTACTGTTTTAGTAAGGGTTTTGTCAGTGACAGAGTTAACCACAATATTCCATTCTTTGAGTACACTATAAGTTCTGCGATGGTTTGATGATATTTCTTTGCTCAATATAGATAATATTAGACTATTTGTGTTAATAGTTTTTTTATGAGTTAATTTGTACATTTCCTTTCAAATTGCAGTTTTAAAAATGGTATTAAGTGTAAAAAAAGAACATAAATTGTAGGCCTAATGTTTTATGTATGAATGATAATTATCATTTTATCTTTGCAGATTTTGAAAGACATAGCCAATCGATTCCATATGATGAGTGGCTCCAAAGTACATTTTGTGCCCGGCTGGGATTGTCATGGGTTGCCCATTGAAATAAAAGTATTATCAGAACTTGGTAGAGAAGCTCAGAATCTTTCAGCTATGGAAATTAGAGAGAAAGGTAAATAATCTCTGTTTCTGTTTTAAACTGATATTTGTAAACACTTAGGGTCCTTGGAAAAGTCAGAGTTTTACCAAAGGAACCTTTTGTTTTTGTTTGGTTTGGTTATAATGAGATCTATTGGAAATGCCTTTCTGTCACAGAAAATTCAGATTTTATTTCATGGATTTTTGTAAGAACTTATGTTTGGATATTGAAGGAAAGACTTTGTGAGCATTTCTAATTGCATTCTCAGTTTCTTAATGTTTATATTTTATAAAATTATTTTTTGGTATGTTCTTTTTTTTACTTTCCTCAAGGGGGCTTGTTGACTTATTTCAGGTGTTAAGCCACAATTAAATTCTAAAATACATATATTTTACATTAATCTCTTATTTGATCCTTTTTCTTCAGTCGACTGGGCCAGGGAGGACTCTCCTTTTCTTATATGTTGTACTATTGTACATTTGGATATAACTGTGAAGATTTTTTTACTTCCTTGTGAAACCTATTATCATTGGCTTACATTTGATATTCTGATTAATTTTTTGTGTATAATGAAATGAAAATTATTATCTGACCTTTTCTTAAATTAAGAAACAATAAGGAATAATTTTTCCAGTTTATTTTTTCCAGTGAAGTGATTGTATAAAGTCTGGAAAATACAGAAGACAGTAATAAAATTTTAACTTTTGCAATTTCAGTTAATTTTAGAATTTGTTGTAGGTATCTTCTGAACACTGTTGACCTTCAAATTATTTTTCTATTAAAAAATTTTATAGGCTGGGTGCAGTGGCTCATGCCTGTAATCCTAGCACTTTGGGAGGCTGAAGCAGGTGGATCACCTGAGGTCAGGAGTTTGAGACCATCCTGGCCAACATGGCAAAACCCCGTCTCTACTAAAAATACGAAATAGTTAGCCAGACATGGGGATGCACGCCTGTAGTCCCAGCTACTAGGGAGGCTGAGGCACGAGAATCGCTTGAACCTGGGTGGCAGAGGTTGCAGTGAGCTGAGATCGCACCACTGCACTCCAGCCTGGGCAACAGAGTGAGACTCCATCTCAAAAAAATTTTTTTTTATATTCTAAACTGTCTACAGCATTTGCATTAGAGAGATACATGCTAAACCATGTTTAAGAATTCAAATTCGTTGGTTTTTAAAAGCTTTTTTTCTGTGTGTTTTTTTTTTGTTTCTTTTAGCTAGATCATTTGCTAAAGCAGCCATTGAGAAGCAGAAATCAGCATTTATTCGTTGGGGAATAATGGCAGATTGGAATAATTGCTACTATACATTTGATGGAAAGTATGAAGCCAAACAGTTGAGAACTTTTTACCAAATGTATGATAAGGTAAAGAAGTATTTTTTCTCTTTGAGTAGGTTGAAGTATGTGTTACAAAATTCTACCTTTAACTTCATATTTTTGTCATTTATAGGGCTTGGTTTATCGATCTTACAAACCTGTGTTTTGGTCTCCCTCATCTAGGTATATATGCATTTTTTGGTAATTGAAAGGGAGAAATTTGTGAGTCTTCGAAATATTTATGTTTAATGTTTTTAAACCTTAGGACTGCATTGGCTGAAGCAGAACTTGAGTATAATCCTGAGCATGTCAGTCGTTCAATATATGTAAAATTTCCTCTCTTGAAACCTTCTCCTAAATTGGCATCTCTTATAGGTAAGATTTATTCATAGCTTGAGTGTACTAAAGTTATAGAATTATCCCATTTGCTAACATATTTACAATTTTATCTTCACAGATGGTTCATCTCCTGTTAGTTTTTTGGTCTGGACCACACAACCTTGGACGATTCCAGCCAATGAAGCTGTTTGCTATATGCCTGAATCAAAGTGGGTATATTATTGCATTTTTTTAATACACAGATAGAATCTATTCCATCATTAACATTATTTTGAATTTATTTTAACCTCTTTATTACTTTAAAATTTAATGAATTATAACTTAGTTATTAGGTTCATATAGATTTTATTAACCTTTAGGTGATCCTTTTTAAGACCTTATCTGGCTTTTTGGGAAAATGAAGTAGAAGTATAAGTTACGAAGTGTTTTGAAAATAGTATAGTTTGATCTTGAAGTCAGTTTTTTCTTTTTTCTTTTTTGTTTTTTGAGACCGAGTTTCACCTTTTGTTGCCCAAACTGGAGTGCAATGGCGTGATCTTGGCTTACCACAACCTCTGCCTCCCGGGTTCAAGCAATTCTCCTGCCTCAGCCTCCCGAGTAGCTGGGATTATGGGATTACAGGCATGCACCACCACACCCAGCTAATTTTGTATTTTTAGTAGAGACGAGGTTTCTCTATGTTGGTGAGGCTGGTCACAAACTCCCAGCCTCAGGTGATCCGCCCGCCTCAGCCTCCCAAAGTGCTGGGATTATAGGCGTGAGCCACTGTGCCGGCCTGAAGTCAGTTTTTTCTAAAATGATACTTAAAAATTAAAATGATATCTGTGGCTTTTCTTGTTTCATTAGTATTAATTCTCTCCTAAAATTTTATGTTAGGTATGCTGTTGTGAAATGTTCTAAGTCTGGAGACCTCTACGTACTGGCTGCAGATAAAGTAGAAACTGTTGCTTCTACTTTGGAAACAGCATTTGAGACTATTTCAACATTTTCAGGTGAAGATTTTTAGATATCTGACAACATAGTCATCAAAGTATTGGGCTGACTTGAATTTACTACTTTGCTGAACTGCCTATTGTGAATTGAAACAGATAAGGCCTCTACCTTTCTAGAATACATTTTACATTGATTACACTAAAGGAGAATATACATTATGCATGATAGGAGTACAGAAAAATATGAATATTGATAAATGTACAACAGATAAAACAAGTTTCTGGCAGTATCCAATAGTTACTTGGTAAAATTTTATGCAAAATTAATTTTTAAAATTGTTTTTATCTGTTTTAATAAAAGTAGCAAGAAAGGAAATGAATGTGCTTATTTTTCGATATATAATTTTAATAAAGAATTGAATAAATTCTGAAAATTATTCGGAAAGCAGTTCTTCTATCAAAGGAATTTTATTTTATTTTATTTTTTAAAGAGACAGGGTCTCAGGCTGTTGCCCAAGGTGGAATGCAGTGGCCCAGTCATCTCATTGCAGGCTCAAACTCCTGGGCTCAAGGAATCTTCCCACCCTGACCATCCAAGTAGCTGGGACTATAGGCACATGCCACCACAGTCGGCTAATTTTGAAAAAATGTTTTACAGAGATGAATTCTTGTTGTGTAGCCCAGGCTGGTCTGGAATTCCTGGACTCTGGTGATCTGCCTGCCTTGGCCTGCCAAAGTGCTGGGATTAAAGGCGTGAGCCACTCTGCCTAGCCCAACATAATTCTTGGTGAGCTATAATTTAGGACTTTTGAGGTAGTGACTGCTTTTGAAATATAATTATGGAAGTCTAGGGAAGTTTAAAATTAGCTTTTTGTTGTTGTTTTTGTTTTGTTTTGTTTTGAGATGTGGTCTTGCTCTGTTGCCCAGGCTGGAGTGCAGTGGTGCCATCTTGGCTCACTACAGCCTTTGGGTCCTAGGCTCAAGTGATCTTCCCTCCTCAGCCTCTTGAGTAGCTGGGACTACAAGTGCATGCCACCATGCTGGGCTAATTTTTAATTTAT
Source organism: Papio anubis (assembly GCF_008728515.1). Classification (NCBI taxonomy): domain Eukaryota; kingdom Metazoa; phylum Chordata; class Mammalia; order Primates; family Cercopithecidae; genus Papio; species Papio anubis. The sequence goes on along the minus strand of NC_044976.1, from coordinate 141,680,190 downwards.
TTTGGTAGAGATGAGGTCTTGCTACATTGCCCAGGCTGGTCTTGAACTCCTGGCCTCAAGTGATCCTCCTGCCTTGGTCTTCGAAAGTGCTGGGATTATGGGCATGAGCCACTGTGCCTGGACTAAAATTTTATTTTATTTTATTTTTTTAAAGAGATGAGGTCTCACTATGTTGCCCAGGCAGGTCTTGAACTCCTGAGCTCAAGTGTTCCTCCTGCCTCTGCCTCCCAAAGTGCTAGGATTATGGACGTGAGCCACCGTGCCTAGCCTAAAATTATCTTTGATCCTTAGGTATGACATATCTTTTAATTTCTTGCTTAAAAAATCAATCACATTAATAAAGATACAAAAGCTGCCTAGAAAGACCCCCTAGCGAAATAGGAAAGCCCTCTAAATTAATCAGTTCAGATACAAGCCAATGCGAAGTTTAAAAACAGCCTTAACAAAAATAAAAAGATTTTTATGTCAGAGGCAGGAAAGGAGCTTAAGAATTTTTAAGACTATTTGGTCCTCTTTGGTGCAATAGGATAATAAAAATACAAACCAAAATAATAATTTACTTCACACCCTCTCTCACTGTGTTGCCCAGCCTTGTTTCAAACTGCTGGCCTCAAGCAATCTTCCCACCTCAGCCTCCCGAAGTGTTGCAATTACAGACATGAGCTACTGCACCCAGCCCCTTGCCCTTTTATAAATGCAGAGGATATTAAAGACTTCATTGTCAAGTTATATGTTATCATAGAAACTAAAAATCACAAGATTTTTGAAAATGTTCAAGTCAAATTTAAAGATCTTTTGTCTAGATAGCATAATTGTTTCAAATTCTTATTATCAGATAATTATTGAGTTGCTCTTTGAGTCACCATATTGTGGAGGAGTATGTATATTTCTTATCCTTGTCAAAATAAGCTGGTGTCACGTAGCTTACTACTTATTAAAGTAATAGGAATGTTGAAGAGCTAAAAATGAAGTGATTTGTATGGGGTAGGTTTTCTTTCCAGAAAAAAATGAATTATTTCTTATTAATTACTTAGAGATCTTTTTGGGAGGGTGGTGAGGGAGAGTATTAAGTGATAGATAGAGTAAGTATCAAAACACTTAAACTACATTAACTCTGTTTATTCTCACAGCAACCCTCTGAGGTGGGAACCATAATTATCTCAATTTTGTAGATTCCAGAAGGTCACAGAACAAGTTAAAAGGGAAGCTGGACTTTAAGCCTAGCCAGTATTGTTCTAGATTTGGTACATTTAACCTGATATTCTGTTGCTAAGCTTAAGGACATAGACTTGCCGTATAAAATGATTCTTAATAATGGTTTTCTTTCCCTACAGGTGTAGATTTGGAAAATGGTACTTGTAGTCATCCGTTAATTCCTGATAAAGCCTCTCCTCTTTTACCTGCAAATCATGTGACCATGGCAAAAGGAACAGGATTGGTTCACACAGCCCCAGCTCATGGTATGGAAGATTACGGTGTAGCGTCTCAGCACAACCTGCCCATGGTACTGTTCCTCTTTTTTCATTTTTAATTATTCATCTTAATAAAAGGAAATGATAAATTCTAACCAACATCTTTATTTTTTTAAAATGATGACTTTTTTCATCATAATTGTGAAATGCTTAGCTTTGTGTAGTACTCTAAAGTTTCATTAATTCATACTAATTGAAAAAGATTTCCCAGAATTAGGAGAAAATTATCACATTAGAATTGAAGAATATATATCATGGGGCACTTTTAAAATACTTTCATTCTAGTATTAAGTCACATAGACAGATTACTTTTACTCCCTGAAAAAGCCTGTTTGTTTGTTTTAGCTAAACAGTCCTCTCTCCATTTACTTTACATACTTCAGTTACTTAGTAAGTATTTCCATTTAGTTAAAAGGTGAGTCTGAACGGGAGCGACTGTGTACATAGGCATAGATTTGGAAACAATAGAGACCGCTCAAAGATGTTTTAATATATTTCGTTACTTTTATTATTAAAGTTTTATGTATATGCTTCAATAACACATTATGGCTTTGGTGATTTAAATGTATAAAATTCACAAATTCCTATTTCTTTTTCTTTTTTGTTTTTTTTTTGAGATGGAGTCTTGCTCTGTCGCCCAAGCTGGAGTGCAGTGGTATGATCTTGGCTCACTGCAACCTCTACCTCCAGGGTTCAAGCGATTCTCCTGCCTCAGCCTCCCGAGTAGCTGGGACTACAGGTGCACACCACCACGCCTGGCTAAGTTTTGTATTTTTAGTGGAAATGGGGTTTCACCATGTTGGCCAGGATTGTCTCGATCTCCTGACCTCAAGCAATCCGCCCACCTCGACCTTCCAAAGTGCTGGGATTACAGGCCTGAGCACCACGCCTGGCCAAGTACCTAGAGTTTCAATGTAGAAAAAGACTAGGCTATACTGAGATGTTTTATATCTATTGTTTTGCCAGATATTGTCATAAGAGAAAATGTCTTGATATTTTAATTGTTCAAAATGATACTTTATAGGATTGTTTAGTGGATGAAGATGGAGTTTTCACAGATGTTGCAGGTCCTGAACTTCAAAACAAGGCTGTCCTTGAAGAGGGAACTGATGTGGGTGAGCATCATATCTGTTGATATCATACATATTTTCTGAAAAGTAGCTAGCAGTAACCTTTACTACCTGTTTTCCCTTCTTATACTTTAACAGAAACAAAAGAATAAATTATGTCTTGTTTTGCCACATGTTTTAAAATGGAGTTTGCGACTTTTTCATCTTTTGCTTTGAAGCTGCTTTATTTAAGCAAGTCAGGGCAGTCAACAGGGAGTGAAGTTATTTTAGGGCTATGGAGATAATAATCAGTAGTATTACTTTTGTGGAAGGATAAAATCAAGATCAGGGCTGGACGTTGACTGTAAATTACACATTCCCCACTCACTTTTTAACCCTTGTAAATAACTGACCTATATGGCATGGTTTATGTGTTAGAATCTTGGGAATCCTCCAGCCTTGAATTGTCTTTCTGTCTTTCTTTATAGATTCAGAGACCAGGTGCTATGAAAACCTTTCTTTGCCCACCCTAAGACTAAGACTAATTAGACCTAATATATTACTTTTCTAGGGCTACTGTAAAAAGTCACCATAAACTTGGTGGTTTAAAACAACAGAAATTTATTCTCTCAAGTGCTGGGAGCTAGAAGTCTAAACTCATGGTATTGGCAGGACCATGTTTTCCTGAAGGTTCTATGGGAGAATCCTTACTTGCCTCTTTCTAACTTTTGGTGGCTCCTGGAAATCCTTGGCATTCCTTGGTTTATAACTGCATTACTCCACTCTCTGCCTCTCTTGTCACATGACCTTCTTTAGGTCTTACTTGTTTTTTCAAGACAGAGGCTCACTTCCTCACCCAAGGTGGCATGCTCTCAGCTCACTGCCACCTCTGTGTCCTGGGCTCAAGTGATTCTCATGCCTTAGCCTCCCGAGCAGATGGGATTACAGGCACACGCCACCACACCCAGTTAATTTTTTTTTTTGAGACACAGTCTCATTCTGTTGCCCAGGCTGTAGTGCAGTGGTGCAATCTCAGCTCACTGCAACCTCTGCCACCTGGGTTCAAGCAATTCTCTTGCCTCACCCGCCCAAGTAGCTGGGATTACCGACACACACCACCACTCCTGGCTAATTTTTGTATTTTTGGTAGAGATGGGGTTTCACCATGTTGGCCAAGCTGGTCTTGAACTCCTGACCTCAGGTGATCTGCCTGCCTTGGCCTCCCAGAGTGCTGGGATTACAGGCGTGAGCCCCCACCATGTCAGGCCATAATTTTATTTTATTTTATTTTTTTGAGACTGAGTCTTGCTCTGTCGCCCAGGCTGGAGTGCAGTGGCATGATTTCGGCTCACTGCAAGCTCCGCCTCCTGGGGTCATGCCATTCTCCTGCCTCAGCCTCCCGAGTAGCTGGGACTACAGGTGCCCGCCACCACGCCTGGCTAATTTTTTGTGCTTTTAGTAGAGAGGGGGTTTCACCGTGTTAGCCAGGATGGTCTCGATCTCCTGACCTCGTGAGCCACCTGCCTCAGCCTCCCAAAGTGCTGGGATTACAGGCGTGAGCCACTGCTCCCAGCCTATTTTTTATTTTTAATAGAGACAGAGTTTCACCATGTTGGCCAGGCTGGTCTTGAACTCCTGGCCTCAAGTGATCCACCTGCCTAGGCCTCCCAAAGTGTTGGGATTACAGGTGTGAGCCACCACACCCGGCCACCTTCTTTAGGTCTTATATGTCTCTCTGCGAATCCTTTCTCTTCTCTCTTTTTTGTTTTATTGGAGGGACTGGTTCTTTATTTCAAAAAGACACTTGTCAATATTCATTATCAAAACAGGTGGACTATTGATTTCTGTTTCTCCCAGTGGGCCCCAAAGAGTATATCAAAGGACAGTACGTTTTAAGCTAGTAAGCTGCAGGATGTACACCTGACAGACTTTACAGAAACCTTACCAGAAAGTGGGGATTGGGTAGAGAAAGAAACTTTAAAAGATCAGCATACTGCTAGCCCGGCCGGGAGTGGTGGCTCAGGCCTGTAATCCCAGCGCTTTGGGAGGCCGAAGCGGACGGATCACGAGGTCAGGAGAGGAGTTCAAGACCAGCCTTGCCAACATGGTGAAACACTGTCTCTACTAAAAATACAAAAAATTAGCCAGGTGTGGTGGTAGGTGCCTGTAATCCCAGCTACTCGGGAGGGTGAGGCAGGAGAATCACTTGACCCCGGGAGGCAGAGATTGCAGTGAGCCAAGACCGCACCATTGTACTCAAACCTGGGCAATAGAGCGAGACTCCATCTCAAAAAACAAAAAAACAAAAAACAGAACTGCCAGCCCACGGACTGTAAATGGCTGTCACAGTTAAATTGGGTGGCCAGGGTGCCACAAACCCAAAGAAGCAAAGTTTCAAAATAATACAAAAATTTTAAAAAGTTTTGTACATAAGCTGTTCAGAATTTCTCTAGCATTGACTGATACTAAGCACAATGAGATGGCACTTTTAGAGACAGCAGCTTCATACCCGGAAAAGGGTAATTAGGTGAGTTTCACATGGCTGAATCAGTGGCAAAAACATAATCTTCTTTCTGTCCTCTTCTAAGAACACCAGTGCTCCCTAATGCAGTGTGACCTCATCTAAACTTGATTACATCTGCAGAGGCCTAATTTCCAAGTAAGGTCACATTCACTAGTGCTGGGGGTTAGATCTTGGGGACACAGTTCAACCCACTGCACCTGGTTTCTTCCAGATTATTGGAGACCATTTTAAGGTTCATGGTATGAAAGATTATGGCTCTAAACTTCAAATCTAGAATTCTAGATATAATCTGTTCATCTTCTCTTTGACGTGAAAAGAGGTGAAAGTGGCATAATTTGGAGTCTGATTAATATTTTATAGTCCCTGCTTTTTTTTCCAGGAGAATCCCAGAGCATGCCTTTGATACCTGGAAGTTGACTACTCTTTTTTATTTTTTATTTTTTTTTTGTGAGACAGGGTCTTGCTTTGTTGCCCAGACTGGAGTGCAGTGGCGCAGTCTTGGTTCATTGCAGCCTCTGCCTCCTAGGTTCAAATGATTCTCCAACCTCAGCCTCCCAAGTAGCTGGAATTACAGGCGTGCAGCATAACACCCTGCTAATTTTTTTGTATTTTTAATAGAGATGGGGTTTCACCATGCAGGCCAGGCTGGTCTTCAACTCCTGACCTCAAGTGATCCTCTTGTCTCTGCCTCCCAAATTGTTGGGATTACAGGTGTGAGCCACCACACCCAACCAAAGTGACTACTCTTTTTTTTTTTTGAGATGGAGTCTTGCTCTGTCACCCAGGCTGGAGTGCCGTGGCGCGATCTCGGCTCACTGCAACCTCCGCCTCCCAGGTTCAAGCGATTCTCCTGTCTTAGTCTCCTGAGTAGCTGGGATTACAGACACACGCCACCACGCCTGGCTAATTTTTGTATTTTTAGTAGAGACGAGATTTCACCATGTTGGTCAGGCAGGTCTTGAACTCCTGACCTCGTGATCTGCCTGCCTCGGCCTCCGAAAGTGCTGGGATTACAGATGTGAGCCACTGCGGCCGGCAGGTTGACTACTCTATTGCCACCTGTTGCTGCAGATTTAGTACTTGCTGGAAGTTTAGAGCTTTTTTAGCATTTTCACAGTACTTTTTATGTCTAATATAATTTGTTTTTTGTTTTTTTTTTAAAGTTATAAAGATGCTTCAGACTGCAAAGAATTTGTTGAAAGAAGAAAAATTGGTGCACAGCTATCCCTATGACTGGAGGACCAAGAAACCCGTGGTTATTCGTGCCAGCAAGCAGTGGTTTATAAACATTGCAGATATTAAGATTGCAGCCAAGGTATAAAAAGCATCCTGTTATAAGGGGTTGGGCATATCATTCCCTCAGTATAAAGGGTATGCATGTGAGGTTGACGTGGGGTTTCAGGAGTTATAGGGATTGCTGCTATTATGGTTTAGTTTCATAAAATTGTAGAATTTTAGATCTGGAAGGACCTCGGACTTCCATGTTTTCATTATACATGTGTGGGAAATGAGGCATAAAGAGGTTAAGTGATTTGTCCAAATCACACAGTTACTAGATAGACTTTCTTGCCCAGTGTAGTCAAAGTTGCATAGAATTTGGCAGAACTGTGTTACCTAGTTTAACCTGCGATAGCCTCTGTTTCCTCATCGATATAAAGTGATAATAATGCTTATCTCATGGAGTAAGGAAATACAAGTTTCCAGAATATGGTCTGATGTATAATAAGCAGTCAGTAAAACTTTTTTAAATGCTTTGCTTCCTTAAGATTGAAATTGCAATGAATTAAAACAGTTATTATTCTAGTTACAAAGAAAGCATATTAAAAAGAAAAACTAACAATATGAAAAATATACAAAGTTATTGCTTTGAGGTTACAAATACTTATAACTGGTATTCTAAATAATATATATTTGAGCCCTTTCATTTAATATGTATCTTTCTATGTGGGCGTATGTGTGTATATGTGTGTGTGTGTGTGTGTGTGTAAACATCTCTCACAACTTGAGTCTATTTAATGAAAGAGCTTAAATATATATGTGTTAACCAGGTTCAATATATAGGTGTTTTGCTTTACAGTTGAAAGATACTACTGTATTTAGCTGGTTCATTTATTGACCTGGCAATCTGGGGTCCTTGCCAAAGCTTTTTATAGCAGTTTGTACTTTCTATACTTGTGTAATGTGGACAACTGTAATATATAGTGCGTTTTGTTTTTTTCTTCCTTATTTGCCAATGTTAAAATTTGTAAATTGCAGCTCTGCACCGATTTTTGGTTGTAGAACGTCTAAGTCTGACACAATATATTTAAGCCAAGTTTATTTATTTTTTTTTTACTTTTTGTAAAGTTAAAAATTGTTCTTTGCAGAAGTAGTGAGAATAGGATAATGTATTGTCATATTCCCATCACTCAGTGTCAACAATAATCAACTTTTGTTAATTTTGTTTTTATCTACACCCCTCCGACCACCCACTTTTTACCCTTTAACAATTGGATTTTTTTGAAACAAACTCCAGGCATTATTTCTTCCATATTATATGTTGTCCCGGCAATATTTTAGCACATATATTTGAAAGATAAACTCTTTTTTTTTTTTTTTCTTTTGAAACAGGGTCTTGCTCTGTCACATAGGCTGGAGTGCAGTGGTGTGATCTCAGCTCACTGCAACCTCTACCTCCTGAACTCAATCGATCCTCCCACCTCAGCCACCTCAGCCTCCTGAGTAGCTGGGACTACAGGCCTGTGCCACCATGCCTGGGTAATTTTTGTTTTTGTATTTTTTCTTTTTTTTTTTTTTTGTGAGACGGAGTCTCACTCTGTCGCCTCGGCTGGAGTACAGTGGCATTATCTTGGCTCACTGCAAGCTCTGCCTCCTGGGTTCACACCATTCTCCAGCCTCAGCCTCCTGAGTAGCTGGGACTACAGGTGCACGCCACCACGCCCGGCTAATTTTTTGTATTTTTAGTAGAGAGGGGGTTTCACCGTGTTAGACAGGATGGTCTCGATCTCCTGACCTCGTGAACCACCCGCCTCGGCCTCCGAAAGTACTGGGATTACAGGTGTGAACCACCGCGCCCGGCCATTTTTGTATTTTTTCTAGAGATAGGGTTTTGTCAAGTTGCCCAGGTTGTTCTCGAACTCCTAAGCTCAAGCAGTCCACCTGCTTCGGCCTCCCAGAGTGCTGGGATTACAGGCATGAGCCAAAGATAAACTCTGTATTTATTTATTTTTTTGAGATGGAGTTTCACTCTTGTTGCCCAGGCTGGAATGCAATGGCGCCATCTTGGCTCACAGCAACCCCCACTTCCTGGGTTCAAGTTATTCTCCTGCGTCAACCTCCTGAGTAGCTGGGATTACAGGCATGCACAACTACACCCGGCTAATTTTATATTTTTATTAGAGATAGGGTTTCTCCATGTTGGTCGGGCTGGTCTCGAATTCCTGACCTCAGGTGATATGCCCACCTCGGCATCCCAAAGTGCTGGAATTACAGGTGTGAGCCACCATGCCCAGCCAGACTCTTTAAAGCATAATTCACATGCCAGTATCACTACCTTTAAAAAGTAATATTTATTCCTTAGCAAAATCAAATATCTAGTCAATATTCACATTTCTTAGACTTTTAAACCAAGTATAGCATGAATCAAATTGATTTGTAGAGATTTTGTCATTCTGCCAATAGGTGGTGCTACAGAGAGCTTTGGGGGAGGGAACTTCTGGTAGTTATGGTGAGTGAGGAAACCATTTAAACCTTCTCCGAAAATGTAAAAATGGTTTTATTAATGGATAGAAAGATTTTTTAAAATGAAGTTAGCATTTTGACCTTTTTGGAGCCTGTTAAACATTTTTGCTGTACAATTAATCTTTTGCTAATTGACAAATAAATGGTAGTAGTTTTCAACCTTATTGTGGAAGTGGAGGAAGGGAGCTTTCTTGAGAGGAAATAACGGTTATCCATTTGTTGATAGAGAGAGATATATATACTTATTTATTTTAGAGACAGGCTCTTGCTCTGTTACCCAGGCTGGAGTGTAGTGCCATGCTCCTTGCTCACTGCAACTTTGAACTCTTGGGCTCAAGTGATCCTCCCACCTCAGCCTCCCAAAATGCTGGGATTACAGGCTTGAGCCACATGCTTGGGCTTATTTTGAGAAAGTGTTTTCTATAGTGTAAACTACATTATGTAAAATTAGGTATATTACAATCTTTTTTTGGCAGCCTAAGATAGTAATTTATTTCTTAAGCGTTCTAAAAAATGGTGGAAATCAAGTTTGAATTGATTTTAACTATAGTTTAGTGAAGAATAATAGTTCTGTGAAAGCTTTTATTACCAGTTTTGATCTAGGGTTGGTGTAAATTAGAAATTGGTGTGAAATCTTTTGTAACATTGTTAAAAAATACAACAATGCTCCTGATATTATCACTGCTCCTGATATTATTTACTAAGTTCTTTGTGGCTCCATTTTTACTTTGGCTTATTTGCTCTGAAATATTTTAGTTTTTTTAGTTGTTTTTTTTGAGGGGAGGGTAAGGGAGGCATGTGAATGGCTACAAACATCCAAAAGAAAGAAATGCATTTGGAAAATTGACTGTTCTCGAATACTTGTTCTGCTTTCTCTCACAAGACTTGATTTATGAATTAATTGCAGGAATTGTTAAAAAAGGTGAAATTTATTCCTGGATCAGCACTGAATGGCATGGTTGAAATGATGGACAGGCGGCCATACTGGTGTATATCAAGGCAAAGAGTTTGGGGTGTTCCAATTCCTGTGTTTCATCATAAGACAAAGGATGAATACTTGATCAACAGGTAGAATGCTTTCTAAAATTTTTTAGTGTTTTAAAGCGAATTATTTTTTCTTCAAAAATCGAAAAATAATGTGGACGATTGAGAACTGTTTATATATGTTAAATAAAATATGCTAAAATAGTCTTTTGGGGAACTAAAATATAAACTTAAAAAGATTCTATCATACAGTTAAAATATTAAAAACTAGATTTTCTTAAATATTGATACCTAGAAGTAAAGGCTTTGATTTTTTTTTTTTTCTGTGAGAATTTATTGGGCTGTATTAAGGTATCATGGATCCAAAGATGGACAATGTTTAGCAGGGGAGCCTGAAATGTAATTTTTCTTCAGGAAAAATATTCAGTCTCATATTCTGAATCTACTTTCCTTTTAAGTGCAAATAGGACTATGTAATTATATAGATACTTAAAATTTAAGAAATTATAATATAGTTAAATGCACATGATTACACTGATCATTATATTCCCAGTTCTTCTTTCTTTTCTTTTTTTTTTTTTTAATTTGGAAAGATAATAGAGGGACATAATGAACAATTCATAGTAGAAAAGCTTGTACACTGAAAAGTAGGCTTTTTCCTACTCCAGGTACCCAGAACCTTTTCTTGAGGCAGTCATTGTTTACAGTTATTTCTGAATCTTTCCAGAAAAAAAATGAATTCTTCTGTCAGCATATACATATGTTTATACAAAAGGGAGTATCTCTATCTTCTGCTCTGTGCCTAGATTTTTTTCACTTTATGTGTTATAGTTTATTCCAAATCACTACACATAGATCTGCCTCATTCTTAAACTTTATTAAGGCATACTTTACATACTGTAAAATTCATGACTGGGCACGGTGGCTCTTGCCTGTAATCCCAGCACTTTGGGAGGCCAAGGCAGGTAGGTCATGAGGTCAGGAGTTCAAGACCAGCCTGGCCAAGATGGTGAAACCTCGTCTCTACTGAAAATAAAAAATTAGCCAGGCGTGGTGGCGGGCACTTGTAATCTCAGGTACTCGGGAGGGTCAGGCAGAGAATTGCTTGAACCTGCGGGGCGGAGGCTGCAGTGAACCAAGATCACGTCACTGGACTCCAGCCTGGGCGACAGAGCGAGACTCTGTCTCAAAAAAATTAAAAAAGAAATTTATTAAAGTGATTTATACTAAATTTATTCAGTTAACAGCCACTATCACAATTGTGTCTTAGAATAATTCTTTTATCCTGAAGAGTTCCCTTTTGTGCTTTTTGAAAGAGAAGTTGCTTGGAAATCTATGAGCTTTGGAGAATGGCAGCTGAATTTGAACTCAGGCTTTGCCATTCACTGTGTGTGAGACTGAGGAATTTACTTAACCTCTGGCTCCTCTATAAAATAGGAAAAGCAATGGTTGCAGGTAGACTGTTATGAATACTAAATAATAAATGCAGACTACTTCGTGTAAAGCACAGTATGCCATAGATGATGCGCCGTTCATGTATTCACTCAAGAAACATTGTTATGTGGGCGTGGTGGCTCACACCTGTAATCCCAGCACTTTGGGAGGCCAAGGCGGCAGGATTGCTTGAAGCTAGCAGTTCACAGTTGGGCAACAGTGAGACCCCATCTCTACAGAAAAATTTAAAAATTAGCTGGTGTAGTGGTGTGGGCCTGTAGTCCCAGCTCCTTGGGAGGCTCAGGCGAGAGGATCGCTCAAGTGCAGGAGTTTGAGGTTATAGTGAGCTATGATCATGCCACTGCACTCTAGCCTGGCTGACAGAGCAAGACACTGTCTCTTCAGAACGAAACAAAACAGAACACATTGTTAAGCACTTAGTATGTGTCCGTGCTAGGAACTGCTAGTAGCTACAGTGAACAAGACTGACGTGGCCCCTGTTTTTAATGAGATAATAGTCTAGCTAGTTTATCTTCTAGTACTATTACGGAGGCTTTGAGTGTTGTTACTGTTTTTCACAGATGTGGAGAGGGGGATGTTAATTATTCCTTTTAGGAACACATTCTCGATTTTCATTTTCTTTGAGCAATTTCTTTTAATTTGGTGAATGGAATTTTTTCTAAGTTATGCTGTTAAGGAGTTTAAACTTTTAAGTAGACTTGAGGAGTAAGAGTATGTTTTAGGAAAAGAAAGTAGTGGCTAGAGACCGGAAAATCATTGGAAAGCTATTTCAATATTATTATAAGTTGGACCTGAGGTAAGACTCTATGAATAATCTAAATATTGTTGCTGTGTTGATCTTACAGAGCTTGGTCAGATGTAAACTACTAATATCTTAATACCCATATTAAGAATTAATGTAAATTCTGTCCAGTTCAGATTATTTTATTTTATTTTTGATACAGTCTCACTTTGTCACCCAAGCTGGAGTGCAGTGGTGCGATCTTGGCTCACTACGACCTCCGCCTCCCAGGTTCAAGTGATTCTCCCTCCTCAGCCTCCTGAGTAGCTGGGACTACAGGCACACGCCACTGACCTGGCTAATTCTTGTATTTTTAGTAGAGACGGGTTCTTGCCATGTTGACGAAGCTGGTCTTGAACTCCTAGCCACAAAGGATCCATCTGCCTCTGCCTCCCAGAGTGCTGAGATTACAGGCATGAGCCACCATGCCCAGCCTCAAACTCAGTTTAAAAGAAAAAGAATTAAAGTGATTATAGCTGAGATGAATTTCCACAAGCATTTGTTTAAAATTTCACACTGGAAAGTTGGTTTTGTTTTGCAAAGTTTTATAAGCCATGTCATTGTTTCCTCTTTTTTTTTTTTTTTTTTTTTGAGACAGAGTTTTACTCTTGTTGCCTAGGCTGGAATGCAATGGCGTGATCTCGGCTCACTGCAACCTCCACCTCCCAGGTTCAAGTGATTCTCCTGCCTCAGCCTCCCGAGTAGCTGGGATTAGAGGCATGTGCCACCACGCCTGGCTAGTTTTTGTATTTTTAGTAGAGACGGGGTTTCTCCATGTTGGTCAGGCTGGTCTCAAACTCCCGACCTCAAGTGATCCGCCTGCCTCGGCCTCCCAAAGTGCTGGGATTACAGGCGGGAGCCACTGTACCTGGCTACTCTTCTTTTATTATTTGGAGAGCAAGATGTCTAGGGAATTTCACTGAAGTGATTGAGGTGGGTGGGAATTCCTTGGTGAAACAGTCCTCTGGACTCTGAGGTGGATCATATGTATGTATTAGTAAATATAGCAAACTGGTTTAATTGATACATCCTGATAAATAAATGGTACATAGGTTGACTGTTAGGTTAAATAAATATGAGGTTTGTCAGAAAAACACAAACAAGTTTTCATTAGGTATATTTATGTTTTAATTATTCAAGACATCTACATGATAGTGTTACAGATTATCTTCTGCGTACCTGTCATTGCGTTGGTTGCATGGTGTTCGTCGATTTCTGATACTGAAGTAGCACAGTCATACAGAATATTGGCCTAAAGAAATGACAGACAAACTCAGCTATAGTGTCTGTCAATTCATAGGTCATTTTCCTGTATACCATTTCTGAATGATGACTTTAATCCTCTTCCATTATTGGATCTTTTTGGTGTTGCAAAACTTGAATTTAAGAAAATTGATATTAATTCTTATTACTTGTTAATTTTGTAAAACAGGCTGAAAGTTTATCTTTTTTTCCACCAGAATCAAATGAGAGTCCAAGTGACCACAATTTTCTGTCTTTCTTTATTATACCTTTATATTGTGTCAAGTTGGTAACCATCAAAAGTAACAGCATCTCCACTGGAAATTGGTACACAGTCCACATGGAGTTGCTGTTACACTTGATAACACCATTAAACATATAAGGAGATTCCTTTTGCTCATCATGGGATCTGTACATTATCTCTAAGTATACTTGTTTCACAGAAGAAAGTCAACATTCATGTTCTGAATCAGTTTAGGGACTGGTAGATTTGAAATGCTGATGTTTTATTTTGATTTGAATTAATAGTGTCATTTGCATTTTAGATCATATTTGTATTTTCTCAAGAAATAATTCAATTTCTGACTTTACTGAAATTGGTCATTTTTTGAATCTGTGATATAATGCCATTAGAATTTAGGTTGAAATCTGTTACTAGTCAATAAAAACAGAAGAAATAATTTTTAGCATAAATCAGATAAAATTTAGAAACACTGGCTACCTGGGAAGGAAAAGAAGTTGGTTAAATTTCTTTCATCATTTCAGACAGTTATAATCACTTTCATGCTATTAATGCTATGATTAACATAGGGAAACTTAGCCCCTAACTTCTGGAAATCATGAGAAATTTAGTAAAAATAGCCAAGGAATTTCCAATATAATTTGAGTGTTAACTTTAGCTACCTAAATTTTTTTCTCAATTAACAATAATAAACCTTTTGTTCAAAAAATTTATGTTCATTAAAGAAAAATTTCTCCAAAATGATTTTCTGTCACCTTTAAAACATAAATCTAGGATTAAATTAAAAATAGAATTTCCCCTCCCAAATTTAACTTTGTTCTAGAATTAAATTTAGTAAACAAATGTGAAACATTTAGCCTCTTACCTCATTCTTCTTCCAGTAACTTACAGAAGAAAAGTTGTCTTAATAATCCTTAATATTTTTGCTTATAAAGACAAAACACAGAAGACAGTGGGATGACAGCCGTAGTTTCTTTGTTGCTTAGTAATCTTAATGCTGCTTAATGTCCGTAACACGCTAAATAAGCCTCATTCCAGTTGATATCGAAGTTCAGAGTGATTGGCTGGTATCATAGTTGCTCATGCTACCTAGTGGATTTTCTCAGTTTGAAACCTAAGAAGGGACACATAATGCTTGTGCTGAGATAAGGCCTTTGAGTAAAGTACAAGGTTTTATGATAGATTTATTACTTTATGAAATAAAGCACTAAGGTGGAAGCATATAGATTACATACTGATAAGTGGTTTCACCCACTTTTATCAGCAGTCATTTATACTGATCTTTGGGTTATAGGTGAACTATGAGTTTGTGTTAAGTATAGGATATTAAAGAAATAAAGGGAGAATTCTTAAATTTCAGATAAATTAGAATTTTTATTATATTTTTTTCTGAAGAATATTAAATACCACAAAGAAATAGAAAATTGTTTAAAAATTTTTTTAGGAAACAGAAAATTGTTTAAAAAATCTTTTAAGTATTATCTTGGTTTCATTATAAAAAAATTCCACCTGTAAGTATTTACCCAAAGGAAGTAGGACTAATACCTCTTGTGTGAAGTGTATTAAGATGTCCAATACAGTTGTTTATAAAGGAACATAATGATATACAAAAGAAGATGTAATTTAATTAGTTTTAGAAGAATGAATATGCACCTGTTAAAAATGTCAGCTTAGCTCTTAACGGTTGCCTAGTTCCTTGTGTATGAAAAGCAAATGAACATAACATATCCAACGTTCGGATTTTGTTAGATGTTTGTCACGTCTCTATAATGAGTATCTTTTCAGCACTTGTTCGCAGTTAACTTTATATACTTTTTTCAAATTATCTTTTTATATTTTGTTGAACATTAAATTTATCTTTGTTTTTATCATCATTATACCTAGCTCAAGTTTGTGGGTTATATGTCTGTTTATTTTTATTGCAATTTTTGTTTTCAAAACTCTTTGTCACACTTTTTTTTTTTTTTTTTTTTTGAGACGGAGTCTTGCTCTTGTTCCCCAGGCTGGAGTGCAATGGCGGGATCTTGGCTCACTGCAGCCTCTGCTTCCCGGGTTCAAGTGATTCTCCTGTTTCATTCTTTCAAGTAGCTGGGATTACAGGCATGCGCCACCATGCCTGGCTAATTTTTGTATTTTTAGTAGAGATGGGGTTTCTCCATGTAGGTCAGGCTGGTCTCGAACTCCCCACCTCAGGTGATCTGCCCTCCTCGGCCTCCCAAAGTGCTGAGATTACAGGAGTGAGCCGCCGCACCTGGCCTCAAAACTCTCTGTCACACTTTCTTTGTTTTGTTTTGTTTGTTTTGAGATGGAATCTCGCTCTGTGGCCCAGGCTGGAGTGCAGTGGCACGATCTCGGCTCACTGTAAGCTCCACCTCCCGGGTTCAGGCCATTCTCCTGCCTCAGCCTCCCGAGTAGCTGGGACTACAGGTGCCCGCCACCTCACCCGGCTGATTTTTTGTATTTTTAGTAGAGAGGGAGTTTCACCGTGTTAGCCAGGATGGTCTCGAGCTCCTGACCTCGTGATCCGCCGGCTTCGGCCTCCGAAAGTGCTGGGATTACAGGCGTGAGTCACTGCGCCTGGCCTTTTTTTTTTTTTTTTGAGACGGAGTCTCGCTCTATTGCCAGGCTGGAGTACATTGGCGCAATCTCAGCTCACTGCAACCTCTACCTCCCGAGTTCAAGTGATCCTCCCCCCAAGTAGCTGAGACTACAGTCACGCACCACCATACCTGGCTAATTTTTGTATTTTTGTAGAGACTGGGTTTTGCCTTGTTGCCCAGGCTGGTCTTGAAGTCCTTAGCTCAAGTGATTCACCTACCTCAGCCTTCCAAAGTGCTAGGATTGCAGGTGTGAACCACCGTGCCCACCCAAAATTAATTTATTCAATTGACAAAAATTGCATATATTATGTACAACATGTTTTGAAATATGTATGCATTGTGGAATGGCTAAATCTAGCTAATTAACATATTTGTTGGGTTTTTCTTTACTCTCTCATTTTAAAATTAACTTTATTGTTTTAAAAATATAAATAATTTATCTAGAATCTCAAAATAGAACCTAATTATAGAACATAATGCTTAATAAAGTACATTTAGTAGACTTTATTTAGAACATGATGTTTTCATAATTCACAATATAAAGGAAGGAAGGAAGTCTTGCTCTCTAAATATTAGTGAGACTTGCTATCTTAATGAGATAAAGCTTCTTCCCTTAAAAATGTTTCATGTTTCTTTTGGATACATTGAACAAATTTTTCTTTTGTTCTGATTCCTATACATATGTAACAAGGAAAAAAAGTCTGAAGTATGTTGTTTTATTTACAATAGCCTTTCTGAAATTGGATTTTTAAAAATGATTGCAGGATTGCTTTTCATTGGTGTAGCTAATGTGTAGTTACGTTGTTTCTCGTAAGTGTAATTAGGTAAGCTAAAGGAAAAACTTTTCTTCCTCACTAAGAGACTTTTGTTAGTTTTTTAAAAAGTTTTTTAAATTTGCAAATAAAGTATATATAAAACACAAAATTACATTTCTTATATTAAAATATGTTCTATAACTAAATTACTAATATCGTTATAAAAAATGTAGCAATTAAAATGAATTTTAGATTAGAGGTATCTGACTAAACTTGGTAGGATTTTATGGTTGCTTTAATAACATGCCAACATCAAAATTGGAATATTTCTTTCTTAATGCTTTTAGTTATATACTTAGTAGGTTACTTGAATATAGTTAAATAACATTTAAAATGTCACTGAATTTTCTGATATTTAGGAATATGAAAAAGAACTCATTTTTATTTTTTTAAAATAGATGTGGGGTCTTTACTATGTTACCCAGGCTGGTCTTGAACTCTTGGGCTCAAGTGATCCTCTTGCCTTGGCCACCCAAAGTGCTAGGATTATAGTCATGAGCCACCGTGCCAGGCCAAGAATATGAAAAAGAGCTTAGTTTTATTAAAGTTGAATTTAGGTTTCTCAAATATGGATGTGGAGCTGGGTGTGGTGGCTCACAACCCATAATCCCAGCATTTTGGGAGGCTAAGACTGGAGGATTGCATGAGGCCAGGCGTTCGAGACCAGCCTGAGCAACAAAGCGAGATTCCCATCTCTAGAGGGGCGAAGAAAAAAAAAAAAAAAAGCAGGGCATCTTGGCATGGGCCTGTAGTCCCAGCTACTCGGGAGGCTGAGGCGGGAGAATTACATGACACAGGAGTTCAAGGCTTCAAGTGAGCTATGATCATGCCACTGTAATCCAACTTGGGCCACCGAGTGACACCTTGTCTCAAAAAAATTTACGTAATTAATTAAAATAAAATGTGTATGTTTCATCTATAGTCGTAAAGTTACTCACTTTTCTTTAGTTATTAGGACTTTTTCTTTTAAGAATAAAAATTTTCACCTAGTCGTCTTCTTCACAACTTTTTCCAATGTTTATAGAAACTGAAACTCAAAAAATAATATGATTTATTCCTGTCATTTTCCGGTAAATCACAGGTAGAGTCTGGTTTTTGGACTTAGTACTTGCTGTGTCAACATACTAATCTCCTGGGACTGTCTAGTTTCTCACTTCATCTCTGATACGCAGTCGTCACTCCATACCTGGGTAAAAGAGCCTTTCTGCCATTGCTTAGCAAACTCCAGAGAGTACGAGTGTGAATTCAGTTACAGTGTTGTCTTTATAGATGAGTTAGACAGGCAGAATAAAGAAGTAAAAACAGCACACCAAACTATATATGATTTAGGAAACACAAATCAAGCCCTGATTTTAACTGTTACTTGCTTAGCCTCATAATTTAAGGAACCCTAAGGTGCAAAACAAATCATCTGTCAAGACCCACTGTGTATTTCTGTGAATCCAGTTAGCAAGTGCTTGTAAAGTGCTTTGAAAAAGATACGTGGTATATGTATACATGCTTCTGGTTAATATTCTTTATCCTAACATTTCTACTGTATTTGCTAAATTAATATGAAATTTGAGACATTTACTTTTACTTTGATATTATTTTTATGTGTTTTTCCAATACATTTACTGTTTTATTTTACTCTTTACCTAAACTTGGCAGTCTAATGATAACATTTTAAAAAAGAAAGGCAAATGATACCCATTTTTAGAATTACTATTTTTTACTGAGAATTTCATTAGTATGAAGCATTATGTACTGTAATTGTGCATATATTTGCGTGTAAATGTACTTTACTAGTATCTCTCTTTTGTGGTTGTAATCTTTTGTTTTTTTTTTTTTCTTTTGGTCTTTAGATTTATTCAGGTTTTTCTGTTATACTATGTTCATATTTTCTTAACTGAAAATGTTCTGGACAAACTATGTAAGATAGTAATATGTAACTAAATACTATTGTCATATAACTAGGTAGTTATTACATAAGGTTTTTATGGTCTGATAACATAAAAGTTTATCTTTACTGTTAAAGTCCATCTAAAATGATTCAGTGTCTTAGAAACATGCATTTATGCCCATTTTCCTTTCTCATTGTAAGTTCTTCAAAGTACATGATGGTAGCATTATACTTTTAAAATCTATCCTTCATAGAATACCAACTTAGTGATATCCAGCTTTTATAAGGTATTTCAAATTTAAATTTGTAGAGCATATTTATTTGTTTATTTATTGCTTTTTTTGAGACGGAGTCTCGCTCTGTTGCCCAGGCTAGAGTGCAGTGGCGTGATCTCGGCTCACCGCAAGCTCTGCCTCCTGGGTTCACGCCATTCTCCTGCCTCAGCCTCCCCAGTAGCTGGGACTACAGGCACCTGCCACCATGCTCGGCTAATTTTTTTTGTATTTAATAGAGATGGGGTTTCACCATGTTAGCCGGAATGGTCTCAATCTCCTGACCTCGTGATCCACCCGCCTTGGCCTCCCAAAGTGCTGGGATTACAGGCGTGAGCCACTGTGCCCGGCCTGTAGAGCATATTTAATTTATACTCATTTGATTTTGCCTTCCACAACAATTTTTGGTAAACACTTCATTTATCTGTGAATTATCAGGCCCAGACCTGACGTCAAATAATCAGTCTGAATAATGCGTACATAATATTTATTCAAATGTGCCAGATATTGTTCTATGTGTTTTATATTTATTAACTCAGTTAATATTCATAGGAAGTCTCTTAATGATGCTTTTACTATTTGTGTTTTACAAATGAGGAAACTGAGGCACAGAAATGTTAAGTGCCTTGCCCAGGTTCAAGTCGTGGAGCCAGAAATTAAGCTAAAGCCCCCTGCTGGCAGGATCCATGCTCTTGGCCATTATATGTACTGTGACTGAATGAAAAGCAACTAGAGGAAGCTGTAATAGCAACAAAGCTGCAATAATAAAGTCAATATTCTAATAAATTAAAAATGTTATTTTTGTGAGACACTATAGTATGCTTTTATTTCCTTGAGTTTAATTTTCAAATAATTTATTACTGTCTATCTTCCCAAAGATATGACCAGTTCTGTTGTTTATTTGATAGGGGTTGATTGGCTTTCTGTCATGTGTTAGGTACTGTACTAAGTTTTACATGTATAGTCTCATTTAGTTTGTAGTTGTTCGAGGGAAGTGTCTAGGATTACTACAATGTTAAGTTTCATCAGGGGAGGGTCTTGCGTATTTTGCCAACTGCTGTATCTCTAGTGCCTGTACCCAAGACGCTGGAGGTGTTCAGTAGTTTCTGAACAATGAATTAGATTGTTCTTAACAGAAGGGAAAGCTAGGTCTTAAAGAAGTTTTAGTACTTGTGCATGATCATAAATACAAAGTGACAGTCAGAATATAAGCCTGGATATCTGTCATCACAGTCTCTGCTCTAGTATGGCATTGTATCTTATGCAGATGCCTGTAAGCAGGGAGGGAGTCCTGGAAAGTTTTCAAGCAGAGAATTAGTGTGATAAAAGCAGTTTAGGAATGCATCTATTTCAAGGTCTGTTTTGTAAAGTAAAGGGATGAGGGTAGGGGGAAGTGCTTTCAGACCATTGATTGCATCAGTTTAGTTTTCAGGAAATGAGGTTGGACTGATAGAGTGTGAGTGGGAACCACTGTAAACTGTCAAAGGTAGAACTGAGATAATGTGTTGGTTTAATTTAGGAGAAATCAGAAGAGGAAAGATAATTAGGAGGTTTCGAGTATAAGTACCTGTATAGAAAATAGATTAGTATGAAATAGGTAAATCAGTAATGGAAACAAGGTGGTCAGAAGAAGCTCTTTTTTTTTTCTTTTTAAGGATATGTATAATCAATTTTTTACTTATATTCAATTTAAAATGATAGCAGCTTTTCAAACTAAGGTTTGAGGAAAAAGATAGGAAAAGAAATCACTATTTGTTAATTTTAAATTGTTTGTTATTCATCACAATAGTTAATTGAATAATTCTGCCATGTCCCCCCTGAAATAGCCAAACCATTGAGCATATTGTTAAACTAGTGGAACAGCACGGCAGTGATGTCTGGTGGACTCTTCCCCCTGAGCAACTTCTTCCAAAAGAAGTCTTATCTGAGGTAAATTTCTGTTTGTATTTAACAGCTTTTGTGTGTATTACAGGACTTGATGACAACAAGGGAAATTCTTGAGAGTTAAAAAAGCATCTTATGTAAAGTTAACAAATTTATTTACTGTAAATTAGAAGCTAATGCAGTTTGAAAGTAGATATTTTGTTTAACTATAGAACTGTAGTATTTAAGGCTGGGTGTGATGTGTAGTATTTAAGTGCTGTAATCCCAGCACTTTGAAAGGCTGAGGCAAGCAGATAGCTTGAGTCCATGAGTTTGAGACCAGCCTGGGCTGTTAACATGGCAAAACCCTGTCTCTACAAAAAATATATATATATATATATATAAATTAGCTAGGCATTGTGGCATGCGCCTGTAGCCCCAACTACTCGGGAGGTTGAGGTGGGAGGATGGCTTGAGCCTGGAAGACAGGTTGCAGCGAGCTGAGACTGCACCACTGCACTGCAGCCTGGGTTACAGAGTGAGAGCCCGTCCCCCCAAAACAAAGTGTAGTATTAGGTCGGGTGCAGTGGTGCACACCTGTAATCCCAGCAGTTTGGGAAGCCGAGATGGGCGGATCACCTGAGGTCAGGAATTCAAAACCAGCCTGGCCAACATGGTGAAACCTCATCGCTGCTAAAAAAAAAAAAAAAAAAAAAAGGCAGGGCTCAGTGGCTCACGTCTGTAATCCCAGCGCTTTGGGAGGCCGAGGTGGGTGGATTATGAGGTCAGGAGATCAAGACTATGCTGGCTAACACGGTGAAACCCCGTTTCTACTAAAAATACAAAAAATTAGCTGGGCGCGATGGTGAGCCCCTGTAGTCCCAGCTACTCGGGAGGCTGAGGTGGGAGAATGGCGTGAACCCGGGAGGCAGAGCTTGCAGTGAGCAGAGATTGCACCACTGCACTGTAGCCTGGGCAACAGAGTGAAACTCTGTCTCAAAAAAAAAAAGAAAAGATAAAACAAAAAATCAGCCAGGCATGGTGGCACAACATGCCTTGAGTCCCAGCTACTCAGGAGGCTGAGGCAGAAGAATTGCTTGAACCCAGGAGACGGAGATTGCAGTGAGCCAAGATTGTGCCATTGCACTCCAAGCTGGGCGACAGAGTGAGACTCTGTCTCAAAAAAAAAAAAAAACAAAAAAAACCAAAAAAAAACCAAAGTGTAGTAGTTAATAAAGTAGTGGAATGCGAGGGTCAATTGTTACCTCATTGAGGGCCAGGATTGATTAATGTTAACTAAGCTCATGTAATTTACTGTGAGAGAACAGTGCCTAATGTTACATCAGGCCTTTGTAGGATCTGTAGTAGAGTTAGCTGATTGTATCACACATTAAAATATCCAAATTTAAAGTTAATTTCAAGAAAATAGAAACCAATTCAGATTACATTGGTAAACGTGTAATTCAGTGGCCACAGATACTTTTCAATGTGAATGGAGGGAGTTGTACTTAACTGTGAAATGCTTAAAAATACTGTAAATTTCATCTAAAAATGTGAACTTAATGGTTGCATTTCATTTCTGAAGACTTTTGGGGTACAGTATTTGTTGTCTGTATTGTGATCTTTGTGTACCTAACATGCTTTTACATGATCTTACTAGGTTGGTGGCCCTGATGCCTTGGAATATGTTCCAGGTCAGGATATTTTGGACATCTGGTTTGATAGTGGAACTTCATGGTCTCATGTTCTTCCAGGTAATTTTAAAAAATAGATATATGCTGATCAAGACGTTTTGAAAATATGGAATTGGTATTTAGAAGGGATCTATGATCAAAACCTTTTTTGTGTGTGTGCTTTATTTAGAGATCTGCTATATTTTAGACCTGGAAGGACCCTTAGAGTTTACTCAATCCAATGATTTCTAAACCTTTTTCTGTTTTTCTAGATGAAATTTCATTTAGAATTTACAATACAGAAAATAGTTAAAAATGGGAATATTTTTCCTCCTTTCAACCAGTTCATTCTCCTTGGCCACTTGGCAACCCCAAGGCACCCAGTTTTGTAAAACAAAGTCACTGAAATAGTCTGACCTCATCATTTTTCAGAAGAGAAAATGAAATTGACTTAGAGCCAAGTTAGTTGATGGTCACATAGCTTAATAGTGTCAAACTGGAACTCAAGTACCCTGATTTTCAGTTCTCATCTTCTATACTACATTGCTTTTTGTGGCTTTTTCTCCTCTCTGTACAAACAGCCGACTAACTTTTATACTTACTGATAATTAGGGAATGTTTTTGACTGATTGGATAAAGAGAAAGGAGAGACACTGGGCAGGAATTAGAAAGGAGTAGTAGGAGAAGGCACGTGTCAGAGGATATGTTTAGATGCTTGAGAAGAAATATTTTTAAGGCAACTAAGTGAAAAGATAGAGTTCAAATGAAGAACAGGGATTGTTATCACTGTGAAGTTGGAGACAGGGATGAGATGTCACGGAAGCAGTGATGGATCACACAGTTCCTCACACTCTTACTAAGGGCCAGCTTTGGCCCGAGAGACCCTGTTTGCTTTCCGGAGTAAGGGTATGTGGGAAAAGTAGCTTGTCTACGAATCGCACAATGGGATTCCTAGTAGGTGGATCTCTTTCAGCTTAGGAAATTTGAAAAACAAAAATGCATGTAAATTCATGTTTTCTCTCTATTACAGATAAAACGTGCGTAATAATAATGGCCAAATATAAGTTACATATTTTTATAATTTTTTTGTAGTGATTTTTAGAATTATTATTTCATAATTTTCTCCCAGCATATTTGAGGGAAAATACTGCAAGTTTTGGTACTTTGCTTCCCTAAATTACAGTTATGTGTTACATAATGACATTGCAGTCAGTAGCAGACTGCATACATGATGATGGCCCCACAAGATGATAATAAATTTGACTGCTGAACAACAGGGTTCTGACTGCACAGGTCTACTTATATGCAATCTTTTTCAATGAAATACAGATGGAAAATATAGTATTCTCAGGATTTTGAAACTCACATATAGAAAGGGAGGGCTGACTTTTCATATATGCAGGTTCAGCAGGGCCAGCTTTGGGACTGCTGTATTTGAGTATTCACAGATTTTGGTACATGTAGGGGTAGGGGGCTGGGGGGTTGCTTGGTCCTAGAACCAATCCTCTGCATATATCAAGGGATGACTACTGTATTTTTACTGTACCTTTTCTGTGTTTAGATATGTTTAGATACACAAATACGTACCATGTGCTGACATTGCCTGCAGTATTCAGTACAGTAACATGCTGTGCAGGTTTGTAGCCTAGGAGCAATACACTGTGCCATGTTGGCTAGATGTAGAGTCGGCTATCCCATTGAGGTTTGTGTAAGTACACTCTATGATGTTCACACAATGATGAAATCACCTAAGGGCACATTTCTCAGAGTATATCTCTATTGTTAAGCAATGCATGACTCTGTATTGAAAATGCAGGTCAATACCACTACTTAAGGTAGTAGGAAGAAGAGTTTCCTGCTGGCACATTTTGGGCAGCATTCTGAATTTCAGAAAAGAGTATGCCAATTGTGAAACCGTGAGGTATAGTGTATTTCAAAGTTTATTCACTGCTTTAGGCTTTGTGAGAATTAATGGTACTACCGTTGTTGCTTTTCAGTTTCTGAAATCATTTTTACATTACCAAGTGCAGTGAGTGCATGTTATATTTGGCGCCGTCGAGTGGTTTAAAATCCATGAAAACGGTCATAAAAACCTATCTGATAGAGTTTAGTCATAATACTTCTAGAGTGTGATTTTTTTTTTTTTTTTTTGAGAGAGTGTCTCACTCTGTTGCCCAGGATGGAGTGCAGTGGTACGATCTCAGCTCACTGCAGCCTTCACCTCCTGAGTTCAAGTGACTCTCCTGCCTCTGCCTCCTGAGTAGCTGGGATTACAGGCATGTGCCACCATGCCCAGCTAATTTTTGTATTTTTAGTAGAGAAGGGGTTTCACTGTGTTGGCCAGGCTGGTCTCAAACTCCTGGCCTCAAGTGATTCACCTGCCTCAACCTCCCAAAGTGCTGGGATTACAAATGTGAGCCACCGCACCTGGCCAGAGTGTAATATTCTTAACCAAATAATTTTCACTGCAACAGAAAAATTTTAAATTAATTCATAATAATTGTACATATTGAGTACTTGTAGTGTTTTGATAGGTGCATTCAATATGTAATGATCAAATGAGGGTATTTAAACATTTACCCAAACATTTACCATTTCTTTTGGTGGGAACATTTTATATCTTCTCTTCTAGTTATTTTGAAATATGCAATAAATTGTTACTATATTTACCCTATTGTATTAAACACTAGAATTTATCCCGTATATGTAACTCCTTTTCTATCCCCATTAACCAAACTCTCTTCATCCCTCCCTCTCACCCTTCCCAGCCTCTGGTAACTATCATTCTACTTTCTACCTCCATAAGATCAACTTTTTAAACTCCCACATATGAGTGAGATTATGGAGTATTTGTCTTTCTATGCTTGGCTTATTTCATTTAACATCATGACCTCCAGTTCCATCCATGTTGCTGCTAATGACAGGATTTCATTCTTTTTTATGGCTGAATAGTATTTCATTATATATATTTATCACATTTTCTTTATCCATTCATCTTTGATGGATACTTAGACCGATTCCATATCTTGGCTATTGTGAGTAGCGTTGTAATAAACATGGAGATGTAAGTATCCAGTTGATATGCTGATTTTATTTCCTTTGCATAAATACCTAGTAGTGGGATTGCTGGATCATATGATAGTTCTGTTTTTAGTTTTTTGAAAAGAAACCTTGATAATGTTTTTTATAATGGCTGTACTAATTTACATTCCCACCAACAGTGTATAATAGTTCTGTTCTCTCTACATCCTTGCCATCATTTGTTACTTTCTTTTTCATAATAGCCATTCTGGGCTAACTGGGGTAAGATGATATGTCACTGTGTTTTTGATTTGCACTTCCCTGATGATTAGGGATGTTGAACATTTTTTCATATACCTGTTTTCCATTTATATGACATCCTTTGAGAAATGTCTGTTCAGACCCTTTGCCCACTTTGCAGTGAGTTTTTTTTTTTGTTGTTTCTTGTTTTT
This sequence comes from Papio anubis, assembly GCF_008728515.1. Lineage (NCBI taxonomy): Eukaryota > Metazoa > Chordata > Mammalia > Primates > Cercopithecidae > Papio > Papio anubis. The sequence continues at coordinate 141,654,123 of NC_044976.1, read as the reverse complement.
GCTGTTTCTTTACTTGAATTCCTTTATAATCTGAATATTAGTCCCTTGTCAGACAAATAGTTTGCAAATATTTTCTCCCATTCTACAGGTTGTCTCTTCACTGTGTGGATTGTTTCCTTCATTGTGCTACAACTTTTTCTTAATATAGCCCCATTTGTCTGTTTTTGTTCCTTTACTTGTGCTTTTGAAGTCTTAGCCATAACAGTTTTGCCTAGACCGATATCCTAGAGGATTTCTCCTATGTTTTCCTCTAGTAGTTTCATAGTTGGGGACCTTAGATTTAAGTCTCTCTTTTGAGTTGATTTTTGTGTATGATGAGAGGTAAGGGTCTATTTTCCTTCCTTCCTTCCTTCCTTCCTTCCTTCCTTCCTTCCTTCCTTCCTTCCTCCCTTCCTCCCTTCCTCCCATGCATGGAATTGCATTGAATCTTTATTTATTTATTTATTTGAGATGGAGTCTCGCTCTGTCGCCCAGGCTGGAATGCAGTGGCACAATCTTGGCTCACTGCAACCTCCACCTCCCGAGTTCTAGTGATTCTTCTGCCTGAGCCCCCTGAGCAGCTGGGATTATAGGCATGTGCCACCACACCTGGTTAATTTTTATTTATTTATTTATTTTTTTGAGATGGAGTCTCACTCTTGTTGCCCAGACTGGAGTGCAATGGCACAACCTAGGCTCACTGCAACCTCCACCTCCCGGGTTCAAGCGATTCTCCTGCTTCAGCTTCCCAAGTAGCTGGGACTACAGGCATGTGCCACCACGCCCGGCTTATTTTGTATTTTTAGTTGAGATGGGGTTTCTCCATGTTTGTCAGGCTGGAATCGAACTCCCCACCTCAGGTGATCCACCCGCCTCAGCCTCCCAAAGTGCTGGGATTACAGGCACGAGCCACTGTGCCCAGCATTTCTATATTTTTAATAGAGATGGGGTTTCACCATGTTGGCCAGGCTGGTCTCAAACTCTTGACCTCAAATGATCAGCACCCCTCGGCCTCCCAAAGTGCTGGGATTACAGGCATGAGCCACGATGCCTGGCCACGTTGAATTTTTTTTTTTTTTTTGAGACGGAATCTTGCTCTGTCGCCCAGGCTGGAGTGCAGTGACACGATCTCAGCTCACTGCGACCACTGCCTCCCAGGTTCAAGCAATTCTTCTGCCTCAGCCTCCCCAGTAGCTGGGACTACAGGCACCCACCACTATGCCCAGCTAATTTTTTGTATCTTTAGTAGCGATGGGTTTCACCATGTTAGCCAGGATGGTCTCGACCTCCTGACTTCATGATCCACCTGCCTCGGTCTCCCAAAGTGTTGAGATTACAGGTGTGAGTCACCACACCCAACCTGTTGAGGATTTTTGTGTCTTTGTTCAACAGAGATATTGGCCTGTAGTTTTCTTTTTTGTTGTGTCTTTGCCTGGTTTTAGTATCAGGGTAATGCTGGCTTTGTACAGTGATTTAAGAAGAGTTTCCTCTTCTTGGATTCTTTGGAGTAGTTTGAGCAGAATTGTTGTTGTTCTTTATGTATTTGGTAGAATTCAGCAGTAAAGCCATCTTGTCCTAGACTTTTCTTTGTTGGGAGACTTTGTGTTGCTTATTCAGTCCAGTTACTTCTTACTGTTCTGTTTCTTCCCGGTTTAATCTTGGTAGGTTGTATGTGTCCAGGGGTTTATCCATTTCCTCCAGGTTTTCCTATGTGTTAGTGTACATTTGTTTATAGTAGTCTCTGATGATCCTTTGTATTTCTCTGTTGTCTGTTATATGTCTCCTTTATCTTTTTTTTTTTCTTTTGGAGATGGAGTCTTGCTCTGTCGCCTAGACTAGAGTGCAGTGGCCTGATCTCGTCGCACTGCAAACTCCACCTCCTAGGTTCAAGCAATTCTCTGCCTCATTCCTCCCAAGTAACTGGGGTTACAGGTGCCTGTCACCATGCCTGGCTAATGTTTGCATTTTTAGTAGAGATGGGGGTTCACCATCTTGACCAGGCTGGTCTTGAACTCCTGACCTTGTGATCCACCTGCCTCTGCCTTCCAAAGTTCTGGGATTATAGGTGTGCACCACGGCGCCCGGCCCCATGTCTCCTTTTTCACTTCTGGTTTTGTTTATTTGGATCTTCTTTTCTATTTTCTCAGTCTAGCTAGAGATTTTTTTTTCACTGCATATGCATTTACTTTCTTACATTATCTCAGACTTTCCTGGCTGCACAGACTAGGTTAAACCCTTTATTTTCTCCTTGGTAACACCCATCACAGTTATTTCTTTTCTTTTTTTTTTTTTTTTTTTTGAGACAGAGTCTCACTCTGTCGCCCAGGCTGGAGTTCAGTGGCACAATCTCTGCTCACTGCATCCTCTGCCTCCTGGGTTCAAGTGATTCTCCTGCCTCAGCCTCCCAAGTAGCTGGGATTACAGGCGCCCGTCACCATGCCCAGGTAATTTTTGTATTTTTAGAGATGGGGTTTCGCCATGTTGGTCAAGCTGGTCTTGAACTCCTGACCTCAGGATTTGCCAGCCTCCACCTCCCAAAGTACTGGGATTACAAGCGTGAGACACCACACCCGGCCCCATCACAGTTACTTCTTGTTTAACATAAAATCTACCCTACTAGATGTCAGCTCCAAGAAGCAGAGTCCAGATTTCCCCAGGATCTAACACAATGCCTGCTATGTAACAAGTGCTCAGTAATATTGGTGTAATTGAATTGGTTTGATTCAGTTATTTAAATTTTGTTTCCCCACCTCCACTCAGGTAATCTTTCTTACATAAAATTTGCAACACTAAATCTTCAATCTTAGGATATAAGGACAAATCATAATTTTATAAATAAAAGGGATTATGGGGGCTTTGAGAGTTGTGAGTTTAGATTTAAAATATGGATGTAATCTTCATCAAAGACCTCATGTTACTTTTTTTGAAAACCCTTTTATTTTGAAAAGTCATAAAGTATTATAAAGAATCACAGCATGCTCTTCTTCATCTAGATTTTCCAATGTTAACGTTAACATTCTACTACATTTGCTTTATATGTCCTCTCTATGTATGTATATGTAGAGGAAAAGATGCATCTTTTATCTCAATACTTTAATATATATTTCCCCAAAACACAGATGATCTCTTAACGTAACCAACACAGACATCAAAATTAGGGAATTAACATTGATTCCATACTGTTAACTGTCTGTAGAACTTACTAATTTTACCACACTCCTATGTGGAAAGAGGAAAAAAAAAGGACCCAAGATCTAATCTGAGATCACATGTCACATTTGATTGTCATGTCTCTCTAGTTCTTGTTCTGTGTCTTTCATGACCTTGACATTCATGTAGTACAGGTTTATTTTGTAGATGGTCTCTCTGGGTTTGTGGGATGCATTGTCATGATTAGATTCACGTTATGCATTTTAGGTAGGAATATCGCAGAAAGGATACTGTGTTTATTTCTATACATCATTTCAGAAGTCACATGATATATCTCTGTCCTGTTATTACTGGTGATATGTAACTTTGGTCACTTTCTTGGTTAAGGTGGCGTCTACCAGTTTCCTCTATTGTAAAGTTGCTTCCCTTCCTCCCCACTAATTGTTATTAATTAATAAGTGTCTTCTTTTTCTATTTTAATTTACTTAAATTTCTGGGTGTCTTTTTCTTTTAATATTTAATTTTGAGGTCCTGACCAAAGAGCAGATTTGTACTTGGAAGGAAAAGACCAGCTCGGGGGTTGGTTTCAGTCATCCTTATTAACAAGTGTGGCCACAAGGAAGAAAGCACCTTATAAGTAAGTATTTATACCTCAGCCAACCTGCTGAGTACCTGCCAGTGTGTGAAGCACTATGCTGAGTACTATAGAGATGATAAGGCACCACCCTTGATTGCTTACAGTGTCCTGTAAGAATTTGAAGTAAAAAAAAGAGAAAGGACACAGGAGACAACACCAACGTGTCTTGTGAGTGTGATGCAGATCATAACTCCTTGAAGAAAAAGTCAGCATTGACTGGAGTAGTTGGGGGAACTTATGTAGTTCTTTTTTGTTTGTTTGTTTGTTTGTTTTTGAGAAAGGACCTCATTCAGTCACCCAGGCTGGAGTGCAATGGTGTGGTCAGAGCTCGCTGCAGCCTCCATCTCCTAGGCTCAAGCAATCCTCCTGCCTCAGCCTCCTGAGTAGCTGGGACTACAGACATGCACCACCACACCTGGCTAATTTTTAACTTTTTTTTTAGAGATGCATTCTCCTCCCATTGCCCATGCTGGTCCCAAACTCCTGGCCTGAAGCAGTCCTCCTGCCTTGGCCTCCCAAAGTGGTAGGATTATAGGCATGAGCCACCATGCCTGGCCTAGAACTAGATCTTGATCTATGGCAAAACTTGACCAGGAGGAATGTAGGGAAGGATATTCGAGGTTGAGAGAAGACAGCCTGAGTGCAGATGTCCTTTATATTTGTAATATCCACAGTGGCTAGTGAGCTGAAACATTGCTTTCGTGAATTTTATTAAATTAGGTATTCTCATTTAATACATAGAATTACTTTTTCAAACGTGTGGGTGAAAGTACTAATCAGAAAGATTCCTAAATAGCTTAGCTTAAGACTGTGGCTCTCTTAGGATAAAAATCCATCCCAGAACGTTTTGCATGTTGCTTTTTTTTTGAGACGCAGCCTTGCTCTGTCGCCCAGGCTGGAGTGCAGTGGCGCGATCTTGGCTCACTGCAACCTTTGCCTCCCGGGTTCAAGCGATTCTCCTGCCTCAGCCTCTCGAGTAGCTGGAATTACAGGCACATGCCACCATGCCTGGCTAATTTTTGTATTTTTAGTAGAGACAGGGTTTCACCATGTTGGCCAGACTGGTCTCGAACTCCTGATCTCAAGTGATCCATGCTCCTGAGCCTCCCAAAGTGCTGAGATTACAGGTGTGAGCCGCCATGCCTGGCCCTTTTACATGTTTTTGTTCCTTAACATGTGTTTTAAAGACCATTAGAAGGGCGGATCCTATTTTTTTCAAATTGTCTTTTGAAAATAATTTTGAGACGATATTCTGCTCTTTTAAGACATATTTTTTCCTGTTTTTTTTTTTTTTTGAGACCGAATCTCACTCTTTCGCCCAACCCGGAGTGCAGTGGCGCGATCTCAGCTCACTGCAACCTCTGCCTCCCGGATTCACGCCATTCTCCTGCCTCAGCCTCCCGAGTAGCTGGGACTACAGGCGCCCAACACCGCACCTGGCTAATTGTTTTGTATTTTTAGTAGAGACGGGGTTTTATCATCTTAGTGAGGATGGTCTTGATCTCCTGACCTCATGATCCACCCGTCTCGGCTTCCCAAAGTGCTGGGATTACAGGCGTGAACCACTGCGACCAGCCCTTTTTCTTGGTTTTATTTTTTCATTACATTTTTTTTTTTGATTTTTAGTGAATTATATAGTTTTTCCGCTATCACCACAAAAGGTTTTATAACATTTCCAACACACTAAAAAGTTTTCTCATGCCCATTTGTGGCTAATCTCCACTCCCACCCTAGGGCCCCTAGCAACCACTGATCTTGCTGTCTCTGTAGTTTGCTATTTCTAAACTGGTTAGCTTTAATGATAAAATCAGTACACAGCAGAAGCTCAGAAAATAATCTGTTTAGTGATGAAAATATCTAAAGTTTTCCTTTGTGTAAGTCGAGAGTTCACTAACCATTGTGATACATGAGCTAAGAATGATTTTTTTTTTTGAGATGGAGTCTTACTCTGTCTCCCAGGCTGGAGTGCAGTGGGACGATCTCAGCTCACTGCAGTCTCCGCCTCCTGGGTTCAAGTGATTCTCATGCCTCAGCCTCCTGAGTATCTGGGACTACAGGCACACGCCACCATACCCGGCTAATTTTTGTATTTGTAGTGGAGACGGGGTTTCACCATGTTGGCCAGGCTGGCCTCAAACTCCTGGCCTCAATTGATCTGCCTGCCTTGGCCTCCCAGAGTGTTGGGATTACAGGCGTGAGCCACTGCACCCAGCTGAATTTGACTTTTAAGGAAAGGTTTCGACCGGGCGGGGTGGCTCATACCTGTGATCCCAGCACTTTGGGAGGCCGAGTTAAGTGGATCCCCTGAGGTCAGGAGTAGGTAGGAGAATCTCTTGAATCTGGGAGGTGGAGGTTGCAGTGAGCTGAGATCATGCCACTGTACTCCAGCCTGGGTGACAAGAGTGAGACTCCATCTCAAAAAAAAAAAAAAAAAAGAAAGAAAGAAAAAGAAAAGTTTTCATTCATAATCAGTCAAGAAAAATCATATTTTTGTGTCAAACTTAGATACTCTTTTTAGCTATACGTAATCTTCAAAAAGATATAATTGTGTTTATCATTAACATAGCTGGTTTGTCCCTTTAGGACAGTGATTGTTCATGGATTTACCCTTGGAGAAAAGGGAGAAAAGATGTCCAAGTCTCTTGGGAATGTCATTCATCCTGATGTTGTCGTTAATGGAGGACAGGTAGGTGATTCTCTAAAATGTATTTTATTTTCGTTTTAAGGATCTTAAATTGGCAGCCAAAGCCCTTAAGATAGTTACTTCAATGTAAAAATAAAAACTATCTTTTATATTCTCAAATAACACATGATTTTAATGAAAAAGGCAGAGGCTGGGATTGTGGTCCTTTTACCTCATTTCAGGCCTGACTCTCCAGTTAGGTCCCAAACCATGCTGTTCCTTCTTCTTCTTCTTTTTTTTCTTTTTTTTTTTGAGACAGTCTCGCTCTGTCGCCCAGGCTGGAGTGTAGCGGTGCGACTTCAGCTCACTGCAAGCTCTGCCTCATGGGTTCACGCCATTCTCCTGCCTCAGTCTCCCGAATAGCTGGGACTGCAGGCTCCCGCCACCACGCCCGGCTAATCTTTTGTATTTTTAGTAGAGACGGGGTTTCACCGTGTTAGCCAAGATGGTCTTGATCTCCCGACCTCGTGATCCGCCCGCCTCGGCCTCCCAAAGTGCTGGGATTACAGGTGTGAACCACTGCACCTGGCCTTTTTTAATTGTCTAAGAGCCTTTAAAATGTATAGATCCTTTTGTGATTCGTAAGTGTGATGATTGGGTTTTCACACTATTGTGTGAGGTATGCCTCCCTCAAACCTTGTTACAGTGTTGGCACATTACTGTCTGAAGTGGAAAAAAAATGTGCGAAGTGTAATTGTATAGTTAAATGGAAATGATAAAAGAAAAAATGAGATTACAACTTCTAAGTGCACATTTCATTATTATGTTGTTGAAAATTATACATTTTAAAGCAGGTCCTAAATGTACATCAAATCTGAGGTTGCTGATAATTTGGGGGGGGTTTTGGAGCTGCTTTTGTGAAATAAATCGTTTGTCTGTTTTTTTAATTTTTTATTTTTTAACTCCTGTGGCTTTTTACTGCCCTCCTAACATCCTGTAACCATTCATTGTTTTGTATACAGAGTTGCTAGGAAATAGTGAAAGGAAAAGCAGGCCTTCCTCTTCCCCTCCCTTATTGTAGAGACCTCCCTGGCACTGCTGTGTGTCTAACTGCCAGCTGTAATAGATGGAAACAGATATGACCAGGGAAGAGATTAGGTATGAGCATTTGTGCGTTGAACAAAATTGCAGAGCACCCTCTTCCTTTTTCCAGTTTTTTTTTTTGTAGATACAGCCTAATTTGAGATTGTTAGCCTGCATTTCATTACAATGCTAGTATAGTTTGTATTTGTATTGTGCTCAAAAATTTCTGAATAGGAGCTTTACCTAAAACATCTGTTCAGCTAATTGGAATTGAAAGCCATTGTGTTTATATATTTTTTCTCAATGGAAAGGATCAAAGCAAAGAGCCTCCCTATGGCGCTGATGTCCTTCGCTGGTGGGTAGCTGATTCCAATGTCTTCACCGAAGTTGCAATCGGCCCATCCGTGCTCAATTCTGCCAGAGATGATATTAGCAAGGTTAGAACCATTATTCTTCCTATTTCTAAAGGACAGGTTTGCCAAATCTGTGTTTTAAAAAATGAGACACATTTTGTTTGGCACTGAAAAAACTGAATGAAAATGAGTTCTCCATATATTGTGAGCTTTTAAAAATCTCCTGTGTTGGCCGGGCATGGTGGCTCATGCCTGTAATCCCAGCACTTTGGGAGGCCGAGGTGGGTGGATCACGAGGTCAGGAGTTCGAGACCAGCCTGGCCAACATAGTGAAATCCCGCCTCTACTAAAAATAAAAAATTAACTGGGTGTGGTGGCACATGCCTGTAGTCCCAGCTACTTGGGAGGCTGAGGCAGGAGAATCGCTTGAACCCAGGAGGTGGAGGTTGCAGTGACCTAAGATCCCACCACTGGACTCCAGCCTGGTGACAGCGTGAGACCTCGTCTCAAAAAAAAAAGTCTTGTGTTAATTTATTTGTTTCAAAACATTGGTAGTAATACCAGTAACTTTATGTAATTTGTATGTAATATCCTTTATATTTTATTAATATAATATATAAAATGTATAGCATAGTATAGATTATATTAATTTTGTATATTTATGTACTCAATAACCTTTCACATTTTTCCATGTATCTTTATTTTCACCTGTGAAGCAAGTGAAATAACATTATTCTGACCCACACACATGAATAAACTGGGCTACTGAAAGGTGATTCGTCCTAACGTAATAAAGAAATGTAATGAAAATTCAGTCGTTAGGCATAAAAATCCTGTGGTTGTTTCTATAATTGGGCTATTGGAATAAGAGTTTGTTGTGTACTTTTTGTCTTTTATTTTTTTACATTTGTAGTGTTATTTGGAATGATAGTAAAAATACCCCATTAAGAAAATGACAAGAGTTGGATGAATCCAACTTAATTACAGAGTAAAAGCATAACTTTTCAGTGAACATTGAAGGCATCATTAAATTTTTTTAACTGCATATATTTTCCTCCTATGAATAGCTTAGGAATACACTCCGCTTTCTTTTGGGAAATGTGGCTGATTTCAACCCAGAAACAGATTCCATCCCTGTTAACGATATGTATGTCATAGACCAGTATATGCTACATTTACTGCAGGATTTGGCAAACAAGGTAAATGTAAATTAATAAACTTCTGGAAACTAGAAATATCAGCACTATTTTAGGTTAAAATTTTAGTTTTATCTCAGTGGAACAGACCTTGCTGGAAATAGTAACTATAGCACTCTTGAAAAGGTTATGCTTGCTAAATTCCACACATTCCCAGGTTGGCCTTAGGTATAAAGTGTTATCATATCTTTTGAGTTTCTTAAAAGATTAGAGAAATATGTCCAGACCAGATTTTTCTCTTACAATTAGCTCTATTTCTCCAACAAGAAGGAATAAAGTGGAGTCATACTTTATTTATCTGCAGATGTGCTTCTCGTAATAAAGTACAGAAATAACCAAAATGACTATTCCTATTTGTCTCATAAGATATTTGCTCATTTTTATATAGACTTAAGTAATTTGTGTTTTCTGGCTAGGCGCAGAAGCTTACACCTATAAATCCTACCACTTTGGGTGGCCAAGGTGGGAGGATTCCTTAAGGCCAGGAGTTCAAGACCAGCCTGGGCAACAGAGCGGGAACCCATCTCTACAGAAGTTTTAAAAATTAGCCAGGCGTGTTAGCGAGTGCATGTAGTCCCAGCTCCTTGGGAGGCTGAGGCAGGAGGATCGCTTGAGCTCAGGGTTTTGAGGCTGCAGTGAGCTGTGATTGTGCCATTGCACTCCAGCCTGATTGACAGAGTGAGACCCTGTCTTTAAAAAAAAAAAACAAAATGGTGTTTTCTCACAATTGGAAATGTATTTGCATTAGTGCACCCTTAAGTCAGAGTGTACATACCAGTTTTGCCCAATCAAAAATAAATGAGGCATCAGTGAAGGAACACTAATGAATTGTTGGTAACTTCCACTGTTTGCTGTTGTAAAACTGGTGTGATTTTATTATTTACAATCTCATTCTTTCCTTGATTAATGTTCTTTCGTAGTTCTCAGAGTAAAATAGTATTTTCTGAGTGTAGTCAAATGTGTTTTCCAGAAATGACATTTTGAAGATTCCCAGGAGTTCTTGCATATTGCCTGTTTTGTATTTGTCTCTTTGAAATATATTTTTGAAATGAGCATATTTTGCTTGTGATGACTTAACATTTTCATTTGCCTGTCTCAGCTTCCGAATTTATTTTGACTTTGTTCCCTAGATTACCGAATTATACAAACAATATGATTTTGGAAAAGTTGTTCGGCTGTTACGGACATTTTATACCAGAGAGCTCTCTCACTTTTATTTCAGTATAATCAAAGATAGGTATGTATGACTAAATATTAAAATGCTTAACAATGGCCAGGCATGGTGACTCATGCCTGTAATCCCAGCACTTTGGGAGGCCGAGGCGGGTGGATCACATGAGGCCGGGAGTTCGAGACCAGCCTGGCAAACATGGCAAAACCCTGTGTCTACTAAAAATACAAAAAATAACTGGGCATGGTGGTACATGCCTGTAATCCAAGCTACTCAGGAGACCGAGGCACGGGAATCGCTTGAACCTGGGAGGCGGAGGTTGCAATGAGCGGAGATTGCGCCGCTGCACTCCAGCCTGGGCTACAGAGCAAGACGTCGCCTCAGAAAACAACAACAACAAAACCTCGGCAACTATTTTTTGAGTGTCTACTTGTGTTTGGCAACCGTCGGGGATTCAGTGATGAGCACAACGGGCAGTGTTGTGCAGTTATTAAGACTGGGCTCCGGAGTCAAGCCTGAGTATAAAGGTTTGCCCTCCCGCTTACTAGCTTTCTGATTTGGGGCAACTTATTCTGTAATCTATTTCTTCATCTGTAAAATGAGTATAATAATACTTACCTCGTGATCGAGAAGGAAAAGCAATAATGTGCTTAACGCTGTGCTTGATAAAGTGTTCAAAAAATCATCACTGCTAGTATCAGATGATGAACATAATACTTGTTCTCAGGCGTTCTCAGATCCTGAGGGGAAGAGAGAGATATGTATGTGCAATTATATGGTAACAGTATATAATATTAGCAGTATCCTTGTAGAAGAGGGCTGGATGCCAAGTCTTCATCTGTTGCTCCAGTGGGCAGGTGATGGTCCTATCTTTATGATAATGAGTCCAGTCTGAGGTGTTAGCCTCAGCCTGTCAGCACCCCAAGGACCTTGCACATAGGGATTCTAACTCCTACTCCTTCCCTTAAAACACTAATAGCATTGTAGTGGGTAGGAGCCACATGTGAAATACCGTCAACTAACTTATTCATAGTCCTTTAATATGGTAGTCTAGACTCTGCTTGTCATCCACCTGAGAGACAGAATGAGATAGCTAGCCATGAGTGCTTTCGAGGAGGTGGGTACACCTGGACGGAGTGAAATTGTAGGAGAGTGTATCGTATTCTTTAAGTAGAAGATGATTAGAACCATAAGATTAGCCACTAGGGATAAACTCAACCTGAGGCAGGTCCTATTTTGGTGACCATCATGTGTAAAGTATTGTCAACTGCTGAATAAGTTGTTCTTGTTCAGGCTCTATTGTGAAAAGGAAAATGACCCCAGACGACGCTCTTGTCAGACTGCATTAGTTGAAATTTTGGATGTAATAGTTCGTTCTTTTGCTCCCATTCTTCCTCACCTGGCTGAAGAGGTGTTCCAGCACATACCTTATATTAAAGGTAAGGACTACTTTGTTTATTCTCTTAATGAGAAAGAGCCCTGATAAAGGTGCAACTTCTAATTTTATCTGCTCCATAAAAGGGGCACTTATCCATTTACAGTGAGTGCTCTGTGACAGTATATCTTGGTCATGTATTTGTTTCTGCACCTATTTGTAGAGGAGTAGAGTAAATTTCAGAATTCTGTGTTTTCTGAAATGTATTAGCAGCTTGACTGTGTTGAGAAATCACTTTTTTCCTTAAATACCTTTATAAATGTTCTGAAATGGCCAGGTGTGGTGGCTGACGCCTGTAATCCCCACACTTTTGGAGGCTGAGGTGGGTGGATCGCTTGAGGTCAGGAATTCAAAACTAGCCAGGCCAACATGGCGAAACCCCATCTCTACTGAAATGAGCCGGGCATGGTGGTGGCGGGCGCCTATAGTCCCAGCTACTTGGGAGGCTGAAGTAGGAGAATTGCTTGAACTCAGGAGATGGAAGTTGCTGTGAGCCAAGATCATGCCACTGTACTTCAGCCTGGGTGACAGCACAAAACTCCTTCTGGGGAAAAAAAAAAAAAGTTCTGAAATATATTTTAGGTTATATTAAAACAAAATATAGTGCTTTTAGTGAGTATTATATGATAGTTGTAGAAAGAGGGGGAAGTCACTTATAATCTTACTACTGATAGCTGTTAATATTGGGATATTTCTATATTATTTTTTTCTAAGCATCCTTTTTTTTCTTTGAGCTCTTATTATATATTTTCTCTTTTGTTTAAATATAGCAAATATTTTCCAATGCTGATAGAAATGTTTTGTAAATAATTAGGATGGCTCCATAATATTTCATCACTTGATTACCGTAAATAACAATTCTTATTTCCCATTAATGGTAAATATTTAATGGTTAGAGTTTCATGTACAGCTTAGGATGTTTGTAAAGCAGTTTACTGTTTTTGTTCTTCTGAAGAGCCCAAGAGTGTTTTCCGTACTGGGTGGATTAGTACTAGTTCTATCTGGAAGAAGCCCGGGTTGGAAGAAGCTGTGGAGAGTGCGTGTGCAATGCGAGATTCATTTCTCGGAAGCATCCCTGGCAAAAATGCAGCTGAGTACAAGGTTATCATAGTGATAGAACCTGGACTGCTTTTCGAGATAATAGAGGTATGCAGCAATATGTCCCTTTTGAAATGGTGTTAGTATCATAGAGCTTTGCCTGAAATTTGCTTTTAAAATGTGTCTACATTAAAAAAAAATTAATTTAGAAATTAGGGTTTGTCTTCTGATCCTGATATTATCACTGATTCTTTGTTTCCTACTTCACCATGTTCTTTTCCATGTCTTGTAAAACATGTTCTATGCATGTAACACGTATATGTTATTGTGTAGGGACAGGGAAGCAATAAATAAAGTTCTGTTTCAAATCAAAGGCCTCAGGACTATTTAGAAGACAGGTGACATATAAATTCATCATGATCGCCTTCGAATGTATAAAAATTGGGAGTTTTGTATTAAAGGTCCGGTTTCCTGAGAATTTCATCCATCTGGACCAGATTCAAAACAAACCCAAAAAGAGTTTCCATTTTTATTTTGTGAAATCTGGAGAAAATTCATTTTATCCAGCAAGTTACCACATATATTTCAAAGCATTTATCCTGTTTTTATTTCCAGAAGGGCCATCAGAATTTTCTTCTTGGGATTTTTAGGGTTGATTGGCCAGATTGGTTTATAGCTTCACATAATGATGTGATTTTTCTCCAGTCTAAATGCTTAAGAAGAGAATTGTCAATGAATATAATTTTTTTTTCCATGAGGCATTTTATTTGTAAATATATGTATTACATCCCTAGAAAAAGAATCCCAGGATTTTCCCTCCTGTGCGTTTTCATCTTGCTTCTTCATGGTCCATGATGCCAGCTGAGGTTGTCGGTACAATGAAACCAAACTGGCGGGATGGAAGCAGAATTATTTTGCCATTTTTCTAGATCTTTGAGTTGCACATCAAATCTGGGGCTGATCACTCCATACTTGTTTAGCCTGCCTGTGAGGTTCACAACAGTTTTCCCAGCTCTGTGATCATCAGTGATTTCAGATTTGCCAATGTAACCATGCTTCATCATCACAGTGAGAAACCGGATGATGACTTTGGAGCGTGGCCTAAAGCCTGGCTTTTGCCTCTCTTTTGGCACTGTTGGTGCTCTCGAGAGCATCAGCCAGGACATTCATGTGCACCATCGTGGCGGTGCAGAAAGATGGTGGAAAGAGCCATTTTTAAAAAGTTTTATTAGTGTCAGTTTTCTAAAAAATACCCATCTCATTTTGTATGGTAAGCTCAATTTAAATTTTTAATGATGTGATTAGCGTGATTAAGATTTGAGCTTGAAATAGCTAGTAGGTATAATAGATGAGATGTTCACATTTTAAAATTTAAAACTTGGGAAGCTGTTCATTTTACAAGCGAGGAAGTGAGGACTGCTGATGCTATGACCTACCCAGGGTAACACAGCCTAGTCCTGGCCTTTTTTCCTGCATACTATGTTTCCTTTGACTTCAGTCTTTCTAAGTAATAAACTGAAAAGAACAGCTTGTTTGGATCAATCTTTATTGGAAAAAATACTTTGGGATTTTCAAAAACATGAATGTGTTTTCCTTAGGAATCATACCAAGTAGCTGTCAGATGGAGTCCTGGTTCCATCCGTTACTAATTGTATAAACTTGTTAAAACCGAATTCATCTCTTTGAGTCTCCTGTTTCTCATGGACTCTCATTTTTAAAGGAATGTCTGTGTTGGTTAGCTTAAAAACTCACTTTGAAGATCAAAATTACAGAGTAAAGTGTGTTCATCAGACAAATTCAGTCTACTTCAGAAGCGTTCTGTGTGTTGTTCAGATTGCCACGATCAGTGTACATTACTAAAAGCAGGTACCTGTTGAGATAGTATTTTAGCTCCTCACCCAATGATACATGAAAAAAAAAAAAAAGGCTTTGAGGCTGGCAGACCTGGGCTTGACCTGCAGTTCCACCACTTACTGGTTGAGAATCTTGGGCAAGTTAACCTCTCTTTGCTTGTTTCTTCATTTGTAAAGTGAGGATAATAAACACTATATAGGTTTTTTTGTGTGTATGCGACAATTAGAAATAAGAGACATTATAGGATCTAGCAAAGTGAAGTGCCTGGCATTCTCAATAAATACTGTTGATGGACATTTTTAGTTAAAACCTTTTATACTAATTAGGATTGATGCATTTAATGGTATTTGCGCAGGATGCAATGGTATACCAAAAGGTTCCTCTCTAAACATGAGAATTTATAGTGTCTCTTTTTATAACCTCAGTTTATGGTAAAAATTTAACATAAACTGTAACTTTCACATGCTTTCTTACAGATGCTGCAGTCTGAAGAGACTTCCAGCACCTCTCAGTTGAATGAATTAATGATGGCTTCTGAGTCAACTTTACTGGCTCAGGAACCACGAGAGATGACTGCAGATGTAATTGAGCTTAAAGGGAAATTCCTCATCAACTTAGAAGGTAAGAAGGAGGTGAAAGTAACAAGTAACATCTGGAGAATTGAATAACTCTGGGTCATCTCCAACTTCCCATGGACTAGATTGATTCTAAAGGTAGATATGTACTTAGAATACGTCTTTCTGTGGAAATAATATAAACAATTGCCAAGTTTCTAAGCCCGCTGTTAAAAGTATCTTGCCTGATGATCTTGGGAACTGAGGGCTAGGGACTGAAGAGGGAGAGAGATTTTCTTTCTGTCCTTTAAATAAATAATGGTCATTTTATATGAAGTTTATGTTAGTCTGACTTGCTCCCATTCCCTTTTGTGTCCCCCTGCTTTGATACTTAGTACCCCAGTACTGGCCCAGTCCTGCCCACTGTTCCCCAGTGTTGATTCTAAAATTTCCTATTATGTGTACCCCAGATTAAAATATTTAGCCATTCTTGTGAGGGATTAAGGAGGAAGTTTTATTGAGCTCATTCTAATGATGGTATCTCATAAGCAAGCATTTTGTCAATATTTGTTTTATAGAAGATTTTAAAAGTCAACCTGGTTCATCTTCATTGGTGGAGGTAGAGTTGCATTAATAAAGAAAAATAGGCCGGGTGCGGTGGCTCACTCCTGTAATTCCAGCACTTTGGGAGGCCGAGGCAAGGTGGATTGTGAGGTCAGGAGATTGAGACCATCCTGGCTAACATGGTGAAACCCCATCTCTACTAAAAATACAAAAAATTAGCTGTACGTGGCGGCATGCGCCTGTACTCCCAGCGAGGCTGAGGTAGGAGAATGGCGTGAACCTGGGAGGCGGAGCTTGCAGTGAGCCGAGATCACACCACTGCACTCCAGGCTGGGCAACAGAGCGAGACTCCGTCTCAAAAAAAAAAAAAAAGAAAAATAAGCAGGTATCTTGGCAAAGGTTATGCTGCTTGTGTTTTTCATAGCTTTTTGGTACCAGGAGATGGGAAGCTAACTTACAGGCAGCAGTTCAAATTTGGGCTTGGCAGCATAGACCATGTAGTAAAAGTTCTGGCTAAATTTACTTTGTATAATTTTTTCTTTCCTTTTTTTTGAGACAGAGTTTTGCTCTTGTCACCCAGGCTGGAGTACAATGGCGCAATCTTGGCTCACGGCAACCTCCGCCTCCCAGGTTCAAGCGATTCTTCTGCCTCAGCCTCCCAAGTAGCTGAGATTACAGGCGCCCGCCGCCACACCCGGCCAATTTTTGTATTTTTAGTAGAGACAGGGTTTCACCATGTTGGTCAGGCTGGTCTCGAACTCCTGACCTCAGGTGATCCACCTGCCTCGGCCCCCCAAAGTGCTGGGATTACAGGCGTGAGCCACCGTGCCCAGCCATGTAATGTTAATATACTCTTTGTACAATGACTAGATTACTTTTATATTTTTATCAGTCCGAAGTCTAAGAGTATTAATTGTGGAGATATTTTTGGTTCCTTCTGTCCCATGAGAAATTTTGAGTGAGGACGCCATAGTTGTCACTATAATTTTAAAAATTCTTAGTCATGTATGTAGCTGGAGAGGCAGTGTCATTCATCAGAACTATATCCAGATTTAACAGCTAGAAAGTCTGCTCTGCCTGAGTAGATGTAGAACTCGGTGACTTGGGAGATGTCAGTTAATCTCAGAGTCACGGGGTCTCTAATTCCTCAGCTCTCTTCAGTTGTCGAGTTGTATGATCCCATTATCTTGGCTATATATGTAATGGGGCAAATGGGGAAGTGTCTAACAAGCTTTACCAAGGCAGGACAGAAGACTGAAAAAGAAGCCTCTGCTAAACCAATTAAGAAACAGTGTTACAAGTTGAATGCCTATCAGAAATTCTCTTCATGTATTTTTTTATAGGTGGTGATATTCGTGAAGAGTCTTCCTATAAAGTAATTGTCATGCCGACTACGAAAGAAAAATGCCCTCGTTGTTGGAAGTATACAGCGGAGTCTTCAGATACACTCTGTCCTCGATGTGCAGAAGTTGTTAGTGGAAAATAGTATTAACAGCTCACTTGAGCAAGAACCCTCCTGACAGTACTGGCTAGAAGTTTAGATGGATTATTTACAATATTGGAAAGAAAGCCAAGATTTAGGTAATGAGTGGATGAGTAAATGGTGGAGGATGGTCAAAATCAGAATTATAAAAGAAGTATTTCCTGTAACTATAGAAAGAATTATGTATATATATATGCAGAAATATATATATGTGTGTGTGTATCTGTGGATGGATATATATATATCTTCCTATATATATCCATAATGGACTTATTCAGAACATAGATATGTATTCAGCTTGTCTTCAAATATGGCCGAGCAGAAAATGTTTTATATTTTATAAATCTTTTGACTCAGTATTTAAATTCTATCACACTGAAAATAAAGGCATTCTGGAAAAGTACTGACTGATGTTGGTGCAGAAGTTGTCAATAGCAAGTAAAAGAAGTAGAGTTTTGAAAGGGAATGGCGAAGGCGTGTTTCCCTTAAGAGGTGAAGGGTCATATCATTCTTCCTGTTAGTGAACATCAACCTTTTCAGAATAGCTAGTTTTTGGGGTTGGATTAGAAAGAAAATAATCACCACATATGTTACTCAAGAGAGGAAGAAATCTCTTAATACTTATGAATGTTTAGGAAACAACATGAAAGCTGAAAATTTATTTCACTAATATACATAAGTTCACAACAATGGACAGAAAATAGCAATATATACAGAATTTCACTACTTACAGTACATTACAATAGAGAAAGCATTTTATAAACAATTCAGTATTGGATTAAAATCTTTTAAGGATGCCTAATTCTATTCAGCAGGAATCTAACTTGGTAGACACCCAGCAAACCCATTCCTATCAGGGTGAGAGGGCTTTTGCTGTTGCTATAGTGTACTGTAAAAATATTTGTCCCTTATAAATGAAATGGACCACAGCAACTTCTGAATGAACATTACATTCAGTGTAAGTCTCATATTATTAAATTTCAGATTTTTGACTTTAGATCGCAATTGTTTTTAAAAAGCAATTTAAATGTAACAGTGTTTACTTTGACCCACAGACGAATTTTTATAATAAAGTTAAAACTTTTTTTCTGTTTGCAAAAGTATGACGCATTTAGAAGCATGGTGCTATATATCTCTTTATCTACATTTACCCTGGCCCCTCTAGTTCTACATCTAAACAGAACCTGTAATGTAGAAGTTATGATTATTTGAACACTTTGTTTTCCTTCAGCTTTATATAATTAATAAGATAAAAATGCATATTTAACATTAATGGAGAAAGTTGTGTGAGGGTAGGCATATATCTAGGGAAACACTACTGGTTATTGGCGTCTCATCAATAACTACAATAAGTGCCACACACCTTTGTTTCAGAAACCACCTGTTCTACATTAAAATCTAATTCCTTTATCATCTATGGCTCTTTGTTATTATAGAATGTCTACATAGGTATTTATTTGCCTTTCTTCCTATCAGATTTATTTATTTTAAAAGCCCTTGATAAGTAATAAAATATTTAACTGCTTTTGTTAACCATACAAGTCAGAATTCAATTTTAAAATTCTATGAAAAATTTTAGGATAACAAATCTAACTAGAGACTTAATGGTTTGTATCAGGATTCTGTGAGCCATACTTACAGCTTATTATTGTTCTCAGCAATCCCCAGATTTGATTGTCTGTTCTACTAGAGTAAGCTTAACCAGTTTTATTATCTAAAATGCTTAACAAGTGCCCCCTCCCCTCCAAGTGATGATGGGATTGAGGATTTAGTCTTTAAAAATACCTATAACTCCAAATTTCTTTGACTAGCCTCCTTAAGTTCATACTACTTTCAGTGTACTTGGAAAAATCACAGGAAGAACTAATCTCTTAGAACACATATAACAAGGGACTGTTAATACAGAGCCGGATATGTTTACAAGAATTCTAGGATGTGTCTGGCTGGGACAGTGGAGACCCAAGCAGAGGCTGGGAGGTTGGACTAGCCCTTTCCAATGCTGCTACTCTATAAAATGTATGTCTCAGTCAGACTCACAGGCCCCCATCCCAAATACTCAAGACATCTTAACCATTTATCTTGTAAGATTTTAAGTTTGATAGTTACTTAACAGTAATTACTAAATTTTAGCCAGTTAAATTCTTGTTTGGATGTGCTCTTTTAGCTCAAAAAACAAGATTTGTTTTTCTTTATATCCCTGAAGGACATACTCCTCAACTTTGCATGATTACTATAGTTGGCTTCTTAAGGGGAAGTGAAGAAACAAACTTCTGTATCACAATGACTTACTATGAATAATAATTGTGATCCATGACACATACCCATAATTACACTGTAGGGCTACATTCTAAAAATATACCATAATAAATACTTGGTATTTGTAGAGCTCAAAGCACTCTTTTACAGAGTTTTGGTTAGTTTGGTTTTTTCTTTTTCTTTTTTTTTTTTTTTTTTTTTTTTCAGGGTCTGCCTATATTGCCGAGGATGGCCTCAAACTCCTGGGCTCAAGCGATCGTCCTGCAGCCTCCCAAGTAGCTATAGTTTGGTTTTAGTCAGTAAATATTTAGCACTTGGACTGCTCTAGGCACTATAGGGTACAAAATTAGTTGTATTTTATCCTCTCATCCCAGCTGTGAGGTAGGTTTGCTAAAGCTGTAATATCACTAAGTAGTTTTTTCAATACTGTTCCCAAGATAACAATTAGCAAATCCCAGAAGCATTTCTAAACACTTGTAGGAAAAATAAAGTTGGACTTAAAATTTTTAGTATCCTTGCCTTTTTTTTTTTTTTTTTTTTTACATAAGTTTTACAAGATAATACATTTTTACAGTGACCTGATGTGGATACAACTTTGTAACTTGCAAAAAGCAAATCTTAACTTACATTATAATTAATTTGCTGCATTGTACACACCTCTTATTCTCAATTTTGGCAAGTACAACAGGTTAAGGGTTCTATTTAGTGTCCCCTTCTGATGAATATGATGATCTTGAACCCATTCTTCCTCCTCAAGCATGGTCATCCTCCTCTGATGGCAACAGCAGAACCTCTGGGAAAGGAAGCTTTCAGTATCCAGAGCTCCCAGGTGGCAGCCCATGTGGGATTTGGAGCATGACAACAAAGGCATTTTCTCAACATTTACCAAAGGAGAGTGGGGTGTTTCTATACTCTACTGATGGGGACCGTACATGAACACATTTAAATTGAATTACAACAACATTTTCGATAGGAAATATAGAATCTTACAAGAACATAATCTAAATTATAATCAATTTTAAATAGCAAAGGTTAACAATAAAGCTATTTAAGTGTTTGAATTAGAAATAAACAGTAAAACATCTGTATTAATTATAACAGAGTTGATAGTTGTTTATATTTTGTCTTCAATATTAACCAAAGGAGTGGAATTTAGCCAGGGTTGTACTTTTTTAAAAGTTGTACATACTTTTATTTATTTTACAAAAGGAAAAAAAAAAAGACATACTTTCCCCATAAAATTCCAGGTCTTACTATATAAAATAACCATGCACTACTTCATGTTATAATCATAATTTTAGACTATTTCCAGTAGGTAAGTGTCATAAAGAAGGAAGAGATACGGCTTCCACAGCTTCAACGAGGTGTAAGGCTAGACCATACTGCCCATGTTTTTCTGGTAAAAGCTCGATTACTTTATTTACTAGTTTAGCTGTTGTTGCAATTGGCACTTCAGTGTTTTGAAGGTCCTGGGGGTCCTGCAAATGGGACACAAAAATAACCTATTATAGACAACTAAACAATAATTGTTACTGACTTAAGAGTTATTACATAAAAATGCTTTTCTTTGTAAGTAGGTAAATTACATTTGTCAAATTTTCTTCATAACTTATTAACTAGGCACTCAAGAAAATGACCTTTTGCCTGATCTCGATCTATTGTACTGACCATTGCTTTCAGCCAAGTACACAGTGTGGGTGGAAGTCTGGCAAGCAGCTCCATTCCTTCTTTTGTCTGGGTGTGGAGAAGCGCATGAGCCAGCCTTTGCCCCGTCAGCACCAGCAGCTGAGAGGCAAGGACCTCTTTGTCATGAACCTGTAGAATGGCCTGAAGATAGGAACATGGAGAAATAATACAGTCAGAGTGAGCAGCTGTGTTTCTTCTATAGGAATGAGGTTGCCAGTGAAGACATTCTAGTTGATTTTTGAACTGTGGCCATTTATCTTTTGATTATATACAACCAAAGATAAATCCAAATCAAACTTAGCATTTAAACCCAAATTTCTGCTCCTTGGTTAATTTTTTTTTTCTCATCACTTAATCTTTCAATTCAATATGGCTACTCAGTGTGTTGTTTTCAAACTTTTGGCAAATAAAGGGAGTTTCATGTCATGTCTATTTGAAGCCCTCTAATGGCTTCTTTTTTTTTTTTTTTTGAGATGGAGTCTCACTCTGCCACCCAAGCTGGAGTGCAGCGGTGCAATCTCAGCTCACTGCAGTCTCTACCTCCTGGGTTCAAGCGATTCTCCTGCTTCAGCCTCCCAAGTAGCTCAGATTACAGGCGTGTGCCACCACGCCCAGCTAATTTTTTGTATTTTTAGTAGAGACAGGGTTTCACCATGTTGCCCAGGCTGGTCTTGAACTCCTGACCTCAAGTGATCCACCCACCTCGGCCTCCCTAAGTGCTGAGATTGCAGGCGTGAGCCACCACGCCCAACCCCTCTAATGGCTTCTGAATACACTTAGAATAACCATGGGCTCCGAGACCTAGGATACAGCCATGGCCTGGGCCAGCCTCCCTACCTCATGCCACACTTCTTTATTCCTTGCTTACTATGGTCAGCCATACTGGCCTTTCTAGTCCTGGACCTAGTCATTCTAGTCCCCACCTCAGGGGCTTTGTAATTCTTGTCTCAAGCACTGTTCCCCCAGTTTCTGAGTAGCTGGCTGCTGCTTCTCCTTAGGGGCTCGGTTCAAATGTCACATTCTCTGCCCACTCTACTGTAGTGGCTCCTGTTTATTCATATGATCCTGTTTCTTTTTCCTTTTTAGAGATGGGGTCTCGCTATATTGCCCAGACTGGTCTCGAGCTTCTGGGCTCAAGTGATCTGCCGCCTGAGCCTTCCAAAGTGCTGAGATTACAGGTGTGAGCCACAACACCCGGCCCTCTTTATTTTCTTCATAGCACCTACCAATCAATGCAAAATTTAGCCTGCTTTTCTGCTCCTACCAGCAGACTATCAAGTTCATGAGGAAGGAACCTTGTCTGTTTTGTTTACTGCTATATCCCTGTGCATAGGGCAGGCCTGGCACACTGTAGGAATTATTTGATTATAATTTTATGTTTTAAAAAATAGTATATTGTTCTATTTTTGTACCTAGATGTTCCAACAAAAGGAAGAGCAAAAGGCTTCATTGGAGAGTCTTTATTCCAACTATCAATTTTATAACTTGAGCCCAATTAACATTCAAAGGGTCATGTTACCTCTTCTCCTAAGTGGTCAACTCCATAGTTGTATAGCTCCCCAACATAATGCCTTCTAACAACATCTTCACTAACTTGAAGGTGATGGGCTAAATCCAAAGCTAGAGCTGGCCAATCTTGGTCTTTCCCAAAAGGAGTGGGTGTGGCCTCTTCTGTGGGATCTTTGACCTTTGTGGCTGAATGTTGGGCCTGGACAGCTGCACTGACAACTTTCAATAAGAACTTGAAAATGGAAAAAGAGATACAGCAATATATTGTTACTGTTTCATTTTAAAATACCTAAATCAAAGTATTGTTAGCTTTTTTGTCACTTACAGTGGCTTTTCCATGAAATTGTTTAATTATCAAAAAAGGAACACATCATTTAAAGGTAAACAACTAGCTTTCAAGAATACTTTGAAAGTGGTCATTTTTTAAAATTTTATTTATTTATTTATTATACTTTAAGTTCTAGGGTACATGTGCACAACATGCAGGTTTGTTACATATGTATACATGTGCCATGTTGGTGTGCTGCACCCATTAACTCATCATTTGCATTAGGTATATCTCCTAATGCTATCCCTTCCCCCTCCCCCCACCTCACGATAGGCCCCTGTGTGTGATGCTCCCCTTCCTGTGTCCAAGTGACCTCATTGTTCAATTCCCACCTATGAGTGAGAACATGCGGTGTTTGGTTTTCTGTCCTTGCGATAGAAAGTGGTCATTCTTTTCAAAAGCAAGCTAGATTTTTCCTTTACTGTTTTTTTTTCCAAGAAACAAAAACAAAATCCAATAGCTGTAATTTACCTGTTGTCGTACAGAAATAAAATTTGGATCCATTTCCCCACTAGGTAATAACTGAATTGAAGTTAGGTCTTTGAAAAATGCATTTTTTCCCTAAAGAGAAAGACAGCAAGAAAACTGATGAGTGTGGATTATGAAGGGGGGAAAGGGAGAAAGATCTGTTTAAAACTTAAGTCACTTAATGGTTGATTTTCATTTCTCCTTGAACAGAAAGATTTTAGAATTCTTCCTTTAATTTTTATAACAAGTATCTAGTATGGAGTAGACAGCCTTTAAGATGATCCCCAGTGATCCCCTCCTCCTGGTATTCATGTGTCCTATAGTCTCCTCTCCTTGCATGTAGGCTGGTGATTTGCTGCTAGCAAACAGAAGTAGGTAGAGGTGATAGCATGTTACTTCCAAGACCACGTTCCAAAGGCTGCTTCTGCCTTGAGGCACTCATATTCGCTCTCACTTGTTCTGCAGGAAACCAGGTTCCATGTTGTGAGCTGCTGTATGGACACGCACATGTGGCATAAATGAATCTTGCCAACAATTGTGCTTGGAAGTGAATCACCCTTTCCCCATCCCAGCTGAGCTCTCAGATGCAGCACCTTAACTACAGTTTCATGAGAGACTAAGCCAGAGGCACCTAGATAAGGAGAACACAGATTACTGACCCACAGCAACTGTGAGATAATAAATGTTTGGTATTTTCAGCCAAGCTTTGGGATGATTTGCTCTGCAGTAATACCTAAGTAATACATATATGTACCCTGAATCTTTTTTTTTTTTTTTTTGAGACAGGGTCTCACTCTGTTGCCTAGGCTGGAATGCTCACTGCAGCCTTCACCTTCCTGGTTCAAGCGATTCTGACCTCAGCCTCCCAAGTAGCTGGGACTACAGGCATGTACTATCAAGCCCAGGCTAATTTTTTTGTATTTTTAGTAGAGACGGGGTTTCAGCATGTTGGCGAGGCAGGTCTCAAACTCCTGACCTCAGGTGATCTGCCCGCCTCGGCCTCCCAAAGTGCTGGGATGACAGGCATGAGCCACTGCGCCCAGCCGCTGAATCCTTTTAAAAACACATGTTGAATTGTTTAAAAACACCTTATTTAAAAGAACAGATGTGTGTCTAAAGAGTAAAAACAGAATATCAGGAAACAGGATTTCAGAAGTTCCTTGGAAGGAAATGTAATACAGAGCAAAGAGCACTGGCCTTTGAGTTGAAAGACCTGGGTCTAGTCTGAGGCTCACCACTTCCAACCAGGTTGCCTTGGGTAACTGACCCCCAATCTTGGGTTACTGTTTCTTCTTCTGCATGCAGGTCATCCTAGCAAGGATACATCCTGCAAGCACATCTTCCAACGTGCCTTCCATACCTGATCATCTGTGATTCTAGGTCATCTATTGTGACTGCCAAGCAGATTAAAGCTACTCATCCTTTAGTGATAAGAAAAACCAGACTTACAGGGCAACCCATGGCATTTTGGGCATCACTGACAGAAGTATTTAAAGATTTAGCACACATTCACAATCTGTTACTCGATAGTTCCCACCTGGTGGTCCTAGCTATAAGCATCTATAATAGTACCAGTATTTACTACATTCCAGACACTGCGTACTTCATGTTGAATACAAGGAACCCTCACAACAACCATGAGGTTGGCGCTGGAGTCACTGCTGCTTTCTGAATGAGAAAACTGAGAGTAAGAAAATCTAAATAATTCTAGTTAGCAAATGGTAGCACTGGCATTGTTTCACTAGCCACTCAACCGTACTAGCTCTCTGCAGATGAGTGTCACCCAGCTGTCTCAGGTAGTCTTGGCATGACATGGGTTGAAACTAAACATTACTGTGCTCGTCCAATTCTGGGTATGTTCTGGTTTCACAAAGACCTTTTCTGAGGGGAATACTGAGCTGGGCACTTTATTTTGGTATTTCTTTCTCTGTTTTAACCTTTAAGTACTCTTATCCTTTATAATCTCAAAGATATACTAACCTTTTTTTTTTTCAAAATCTATACTTTTTTTTTTTTTTTTTTTTTTTTGAGACAGAGTCTCACTCTGTGGCCCAGGCTGAAGTGCAGTGGCGTGATCTCGGCTCACTGCAACCTCTGCCTCCCAGGTTCCAGGGATTATCCTGCCTCAGCCTCCCAAGTAGCTGGGATTACAGGCATGCGCCACCATGCCCGGCTAGTTTTTGTATTTTTACTAGTGACAGGGTTTCACCATGTAGGCCAGGCTGGTCTCAAACTCCTGACCTTAAGTGATCCGCCCACCTTGGCCTCCCAAAGTGCTGGGATTACAGGCATGAGCCACCGCGCCTGTCCGGGAGTCTCTTATTTAAGGGTGAAATAATAAACCCATTTTCCCACAAGCGTAAGCTGTGTTCTCTAACCCAGCTTCTATCAGTAAAAAATTAAGTAATAAAGTTGACATTTTTATCTCCAACAGTTTGTGTCCTGTCTCTCAAAATTTGACAGCTGCATGGGGAGGGAAAGGATTTTACTATCTACTGCAGCTAAACTGTGCAAGTTACAATATAATATGTAAAAACATATTCTACTCACAAGTTTGGACTCGATCCTGCAGAGGAGCCAAAAAAATCTTAGGTATAGAACTAACACAATTAAACCTGTCTCCTAGGAAGACAGCTCTTGCAGCATGGGACTGGAGAGAGAGAAACTGGAGGCAGGTGATTAGGAAAGGGCTGTTGTAATAGCCAAGGGAAAGAGGATTGTGCCTGAACTAGGGGTATAGTCATAGAGAGAAATGGACAGGTATGATCTATGGAAGAATTTGTAAGAATGAATTTACAATGAAGAAAATTGGCTTGAAGTAAGGAATTGGTGAGATAACTTCAAAGTTTCTAGTTTTTGCCAGGGCAAAAATGATGACATCATTAATAAAATAACCAAGCCAGGGAATTCAGAAGGAACAGCAAATTTAAGTTAGGGGCAGGATGGGGGTATAGGTTTGCAGGTATATTTTAGATATGAGGTGTTTGAAGCCCTCTAAGACACTCAAAGAGAGAAGTTCAATTGAAATGCATGCCTCCAACTCTAGGGATTGGTCAGGCCTAGAGATATACAAGAGGGAGAAAATGAGTCTGTCCAGGAATAATATGGAGAACGAGAAGAGCAGACAGCTGAGAGGGCAAAACTCCCCAAGGGGAGCAGTACAGAAGGTAAATAAAAAGAACGGAATCAAGCAGGGAATGAGGGAGTTGGAACCTCACACCAAATGACACAAGTCACAAAAGTACTGGACAGCTTCTATTAAATATGAAAATCCATGTGTCTGCTAAGCCTGCAACTCCAAAATAGCTCTGAAATCCTTTGAGATACTTACCTTACTGTCAAAAAGTGACAGTGGCTTCACGGTCTTCAGAGAAAACCTCATGACTGCATACAAGATGGAGCACAGGATGGAGTGGTGCTCCACCAGTGGGTAGTGGATGTGCTTCTGTTCAAGGGCCAGTTCCACTATGGAGATGGGTCCTTCCACGGAGAGCCACGCATCCTCAGTATCCAGCACAGGCACCTGTATTTCATCCCTGCTAACATCTGCCTAAGGGTTTTAAGAATGGAGGACTGTGTTTAGTAATGGAAAAATAATAGCTTACAAATATCCTAATGAGTTTATTAGCAGCAAAGTGCAAACTCATATTGCACACTGTCCCAAATTGTAATAAACACAAAGTCTAATTTCAAGAAGGATTTAGTAAGAAAATATCACTACCTTTTAGGCTTAAGTCAAAATTTAGAAATGAGGGAATGAAAAACAACCTCATTAAAATAGTCATTTATTAAATGCAATGGTTTGCAGAATATTTAATATCTTAGGAGCAGTTCAGAATGAAAATACACCTCTTTTACCTCCATTAAGATCTGAAGAAGATCCAAACAGGAGCCAAGGAAAGATGTCATTGCTGTGTCACTCATTCCCACATCCTGTTTTTAAAAAAGGAACATAATTAGGCCCTGCAGGAAAACTGCTGTAGTTACTATCAGCAAAACAAGAACGAGGATACACTACGCCTGTTCGGCTGACTTTCCACACTAAATAGACGGCAAGAATTTGAAAGTCAAGGCATCAGCATATTTAAGTTCCTTCTTTTATTTACTGTCAACCAATTTTAAAGTCAAGCTTTACAAAGTGGTACAAATACTGACTTTTAAAACAAGTAGTGTTCTTTGTGTACTGTAAAGACACAGTCTCATCAGTTACTATAGATGGTGGCACTTCTGAGCTCACTGTTCAGCTTGCTAAGGCATCTGGTAGCCAAATAATTGTGGTAGACGGAAGATGCACACATGAGAATCTAACCTGAAGAGTTCCAAGAAAACAGCCTGATCTGCTTTCAGAGTGTCTTTTACAGACTAAACCCAACCCTCTGAGCAAAACTAGAATCTTCAAGCTTGAGAACTAAATACCAGATTCATGCTGTGAGCAACAGATGACTTTCAATGACTCCTTTAAAGGACCTGTCCAAGGGACCACTGCATTTGTGTATAATCTCTTTTTCTGAGACGGAGTTTCACTTCTGTTGCCCAGACTGGAGTACAGTGGCACGATCTCAGCTCACTGCAACCTCCACCTCCCGGGTTCAAGCAATTATCCTGCCTCAGCCTCCTGAGTAGCTGGGATTACAGGCGTCCACCACCACAGCTGGCTAGTTTTTGTATTTTCAGTAGAGATGGGGTTTCACCTTGTTGGTCAGGCTGGTCTCAAACTCCTGACCTCAGGTGATCCACCAGCCTCGCCTTTCCAAAATGCTAGGATTACAGGCGTGAGCCACCGCGCCTGGCCGTATACTGTTTTTAAAAGCAACAATTTATAATTTCCTCACATCCCCAAAGCAAATAATTCAGTATTTCTGGTATATGCACGCACACACACACACACACAAAACTCTAGTCATACAACCATTCTCAACAACACACCAGAAAAAGTCTTCAACAATGGATGCTAGTACTATTAATTTCTCAGGTCAAATACAAGTCCCGCATCCACGGATTAGAATAGTAGTTAAGACTAATGTTATATTTATATACTTATGTTATTTTATATATATATATATATGTAGATCAAATTAACTACTTCATATGAACTTGCTTCACTTTGATGTTGGATGCTTCCATTATAAATGTTGAATCGGAATTACAGCAAAAATATGCAGCAATGGTAGCATGTTATCCTGTTCGCAGTCCAAAGCTGAACACTTCTTATAAAAACCTAGTTTAATATGCTATCTAACAATCTGGAAAAGTAAATTAAAATTGGCCATAGTTCATGACCAGTTTCCTTAATGCAGTATTCTCTTTCCATTTTTCTTATCTCCTCCTGATACGTCATCACAATGGTAAAAGGCAAAGTTCACCCCTACAGTTAATAAAGTACTACATAAAGTGTGGAATTAACAATTATAATTCTAGTTATGGGAGATTCACTTACCCTTCGGCATAACCTATCCTTTGGTGATTTTCCAACCTAAAATAAAAAGACAAAATGTTGT
The DNA here is from genome assembly GCF_008728515.1 of Papio anubis. Classification (NCBI taxonomy): domain Eukaryota; kingdom Metazoa; phylum Chordata; class Mammalia; order Primates; family Cercopithecidae; genus Papio; species Papio anubis. The sequence continues at coordinate 141,625,258 of NC_044976.1, read as the reverse complement.
AACATTTAATAATTTACAAAGACATCACTATGACACAAATAATAAAAAGTAACCAAAATTAAAAACTATAAATGCAGCTATAAATATATGTGGCAGCTTCATTAATTAGCTGTTGATTCTACCAACAGGAGATGCAATTAAATTTGTGATGAAACTTAATCTCACACTGGGTTCAAGAATAATCCTTTTCAAATATAAATTACGTATTTCTGAACTATTAAATAAGTAAAAACTTTAAAAATCTGGCCCTCACTTTGCATAGTCAAATAACTGTGTTGCCTAAAAACCCAAAGCCTAGGCCGGGTGTGGTGGCTCACGCCTGTAATCCCAGCACTTGGGAGGCCAAGGTGAACTGATCACCTGAGGTCAGGAGTTTGAGATTAGCCTGGCCAACATGGTGAAACCCCGTCTCTACTAAAAATATAAAAATTAGCTGGGCGTAGTGGCGTATACCTGTAGTCCTAGCTACTCGGGAGGCTGAGGCAGGGGAATCACTTGAACCCAGGAGGTGGAGGTTGTAGTGAGCCAAGATTGTGCCACTGCACTCCAGCCTGGGCATCAGAGTGAGACTCCATCCCACTCCCACCAAAGAAAAACTGGAAAAAATCCAAAACAAACGAACAAACAAACAAAAAAACAACCCAGAGCCTAATTCAAGGCTACTAATCAAGAACACCTAAGAATTCAGCTTGTTGATAAAGACACAATTGTTCGAAATAGAAAGAAAGGAAAAACACTCTACAGCAGATGGGAGTTATATTCCCAGCTCAGAAAAATTTCCTTAAGCAATAAGTACTTACTACGATTCTACTGTATTTCTCTACAGTGTAATAAGTGGGAGGTAAAAGTTCTGCCCTCAGAAATACTACTTGATATGAGAGGAAACTCACAGGAGACAGTGGGAAAAAACATCGCCTCACTACCACTTGCTGGGATTACTACGACAGCCTCGGGAACAACCAAGCTCAGCCAACCCCAACCCCAAGATATTTTGTCCGTTGCCAGAATCATCTTTTTAAACACAAATTTGAATATATAATTCCTCTGCTTAAAACTGTCTCAGTGTCTTCAGTATAAAATAATAGCTACCATCTAGTGAGCCCTTACCACATGTGCCAGACGCTGTGCTAAGCTTACACATACTACTAGAAAATCCAAATCCACAGCCTGCACAGGAAATTCTTCAATCTTAGCTTTTCTTTTCTTCTAATACAGCCTATGTTCCAGCCATACTAAGCTACTTACAGTTCTCTGAATCCAACAAGTTGCCTTGTATCTCCAGGACTGCTGGGATACACTTTCTTCTCACCTACTTTTTACTGGTTCATATATAGCCATCCACCAAAATTTAAGTCAGAAGTCTTCCCCTTGTTTTGCTATTTATTTCCTCCTCTTCTGAGCTCCTATTGTCTGTTTACCTGGTGTTCAAACTGTGAGCTCTTTGAGGGCCAGGACCGTAACTTCCATTGGTTCAACCACAGAACCTGGCATAGTCTTGGCACATGAGAGATAACACATTATAATAAAGACTTATCCAATCACAAATTTCCTACTTCCTGGCTTAGGATTATTTTCACCCCAATCAAAGTAGTGAAGATCAAATGTGATTGTGGATGTGAGAATGCTGTGAAACTACAAATTGTAACACACACATAAATTACATTTTATTGTTATTCTCTCAAAAGACGAGGGGGTAAGAGGTGAAGCTGAACAGGTGAACAACATCATAAAGGCCAAAAGATGCAAGTTCCAAGAAAGAAGTTAAGCAGTCAAGGAAGATGAGCACAGAGGAAAGAAGGGTTAGATTTAACTAGAAAAATGTTAGCAATAACATCAAAGAGAGCAATTTCAAGGGGAGCAGTGGTCTAAAGTTGGGTCTTGGCTGTGGTGCTATTCATGATGCAGGAATGACTGTGACTATACATTTAAAATAATATGTTATCTTTACAGTGGTAATTCTCTTAGCATCCACTCATCTGATGCCACACTAATCTACATTGTTGAGTGGCCTGTAAAACATACTAACTAGTGCCCCTGGCCACTCAGCTGGAGACTAGGCTGGTATTCTCGGCATGCTAGCAGCTTCTGCTCCCACTAGTTGAGTTCTATGCTTACTTGTTATGCTTGTTCCCAAAGCTACTCATGCTAGTTGTACATGTCACTGTAATTATGTAATTTAATTCAATAACTGATGAAATATGAATGAGAAAAAAGGGGCAGCTATTTACATGAATGCTATGTTGAATGCTTTGCAAAGATTTATGGAGGAGAATAACTCCTAGGCCTTTTGGATTTGATACAGAGGGAGCAACTACAAAAATTATAGAAATCTAAAAGTTTGGACTCAGATTACATAGCAACTTTAAAAAAATAAGATCTAGCCATGATAGGCAATACATTATGGGTGAGGTTTATGCAAGAAAACCAAAGGAGAATTGCAATCAACTCCATTCAAAGAAAATATCTTGGCCTTATATCAAAGATTGGTAAGTGTGAATTTGTACATTTTAATTTAAAATAAAATGCAAATCCTTGCTTGAATCAACTACCAGTCCTAATCTCTTTAGTTAAGAGGCTTTTATGTTAGTCTCTTTATGAGGATTTAGAGCTCTTCTTCATGTCATTAAAATGCCAGTACTGGGCATTACATTTAACTGAGTATGAGTAAAATCTAATTATCAAATTAAAAAATAGTCTAACAAAGCTTAATGTGAGCAATCTTTCTAATATTAGTCAATTAAGAGAACCAAATAAATAAGAAGTCAATACATGAAACTACCTTACCTTATCCATTAAGTATGTAGCAGCAGAAAATCTTTTAACTAAGAACGTATTCCACATCATCAGTGCAATGCCTAGATAGCAAGCAGAAGTAGTAAACAGAATGCTTATATATTCTCACTTTTATTACACATAACAAATTACTGTCTTTCTTAAGCTTATTAAACTATATGGACTACTTTTATTCCATTTTTTATATCTTATGTAATATTTATAAAGTTCTTGAAATCTTTAACTTCATTTAAAATCTGATTTAATAAGAATCAGAACGGGGCTGTGTAAGAGTATGTCTAAATTGCCACTAAGCATGAAGAAAAGAGTTACATCATTAGTTATGAGAGAAATACAATGTCACAGTGAGACAGCATTGCCTAACCACCAAAAAGGCTAAAAACAATGCTGAAATTATAATAACAAGTATTAGGATATGGAACCAATGGAACACTCATGCATTACTGCTGGTACAATAACTTAGTAAAACCACAGGGAAAACTGCTGGGGGTAGCTACTGAAGCTAAACATGTGTCTACTCTATCACCCAACAATTCTGCTGGGTATATACACTAGAGGAATGAATACAGAACGTATATGTATGAGATTGTTGGGAACAGTTTTATTCCCAACAGCCAAACACTAGAAACAATCCCAATGTCTGCCAATTGATTTTTTTCATCTATAACTACAAACTAAAGTAATATATAACAAAGTATTAAAAGCAAAATAATAATAATAATAATAAAAAAACAGTCTGGGCAACATGGTCAGAACCCATCTCTATGAAAAAATGTTTAACAAATTCGGCATGGTGGCGCATGGCTATAGTCCCACTCGGAGGCTGAGGTGATAGGACAGCTTGAGCTCAGGAGTTCAAGACTATTGTGAGCTATGACTGCGCCACTATACCCCAGCTGGGGTAACAAAGCAAGACCCTATCACTACTCACTGAGCTGTGGTATTAAAATTAAATTTCTGAAACAGTTGTCGATTAGGCAGTGTAAACATGGCATTTCACATGCTGTTATTACTACCCTTGTAGCTGAGTCTCTCTATGAGTAGGGCCCCTCACAGGCTTTGAGAAGCCAGGAACCTTACTCAGTGGGTAAAGATACAAATAGGTAAAGGCCTGACTTGAAGAAATACTAGTCTGAAGTCAGTAACTTAATTTTATCAATAAGGATAGAATAATCTAAATATGATATTTTCCAAATCAGTCAAGGTAAATATATATATATGTATGGGATGAAGGTAAGATCTAAGAGATGAATAAGTAATTTTCAAGTTCTCTTCAAGTAAAATGGGACATTTTACAATTTCTGCAACTTCATTTCGTATCACCTGCAAGAATGTGATAGAGGTGAAAAATACATAGCTTCTCTAGAATTTATCACAGAGACATAAGTTGGTATCTCCTCTTACTCAGCCTAACACCAAGTCTCATCACATACTAAGATTACTAACTAGCTTAGTGCTGATATCCTCAATTCCCTTAATGAAACCCATCTATCTATTAAATGGAATCTGTTTATAAGTTCAATATTTTTTCAAGGAGACATCAGTAGTTGCCAAGGTCTGGCAGCTAATGGAGAATACTCACATCCATTATAAGAAGCAAAAGATAGTTGCTACAGTCTAATCTTATTAGGCTTTTGGCTATCAAGATTTTTTATTAAGAATTACAGTCCTGAGAAATCCATCCCTCTTTCCTTCACGATCTGTGAAGGGTGTAATGAAGGCAGCTGTTCTGCCTCTATCATTGATTTCCTCTTTCCTTGGAAGGCTAGATGCAGAACAGCTGTCTTAATTACACCCAGGAATAGTAGTCAGCTTGGGGAACAGAAGTGGTGATTACTACCAGTTGTTTTGCCCTTTTATAAATAGCACTTTTCCAAGTAGTTAAAATGGCCAGTACTATTTATTTTATTTTTTTTTTAGAGACAGGGTCTTACTCTGTCACCCAGGCTGGATGCAGCGGTGTGATCACAGCTCACTGCAGCCTTGAACTACTGGGCTCAAGAGACCCTTGCACCTCAGCCAATACACAGTAATACGTTAGGTTGCAGGATAATCAAATAAAAATGTAACAGGTTGTGAATCTTTAAATTCACATCCTGTTAAATCAGGAAGCCTCTTTTAGATCAACCAGTGATGTTTCTAACATCTGTTTACTTACCATTTTGAACATGTGCATTAAAAATGTGCTTCAAGTGTTCTATTGACCTAACAAAAAAACGTGCTTCCTTACATACAGGGAGAAAAAAAAGAGAAAGAAAAAGAGGTATCATTTAATAGGTTTTACCATTATCAATGGAGACTTCTTACATACATTTCTGCATAAAGCTACCTAAGAATGTTGCAATAATAACATGAAATTATTGGGTAAGAAATAACTTTTGATAACTTAAACTGTCCCTCTTCAACTCACATTACCTATTACAGTGATTAATTCCTAGAAGCTCCTTGGTCATATGGGCTAACATCTGGATTCAAATTTGCTGTGGTTTGAATATCATAGCAATATTCTCTCCAATAAATACCTGAATTTCATATAGATGTAAAAACAATAAGCTTACTTTTGTAGATACAGTTCATTCATTCATCATTCAACAAATATTTATTGAGTATCTAGTATGCACCAAGCCCTATTTGAAGCATGATGGATTCCATAATGAACAAAACAGACCCAAAGTCTTGCCTTCATTGAGTTTAAATTCTAGTGAGGAACCTACATAATAAACATAAGTAAATATATTATATTTAGTATGTTAATGGTAAGTGCCAAAGAGAAAACAATTAAAGCAGGAAGGAAATATGAAATATCAGATGGGATGTTTGAAATTCAACTCTTTCTAATCAAAGAAGTTTACATATTAAAACTCAAATACAGAATGCAACACTGATTAAATCATTCAGATCTCTGCTAAATAATTTTGTAGCTTGTACATCATCATCAAACATATCATCATTGCCAATACATATTGTGTTGAAATTTCTCCAAAGGTAATATTATTGTTTTGAGCCTTATAAAATTATGTGTGTCAAATGGTGGAGCTGAGACTGTGGTTGGATGGGACAAGATGAATATTTAATGGTAAAAACAAACTAGTAAAACAACAACTTCTTTTAAATGTAAGCAACACTAATGATACTGATAACACTAGTCAAAATGTTAGGCACTATGCATTCATTTTCTCAAAATACGCAATAACCTTTTGAGATAACTACTATTACAGCCTTCATTTTAGGAGAATGTTGAAACAAACAGTTCAGAAACTGTGTGCTATGATGATTATAAGCTCTATGCAGCAGCCATGGGGCTTGACATCAGCTTTGTCTATGCCCCCTCTGCAAGCTGCTTTTGGTTTATAAACAAATACTACAAAGCAGAATTTTCTTCTTAAATGCCACTTTTTTAGACTTGAATTTGAAATTAATTCATTCAGATTTTAGAAATTATTATGTTCTCATCCTAGACATAATATTCCTTTTTAATAAAATGGAAAAGTAACACAGTTAAGTAGAGAGCCTATATATGATCGCCATTCAGGTTGTAGTCAACTGAAGAGGATGATTTGAAGGGCATTAAGAGGATCCTCTGTCCTAAAATCATTTTTTGGTCAAGGTTTAATTGATCAAAGACTATTCCTTTATTTAAATCACTTACTTTCATAATGTCTTCCTTTAATATATGTGATTACAGTTTTTTGGAGGAAGGAAGAGTATCGTTTCCATTAATCTATTAGCATGAATTAGTTCATCTGTGAGAGTTCTCTACAATAGTACAATCTCACATAAGGATGATAAAGGTAAGAATTTTGATTTGAGAGGAATAATTTACCAGGGCACTGACTAGGGAAGTCTAAGTGAAGGACTGATTGGCAAAGAGGAATATTTACAATATGTTTTTAGATCTTATTTGATCATGGCACCTTCATTTTAAAAAGGAGGGAGAAGGAGGTAGAAAATAACAGGCCAGAGATTCAGTGGCTCTCTTGAGCCAGAAGCTTGTCAGCAATTGAGCTGGGATCCAAATCTCTGCCTTCTGCCTCCAGGCTTGGGGCCTCCCCCCATGCTGCTTCTAGACTGCGAATGCCCTGGTAGAAACAGTGGCTACCAAAAGCAATAGAAAATGACGCCTGAGCAGAGAGCTGAGAGGGCAGCAAGGCTAACCTTGGACTAGAGTCAACCCTGGGCACAATCTGCCTCTTTGTTCTTCTAAGGCAAACAGAAGTAACAGATAAATACATATTTGAACAATCAGACACTAGGTTAATCTCAGGACCTTCACTCTTGACTTTTATCATGATGACCATAATATTAAGAATATTCTGTTAGGTTGATGCCATTTCATGCAGGAATTCAGAAGGAAATAAACAATATACTTGTCACAACCTAACTAGGGAGTAGGGCAAAGGACACTGGTTTTAGATAAAGAGAACCCTACGTTTAAATCCTGACACTTACTTAGCTGTGTGTCTGCAGGGAAGAAACTTAACTTCTCTGAGCCCTAGTATTTTCTTCTTTAGAGCAGGGATAATGACAGTATCTATACTTCACAGGTTTACTGGGAGGATTATAAGAGGAAATATGTGAAAGGCATTACAATGGGGAAAAAGCCAGTGTTTATCACAGAGGCATTACAATGGGGAAAAAGCCAGTGTTTATCATAAGCTATTTAATTAGACAGTCCCCACATATGAATAGCATGAACACAGAAGCAGAAATAACATGAAAGAGGCAACGAGAATCTCACCTCTGGATCTTTATTCCACTGAACAACATACTCCCAGCAGCAATGTGCGTGCAACACATCGAGCTCAAGGCTACAAGGAAATTGCTCATAGGCTAAATGCAGTAAGTCTGGAAGTCAGAAGAAAGCAGTGATGTTATTTTTTTCCTTAATGAACACTTGGCCACATCTTTCCTCTCTGGATTTCAAGTTTCTCATTATTGGTGTATCACCTGGTATGGCTCCTAAGTCCATCTCCACCTCTGATACCTCAAGGAAACCTCTGTTAACACCTTCTTTGGGTTCATCTGGGTTTTCTGCATCTCTTTCTTCATTAGCCAGTTTTAATACTTCAGGGCTGAAGTCCTGTTTAAATATCCACTTGGCTACACTGTCTGCAATGCCACCTATAGTTTGGAGACAAGGAAGAAAATAAAAATTTACAACACACACAGCAGTGTTTGCCAATGGGAGCCAATTTCCTTACGAAGAGATCTAAGCGACACATTTATTTCTGAGCCTGAAGGTGACCCAAAAAAGCCCTGAGATTTACAGCAGTGTTCCTACCTACCACGCAACTTGTGAGGGCAACAAGCGGGATATTTACGATGTCAGGGCATCCTTATACTCTCAGAAAATGTTAGATAAATATAAATGCACAAGCATATGTCTGTATACCATTTGCTTTCTATGTTCAAAAATTTAAAATACACTTTACAGGAGACAAAAAAATTAATATATCCTTAAAACACTTTTACTTCAATTATAAGTGAAAATAGATTGGTTAGAATGACACTTGTCTAGGCTCCTAAGACCAATATAATATTACTTTTTTTTTTTTTTTTGAGATGGAGTCATGCTTTGTTGCCTAGGCTATAGTGTAGTGGTGCGATCTCGGCTCACTGCAACCTCCGCTTCCCAGGTTCAAGCGTTTCTCCTGCCTCAGCCTCCCAAGCAGCTGGGATTACAGGCACATGCCACCACGCCCAGGTAATTTTTTTGTATTTTTAGTAGAGATGGGGTTTCGCCATGTTGGCCTGGCTGGTCTCGAGCTTCTGACCTCAGGTGATCCGCCTGCCTCGGACTCCCAAAGTGCTAGGATTACAGGCATGAGCCACCGTACCCGATAAATATTACTTTTTTTTTTTTGAGACAGAGTTTTGCTCTTGTTGTCCAGGCTGGGGTGCAATGGCGCAATCTCAGCTCACTGCATCCTCCACCTCCCAGGTACAAGGGATTCTCCTGTCTCGGCCTCCCAAGTAGCTTGGATTACAGGCATGTGCCACCATACCTGGCTAAATTTTTTATATTTAGTAGAGACAGGGTTTCACCATGTTAGTCAAGCTGGTCATGAACTCTTGACATCAGGTGATCCACCTGCCTCAGCCTCCCAAAGTGCTGGGATTACAGGCATGTGCCACCGTGCCCAGCCCTATTACTTTTAATAATCAACTAATTTGCCTATATGCAATATTTATGGGCCTAATTTAGCCATAGCTACTCAACAGCATTATACTATATCATGTTTCAGTCATCAATATAGTATAAAAAATTGTAAACACATGCTGAAAAATGTTCCAGATGTTTAAAGAGCACTGTTTATTATCAAAAACAAATTATACTTCTATTGTTTACCAAAACTTTCTCAGTCTTTCCTCATCTTTTGATTCAGATAAAAACCTTTCCACAAAAAGAATGCCTCACAGTAAATTCACAATTGTCAGTGAAAATAAATGCGAGCAATATGCTGGGTGATCTAATTTCTTATGTTTGGCTTCTAAATCATTGGAAAATTCTCATTCCAGAATTAAGCCCCTGATTCCATTGCTTAGGTTAATATTCAAACGGCATCCTTACCCCTTCACTAGGTGGCAACATGAAGTGTGGTGAGTTTGCAATAAAAAATGGTCATGAGTTTTATAAAGAATGAGAAAACAAGTAAACTAAAAATCTATAAATATGTGGGTATTTATAAACCTCACATACAGTCCTTCCAGTATCAAATGCCTAAAAGAGCTGCTGATACAAGTGTGAGCCCCCAAAGACAACTAAAAATGTAAGATGTTTATGTTCCTACAAGATATCAGCACAGGAACCCAAATGACTCCAGGACAGCAGAAAGTGATGCTTCACAACAGAGGAATAACATTCTGTGGATATTAGGAGGAAGAAGAGAAAATCTGCAGTTAGTGAATCATGAAAGGTTTCCTGGAGGAGAAGCATTTGAGCTGGACCTTGAAAGATGAGTAAGATTTTGATATCCATGAGTGAGAGAGGCAGGGAAAGGGAAGAGGATAGGCCCAGATCTAAGACAGGAAGCACATGGATGCTTCATTTTAACTAAAGTCTAGGAAGCAAATGAGAAAGAAATAGAAAAATCAGTCGGATTCAAAGTCAAAAGTTATTGGAGAGTAAGTTTAAGAGTTTATGCTTTGTTCAGGCAATTCTTGAACTATCTCATGATCCCCTTAAAATTACTGGCAATCCCAAAGAACTTTGGTTTATGAGTTACAGCTGTCAGTCTTTATGGTACTAAAAATTAAAACTGATAAATAAAAAATATTTTATTAGTCCATTTTGAAATGAAAATAATAAACTAATTACATGCTAATATTTTATGAAAATAATTACATTTGACCAGTAATCCCATTACTGGGTATATACCCAAAGGATTATAAATCATTTTACTATAAAGACACATGCACACGTATGTTTATTGCAGCATTATTCACAATAGCAAAGACTTGGAACCAACCCCAATGTCTATCAATGATAGACTGGATAAAGAAAATGTGGCACATACACGCCATGGAATACTATGCAACCACAAAAAAGGATGAGTTCATGTCCTTTGCAGGGACATGGATGAAGCTGGAAACCATCATTCTCAGCAAACTAACATAGGAACAGGAAACCAAACACTGCATGTTCTCACTCATAAGTGGGAGTTGAACAATGAGAACACATGGACACAGGGAGGGGAACATCACACACCAGGGCCTGTGGTGGGGTGGGGGGCTAGGGAAGGGACAGCATTAGGAGAAATACCTAATGTAGATGACAGGTTTATGGGTGCAGCAAACCACCATGGCACATGTATACCTATGTAACAAACCTGCATGTTCTGCACATATATCCCAGAACTTAAAGTATAATAAATAAATAAATAAATAAATAAAATCTGGCCTCATACAGACATGTAAGTGAAAAAAGGAGGACTCCTGAGGTCCTCTGACCACTCTTTGAGAATCACTGCCAATTTTCTTAGGCAGAGGGAAGCACCTAGCGGTTCCTGAGCATGGAACTGACCAAATGAGACTTTAGAGAAAATTAATTTAGAGGAAGTATACAGAAGGTTATTGTTATTTTTTAAATCTGAGTGTATTTTTCTTTCTCTATTCTTTCCGTCGTTTCTATTAAAAGAAACCCTCGTAACATAACAATATGGATGTAAATGCTCAAATAAACTTCATCTTACCTTTTCCTCCTTCTAATAACTTTTTAACAGAAAGCCTTGGAAGTGGCTCAGCCTGCAGTGATGATACTTTGGAGGTCTGAGTGTTCCCTTTGCTGTGAAGCAGAGTCTGAAGTATGAGACAATCCTCCAGCTGTTTCAGAAGGAGTTTCCAGTACTCAGTGTCAAGAGAAAGTGCCTCCCAGGAATCAGTGAGGGCCTCTGAATCAGCACCCAAAACTGTTTGAGAAAACTAATAAAAAATGCACTGGTGATTCTCTGCCAAAGATTCTGAATCAATATTAACTTGAATGAGCTTTTAACTTGAAAGCTGATGGATACTGAGGATACATCACAAAGCAACACATAAATGCTATTTCCCAAATATTACTACTTGGCTGGATGAAACATGAGGGTCAGGAGTAGACTGCAAACTCATAGGCAAGGATGGTGAGTTCAGATATTTATAAGGAGTCCTGCACTAATGGCCCTGATTCAACCAGTGTACATTTCAAAGTTTTCTGGGCCATCTTTGGCAAAGGCCACAGTTTTGTCTAGCACTACCATCAAAAAACTTATATCTCTTCAGAATGCACTCTTCAACCTAAAAAAAAATCTGAAATTTCATCTCTCTCCATCATAATGAACATTGCAAGCAGGCAATATTAAATTTAGCCTATAAACAACAGTGACTTGTGAATCTCCACAGACCTGTTTGGTGTCTCATCCAAATTAATGTAACACCCCCTGGAAAAAATTATTTGATCTACCATAAGCTGTAAAGGAAATGTGAGTCCTCAAGAGATGAGAAAAAAACACAGTAGGATACTGTCATGTGGCAACTGCTAAATTCAAGTATCCATGGCATCATTCTGAATAAACAAATTAAGGGGAGCACCTCTCATCCCTCTCCCCGCTCCAAAAAACCCCCTAAAAAACCCCAGAAAAGGAAAGCATCCCCTTAGCCTATGGATGTGTACAGATCAAAACCATACCTTTACCCACTTACTTTTTTCTCTGTCATGTTGTTTGATATCTGCGCAGCAACAGAATGCCCAACATGTGCAGACAACAGAGCAGCTCCATTGTTCTCAGACTGAATACAGGCTGTGCGCATCTGCTGCCACCATGGGGACACAGACTGAGAATCCCAGGTCTCATCGATGGCCACTATAGGGATAGGAGAAAACTGAAAAATAAACTCTTGCCCTGTCAATTTTTTGGGACTAACCATTTATGTTAAACATAATGTTAAAACTAAGTTCCCTACTGATATATTTTTATATTTCTCAGTGAAGTGGAAGTCTAACACTCTATTTTATTCAGAACATTTCTATTCCATTTATTTATGCGCTTTTAGTCATCTTTGTTCTCAATCAATATTAAATCCTTATTTGGAATATTTCATCATTATTGAAAACTATTGAATATTTTAATAGATTAACATTCTGGTAATCATACAAAAAATAACAAGAAAAACATTACCTCCCCTAAGACCATTTCCATTTGCCTTACTGAGTTAACATGTATTGTTCAAATCATGTTTTTTTATGATGATACAAAATATAAAATTTCATAAATTAAAGCATAAGTCAAATGCATTAAAAGTATTCTATTAATACATAAAAGAATCTCTATGGTGAAATGTTTTGTACACTATAGACTCTTTCTATTAAGGGATCCTATCTACTCTCCCATCTTTTTGTGACATTTCAAACACGAAACTTTGTTTACAGGAGCAACAAACTTTGTTTACCTTTCATCTTGCTCAGGAGGGACAGCATGGTATGAAGACAGCAGACTGACTGTTGTTTATCCAAAATATCCTTTTCCTTCGAAAGCCAAACACTCAGGAGCAGAGACTGAAATCAAATTTAAATCTTTTTCAGTCTAAAAAAAAAATTTAACATAGAAAAATCTTACACTTTCCTAGACAGCAGATGCATGCATATGGATGATGCAGCTTCTTGAGGTGAAAAAATAAGCAGTTGCTTGCTGTATCATGTAATGTGAGAGGGAGAATGAGGTCCCTTGTCTACCTAGGAGATTCTCTATAACCTGTTGTATATTTAAACTTCACTGTTTCCAGCTCTTCTTTGGGTTAAGCATTGCCTTCCAATCCAAATCTCTATTAAGGAGCACATTACCAGATAGGAGTTACTACTACGTGAGCATAGATATGCTGTTGATTAACGAGGTATCACTTGGCTGTAGGTTTTGACAGGAGAGAGGTAGGATCTGGAGCTGTGGATCTTAGCCTTGCCTTGGCCGTACAAAGGTATTGCAGACGTGGCAGTGAGGAACAATATATAAAAGTATCAAACTCCAATTTTTAAATCACTACTAAGTTATGAAAAAACAGACTTTAAACAAAAAACTTAAGTCAACATTAAGTGACTTTTAAAATGGCTGTAAACCAGCATAGCATACCTACTTGAAGCTGAAATTTTTTTAAGATTTATAAAATTGGTTCACAGACAATTCTGGGATAATGAAGTTTAATGAAATAGTGTTACATCTGTTAGTACTAGTACCTCTGAAAGGCCTTGATTAATTATAATACTGCAATACTTTTATGTGAAAATAGCTCTAAATTAAAAGACTGTTAGTTTAAACGAATTATTTCAAATAGTTTTCAAAAATTAAGGAGGGTAAAGAGTTGAAGGAGAAGAAGCTCATGAAGGAAGTGAATTTATGAGGACAACTCAGGGCCAGGAGCTGTGATAAGTACGTGACATGCACATCACCTCATTTTATCCTAACAACTTCTGTGGCAGGGATGATGATCCAGATTTCAGAAATGATGAAATAAGCTCATATGGGAAAACTAACTTGTCCAGCACTACAGTTAATGAGTTAGAACTAAAATTGACACGCCTGTAATCCTTGCACTTTGGGAGGCCGAGGCGGCAGATCATGAGGTCAGGAGATCGAGACCGTCCTGGCTAACATGGTGAAACCCCATCTCTACTAAAAATACACAAAATTAGCTGGCCGTGGTAGCAGGTGCCTGTAGTCCCAGCTACTTGGGAGGCTAAGGCAGGAGAATCACTTGAACCCAGGAGGCAGAGGTTGCAGTGAGATGAGATTGTGCCACTGCACTCCAGTCTTTCTTTTCAAAAAGAAAAAAAGAAAAGAACTAAAATTGGATCCATGTTTATCAGATCTCAGGTAAATTTACAAAAAAAAAAAAAAAAGAACTAAAATCTGAAAATAAACCTGCCTGATTCTATTAATAACATGCATATTTTCTTTTCTCCCCCTTTAAAAATGTTCATGTGTATAAGGATATATACATGTATATATAAATTTATACATACATTTAATTTTTACACATATGAAACCACACATATATATATACACACACACACTCTTCAATGCCTTCTATTTTTTCCCTTTTTTGGTCTAATTTTCCTTCCAAGGGCCTCTTCATACCAGCTCCCTTTTAACCTCATCCCACACAGACAACCTTTAAAAAACTTTTTGTAGGTACATAGTAGGTGGGTGTATATTTGTATGGGGTACATGATATGTTTTGATACAAGTAATGCAACATGAAATAAGCATATCATGAACAATGGGGTATCCATCCCCTCAAGCATTTACCCACTGAGTTGCACACAATCCAATTACATTCTTTAAGCTATTTTAAGATGTACAGTTATTACTGTCTACAGTCACCCTGTTGTGCTATCAAATAGGTCTTACTCATTCTATTTTTTGTACCCATTAGAAACCTTTTTTAAAAAAATATATCTTCCATGCTCATAAATAATGACAATGTTAACAATAAATGCTAATGGTTATATAAAGGTTACTATGCTCCAAGTCATTAACAGCTTTATATGTACAGATACATATAGAGTATGTTCGAGGGAGGATAACGGGGATTTACTGTCACAACAATGGGATCATATTACACCATGTTCCTTCCACTTGCAACCCAATATCCTGTTTAACCAACAAAATTCAGCATGACCTTAGTTTATTTATCGGGGGAATCTCCTCTCTGCTAGACTTCCCCTTAACCTCCATAACCTAATGCTTTTCACCACTAGGTAGGCTAAAAAAATGGTTGCCTATATAGTTAACAAAGACACTCTATACTCAATCAAAAATAACTCTGTCTCACTGTTTTATGTGCATGTATACTGGGAAGCAGATGGAAAAGAAACGTGGGGGGAGGGCAGAATTTATTTTACATTTTAGGCTCACCATTAAGTTGCCACTAGATTCACTTTGATAAATTTTACGTACAAAATGTATGATCTGGGTCTATTATTAAAGGGCATCAGATTTCTTTTCTTTTCTTTTTTTTGAGATGGAGTCTCCCTCTGTGATCCAGGCTGGAGTGCAGTGGCACGATCTTGGCTCACGACAACCTCCGCCTCCCAGATTCAAGTGGTTCTCCTGCCTCAGCCTTCCGAGTAGCTTGGATTACAGGCGCGAGCCACCATGCCCAGCTAATTTTTGTATTTTTAGTAGAGAAGGGTTTCACCATGTTGGCCAGGCTGGTCTAGAACTCCTGACCTGATTCGCCCACCTTGGCCTCCCAAAGTGCTAGAATTACAGGTGTGAGCCACCGCGCCCAGCCAGTATACCAGATTTCTAAACATACCTATAGATTTAATGCCTCTTAAAGCTTTGTTCATTTCCCCATCAACAACAAAGTTTCAAAATGCTCATCAAAATTGGCAGTCAGAAGGTTATTTTAGATTAAGGCAGCCAAAAAACCTAAATGCCATGCCTTGGACTTGTCTTCACACTATGAATTCTGCTTTTCTCTCCAACCAACCTCTTCTCTACCCAACATCACTTGTAATAAAATTCTGAAACAAACAAAAAACCTGTTCTGCTTAAATTTCCTTCTTATTTCTCCCTAGGTTACCTCCTTCTATTTCTCACCCTCCAGGTAATCTCTGTTTATCACCGAGAGTGTGTTTTTCCTGTTTTCTGTAAACATTAAACATTCCAAACAGTCAAGCTTTTGTTTGTATATAGGATATCAGTATAAAATAGAGGATGCCAAAGAAACTATCAGAATATAATGATACAATTTTAGAATCACTTACAAGCAATATAAAGATATTTTAAACTGCAGGAAACATTAAGATGAAAGAAGAAAAATAAAGAAGTGAATACAGAGATAAATTAAGTTACCACATAGAAACACATATATGGACACACAAAACAGGAGAAGACAGTCTAGTGTATAAAGGTAACTACCTCCATAATTAGTAAATGCAAAAGAAGATATTCCAACAGTCACAACAAAGAATGCCACATTACATTATTCATAATATGATATTTATGAGTTCACATATTAAAATGTTACCATTATCTCATATATAAAAATGTTGTATATTGACATATAACCAGATGATGTCTAAATGATAGATTTTGAGTAACAGAAACCTTGAGGCCACCAAGATGGCAGAATAGAAGGTAACCTACTTACATTCTCTCACAATAAGGTGTTTGATCTGTCCCCCTGAACTGACTTCAAGACTGAAGCCCAGAAACAGCTCAATCCCCACAAGGGGACTGGCTACTTCCTTGTTTGCCCATGATCCTGCCACCAAAACCATTTGCCATGGGATCCAGAAGGAACTGCTTACACTAGTGTTTTGGCAGAAAGGCTAGTCTGGCCGCTAGCTCTGGTCTCAGCAGTTGGCTGGAAAGTAGCCTTGCAGTGCTGCCCTCACCTTCCTTAGCTGAGGTCCCAGCTCAGAGTTGCTTGCATAAGGACCCAGAGGGAGACTCACCCATATCTCTCAGCCCAGGACTCAGAGCCTCCCTGACAGGCTCACCAGCCTCTGTCTCAGCAGATCCCCCTTAGGGCCCCCTCACTGCAGCTGGAGAACTATCCTATCTGCACAGGAACTTGCTGAAGACACATGCCTCTCTGAGCCAACATGAGACACTTCAGCCTCCATTCCCACAGCTGATCCCGAGAGGGCCCAGCCTCAGCTCAAGCCCCTCCTGTTGCAGTTGAGGAATTATCTCACTTGTGCAGGAACCTGCTGGGCAACACATAACCATCTAGGCCAACAAAACAGGCCTGCCAACCTCCTTTTCACACATCCTAAAGAGGTCCAGTCTCACTTCTACTCCCTCTCACTGCAGCTGGAGACCCATCCACCTGTGCAGAGACCTGCTGGGATACACACCTGTCTGGGCCACCAGGACAGTCTTCTGGACCCAGGTCCCTGGCCAGCATTCCCACATAGCCTCAGCACCCTCCTTAGGTCTTTCCCCAGTCCATGAAGGCTGGAAAGCCACATAAACCTCAGAGCTCTTGAGAGACCTGCAGCAAGCCTGGGCTTAGAGTGTTGTCTAGTGCTGCAAGGGTCACAAGCTCAGGGAACAAAACAGTCAGTCAGCTTAGAATCCCTGGAAGGCCCTCTGAGGAAGGTCAAGTACAAACAAAGCCAGACTGTGAAGACTAAAGTAGATACCTAATATATCAATGTACAATACCATTGTACTTCCACAAGCATCAAGAACATTCAGGGAAACATGACGTCACCAAATGGACAAAGTAAGGCACCAGAGACAGAACCTAAAATGAGGGAGATGCGTGATATCTCTAACAAAGAATTCAAAATAGCTGTTTAAGGAAGCTCAACAAATTTTAAGAAAACACACACAATCTATTCAAAAATTTATCAGAGAAATTTTTAAAAGACTGAAATACGAATGAAAAAAATCAAATAGAAATGTTGGAGCTGAAAAATAAATAAAATGAAAAATGCAATAGAGAACATCAATAGCAGAATTGATCAAACAGAAGAAAGAATCAGTGAATTCGTTGATAGACTATTTGAAAATACATAGCTAGAGGAGAAGAAAGAAATGAAATGAATAAAAAAGAATGAACAAGACCTATAGAATCTATAAAACAACCTCAAAGGAGCAAATATTGGGGTTATTGGAGTTAAAGAGAGAACTGAGAAAGACAAAGGAGTAGAAAGTTTACTCAAATAAGTAATAACAGAAAAGTTTCCAAACCAGAATATACAGGTACAGGAAGGTCAAGGGTCACCAATCCGAGTTAACTCAAACAAGAACACTCTAATTTACAAACTCATAAAGGTCAAAGACAGAGAGAATTTAGAAAACAGCAAGAGAATAGAAGCAAATAATGTATAAGACAGATCCAATATGCTTGGTAGCAGATTTCTCAACAGAAACCTCACAGGCCAAGAGGGAGTGGGACAATATGTTCAGAATGTTGAAGGAAAAAAACTGCCACCTAAAAATACTGTATGTGGCAAAGTTATTCCTCAAAAATGAAAAAGGGAAATAAAAGATTTCCCGAGACAAACGAAAGCTAAGGGAATGTATTGCTATCAGACCTATCCTGTAAGAAATGTGTGATTTCTTAGACACTAAAGGGAGTTCTCCAAACTGAAAGAAAATTATGCTAATGTGGTTGTTGTACTAATATTGTAATCGTGGTGTTTAAACCGCGTATATCTTTAGTAAGAAGACTAAAAGAAAAAACTATCAAAAAAAGGACAATTTGTTAAGAGACAACATAAATAACATAAAATGATGACATCAAAAATGCTAAAATGGGGGGAGAAGAGAGTTAATGTGTATAGGTTTTTTTTCTTTTTATGGTTTGTTGGTTTTGCTGTTTTGCAATCAAAGTTAAGTTGGTATCAAATTCTTGTTGTAACTAGATTTTTTTTTGTAAGCCTCATGGTAATCACAGTGCAAAGCCTACAATAGATACACTAAAATCAAAAGCAATGAATTGAAACATACTATAAGAGGAAATCACTTAACCATAAAAGACAGAAAAAAGAGAGGAGTTACACAGCAACTAATAAACAAGTAACAAAATGGCAGTAGTAAGACCTTACCAATCAATAACAACACTGAATGTAAGTGGTCTGAATTCTCCAATTAAAAGACACAGAGTGAGCTGGGCACAGTGGTATGCACCTATAGTCCTGGCTGACTGGAAGGCTGAGATGAGAGAATCGCTTAGGCCCAGGAATAATAATTAAAAAAAGACATAGAGGGACTGAATGGATTAAAAAACAACATACAAATGTATACCGCATACAAGAAGCTCACTTCACCTATAAAGCCAAACATAGACTGAAAGTGAAGGAATGGAAAAAGATATTCCATAAAAATTAAAACCAAAAAAGAGCAGGAGACGCTGCACATATATCAGATAGAACACATTTTAAGTTGAAAACTATAAAAAGAGACGAAGGGGAGGCTGAGGCAAGATAATAACTTGAACCTGGGAGGTAGATGTTGCAGTGAGCCGAGATCATGACACTACACTCCCACCTGGGCAACAGTGAGACTCTGTCTCAAAAAAAAAAAAAAAAAAAAAAAGAGACAAAGATGGTAATTATACAGTGATAAAAGAGTCAAGAGTCAAATCAGCCAGATCTAACAATAGTAAGTACATATGCACCCAACAATGGAGCACTCAAATATATAAAGCAAATATTAATAGATCTAAAGGGAGAGACAGACTTCAATACAGTAATAACAGAGGTCTTTGACCTCACTTTCAGGAATGGACAGATCTTCCAGGTAGAACATCAACAAAGAAAGATCAGAGTTAAACTACATACTAGACCATATAGACCTAATAGACATTTATAGAACATTTCGTTTGCTGCTGCAGAACACACATTCTTTTCATCAGCACATAAAACATTCTCCAGGACAGACCATATGTTAGCCACAAAACAATTCTCAACAAATTTTAAAAAGTCAAAATCATATGAAGTATTTATCTGACAATAGAATAAAACTAGAAATCAGTAACAAGAGGGACTTTGGAAACTGCACAAATACAGATATTAAACAACATGCTCCTGAACAGTCAATGAGGCAAGAAAGCAACTAAAAATAAAATTTAAAAATTTCTTGAAAAAAATAAAAATGGGATGCAGCAAAAGGAGTGCTAAGAGGGAAGTTGGTCAGGTGTGGTGGCTCACGCCTGTAATCCCAGCACTTTGGGAGGCCGAGGCAGGCAGATCACGAGGTCAAGAGATTGAGACCATCCTGGCCAACACTGTGAAACCCTCTCTCTACTAAAAATACAAAAATTAGCTAGGGGTGGCGCATGCCTGTAGTCCCAGCTACTCAGGAGGCTGAGGTAGGAGAATTGCTTGAACCCAGGAGGCGGAAGTTGCAGTGAGCCAAGATCACATCACTGCACTCCAGCCTGGTGACAGAGCGAGCCTGGTGACAGAGTCTCAAAAAAAAAAAAAAAAAAAAAAAAGGGAAGTCTCTAGACAATAAACACCTCAACAAAAGACTCCAAATAAACAATCTAACAAGGCACCTCAAGAAACTAGAAAAGAACCGACCTAAAAATTAGTAAAAGAAGTAAAAAGATCAAGCAGAAATAAATGAAATTGAGACTAAAAAAATTACAAAAGATCAACAAAAATGTTTTTTATTAAAAAAGATGAACAAAATCAATAAACCTTTAGTTAGACTAAGAAAAAAAGAGAAAAGACTCAAATAAATAAAATCAGAGAAAAAAAGAAAACATTACAATTGATACCACAGAAACACATCATTAGAAACACAGATCATTAGAGACTATTATGAACAGCTTTATGCCAACCAGCCGTAGAGAAACAGAAAACCTCAACAAACCAGTAATAAGTAATGAGATGGAAGCAGTATAAAAGTCTCCCATAACAGAAAAGCCCAGATCTAATGAATTTCCTGCTGAATTCTTTCAAACATTCAAAGAAGAACTAATATCAATTATACTCAAACTATTTCACAACACTGAAGAGGAGGGAATACTTCCAAACTCATTCTATGAGGCCAGCATTACCCAGATACCAAAATCAGACACATACAAAATAAAAACAACACATTAAACCGTCAACAAGCTCACAGAGGTAGGATGCCCAAATCCTGGCCAAAATATAACATGTGAATGGGGGTGTGTGAAAGAGTATGCAGTTGGCCCTCTGTATCCATGCATTCCACATCTGTGGATTTAATCAGCTGTGAGTCAAAAGTATTCAGAAAAAAAAAGATGGACAGTTCCATCTATACTGAACACATACAGACTTTTTCTTGTCATTATTCCCTCAGTAGGTTTAACAATAATTTACACAGCATTTACATTGCATAAGGTCTTAAAAGTTATCTAGACATGATTTAAGGTATACGGGAGATGTGCACAGGTTACATGCAATTACCACTTTTTTGTTTTTTTAGAGACAGGGTCTCACTCTGTCACCTAGGCTGGAGTGCAGAGGTGCAATCAGCGCATCCTTGACCTCCCTGATTCAAGGGATCCTCATGCCTCAGCCTCTTGAGTAGCTGGGAATACAGGGACATGCCACCATGCTTGGCTAATTTTTTATTACACCATTTTATATCAGGACCTTCTGTATCCATGGATTTTGGTATTGGAGGGGGAGGTTCCTGGAACCAATCTTTCATGGGTGCTGAGGGACAGGTGTGTATGCATGCATGTGTAGGGGATAGGTAAGAACAAAGAAGAACAAGGAAGATGGGGTAACTTTCCTTGATTTTTTCAGAAAGGGCAAAAATCTAGTGTTGTATCTTCTCCTTGGATGATTCTTTTGTTTTATATTTGTTATAATTGAGATTACATTATAATATATATTCAAAGTTTGAAAATGTTTGATAACAATTCCACATTGCTTTAAAGGAAGTTTATTTTGTTTTTAAGATCTTTTCCATCGTAACATGACAGTTTTTTACTGATGATCCAATTCTATTGTAAATGCATGCATATAGATGTGTGCATACAGATTCTAAACTTATCTTAGGCCAACTATAGAATATGCTTGTTAACATTTATAGAAAATTGGCCAGGCACGGTGGTTCTTGTCTGTAATCCAAAAGCTTTGAGTGGTCAAGCAGGGAGGATTGCTTCAGCCAGGAGTTTCAGACAGCCTGGGCAACAGAGCGAGACCCCCATCTCTACAAAAGTAAAAAAAAAAAAAAATTGGCCAGCACAATGGCATGCGCCTGTAGCCTCAGCTACTCAGAAGGCTGAGATGGGAGGATGGCTTGAGCCCAGGAGGTTGGGCCGCAGTGAGCTACGATCATACCACTGTACTCCAGCCTGGGTGACAGAGCAAGACACTTTCTCTCTCAAAGTAAAAGAAAAAGAAAAAAAATTTACAGGGTACAAGAAAAACAAAATAATATTACTCTATTAAATACGGTGATTAAAAATTTCTTTGATCATTTTTAGAAAGTTTTCATGGACATTCTATGATAACCTAAAAGACAACAGTTAAAAAAAAAAAAAAAAGAAGATTGACACTTCTGGGTGACATTCACAAGGAAGAACAGCAACCAGCAACCAAAAACACCTTACCAACAACAGCTGAGGGCTAAGTCCAGCCGACTCCAAAGTGTGACACATATCCTCAGTGGAGCTTTCTCCATGCAAACACTTCCAAAAAAAGAAACTACCTGGTAGAACAAAAACAAAGCACATTAATCAATGACTACTTACCATTTGGACTAACAATCTTATTGAATCACAATCTGGAATTCCAGAGAAACAAAACATTATGAAGGAAGAGAAATTAATGGTTCAATTTGCTTGATTTATTAAAGCAGAAAGCAAATCATGATCTAATATTGTCTCTTTAGTATACTTATTAAAACAACCTATCGACCAGAGTGTCTTTTGTTGGCCAAAAAATACAGTACATTAAATACTTTCATTATTTAAATTTCAAAACAAACAGAATCTCCTGAGATGCTATATGTTCCTATCATGTTTTCTTCTAAAAGAAGACGGATAAAAAGACCAGTGTATTATTTTACCTACCTAAAGCCACATACTCCTCTTCACTTATCTTCTTTACATTGAGCACATCCTTTTCATATTCTAAATATTCCAAGAATGTTTTTACAGGCAACACACCATCTTTATCATCAGAAAATCGAACATTTGTCCTGGTGTTCTCTTGCTTATACTTCTCCAGTAATGCCTGGAGCTTAAGTAGTTCTTTTTCATCAAGCCTTAGTAACACAGCCAAGTCCTTTAAAATAGAAAACAAAAACAACATTCCACATCTATCAACCACATTATCTGAACTGAAATTCAAGATTGTAAGCAAAAGTTGACTTTTTAATTAATATAATAGCTATCATGTATTCTGCTTAAAACTTTGCTTACAAGTCACATTTCATGAGTAGGAGTTTATTTAAATAAACTATAATCTTGAACACTACATACTACTAAAAGTACCATTTTAGCATATTTCTTGAGGGTACTTTATTATCTTCTAGAATGTTAGCATTTTTTTTTTTTTTCGAGACAGGGTCTCACTTTGTTACCCAGGTTAGAGTACCTTGGCACGATCATGGTTCACAGCAGCCTTGACTTCTTGGGTTCAAGCAATCCTCCTGCCTCAGCCACCTGAGTAGCTGAGTGGCTGAGAGCCACTGAGTAGTGTGCACCACCACCTCCAGCTAATTTAAAAAGTTTTTTTTGTAGACACAGGGCCCCACTATGTTGCCCAGGCTGGTCTCGAACTCCTGGGCCCAAGTGATCCTCACACCTCAGCTTCCCAAAGTGTTGGGATTACAGGTGCAAGCCACTATGCCCTGGCAAATGCTAGAATTTTAATAAACATGTTTTACTGTATAATCAGAAAAAAATTTAAAAGGGTGTCAAATGCAACTCTTACCATTCTGAGGAAACTAAATATTTGAATTTAAATGCTTAATTATTAACCAGCGTAAACACTATAAAATAAAACATAGAAAAACAATTCTCATTGTATCCACATATAAGTCCTGTATGTGGCTCTCAGGGATACAACCTGTTAGGCTTTCAAACTATTTTTATATACTATATGTACAAAAACATATTGTGGCTGGGCATAGTGGTTTATGCCTATAATCTCAGCACTTGTGTAAATAATATAAATTTAGCAGCAAGGCACAGAGAGCTAGCAGGGGGCTTGGTAAACAAAATATACCTTTAAAGCTTTAAAAAAATTCTTAATTTTCTACTTTGTTACTACTGATTTTAAAAAGTAAAAGCAACCAGATAGATTATTTTATATAATATAAAATGTGGGATTACTCACATTATCAGAGAACGGTGTGTCTAAATGAAAATCAAGGGAATTTAGTTGACTGACCGACTCATAGAGTTGCAGCAATTTTAGTTTATTGGCACAAAACTGTAGCAATCCTTCATCAACCGACTCAAGTTCTAAAAGGCAGAAGGAAAAGTATATATAAGAGATATATTTAACAGACTCATAAACAGGCTTTTCTTTCATTAAATCTCTCAACATTACATAATTCCCTGATGCTCTGATGTATTAAATATTGAGATGCTTAAGCTATATCAGATTTTGAAAGCAAAAATAATTTTTCTGTCATGACAAAATGTCTAATTTTTAAATAAAATAAGATGCTCTAAAAGTAGGGCGATAAAAAAGAAAGTGGAAATATCTTCATCTAATACTTAAAATTTAAAGAAATTATCTGGAATACTGTATGAATATTTATATCTAATATAAAACAAATATTTATTCTTTAAAAAGGGAAACAATGATAATCCCCCAAAAATCTTATTTGAAATACAGTATCATGGAATATTGTTCAAGTTCTTATAGCCTTAATAAAACTGACCATACAAAATAATTAGATTTTAGGAATCTTATTTTTATGTAGAACTTGAAACTGATGATTTTATAGAACTCCAACAATGGTGTTTGGTTTACTACCAGGTCAGTGAAAGATAACTTTTCATTTAATAAATTTTGGGATTTTGTTAATGCCTTGAGGGGTGGGAGGGCTTTATAAGTATACCATGCTTTTTAAAAGAGGTATTTATTTCTGACAAGTGGTATACACTAAAGGAGTTCACTATTTGCCAATGTCAGTTTCATGTATCTGTTAAAAAAAAAAGGTTGAAAAAGAGTCTCAAAATTAGCATGTTTGAAGCCCTGAAAGAACAAATTATAATTTGTTTATTAAGCCACTTTAACCTGGCTTACACATAATTAAAACACAAAGTTGGTTTTACATAATTAATATGACAAACAAAAGTCACAACTAGATGACACCAGTCCACTGCACACTACAATTTAACTGATGTTAGGAATTCAGAATAAAGTAAATTTTTACTAGTTCAGTTGGATGGAATATGGTGTTACAACCCCACAGTTTCAAGTGTAATCCTTTTTCAGACAAATACATTTTGACGGGCTGACTGATTTTAAAGAACAATGTGATAGTACAAATTTTGAACATCAAAAAATGACCAGAAAAAATAATCTGATTGTCGTCTGTGATTTTGGACGTCCTTAACTCTGTTCATGAGGGAAACTGATGGGAAAGTGATACACTAATAAAACATTAATACAAAGTACAAATATGTTTTATTATTATCTTGGTCAAAATGACATTATGTGCCCCCCTAAAGAAATTTGTCTCCTCTTGTGAAGCTAAAGAAAAGACAATGGCAGCGAGAGAGCTTGGTTGTTTTCCCATACCACCAGATAACTTCTTCATTCCAATGCTTTCCTTAATGTTCTACAGCTATATCAGAATAACCACTTATCATTCTATCCTGACCTCTTTCCTCACAATTAAAAACAACTTCCCAATAACAAACACTCAATACATTCAAAGACAGTTTAGATGAAGATCAACTGCATATATTAAATAGGGAATAAATAAGATTCTTAATTTCTTATATACATATTATTTCCACATTAAAGTAACATGATGGTATCACAAAGTCAATAACTTTCTATAATCAGTTACAAAATTTGAGTTAAGAACGTAACCTCCAATCAGTACAAACCCTATTACCTTGATTTTTCAAAGTGTCCATTAAAGTCTGAGTGATGTTTCTAAGGCAAGAAAATGGTAAACGTTCACTTGCCAAAATGCTTTCCAAAGCCTAGAAAAAAGATATTGAACAGTTCTAGTAATTATAAGGCAATGATTTTATTTTTTAAATCTTATATTTATGCCCAAACTTTTACTACCCCAAATTTCAAAGAGAAGCTCTATATTTAAGATGTTTTAGTGTACGTATCTTAAATCTCAAGTTGCACTGTTAAGTAATATTCAATCAACTTTATGTCATGCCAAATATGATATAAATGACAAAAATCCAGGCTGAGAATAAAACAACTAGAAGGCAACTGCTACTTAACAGAATAGCCCAATCAAAACAGAAACAAAGATAAAGCTATTTACCAATAAGAAGTGTTTGAATATGCCTATGCTATCTAGGAATAAATGAAAAGCAGTGGTTATTGTCATGTCAATAACAAAAGCTGCTAATAACTTAGTTATAGCTTAATAACTGCATTTGTGCATGGCAGGCAGAATCTATAGGCCCTGCTAGATAGATATAGTAACCACCCTTCCCTACCTCCCTCTCCCTACCCCCATAGATATTTAAGATTCTTTATAACCAATCCCAGAATATCTCTTCATGCCTAAAGTAGCAACTATCGGAAACATCAATGAGTCAGACATAGCAGTTAAAGGTCATATTTATCCTTTCATATTATCACATTAAATTGGGTTTCAATTAATGAGATTACATAGTTTAAAAAGTAGGCTGAGAATGTAGGGTAAGACAAATATCCAATCAACACAAAACTTCTGTGTGTTTGTGGAGGAGAAATGGGCTTAGAGGGTGGCTCAAGATGTTGCTCAGGCCTATAATGAAGCAACTACCAGGAAGCAATAAAGAAAGTGACTATAAGAGGCAAGAACCCAGGACAAGTGTAACCTGCTCCTGTTCTGCCTGTGATTACACAGGCTAGCAGCTAGCTTACTTTCTTTCCCATTATTCAGTCTCCCAAAGCCTAAACTGGTTTCTTCCCTCCCTTTAGTCAGTCCTCCAAGATATAACTTTTGTTATTGGGTTTTCTAGTATTTTTTATAAAATTCACAGCTTCATACATGATTCAGAAGTATTATTTAAAAAAAAGAAA
Source organism: Papio anubis (assembly GCF_008728515.1). Lineage (NCBI taxonomy): Eukaryota > Metazoa > Chordata > Mammalia > Primates > Cercopithecidae > Papio > Papio anubis. The sequence continues at coordinate 141,598,320 of NC_044976.1, read as the reverse complement.
ATCAAGAAGACATTTTGCATTATGCTAGTTTCCCAATTTTGTTGTTCTGTGATTTAAGATAAGAAGAAAGATGGCATCAAAATGAGAAGAACTGTGTGGGTTATGACCCTTTCTACTACAGATTTCTCAAACTGCCTCTCTAGATGCCCACTTTGTCATCATTATGTCATCTCTAATAATGGAGACTTTGCCCTAAGGAAAATGAGAGCCAATTAGCATTGTCAGTAGAATGGAAAACACAATTGAAAGTCACAAAGGTTTTTCTGTTCTACAATAACACAATAAAAAGTGTTTTAAAAGTGGACTGCAGCAGAATCACTCTGCACTAAGTTCTCCCACGTATCACTATTCACTAAATTCTCCCATGTATGTAGCTATAAAATAATAAGAAATATACACATTGGTCTATGGCCCCAGTACCTGACACAGAGTTCCTATAATTTCCTGAACAATGGGGGTGCTAGGAGTTTCTTTTGTTCCAATGTTTAGTCTCTGCCCTAGTTCATCAGTCAGAGCTCTTAATCCCTTTGTAGACAGAGGTGTTAGGAGAACATTTTGTTCTAACATTTGGTCTTTGACCCCCAGTTTCTGATGAGGAGATTCTAGGACCTCTGTAATTTCCTAGGTGATAGGAGCATCTTTTCTTCTAATGAGGCCACTCATGGCAGGCTCCTGCAAAGCTTCATAATAAGGGGTTGGTTACCAGTGGAACCAACCATGTATTTGAGGATTGGAACTTTTAGCCCAACCCCTGACCTCTGGGGAGCCAAGAGGGGCTGAAGACTGAGTTGATCACCAATGGCCAATGATGTAATCAATCATGCTTATATAATGAAGCTTCCAACAACACCCAAAAGGATAAGGGTTGGAAGAGCTTCTGGATAGCTGAACACGTAGAGTTTCCTGAATGGTGGCTTGCCAGGAGAGGGAATGGAAGCTCTGCAACTCTTCCCATATGATTTACTCTATGCATCTCTTCCACCTGGCTGTTCATCTCTACCCTCTGTAATATCCTCTGTAATAAATGGGTAAACGTTCAAGTAAAATGTTTCCCTGAGTTCTGTGAGCTGGTCTAGCAAATTTATCACCTGCAAAGAGGGGGTCATACTAACCCTAATTTATAGCCAGTCAGTCAGAAATATAGCTGATGACCAACTACTTGTGACTGGTATCTGAAGCAGGTAGAAGTCTTGCGGGACAGAGCTCTTAACCTGTGCTGATGATCTCATGCTATCTCCAGGTAGATGGTGTCAGAATTGAACTGAATTAGAGAATAACCAGCTGGTGTTAGCTGGAGAATCTGCCAAAGAAATTCACTGGTGTGTGGGGAAAAAAAAAAACCCTACATCTAGTGGCAGAAGTGTTGAGTGACTGTGTAAGAGAAAAGAAAAAACCTGTGATACAGTTTTTTTTACAGTTTCACAGTTAGCATTATTTTAGATGCTGTGAATTATAAAAATCAAGTATTTGGTAAAGTTCCTACTTGAAGGAGCTTATAAGACCTAAAAAAAAAAAGTTGGGAGAGCTATGATTAACATACACGAAATAATCAGAAAATAAGTAGTCATTAACTATCCAGTTTTGATTGAAAGTAGAGTAGGAGTTCAGAGTTATCCATGGGGATCGAAGCATTATGTAAGAATTTATGGAGTTAGGACTTGAATAGCATTATGAGGCGTTTGGATAGGAAGAGTGGGAGTAAAAGAAATCACCAATGGTGGCCATATTATAACCACGAGCCTGGCAAAAAGTAAAGGTCTGGCAATACCATGGAATGCTGAGGCTGTGGAGTAACAGGGACTCATACAGAACAAGTGGGAATATAAATTAGTACAACTATTTTGAGAAGCAATTTGCCATCAACTAGTACAGCTGAAGAAGTTCACACCCTAGCAATTCCACTCTTAGGTATAAATGCCAGAAAAACTCTTGCATATGTGAATGAGGAAATATGTACATGGATAAGCACAGCATCATTGTTTGTAATGTCAAAAATCTGGAAACAACCTAACCATTCACTGACAGGAGTGTAAATAAATTCTAGTCAGTGAGCGGAATTTGTATGGCATAGTAAATGAATCAATTATAACTATAGCTACATACACCAATATGAATGACACAGAAACATAATCCGGAAGGAAAAACTAAAGTCACCGAAGACATAGGGCACGACTCCATTTATGTAAAGTTTGAAAAGACACGAAATGCATCAACAGGTTTCAAAGGAGTCACACAGGAATGATGTAACTATAAAGCAAAGAAAAAGAAAAGAACCACAAAATTCTAAATTATGGTTACCTTAAGGATGGGAGGAGGGAATGGGACTGAGGGGGGACACTCAGGGCTCTTTAGAGTTCCTGGTAAGATTGTATTTCCTAAGGTAGGTGGTCATACACACATATTTACTATTACATATATATTATATACGTAATATATATAATGTAGGGATGTTTACGTGTGTATATAAAACACACTCAGATGTATAGTAACACTAATTTTTTTTTTTTTTTTTTTTTTGAGACGGAGTCTTGCCCTGTTGCCCAGGCTGGAGTACAACAGTGCGATCTCAGCTCACTGCAACCTCGGCCTTCCAGATTCAAACGATTCTCCTGCCTCAGCCTCCTGACTAGCTGGGATTACAGGCACCCGCCAACACACCCAGCTAATTTTTTTGTATTTTTAGTAGAGACGGGGTTTCACCATGTTGACCAGCTGGTTTCGAACTACTGACCTCGTGATCCACCCGCCTCAGCCTCCCAAAGTGCTGGGATTACAGGCATGAATATTAATTTTTTTTTTTTTTTTTTAAAAAGAGACAACAGGAACTTCCACATGAAAATACAGAAAGGGATAAACAATAAAAATGTGAAAAGAAGACTTCAGCCTGTCATGTTTGGGGGAAATAGGAAAACAAAGATTTTCTTAACAAGGCTGTATTATAGCTACTAGCAGAAAACTTCGTGTATTATATATACTTACTTGTTTTTTGGTTGCAGGGTATTTAATATCAAGAATTAATTCCTTTATTTCTGTTTCAACCAAATCTATAAAGAAAAAATTAAAATAAAATTTTAATTTTTATAACAGTGAAACATTATTCTGAAAGAAAATGAACATATCTGTACTACCAGTTGAGTCTAAAGGGTTTTTGGGTTCTCTCACATTAATGTTTTCCTGTTATGAATTATAACACCCTCTAGATGGCACACTTCAGCCTTACAGAGCAATTCCAATAAGCTCACCCATGCATCATTTTGATTGCTCCATTCAGAATAGTTTATTGATTTAAAAGATGATAGAACAATATGCTTTATTATTTGTATGAGAGAATACCTACCAAGATTGGGAGATTTTGTTTTCAGTAAGGCTGCTAGTTTCTTCACTAGGTGCATATCCTTGGCTCGTTCACTCTTCTTATCGCTAAATCAATAAATATAACAAATTACTACAGAATGTGAAATTATTTTCTTTCTAATTCTGACACACTCCAACTTTTTTTTCTTTAAATTTTTTCTATTTAAAGATATCAGTCTAAAGACAAAGGAAACAACAAAACAGCAACAACAAAAGAGAGTACAACAAACCTAGGAACTAGGAAAAGTTAGCAGAAGAGCGTCAGTCAGCAACACCGGATACACCTTACCTCAGTGCTAAATGGAAGGGAACATTCACTGTTTTCACACTTCCGGACACTGGATCAACAAGACAGATCTGATAAGTCTGTGGCTGCCAACTCTGACTGGTAACATTATTTAAGCCCATTATTTTATAGCCAGGATACAGCAGCCTAAAGAAATCACATCCCAATATGGTAAAAACATTAGAACAAGGAGAAATGCCAAAAGGTGCTTTTATTATAGCTAGGAAACCCAACATTATTATCAATTTAGGGGCATTAATAAGGCAACTAAATACTGATAGCAAATACATAAGTAAAGCTAGCAGAGTTCTGCCTTGTTGAACACAATCAGGCCCATGTTTCAATGGCAAAAAAAGCATTCACCTCACTTATGACTAGGGCAAGCTGAAGGAACCTTTCCTTTTGAGTCTTCACAGCATACATAAGGGACAAACATCAGCAACAAGCTAACTTTAATTCAGCAGTGTATCATGGCATTTTCAATTTTTTTTGGTTATTAAATACTTAAGTATATATCAGACACTCACAGGAAAAACCACAATAAAGAATACTGTAATTCTCAAACTTGTAATCTAATAAGCAGCTTTAGTAAAAGCTTTATTTTAATAAAAGCATTCCTATATTTCATTTTGTAACCAGCACAATGCCAGCATTTGCAGCTTACCTGCAGTGCTTCCCCACATTGAAAGCTCCTACTCTAGGTCCCTGCTGTGTGCTCCACACTTCTAAAATTCCCCTTCTTGGTGCATAGATCACAAGGAATTGAGCTACTCGACTTGGACCCTGAGTATTTCCAAAGGGGGAAAAATCCGCCTTTTCTGGTATTCTTTCATGAAGATCCTCTACAATTTGAATCCATCCAATTTGTGCATCGCGGTACCCTTAGAGACAGAGGGAAAGGGAAGTTAATTACTTAGTCTAGGTTCCATAGTAGCCACCTGAAGTACTCTGGAATAGTGGGGGTGGGGGTGGGGTAAGAAAAGCTATGAAAGTATATTTTTATTATGGAATATCTTAAATAAAAAATGATAATAAATAATAACCAGTTTATCACCAAGCCTTATCAAATCTTAGTATTTTGCTATATTTACTTCTGATCACTTTTTCTCTTTAAAATGAAAATATTGGCTGGGCACAGTGGCTCACGCCTGTAATTCCAGCACTTTGGGAAGCTGAGGCAGGTGGATAACCTGAGGTCAGGAGTTCGAGACCAGCCTGACCAACATGGTGAAACCCTGTCTCTACTAAGTACAAAAAATTAGGTGGATGTGGTGGCACATGCCTGTAATCCCAGCTACTTGGGAGGCTGAGGCAGGAGAATCGCTTGAACCCGGGAGATGGAGGTTGCAGTGAGCCGAGATCGTGCCACTGAACTCTAGCCTGGACAACAAGAGTGAAACTCCCTCAAAAAATAAGAAAAAAGATTATAGACATAATTGAAGCCACCTGATTACCCTTCCTGCTGTCATTCCCTTCCCTTCCCATCCAAGCCTTTTGGCGACATGCAGATAGAAAATATGGGTTACAGGGTGATGGGAGGAAGCTCTTGCATGGGAGAAGTAGCTGACGCTGTTTTCTATTTTAGGGTGGTCCCTCACATAGGCAATTAATCCTTCTTTCCAAGGATACAATGGAAAGGAAAACTGGCTGTACCAGCTGCAGAAAGGCAGGCAATGATGCAAGGAATAAGATTGCTATAGTGGATTTGGAGCAGTCAGTACAGCTTTGTCTTCTGTATTTTAGAAGTCTTGCTGAGAACATACCTTTGATATTGTTTCAGGAGACAAACACCAAGGAGAAATGACGTATCTGCAGTACTAAAACTATTTCTACAGATAGTTAGACATGTAGTAGGTAAAGACTGCCTCTGTCTGTCACTGCAGGAGTTCTTTGGCAAGAAGGTGATAGTGGCTTCAGTCTGGTCCAGAGTAATTTAATGACCTCAATCCATTATTCCTCACATTTTAAAGGACAGACAAGATGGCGCCATAAATTGTGGTCTATGCTGACATGTTACTATTCCAGATGATTCTAAATAATGTAATCATGCTTTCTTTGTCAGGGAGATATTATTCACAATGTGCCTAGTTAAAAGATATTTTCAAGTCTCCCTTATAGTTAGATGAGGCCATGTCACTAAGTTCTGACTAATGTAGATAATGGTTGAAGGGACTTTGGGGGAATATCTTCAAAGTAGATTGACTCAGTTGCCAGGAGAAGCCTTCTTCCTTTCTGCTTCCTTCCCAGAATGCAGGTAAGAGGGCTGTCTATGAGAACCTTGAGTGGGGAAGCTACAAGGAAGAAGACTGGGTTCCTGAAGATACTGTGGTCTGTTACTCGGGTCTGTTACTAATAGCTGAATGAAACTCCTAAGTGACATACTTATTGACACATCAGGTGGATTGACCCAAGCATATGGATATAAAAGTCAAGTTAGTGAAGATCTTAAATCTGAAAGACTTGGCATTACAGATTTGGGGAGAACATTTGGCTCAAGAATGGCTTTGTGAAGGGGAATAGATGTAGCAGGGGCAAGAAACTGAACTCAGAAATTTATACTAACAGTGAGAATTGAAAGAAAGTACATAAGATAAAGGTTAAACATGATCAAACCTAAAAGATGTATCAGCTGACTACTGGATCAAGTGGTTGCTGATCTGAGTTCATGTCAAAAAAAGAAAATATAAACATAAAGAATTAAACAGTTATCAACCAGAAGCTGAAGCATGACAACATTGCTCAACTATCGGGGTAAAAAGTGAATTAATTGTTTTTCTGGATTTTTGTAAGAAGTACCTTTCCACATGCGTATTGCAATTCCTCTAGCTACATCCAATAAAATAACTCTGCCGAAATCATCTGTTACTGCTGCCAGTGTGTTACACGGAGACAGACATATGCTTTCACCATGGCGTCTAGAATCTGGAAGTCCAAATCTGATATTTAAAAGAAAATAAAAAGCTCAAATCACATTCCAATTCAGAAACATATAACAGAATAATGAAATGCATAAATGAAATAGGCTGAATCTGTTTTTATATAAAGAAATATGAATTTTGCCTGGAATAATAGTTAATTTATTATTCACAACTGACATTTGTAATACAAAATACATAAAAGAAATAAAACCACAGTCTTATGTAGGTTTTCAATAGATACTCACAATCCTATTACTTTAGAGAATATAAAGTATAACGATATTTGATTAAAAGGCATGTCACAGGAAACAAAGTCCTCACCGTCAACTAAATTTTAGAATTTACTCCCACACAGGCATCTTTTGTCTATTTTAAGTTCTTCTTCTTAATCTTTCTCTTTTTTGGAAGATATCACATCCTGCTGATACCAATCTGCCCGAAGCAAAAACCTTCCTTTTTCTAAATAGTTATCTCTAAACTGCTGTTGGTCTATAATCAACCTCATTAGAATTGTGAGTAAAATAAAAGTAAAAAGGTACTAAAAGAGAGCTAGGAAAGCTCACTTAGAGAAAAGTCCCTGAAACAAAGGTGCTCAGTCTTTGTTACATCTATTTGAGATGCACAGGGCCATTTGGCTAATTTCTTGACTCTTGATATTAGGAAACGTGGTATGTTACAATGTATTTTTTAAAAAGATGAAAAAAAAAAACTTAGAAGATATACTTTGATAAATTTTAATAATTAGTTGGCTCTCTTTAGGTGAAGAACATCTATAAAGAGGAGGTGTTCTATTTCCCTTCATGGTGGTACTTTATATTAGGTAATAAAAAATGATTTTTAAACAAAACCAAACATTAGAAAAAATGCTTCTGTCTAAAAAATAATAATGGAAAAAAAAAAAAATCATGCTCCCTCCACCAAAAAAAAATCTCACAAATACACTAACACATTCTAAAGCACTACTGAAGTAAACAAGGAAGCACAGGCCAGGAGTCTGTCTAAAGTGTGCCTGAATACAGGACTCCTGCTTTTACTTTTTTTTTTTTTTTTTGAGATGGAGTTTTTCGCTCTTGTCTCCCAGGCTGGAGTGCAATGGTGTAATCTCGGCTCACTGCAACCTCTGCCTCCCGGGTTTGAGCGATTCTCCTGCCTCGGCCTCCTGGGTAGCTGGGATTACAGGCACGTGCCATCATGCCTAACTAATTTTTGTATTTTTAGTAGAGACGAGGTTTCACCATGTTGAGCAGGCTGGTGTCAAACTCCTGACCTCAAGAGATCTGCCCGCCTGGGCCTCCCAAAGTGCTAGGATTACAGACGTGAGCCACCGTAATCTACTAGGATTACATTTTTTAAAAAGTTTACACAACTTAGTAACAAACTATCTAAACTTTAAAAGAAATGCAACAGTTATCACTAAACTAATTCTCCTACATTAGACCAAGCTAAGTTTATTTGTTAAAAAGCACACTCAAGAAATACATCTTGAATACCTAGTATATAACAAGGATAGAGCTGTGAATCAAACAGGTAAGAATCACTCTTCACATGGAGTTTTACATTCTAGTGGGGAAAAAAATTCCACTGCAATGGCTTTCAGAAGTTCCAAAGACTTACGAGATCAGCAAATCAACCAAGCACACAGAAAAACCACACATTTAACAGTACCTTTCTAAAAGGACTAAAATTTGGGAAGCATGACAGACTTGCCTTACAGCTAATGGGGTAGCTGGCTCAACCTTCGGCTTTTGCTTTTGGACAGCTTCTTCTTCGTGCTTACTCTTCCAACCAAGCCAACCACTGAAAAGAAAGAAAACTTAGAATAAAATTGAGCTTTCAGGGTTTTAAAGTGCAGACTATCAAATTATAAGTTAAAAGCAAGCTAGATACAAATGAGATATTTTTTATTTAATTGTTAAGTAATTACCTGGCAGCATTAAATAAAGCAGAAGTGAGTTTACTTGCAACTGCTAGTGCAACATGGGATAATAATGGTTGTGTGCTTCCCTGAAAAACAGAACATTTGAAAGAGAAAACTTAGCAGCTTACAAAGAACAAACATACTTTCTAAATAAAGCTTACTTTAAAATGCTTCCAAAAGTTGTAAAGGCTGGACTAGCAACTCAGCTTCTTTCAGAGTACAGTAAAAAGTTTATTTTAGGAGCAATATAAAAAATAGTTTTAACTCTATAGTTTAAAAATAAAATCACAATTAGTGTATTTTACCATTAAAATTTCCCTCTTTAAATTGTAATTTCATTAAAATAAATTTTAAACTAGGATATTAAGATTACATTATTCTAGCTGGACTATGGATTTCACATCTATACATAACTGGCTCTTTTCTCTCTTTTTACATATAAATGCACACACATATACACACACATTTTTATAAAAGTAAAAAGATATTTTGGACAATTCTGAGAAGCATGCTTTTTAAGTGAGAAACAAGAGCTGCCAAATCTAACACTCAACTCTCCCCTATTTTAGGAAGCAATTTTCACCACTTATAACAAGTATAGTTGGCAGCTTGTTCTGTCTTTACAATTTCTCATTTACTGAAATCCCTGGTGGGCTGACATCATTAACAAGTCTGAGCATCTGACTATTGCACCAATATTTAAAGACATCTCAGCTATCAAATAATTCAGGGCTTCAGAAACAAAGAATTTTCTTTTACACTGATGGTAGTACCTTTTCAGTTAATGTAAAGAATTTAGAAGAAAGCTAGTTGAGATTAATTTTAGTTTCAATTGAAATTTAGAAATGTAAACTGCTTAATCTTCTAAGGCTAAGCAAGTTACCACATCCAATTTGTAGACAAATTGTAAAATCAAGAGCGGCCTTACTCATGATCATTGATAAAACTCATACCTCTAAAGCATAGAAGAAGCCAGTAAATGGATTGGACCCTACAGTGATATACTGAGACATGGCAGGTGGACTATTTTTAATTGCTGCATTAAATCCACCTATATTGGAGGCAGTCTTCATTTGATCAAAGGGGGACAGAGTCATAATACCTAATGATAAAAACAAACAAACAAACACGTGACTTGAATGTACAATGTTATTTTGGTCATTACATTTTTACTTCAGTTCCATTCTAAGATGCTAAATGTTTCATTTTATTTAATAAACAAAAGTCATTTTAAAAGCTACAAAATCAACATCAGAAAATATTCTGCTGGGTACAGTGGCTCACTCCTGTAATCCCAGCACTCGGGAGGCCAAGGCAGGTGGATCACTTGAGGTCAAGAGTTTGAAATCAGCCTGGTCAACATGGTGAAACCCCACCTCTACTAAACATACAAAAATTAGCCAGGCGTGGTGGTGGGTGCCTGTAATCTTAGCTACTTGGGAGGCTGGGGCAGGAGAATTGCTTGAACCTGGGAGGTGGAGGTTGCAGTGAGCTGCAATCGCTCCAACTGCACTCCAGCCTGGGCAACAGGGTGAGATCCCATCTCAAAAAAAATTAAATATTAAAATTTCCATCTACAATTTCTATAACGTATAGAATATCATAAAAACAAAATTTAATTTTTTGAACAGATACGAAACTCAGAGGTACCAGAAGTACACAGTCCACTTTTATCCCCAAATATCAATTCACCTTTTTTTTCTCTCTCTTTTTGAGATTCTCTTACCTCAGCCTCCCCGAATAGCTGGGATTACAGACATGCACCACCATGCCCAGCTAATTTTTGTATTTTTAGTTGGTATGAAGTTTCACCATATTGGCTAGGCTGGTCTCAAACTCTTGACCTCAGGTGATCCTCCAGCCTCAGCCTCCCAAAGTGTTGGGATTCCTAGTGTGAGCCACTGTGCCCCGCCAATATAGGCATGTGCTGCTGTGCCTGACCTTACTAATTTTCATATACATGTATTGCCTCCCCTTTGCCTGAAAACTGTCAAAAAATGCATTTGTCCTTAAAATGTGTCCTAGGAAAGGAAATTCTTTGAGTGAGTTCATAAGGAAACCATTCACTGGATTTATAGGAATTAAAGTGATCAAACAAATCCTTGGACTATTTTTTAAATTCCCCTCCCACCTCCTGGACTATTATAAAATATCAGAACACCTGTCTCATAGTCATGAATGAATCCATGATTCAGTATACAAAATGTTTTCACTATATTACAAAATTTTCATAAGTTTTGCCTGACTCCACCAGAACACGATCAAAGGGCAAATTGTATGGCATATAAATTGAAATTTAAGTTTTAAAATAGCTTCTTTTCAAACTCCCATGCGATATACACAGGAGTATAAATTGCTACAAGATAATCCAGAGGACAATTTTGCAATAGATATGCAATTTTTTTAAAGGATTCTAATTTATGGTAAGGAAATGGTTGATCAGTCCTTTCCATCCTTGCTACCAATGATGTTTTCCTTCCTATAACTTAAATAATCCATTTTCGATGTCACACTTTAGATCTGGTCATCAGCAACTGTAGATTCTTTGTAACTATGATTTCAAGCGTACCGCACCTAGACCACCATCTCCTAGCTTTCCATCTCAATTACTCCAGAAACTCCCTGCAGTAATTTCATAATTTTGAGTTTAAATTAATTAATCCTACTATTTTTTCCACTATTTATCAAGTACCTCTTGGGATCACTTCCCTTTTTATCCAGCTTAGATTTGAGTTCCATCATCATCACTTTCTTGCAAATATCCACAACCTCTCTACACTCGTCTCCCCCTACACACATACTCCCCCGGCTAAATCTTAACCTTAGTTGACCTAAATTTTCTGCATTCTCTGCTCTTGAAGCAAAATAGCTAATCATTGCTAAGAAAAACAATACCTCTGGGTTTCAAAGTAAGGACCCCAAACAAATGGACATAGAGTTTGGTCCAAAATCCTTCTGACCTCCTCAACCCCTCCTTCCCATCCTCAATCCTTTGAAATCTATTTGTTGAAGAAACAAGCCTGTTTGAGACTAATTTCCCACAGTCTACATTTTGCTGACCACATTCCTATAGTATTATTTAAAGTGTTTTTCTGCCCTCTATATTGCTACACATTGGTACTGAATTTAGGGGGCTGTTATCTTTCGAGTCACCGATTTTAGCACTATTTTTCATTAATTTAAGGTGGTATGGCTTATTTACATCTCTCTTTCTCTCCCTATATCCTTCCAAAATATTTGTATCTCATTTCTTTATTAAATTCACTGTTTTTATTATTAGGAATGATATAAGTATTACTCACTGCTGAGATACAGTACTTACTGTAATTACATTTCCTTGGCTGTGCATTCTTTTTTTTCTGGAGTTATTATTACCTTGTCATTAAGAGTTTTCCCTGAGCATCTGAGGTCTTTCCACACTTTGAAAGACATCAAAGTCCCTCTCAATATAAATTTCCATAAAGTCAAACTCATTGCATAATTTTCTAGGCCTAGTAGAGTGACTAAAGAAGGCCTCTTTGACAACGTGATATATTAAGAGACCTGAGTGAAGAGAGGGAGAAAGCCATGTGACTAGCTAAAGTTTTCCAGGCAGAGGGAGCAGTAAATCTAAATGCTCTAGAGTAGGGATATGCTTGCTGTGTCTGAGGAACACAGAGGAGATCTGTGTGATGAAACACAATGAATGGGGAGGGGTACCCTACAGGAGACAGTGTCAGAGGTACCATAAGCCAGATAAAGTTGGGCCTTGTATGTCACAGTAAGGAGCAACCAGAAGAAAGATGATGTAGAAAAAAAAAAGGAGGAGCAAGTTTGGCAGGAGGAAATTAAGAATTCGATTTTGGATATGTTAAGTTTGATATCTAGGTAGAAATTATTCAGTAGGGAGCTGGAGAAATGAGTATGAGGCTTCAGGAAGAGGTCAGGACTCCATAAAAACGGACATACTGAGAATCTACTTCTTATGCTCCTTGTTTGTGATTTTAGAGAGCAGGGGGTGAAAATATTTATTCTTAAGCCTATATTAATTTGGCTTTCATCCTCACCATTCTACTGTAACTGTTCATATCAAAAGTCACTAAATAACCCCATGTTGTCAAATCCAATGGACCACCTTCTTTTCTTGAATTCTACGAAACATTCCACAGTAAACCACTCCCTCTCAAATTTATATCTACAATCCCAGCTTCCTCCCTGAACTTCAGACTCTCATGTCCAATTCATACACCTGATACCTCTACTTGAATGTTTAACTGTGTCAGAAGTTAACCTGTAAAAACATAACTCTTTATATGCCTCTCCTTCTCCTTATTCTCATTTCAGTAAACAGTCTCATCATCCACCCTGTTGCTCAAACTTAAAAATTAAGAAACCCTTAATGCTTTCCTTTCTCTTGTTTCTCAAAACCATCCCTGAGCAAGTACAAAGTGTATCTCAAACCTGTCTACTTCCTTCCAACTCGACTGCCTCCACCATAAATCCATCATTCTCTCTTGCATGAATTATTGCAATATACTCCTAACTGGTCTCCTTGCTTTCTTCTACAAGCATCTCTCTATCCAGCAAACAGAGATATGTTAAAATGTAACCCCCTACTTAGAATCCATCAATGACATCCATTGCATTTAGAATAAAATCGGATCTCCTTATCCCTACGTGATCTAACCCTAGTCTGCATCTCCAACCTAACCTTGTCCTGTTTTCCCCTCACTCTTTATGGTCAAGTCACACCAACCCCCTTTCTGTTTCTTGAACACTCAGGTCTTCAAGGCTCCCGGGCCTATATCCCTGATGCTCCTCTGCCTAGAATGCTCTTCCTACACCTCTTTCCATAGCTGGCTCCTTCTCATCCTTCAAGTCTCAGTCTGAATGTCATGTCCCTGGAGAGGCTTTTCCTCACTAGTCTACCTAAAGCACCCTCTTCCTTTATTCTCTATCATAACCTTCTACTTATTTTCTTCATGATGCTCACTAACAGTCTGATATTATCATATTTATTTATTTAGTTTATTGTTTGTCTCCCCATCACCAAAATGTAAGCTTTATCAGGGTAGAGTCCTATCTTGTATTTCTAGCACAAATATTAATAGCTACTCATTTATTTGTTGAATAAATTAACCAGACCTTTACATAAAGATATACATACAATGAAGTTTACTGTACCTTTTTTCATTTTGTAGGCTGGGGATAAATGAATAGAATAACATTTTCTATCCAATCATTTTCCCTAGCCAGTTTCAATGTTCCAAAGTTTAATTAACAGAGCAGGGAAGCCACCCTGAACTGAACTCAACACTTTGGAATTTTGTAGCATTTTTATGCTAGCAAAAAAGTAGACACACTGAAATGTTTACCAATAGGTTTTTATTACAGAGTATACCATATAAGAGCTACGCAGTAAATAGAAAGACAGCCTGTGTGTCAGATATCTTGTTAGCCTCTCTAGAGTCACACTCCTTCCTTTTCTCCTTGCTTTTTCTCTCCCAATGTCCAGTTTTCATAGAATGAGTAGAACTTGACCAAGTGAACAAACACAGAGGAGGCATTCTAGCCAACATGCACATAGATCTAGGGGTAAAAGTATATAGTGTACTGGAGAAACAATGAGTGTTTCCTCCTCTGTTCCCACTACAGCTGGTCCCCTTGTCTGCTACAATTATTATGTTGTAGTACTGCAGCCATTCTCATGTATTTCTTCTAACTAGACTCCTAGACTCACACTTTAAGACAGCAGGGAAGCATGTCTTTACATCTTTATACCCTCAATACCTAACACAGTAAGCTCTCTTATAGTGGCTGCAAGAAGAAATCTGCTTTTATTTACATTTTACTAGTTTAAAGGTTACTTTTTTTTTTAAGTGATGGGGTCTCGCTATGTTGCCCAGGTTGGTCTTGAACTCTTGGGCTCAAGAGATCCTCCTACCTCAGCCTTCTGAGTAGCTGGGATTACAGATGCAAGCCACCACACCTGACCAAGGTTACATTTTTAAGAGACTGATTTATATGGTCATTATCTAGACCAAATTTATCTGTAGAAAAGTTAGTCAAATAGTGAGTGATTTAAAACTGTACAATACTGTGGCTGAGGGCATAATTAAATCTTTATTAAAACTGCTATCATTTATTTTTCTTTTGTTTTTTTTCTTGAGACAGAGTCTGTCACCCAGGCTGGAGTGCAGTGGTGTGATCTTGGCTTACTGCAACCTCCACCTCCCGGGTTCAGGCAATTCTCCTGCCTCAGCCTCCTAAGTAGCTGGGAATACAGGTATGTACCACCACATCTGGCTAATTTTTGTATTTTTAGTAGAGACGGGGTTTCGCTATGTGGGTCGGGGTAATCTTGAACTTCTGGCTTCATGTGATCCACCCACCTTAGCCTCCCAAAGTGCTGGGATTATAGGTGTTTGCTATCATGCCCGGCTTTAAAGATATATGCCTATGATGATCTGAATCTGAACTACCTTCCAGATGTCTCACTAAAGGCAATGCATTTTTTCACATAAGAATAAATGTTGGCCAGGAGCAGTGATTCATGCCTGTAATCTCAGCACTTTGGGAGGCTGAGGCAGGTGCACCTCTTGAGGTCAGGAGTTCAAGATCAACCCAGCCAACATGATGAAATCCCATCTCTATGAAAAATACAAAAATTAGCCAGGCATGGTGGCGCACGCTTGTAATCTCAGCTACTTGGGAGGCTGAGGTGGGAGGATCACTTGACCCCGGGAGGCAGAGGTTGCAGTGAGCTGAGATCATGCCACTGCACTCCTGCCTGGGTGATAGAGCAAAGCTCCATCTTAAAAAATAATAATAATAAATAAAGAATAATGTCCATCTCTAATAAGTGAGATACTTTAATAAAAAAGTTTAAGAAGTAAATTCCAAAAGAATTTGAATTAGTAATACTTACCAACACTAGCATGATCAATAATAGTGTCAATATCCTGTAGACCCCATTTCTTATAAGCTAATGGTGGTGGTTGTATGTTCTCATTGCCTGATGCTGCAGCTACAAAAGATAAAATAGACAATCCAAACTTAATTATTATGGATAAAATGAAGTTTTACAAAAAAATCATTAAAATCATACTAATTTGTTATTCTAAAATTTCAGCTAATAATGAGTCAAAGTAATGAAAACAAGGCATAAAGTGAGATTTAT
This sequence comes from Papio anubis, assembly GCF_008728515.1. Lineage (NCBI taxonomy): Eukaryota > Metazoa > Chordata > Mammalia > Primates > Cercopithecidae > Papio > Papio anubis. The sequence goes on along the minus strand of NC_044976.1, from coordinate 141,582,685 downwards.
TCATGCCAAGACAATGCACATAAAATGCAAACATTTAAAAGACTAAGCTGGCCGTCACAAAAGATTCTGGAACACTCAAGTCATTAAAGAAGACTACTAAAAATTCTAGAATACTACTAAAAATCAAAGTGAATTCAGGCTGGGCACAGTGGCTCATGCCTGTAATCCCAACACTTTTGGAGGCTGAGGCAGGCGGATCGCTTGAGATCAGGAGTTTGAGATCAGCCTCGCCAACATGGTGAAACACCGTCTCTAGTAAAAATACAAAAGTGAGCCAGGCATGGTAGTGCACGCCTGCAGTACTAGTTACTCGGGAGGCTAAGGCAGGAAAATCACTTGAACCTGGGAGGTGGAGGTTGCAGTAAGCTGAGATCACGCCACTGCAATCCAGCCTGGGTGAGAGAGGGAGACTGTCTCGAAAACAACAAAACAAAACGAAACAAAACAGAACCAAAACAAAGTGAATTCAAACTGCAAGTGATGCCAACTAAGCAATTTCTCCCTCTTGACAAAGGGGATAAAATCCTAGGGATAGGAATCAGTGCTTTACTGAGTGAAAAACTAAAAACCTGATACACCTGGCAGAGCACACATACAAGGTCTCTAATATAGGTAACTGAGGCCAGACTTGATAGAAAGATATATTAAAAGCAACAGCACTGTGAAAAAAATGAATGAAATGTCAATCTTTAACCTCAGTCCCTTCGCTTAGTGACTAAGAAAAGGAAAAGCAACAGTTATACCTCTTGCCATAGATTCAGGCACATCCCATCAATCAGTAAACACCCATGTTACATATCAGAATACTGCTGAGTTCTGGCTGTTTATTCAGGAAAGTGGAAAAATAATAATAAAGAGAAAATACAATCCTCTAAATATTGCAGATTGATAGTAAGGCGAAGAAAAGATAATTTTCTTATATGCTGAAATAAACGTCACAATTTATGGCTAAGTAACCAGAACTCTTTTTATAGCAACTTACAACCCAAGGGCACTAAGTGGCTTAATTCCTTACTTCCTAGGAGACAAATGGCTTTATGGTCTCATACACAACAAGCAAACAGAAATTCAAAAATGGTGAAAAATTAAATGGCTGATAATACCAATCATAAAATAATTGTCTATTTCTAGTTTATTAATAAACTTCTTACCCACAGGAAACTGCCTTTTGGCATATATATTAATGGTGAGTATTTTAAATGTCCTTAAGATAATGAAGCTTATGGTGGGTTAGATTTAAATAATTTAAAAGATATGAAAATAGGTATAAAAATTTAAACCAATTGTAAAAAAAGAACCATATAGCCGAGACTTCAGAATTCTACCAATCATACCAACCTAAAATTAGAAATAATTTCAGATCTCAATTTTACAGTTGTTAAAATATGGAAAAGAAAAGTCTTAAAATCAGTGAAAATATGAGTAGTGGTGCTGACTTCCCCTTTTCTTCTGGGATTGAGTAGAGGAGACTTAGTGGCCCCAAAACAAAGTTTAACTCCTAAATGGCTTCCTGAAAACATAGGCTAATTAGGATATGTTTACTGCTTCATAAAATTGTTCTAAACCTAGTCTAAATCCAGCATCTCATATTGCAATCAAAAATTTTTCTCTGTCTTTTTTAGCAGGTTGATATGATTGGTAAAACTTCTGATGTCTTGGCTATGTGGTTCTTTTCTAGTATAAGCTTTTTTACTAGGTCAGAATTTGTTTAAATTTTTATACCTATTTTCAGAATCTTTTAAATTATTTAAATTTAGCCCACCATAAGCTTCATTATCTTGAGAACATTTAAAATACTCACCATTAACCTATATATCAAAAGGCAATTTTCTGTAGGTAAGAAGTTCATTAATTTAATAAACTAGAAATTGACAATTATTTTATAATCGGTATTATCAGCTATTTAATTTTTCACTAAATAATGTGAAATTTCACGAATAATGTAAAATGAAAAATACTGGGACTAAACCATCAACCACCCAACACCCAAAGCAATATCAGGCAGAAGAATAGTAAAAATAGATTAAAAAATTAATTTCAGAGTGCCTTTTTGCCAAAGACCTAAAATTCTTTTCAAAATATAACCTTTTGTGTATGGTAAATAATTGTCTCAAAGATGCTGAGAGTAACACAAAGAATTACAATTTCATAAAAAGTAAATAAACTTTGTTTTGGGGCCATTAAGGCTCCTCTACTCAATCCCAGAAGAAAAGGGGAAGTTAGTGCTACTACTCATATTTTCACTGATTTTAAGACTCTTCCATATTTTCACAACCCTGAAATTGAGATCTGAAAATTGATGGTGTATCTTTCACTGGCAATAGTTTTTTCTTCTTAGTGGTACATAAAATAATAGTGTTTCTTACAATCAATGGCATGTTGAATTTGATGAAATATCTCTTCCAAAAGATGTAACAGCATCAGAATGTAAACGATAGGTAGTAAAAGTAAGAATTCTTGATTATTTGGGCAGTTTTCATCCCTAAGTCACAAAATAATGTTGTTGCCCACATATACATTAAGTTTAGGCCTCTAGCTTTTCTCCATTCTGAGTGTTCTGAGTTAGCAAAAAGCAGCTCATGCTGACTCCCGGCTGGGTCCTGCTGACAGTGATATCGGTAGGATCTCGCATTTCCCCTACACACGGTGGACAGCTTTATCCTCAGGGAGGACAGAAGCAATGTGGAGTCACCAGATTTTAGGATGTTGGACTTGATCAGCTGCTGATCTAGTGAAAATCTGGTACCTCAGCCACATGCAACTAAATTCTTTACCCCAATGTTGGTTGTCAATACAGTTGCAAATCTAGCTAGTCAAGACATACTGCTGAATTCGTAAAGAAAGCCCAGTGTTCCTGTGCTGACCACACTCTCCAAACGCAACATGTGAAGTGTTTATGTTTTAGCGCTTGTCTCTACCTTACTAAGCAATCTACTCAACATGCTCCCCTGTCTCTATAGGAGGCAGGTTTTTCCCATAAATCTAGTTCAGAAGGCCTTTTTTTATTTAGAAGACATACCTAATTCCATAAGCAGGTGAAATTAAATAAAACAAACATGAACAGAGGTTAAATATTTCTTGCCAAAATATTACCTTTTGCTACCTGATTTCGACAAGCACGAAGAGATTGAAAAAGGCTAAATCCATCAATAGTCACAATGGCAGCTGGATATAAGATACTCAACTCTTCATTCTATTTAAGAAATAAAAAAAAAAGTTCTTGAATTGATACATCAAATAAGCTTATCTACTTTTTATTATACTAAATTTCACGAATAATGTAAAATGAAAAATACTGGGACTAAACCATCAACCACCCAACACCCAAAGCAGATTCAGGCAGAACAGTAAAAATAGATTAAAAAATTAATTTCAGAGTGCCTTTTTGCCAAAGACCTAAAATTCTTTTCAAAATATAACCTTTTGTGTATGGTAAATAATTGTCTCAAAGATGCTGAGAGTAACACAAAGAATTACAATTTCATAAAAAGTAAATAATACTCACTGCACAGATAAAACAGTATGTAAAAACAGAAGAAAACTCACCTGAAATCCCAGACATGTCCCAATACACATCCCCAAATATATTCAAAAACATTTGCATAAGGCTATACCAAATATAGCCATGTTAGTAAAAACCTAACATGGTTTTTACTATTCAATAATATGTCAATGATATTTTTCCATTTCAATAAGTGAACAAATCATTTTTGGTTGTGGCTGCACAGTCTTTCATTATATGTACCCTATTTTACTTAACCAGTTCATATTGACAGACATTCAGTATGGCCTCCTGCTTCTACTCTTGCTCTCTACAATCCACGCTCCACACAGCCAGTGTGCTCTTCGTAAGATATAACAGATCAAACCAATCTCCTGATTAAAACTCTCCAATGACTCCCTTCTGCATTTAAAATAAAACCTGAACTCATTAACCATGGCTGCAAGATCTGGCAAATATGAGAGGTCATCATTACCCTCAGACCTTTGCATGTGCTTGGACGTTCTCCTCTCCAATCTTCACCTGCCTAATTGTTCCTGTCATTCAGGTTTCAGTTCAAATGTTAGTTATCCAGAGAGGCTGCTCCTGAACCTCCATCTCAAACAACATACCTATTCTCTTGGCACATTACTATCTCATCAACATGACTTCCTTTACGGCGCCTATCAGAGACTGGAATCACCTTGATATCTCTAGCTGCTTACTGTTGGTTTCCCTCCACCATGCCCAAACTGTAAACTCCATGAAAGCAGGAACCTTGCATATTTGTTACACCAATGAATCCTCAGGGATTAGAAGTGAACTGGGCAAATAATAGGCAGTAAAGAATATTTATGAATTAATATATTTTCATCATTATAAACATCACTGCAATAAACATTCTTCAGTCTATATCTTTTCATGTTACTAGGATATTACTTTAGTGTAAATTCCTTCAAGTGGGTCAGTTGGGTCATACAGTATTCACAGTTTTCATTCTCATATATATTAATTGCCTCAAAAAGTGCCTATCAACTTATATTTCCACCAATAATACATGAGAGTGACTGTTTCTCTATATTGTCATCAAAAGTTTGTTAATCTTTATCTTTGCCAATCCAAAAGATGAAAAGTTATCTCACTGTATTTTCTTATAGTTCTTAGATCATTATTAAGGTTCAAAATTTTCTTATATGTTTTTGGGCCAATTTCTTCTCTTGAGATCTGCCTTGCTCCTTTTTCTACTGGACTGTCAGGCTGTTTCTCTGTTTAAAAAAGACTTCTGGGCCACAGGAGCATAAGCCAGTGGGGAAGGGACATGGCATATATTCTCACACGACAAGTTCACAAGGCTAAGCACGCATGACCCAGTGAGCACAGCAGCAGGGAGAAAGCCTCCTCACTCACTTTGGGGAGCTAGAAAACAGAAAAGACCTAATCACTAGCAAGTCAATTTCTCCAAAACCAGGTAGTCTTCCTGAAGAAAACACTAACACAAATACCAATGGCCCCAGATCTGTAGATACTGTGCTAGATGACAGAGAAGATCTTTTTACAGAAGCTATTATGCAAAAGAAATGTCTTTGAAATTCCAGAAGGAGATTTTCCCTCTCTTTCAAATCCTCTCCTGCAACAAATGACCTGCTGTCACCCGTACTACACTCATTGCTCCTAGAACTGAATTAGAGGAAATATGCTTCTGTGATCTCTGACAAATCTGGGAGTATATTTTAAAAAAGCAAATAGAAGATAATTTTGATATATAAATGGACGTGTCAGATCCACAGCTGTTTAATAAAGCATACAGAGTAACAACAAAGACCTCCTTCTTGATAAAAATTTTGAAATGATTTTCTTGGTTTGTATAGCAAATAGAAAGCAAATATTTAAATGTTAGTTATATTTTTCCACTAGTTCTAAAAAAAGAGTATTATAGACATGACCAAATTTAATGTATTTTAAAAAGCTTTGTCATCCAGTGAATTTTTAGAAAAATGAAAAACATCTCTGGAAAGTTATCTTCAGTTCACAGATTATCTTCTTTGATTTCCAGCTGTTCCTTGTTTCCTTTAATAGTTCAATTTCTCCCATCTCCTTATGATGAGTATTATTAGTTACTAAGACTTAAGTCTTCAGCCTGCAGTTTTATTTTCCTACACTCTTTACTTGAAAGAATTCATTCATTATCTATGACTTCAGCCATCATGTCCAATCTAGTCTCTGTGCCTATACAGCAATTTTGTATCATTACATGATACCAGTAACTTGATTTCATTTCCTACCATCGCCTCAAACTCAACATGTGCAAAACCTCATTTAATAACATTTACTGCCAATGTAGTCCCTTATTCCAACATTGACAATGGCACTCCTCAGGATAAGTATCTTAGAGACATCTTTAGCTCATTTTTAAAGCACTGTACATCTCTACACAATAACCAGGTCCTATTAAGCTTCTTCAAAACAATTTTTTTTCTTTTTTTTTTTTTTTGAGACGGAGTCTCACTCCGTCATGCAGGCTGGAGTGTAGTGGCGAGATCTCAGCTCACTGCAACCTCTGCCTCCCGGGTTCAAGCAATTCTCCTGCCTCAGCCTTCCAAGCCGCTGGGACTACAGGCGCCCGCCACCACGCCCAGCTAATTTTTTGTATTTTAGTAGAGACGGGGTTTTACCGTGTAGCCCAGGCTGGTCTCAAACTCCTGAGCTCAGGCAATCCGCCCACCTCGGGCTCCCAAAGTGCTGGCATTACAGGTGTGAGCCACCGTGCCCGGCCCCAAAACAATTTTTGTACTGGTCCTTTCTCTCTTCCCATAGCCATTTTAGTCCTGGCTCCCAGCACTCCACATCTGTTACAGATAACTTAAAAAAACCAGGTAACTAGCCTCCCTAATTCCAGTTTATCTTGAAGAAAGAAATCTTCAATATTCCTTTGATTACATCACTTCCTTCTTATAAATCTTTAGGAGTTTCTCTCATTTCCTAAATCAATTCTAATTTTTCACTTGGCCTTTGAATTTATGCAAAATTTGGCCACTCTGCTTGACAGTCTCTCATTATTTTATAACATAAGTTTCTTTGTTGTTGCATATACAGTTCTACATTCAAATCTTCTATCAAATTTTCTCCTGATTACCTGAAACACTTTCCCCTCTTTTCTCCTAATTAAATTATATACCCATTGTTCAAGGCTTAATGCAAATCTCACCTCATCAATGAAATTTTCTTATTTTCCTGGTCCAAATTGAACTCCTCTTTCTCTAAGCTTGTACAGAATGTATTCTGTCCAAATAAATTACCAATAAATTAGGTATTGCTTTATATTACTGATTAATTCATCCACAGATATTATTAGATTTTAATCCTAGTCTCTCTTACTAGATAAGATTCTTTTGCAGCTCCAGTCCATCTCCCATGCAAATTCAATTAACAAATGCATACAGTGTATACACCTGTTTACTTGAAATCTTTTGGAGGCTAAGTAGTACAACAAAGGGAAGGCATATTACATAGGTATGCACTCTGCAAAACAAATAAAAGCATATTGGTTTAAATGGCCCTATAATTATTTTTTGACTAAGACAACCAAAATGTTACAAGGCACCTGAGAGGTTAGAGCCTTAGATACTAAGCAGTATTATCTTCTCAGTTGAAATCTTCAATGAATGTATGTATTTTCCACTATGAACAAAAGCTTAGTAACCCCTTTTCTGAGAAACAGTTAAGTACAAGGTAGTATCACTAGTAACAAGGCGGCCAATTTTTTTTTCTTTTACTCTAGGTAATTTTGGCACCTAAATCCAAATAAAAAAAAGATATAAAGTTATAGAGTATCATATTTTTGCCTTAAGTCACTATTAAATTCTAAAAATAAGAAATTTTCTTGGCTTCTAACTAAAGGGTTTTACTTTGTTGTAGAATGAAACATAGAATATTTCATTAAATAAGTAAAAGCAAGACTGGTATTCTTTACTCCACTACAAATAGATTATATTTCTAGACTACGATAGCAGAGTTAACTGTGCCACAAGACAAACATATCTTTTAAGTTTCCACCCAAAAAAGAGGAGAGAAACTGCTTCAAAGTAATGCCACTATTACTGTTGGAACACAATTTTTTACACTACCTGCTCAGTCACCCCGGGATGTCGTGGTATTTCATAGGTTCTGCATTTAAGTTGAAGTACTGGGTCCTCATTCAAAAGCTGTGCAAGCAAGAGCACACCATTCTAGGAGGAAGCACAGAGAAGGTCCCTGCTTGTTTTCTTACCAATATACCTGAGCAGGTACGGCCAGGCAAAGAGTACCATTTCCCCAACAGTTTTCCAGAGATACCAGGTAGACTCTTTTCAGAATACAGCTCCTCTTCTCTGTATCTTCTACCAGAACTTACCATGGCCTATCCTGGCCTCTACCCCAATAAAGCATCAATTACACATTTTCAGGCAGCAGGTAATAAAGTCACAAACTAGTATAAAGGGGATGCACAACCAGATATTGTAGTCAACTAGTGTTTCCTAGCTGTTGAAAACTCAACTCACCTCAGTGTAGAAGCGTACATAACCTGAAGTAAAACCCACCACAATGCAGGTCCAGTCAGGACGCCCAGTGGAACTCCTGTTACAAACAAAATTTATTATCTTAACAACTCATAAATCAAAGCAAAGGAAACAGATAACTCTTATTTATCCTTACCTCTTTTGGCTTGCTAGTGGGATACATAGAGCACTGGTTACACATTCCCTAAAAACAAAAACAAAATCATATGCTTACCCACCGAACTTACCAATTACTTTTATTTCTTTATAATTGGATGTTAAAGGTCAATAACTGGAAGATGACTTCTGTGAACCGGTTTTATTTGATGCATAAGTAAAAATACAGTAAAACTCTACTACCAGTAAGGTCCATAAAATTCATTCACGCAAAATATAATGCCACATGCATTTGAGGTTAATAAAAAACAGAATTTTTCACTCTTCTTGTCATGAAAAACATGAAAGTACAGAAAGCAAAACTTTACTTACACAACTGACTGTACACAGAACTGAGCAAAGCTCAAACGATCCCCATGCAGCCATTTCCTACTATGTCCCTCCCTCTCCCCTGCTTCAGCTAAGAACTTCAGCCTGCCTCGTTGTTTGAGATCAGGAGCTGGGAAAATGGTTGAGGAACTGCCAGTCACGTTATATGCAAACCGTATTTCTGCAGGGTACATTATTTTAGGAACTTACGTATTTCAACTTGCTGGCTTTTCTATTTTGCAGAAACTACTCTGATCATCCATTTCTAAGCACATGTTAGGTGTGATGTTCCATAAAAAAGATACGTACATTTTTTTCTGACACGTAGACTTGAAATATTTGTCAGGAGCTCAGAAACTAAGTCTCAAAATCAAAACAACTCCTACCCACTGACTTTTATTAAATCTGTCAAACGTGAGGATCATCACCAGCTTATTCAAGAAACTACAAACACTTCTACGCCATACATCATACTAGGTAATCCATGAACAAAATTCATCTTCATGTTTGTTCGCTGTTTTTAAAGCATTACGTTTGCTTTGCATTTCTGACACTTAGGCTAAATGGTGTAAGGAGAAATATTACCATTTATTTTGATAATAGTAGAGAATATTTCAAATATCTACAATGTGCCAGGCTATGTTCTAGGCACTTCTACTTGGTTGTCTTTTATCTGAATTCAAAGTCTGGAGGATTTTTTTACTCATTCTGATCAGACAGTTTTCAGTCATAAAAATTTAATTGAAAACCAGTTTTGGGTTCAAGGTTCTAGGCTAGCAGCTCCATCATGTAGTCACACTGGTCATAGTTATAAAAGTTTTACTGAGTCAGCAGGAAACTGATGTACCAACTTGCATTTCTGAAGTATTTATGAGTTTTAAGAATTAATGTAGTACTGTACCCTTCAAGTATAAGCCCAATATCAGCAAAGCAGAGAAGACAATGATTGCCCTTGACTTTTTGGATGAATAAAATTAGTAATGGAGAACAGAGGGAAAAGACAAAATTAAAAAGGATTTTATGAGATTCTTTTTGAATTCTTCCTTAAATCTTCCAACAGAATTAAAAAAAAATTACTTGATACATAAAATTTGCTGATCAAATCATTCTCTACAACCTATAAAGTTAGGATACATATACATTCACTAAACATTTCAAATAATGAAATTTCTTTCTTATTTTAAAAAATTGTTTTCTTTTAAGAGACAGGGTGTCACTGTTGCACTGGCTAGAATGCAGGGCATGATCATAGCTCACTGCAGCCTCAAACTCCTGGGTTCAAGCAATCCTCCTGCCTCAGCCTCTCGAGTAGCTGGGACTACAGGTGTGCGTACCATGTCCAGCTAATTTTTAAATTTTTTGTAGAGACAGGGTCTTACTATGTTGCCCAGGGTGATCTTGAACTCCTGGGCTCAAATGACCTTCCTGCCTTGGCCTCCCAAAGTGCTAGGATTACAGATGTGAAAGACTGAGCCCAACCAAATAATGAAACTTTTTAATAGATTCACTTACAAGTCAATTTCATATATACATGTAACACACAGAGAAACAAAAATTAATTGGCACCTACCCTTCTTCAACATTTAAAGAACCACTCCAGCCAACAGCAAATTGCATTTCTTCCTTTCCTTTATCACTATATTTCCACTTTGCTGAAAGAATGAAGATATCATATAAAATAATTTTAGCTATAATATACTAAAAAGGTAATTTATAAATTTTGCTCTTTCTCCTTAAAATATGATTACAAAATTTAACAGTTGTATGTTAACTGACTTGGGTCTTTTTATAGGTAAATATAAGATTAAAATATCTATAATAGATTCTTATAATACACCTAGTCTCCTGGCCTTCAGCCTCTCCTTCCCCCAATTCAACCTGTATAATGTTGTCATAGTTCTTATAGAATAAAGTTACTAATTCCTGTGCCCACCCTGCCTAGTTTAAGACTACTTTTATCTTCAGATGACAGAGAAAATTTTTCTACTAGACCTTTGCTACTTGAGGGTAAATTTGCTTTGTAAGACCATTCTATACACATTTTACACATAATCTTACTTTGATCAGTAAGGTTTGGAAATCTACAAGGTATGAAAAAAACCTCAATTTTTAATCTTCAAAAAAAAATTATGAGTTAAAATGCTATGCTCAAAACAGAAATCGATAATATTATGAGTTTTCAAATTAAGAGTTGAAAATCACCTCACTCACATTGTTACTAAGAAAAGGTCAATGACCTTTTTAGCTCTGACTGTCCCTTGCAAGAATTGAGCAATGCACAGTACTGCCCCTGCAGTATCATAAGCTAAGGTAGCTACAGCCAAGACAGAAAAAAGGGAGAAAACAAACAGAATGCAAGGGGGAAAAAGAGGGAAATGGGGGTGGGGGGGAGATAAAGTGTTATATTCTTTTCACCTAATCCATTTTCTCTTCTATCCAATGCATCAAAATAAAGGTCGCTGAAAAGAATAGGATACTCACGCACTAGAAATACAGCTTTTTGCTCTCGAGCTATTACCATAAGATCATTGGTTGGAGATAAGGATAAAACACAATCTTGGAGCCAGGAAGTTTTTTGTGTTTTGCCAGTATTTCCTTCTTCTTCCTGTGGGTAAAACTACAATTACTGCATATGCAAAAATACCAAGAGTATTCAAACTCAGCTTGCCTGCTTCAAGGAGTGAGGGGGAAGAAAAAAAAGAAAAGGAAGTATTTCCAATTCTCATACACTTTCATAATATTCCTTATCAAAGATCGTGAACCCAGGAGGCGGAGCTTGCAGTGAGCTGAGATCGCGCCACTGCACTCCAGCCTGGGCGACAGGTGTTTTCTTTTTTCATTAGACATTTACATATTGTATAGGTAAATTCTCATGGTTAAAAATTCAACAGCTATAAAAAGGTGTTCTTTGAAAAGTCTCTTATACTCTTGTACTCTAGCCATCTAGTTGTTAACTCTAGAGACAATGCAATCAGTTCTTATGTGTATTTCCAGAGATACTTCATGCACAGTTACTACCCTTTTCCTCACTTTTTCTTACAAGAATAGTAGCATAATATATACATATTTCTATACTTCGCTTTTTTCTCTTAACATATTCCTTAGACTTCATTCCACTTCCATATGAAGTTTCTTTATTCTTTTTAATGTCTGCATAGTATTCCATTTTATGGATGCACTATAATTTATTTAACCAGTTCCCTATATGCGTGGACATTTGTATTGCTTACCATCTTTTGCTGTTGCCAACTATACTGCAATAAATACGTTTATAAATTTGTCAGTTTGTGTGGAAGTGTATCAGTAAGCTAAATTCCCAGAAGTAAAATTGCTGGGTCAAAGGGAATGTGTATTAGTAAATTTGCTGGATATTCCCAAACTGTGCCCCCCACATGTTGTATTAATTTGTAATTCCATCAGCAATTTTTGAAAGTGCTTGCTTTTTCACAGGCATTTCGAAAAACATTTTAATGGTGGATCTCTGTCAATTTAATAGGTAAAATGTAGTATCTCAAAATACTTTTAAATTACATTTTTCTTATGAATGAGAATTTAGGCATTTTCTCATATACTTAAGAAAATTTCTCATTTTTATATAAAGGAAAGGAACAAACTGCATAATTTTCTACGAACAGTTTGTTCCCTTCCTTTGTAGATTTCCCATTGGGTTGTTGCTCTTTTTCTAATTGCTTTGTATACGCTCTTTACATACAAAAAAACCCAAAATTGGCCCTTTGAAAATAAGTGATGCAAATAGTTTTTCCTATTTGTGATGGCTTAATTTTTTCCATGTAGAAATTTTCTATTATCATATAACTAAATTATCCATCTATTCTCTTATGGCTTCTAGGTTTGATGTCATGTAGACTCCTACCTTACTCAGCCCTACTTAATGTCTTTTAGATTCAATTATTCAAAAGGGGAGGGAAAGGCAGGGGAAAGCTATGCAGGTTAATTTCATTTTATAAAAAAATTATAATTTCATGCTTTTTAAAAACTTGTACTAAGCATGCATTACAAGCATTATAAAATTTAAAGATTTTAGAAACAGAAAATCATCCTAGTCAGAAATGTTATAGTAGTATTATATTTCTAGGAATAATAAATTATTTCTTGCTGGGATACCATCAAAGAAATGTTTAAAACACAAATAAAATATGGGCTATAGGGAATCTTTAGAAATACCCCAAAATGAGCCTGAAACCTCTGGGACAGTCATGCAATTATTTCTCTTTTGCAATGGGATATTAGGAAACAAACACATTTGGAACTTTTTTCTCAAGCAAAATAAGCTAAAGAGGCTGCACCATCTCCCGAAAGATAGGGAGAGCATAACATTGGCAAAATCTCATTTTATTAAAGCTCTACTGTTCTCAAGGAATTCTGTATCTAGCTTGTTGTTTTTAATGTTTGTTTTCCTACAGATAAATTAGAAAATTATCCCCCAAAGATAAAAGTCATAAGGTAAAACTTAGTTGTAATTAAATTTTTCCCTGGTTCCACAGCTTCTGCTGTAGGATAGTCTTTGTTTATCCAACACATCCCTCCTCATGATGGCTTGCCTGTAAGGTGAGGACAACATTACCTTATGGTTTCCTCCAATAAAGGAGACTCCAATTATACCAACTGTGAGGTACAGGACCTTCTAAGTGATTAGAGTTCCACTTTCAGGTAGGAGCTTAGAAGAGGACAGTTTATATAGGAATATTATTTAGGCATTGCATTTGATAAGAAACTGGGAGGGTCCAAAACTCTTTGATTGGTCTCTGACTCTTATCCTAAAATCTCCCTCTCAATGCGATAAAAAAGAATCAACATAATGCTTCAGGAAAGGAATACAGCCCTTATTTGGGCATGTTCTCAAAAAAATTTGTTTTAATAATTAAGCATCTATACAAATAGATTCCTACCTCTTATCACACTTCCAAAACTATGTTTAATCAGTAAATCCTAAAAATATTATAAAAGTTGCTTTTCTTTTTTTTTTTTAATAAAGAATATTGTTCCTATGTTTCTGTCCCATGTTTTCAAAATAATGCCACTAACAAGGATTAGATCTGATGTTTATGTGCACAGAAAAGACAAAGAGTCAAAGATGGAAGACATTTAGAGGCCAACTGGTCCAAAATCTAATTTTATAATAAAGGAAGTGGAGTCTCGGGGAGGTTAACGGATGTGCTCCAGCCATGGAATTAGTGTCAGAGCCCAAATTAAAATCTAGGCTTCCTGATTCTTAATTCAGGTGGTCTTTCCATTCTATCACCCTGCTCATCTCTGTGGGTAGCTATACTAGCTCTTTGGGAAGCTTGTCTTTACTTGAGATTTGACTTCAGTCTCATATTCAGTGAAAACCCTTTTCTCCAAAAGAACTACTGTACTATAAGTTTATTCCAGCCTAATCTTTCTGTAGTTCTTTGAGTCGATTTAGAGCTAAAAGATGACCACTGTATTTGAATATGTGAGCCAGAGTATTCTTGAGGTATTTCTTCAAGAACTCCTTTAAAAATACTTTCCCTCTCCTTTCTGTCTTTCCATCAGAAGTTCCAATTCCTCTGGCAAACCTATCCTACCCTGACTCCTAACCTTCTTTCAAACTTACTGCAATTAAAAGTCTTACCACTCCCTGCTACGTATATTCTGTGACTACATTTCCCCCACACTAGACAAGAGGCCCTCTGGCTGGCAAAACCTATGGTTTATATTATTTTTCAACTCCACATGTAGCACACTCCACTAATAGAATATATGAGTGAGTAACAGCATTCCCTATCTCTTGAATAACATATTATCTATTCATATACCTGAAACTGTATGACAATGAGCAATCAATGTAAAGCTAGCATATTCAGTCCTTAGTAATGTTTTTTCTTCATACTAAGATTTAATAGTTCAAGATTCTGGCTGACATATCCATGGTAAGTATGAGTCAAAGAGATATAAGAACAGAATACCACTGTATCATAGTCCTCTTATGTATCATAGTCTTCTTAGTTGGGCCTAAAACTCGGTGTCAGATTATGATCAAGCTGTCTGCTGCTACCCCAACAAATGGACTCCAAGTGATCCCAGAAGCAAACATGAATTTTGTCCCAAAAGGACTAACCATGACAAAAGCATTGGAAATAGACGTCACTTGCTTGGAAGCAAATTCAGAAAAATGATTCCATCATCGATTATTATATCCCTAACCCTGCTTTGCCATCTTATACATGTACATTTTTAGTTACATGAAACCTGAAAATAAAACTTGATGTGGATTAGCACTCTAGTTTCATCTACCGAAGACAGGGGAATAAAGAAGCAAAAAGCCAAAATCTTCCATCATTCTTTATTGCACTTTCTTTTCTATGTCCTTTCTACTTCTCCAACTTCCTCTGTTACTGTGGTACCAAAAATATATCCTTCTGGTTTGCCATGGTAAAGTTGGATATGTACAACTGAGCATTGTATATTATAAAAACAGGTTAGAAAATACAATAATATTATTATATAATCATTAGAGTTTGATGTGCCATAAAATTCTAGATCTAAACTTTCAGTCATGCTTCTCAAGAATGATGTTAACTTGTCACATCAATCTGAGCAAACTATCACAAGGACAGAAAACCAAACACTGCATGTTCTCACTCATAGGTGCAAATTGAACAATGAGAACACTTGGACACAGGGTGGGGAACATCACACACCGGGGACCTGTGGTGATGTGGGGGGAGGAGGGAGGGATAGCATTAGGTGATATACCTAATATAAATGACCAGTTAATGGGTGCAGCACACCAACACGGCACATGTATACATATGTAACAAACCTGCATGTTGTGCACACGTACTCTAGAACTTAAAGTGTGTATATATAGAATGACGCTAATTTGTCACAAAATGCAATGGTGTTGTGTTCTTAATACAAGCTCCACAAGCTCTTTGGATCCACAACCACATGGGGGAGCAGCTGTATACCTATTGCAACTGGAAGTTCCTGGTCACACATAATTCTAAAGTAACTTCTTTGTGACTAAGGCACAGTATTCAACATACCAGATTCAATACAAGGATAAAAAGCCTCTAATGACAATAACCCAAACCAAATAATATCCTTAAAATTATAAAGAGGTAAAAATGTATTGTTTCCCCATAAGCTTAGCTATAATATTTTGCCACCAGCCAGAGTAAATTTTACCATATTATGAAGCAAATTCAAAACAGAAAACCACTGGAGGTGTGGATGAGAGAAATCTCAGGTAAATCAAATTTCTTTTAATAAATCAACAAATTAAGAAACTAAGTGTAAGACAATGTAATCAAAGATCCTAGAACTGCTTGTCTGTATAGATCAACAATCTCCCTCTTACACATGTCATAATCCTCTTGAAGCCAACTGACAGGATGATACAATCTTAAACAGAAACAGAAGGAACTACAGGGATCATCTGAGTGAAATTCCTCACTTTCCAGAAAAGAAACTAAGTTCTAGAAAGAATAAGTGGATTTTTACTAACCATACCAATACTATAGATAATACATTTAAAGCAACACACATTGATTCACACAGTCCCTGGACAATTTACAGAAGAACTCTGGTCCTTCACTTCTAAAATTAGAGGTCGGAGGAAGAATGAGGAAATGGCCTGTGGGTCAGAATCCATGAGAATGACTAGACCCTCGATGTTCTCACATCTCTCTCTCTCTCTCTGCTTTAATGTATCCTGTACAACATTGCCACAGTATTGCTCCAGAAGGCCTGCAGAAATACAAACCAAGAATAAAGAATGTGAGTCCATCTGAAGTGACCCCTGTGCCAGATTTTTCAGGGAAGTCTCAAGTCTAAGTACAAATAACTTGATGAAAATATTGGTATAGTGGAGATTAGGAAATCCCCTCTGAAGGCTAGATCACAATGAACTAGTATTAGGTTTTACAACAAAATAGGATTTCCAGTGCCAGTTCCAGAAAGCTCAGGCAAGAAATAGGGCATAGCGCTGTAAACAACAATGCTCTGGGAAGCCACTGAATCTCTGCTGAGCATCAGCATACATTCAGTGACTGACAAGATGCAAGCTCATCATTTTGTTTTGTGTCATAAAGGCATTTGCCTACTAATTAGGGTTTTGGAAAACTTCCCAACAATAATGGGGCCCATAGTCTTTAACGCTGCTCCCTTGAAGCCAGTGATTCAAAAACAAATCTTTTGACAAGGTAATTTCCCAAGCCATGCCTGAAATGTAAAACAAAAAAAGCACTTCACTGCTTAAAGGTGCTCCACCAGGGACCACCTTCCACCTTGGGTTTTCCACAAAAACTTGCCTCCCTAACCCTGTTACTAAAGTTGGCACTGAATCTGCATGCAGTCTCCCCCATTGACGTCATTGTGGTGGCTGCACTAAGCTCCACAGCTATGAAAGCCAGCCCATCCCCTCCCTGCCACTGTGAAGTGGGTGTTCAGAGAGGACTGCTCCTGGAACACAGGTGAGTGGAGTCCCCAAAGATCCATGCAAAACAGCCCGGCCGGTTCCAGCAATTATGAAAAAGTCCAGGCTCTCAGACCGCTGACCCTGATAAGTAGATGTCCTTGGTGCCACCTGGTATTGTAGTGACTCAGTCCATGTGCATCATCACCAGTAGGATCCAGCTTCCTGCTGAAAAGCCCTCTGTCCCGTTTGTGGATAAGACAGTGCAGCCCAACCATGGGACAGCTTGAGGAGGAGGCAAAAGCTGAAGATGGATTTTTGTACCTGGTTGATACGGTTTGGCTGTGTCCCCACCCAAATCTTATTTTGAATTGTAACTCCCACAATTCCCATGTGTCATGGGAAGAAGCCGGTGGGAGATGACTGAATTATGGGGGTGGGTCTTTACTGCCCTGTTCTGATAGTGAATGAGTCTAACAAGATCTGATGGTTTTAAAAAGGGGAGCTTCCCTGTACAAGTTCTCTTCTCTTGTCTGCTGCCATGTAAGACATGCCTTTCATCTGCCATGATTGTGAGGCTTCTCCAGCCACGTGGAAGTGTAAGTTCAATAAACCTCTTTCTTTTGTAAATTGCCTAGTCTTGGGTATGTCTATATCAGCAGCATGAAAATGGACAAATACACTGGCCTACATGGAGACAGCACTCTGGCTTTTTCTGAGGGCTGTTGCCGGGTTAGGTGCACAATTACCACTTGAGTATCTTGAAAATAGCTGGCAGTTTTCAGTTATTATACCACAACCTCTTCTCACAGACCTATTAGTGCATCTGAGACTGGGTTTATTTCTTCATATACTGGAAACTTTTGTTCCTTAGAATAGAAAATTATCATACAGAGTTTTATTTTGAGTTTTTCTTTTTATGCACTGTCCTCGTGGCTATATTCTCCAGGGAGCTTCTTCTTTTAGAAATCATATTTAATGAAGATATTTCCATATTGAAGTGAGGTGGGTGTGGTATTAAAGTAAAAAGGAAGGAGATGAAATATTTATTCTGCATTATGTTTGAAGTGTTACATGGCTAAGCATTAAAAGCAACCAAATTAAATCCCCCCAAATTAAAGTAATCAGAACACCTGCTTCACTAGATTTTGCCAGCTGCCAATCTTGTTGGACTGAGCTAATCTGCTCCTCTTTCTGAAACTACTATGGTAAATAACAATAAAACTTGCTTTAATAAAGGCAAAAATGAATGAATGAATGAATGAATGAATGCACCTATAAAACATAATCCTAGTTGTTGAGGGGGGGGGAATCTATAATTGTATTTTAGTGTGGCCTAAACTTCAAGAATTTTTTTTGAATTAAGACCAGTAAAAAAGTTTTCTTAATCTACAAAAATACAGAAACCACTAATGTGCATTATGAAAAGGAATTCTTTCTAAATAACTCTATATGGGATAAAGCATATACTTTTAAATTTTTCTTTCTTTCGATTTTAAGCACACAACGCAGGCAGACAATAACACTGTAGTAATTAAATCAGCCTTTCAACTATAGCTGGCATTATAGGGACTGGTAATTACTGGGTAAACACAGTGGCCAGTGTTTTTTGGTTTATCAGCTATTGTAGTATTTACACAATCACTGAAGTAGCCAGGAGTAGTTTTTCAAAGCTTTCAACTTTTGTATGATACGTCCATCATTAGCAATTTATGTTGTTACTGTCATCATGCTAACTTTCACAGATATTTATACATTTTAGGGGTACCAGAAAGATCCAGTGTAATCCAAGGGCTGTCAGCACATTCTCTGTACTTCTCAGTAGTTTACTGCCTAAGCCATAGAAATAAAACACTCATCTATACTTTTAAAGCAAGAGACAGTGCTTCAGCAATTCTGAAACACAAAAAGAAAGTAAACATCACTATATAACTGGTTACTAAGGATTTTTTCGTTTTTCTCTATTCTGCTACTAACTATAAAATGCTCAATATTTTTCAAACTTTCTTGTTTTAGATAGCAGAACTTTTTATTCCCAAACAAAATTTTATACAAAATTTCAATATATGTACTAGATAAAAGCATGAATGAGGAAACTACACAGCACCTCTGTGGAACCCTAGAGCTCTCTCACACATAGCATGAAAAGTACTAGTCCAGGCCACATTTCAGATCAGAGACAAAAATTCTCAAAGGAAAGATCCTGAGATCTTTTCAACATAAGGAAAGGCATGAACTCTTTCTAAATTTTATTTGAAGGGGCCCAAAGGAAAATTCTCACAAATAAGTTAATCACAAAAAACTGTAACTTCAATCTCAATTTTAAAAATTACCTTTCTTTCTAGCATTAGAGGAACTTAACTAATTCGGTGACTCTTATTTACTTCAACTGTCAATTCAAGTAGGATTAATTCTGCCATTTATTCTTAAATTGTATATATAATATGACCTCCTTTTCATGAAATGTTCTTTGCGCCCATTCATCTGCCCACTCAACCTTCTATTCATATAGTGCCAAAGAAAAACTCCTAAAGACCCCTACGCAGAACCCCTTAAAGTTAATAATGATGATCATTTTTAGATGTTAGGGATGGATTATTTTATTCTTTGTATTTTTCTGTAATACCTGAATTTTCTATAATAAACATGTGTCAAGTATATTTTATTACTCATACAAAGTTCATTTCATAAACAATTACAATGGAACACCAAAAACTAAAAAGCATACTTCTCTATTGCCTGAACAACTGTTTATTTGTTTTGTTTTGTTTTGTTTTTGTTTGAGTCAGGGTCTTGCTCTGACGGCCAGGCTGGAGTGCAGTGCAATGGCACAATCACAGCTCACTGCAGCCGCTACCTCCTGGGCTCAAGCGATCCTCCCACCTCAGCCCCTGAGTAGGTGGGACTATAGACAGGCACATGTCACTTTGTCTGACCACAGCTGTTTAATACTACATACTAAATCTAGGTGCCATGGAGTAAAAGAAAGTGACAAAAAAATTGCTGCTCAGAAACTACCATCTAGTTGGATAAACAATACTAGTAAATAAGAAATAATTCTCTCTCAATATAAATCAGAATAGATTTAATAGCTAAAGTAAGTGCAATGAACCTTAAATTGCTATTGGAATTGAGAAAAAAAAATAAGATAATGGTATGCATTCCCAAAAGAATAAGTGAAAAACATGTGAAAGGACGACAAACCTTACCCATAAATTTAAAACACAGATTGAAACACTGAAATGGCATTTTACATTGATCTAATTTAGCAAAGACTAAAGTATGATAACATACCAGGAGTCAACAATTTCAAATACTTAAGAATAGCAAGAGAAAAGCACATTCATCTTTCACAGTCTTGGATGGAGAGAAATATTTCATTTAAAAAAATAAACAACAGCACACAGCCAATGATAATAAACAAGTGGCTCAGAGCTGTTTTTATTTCTTTTTTTTTTTTTTTTTGAGATGGAGTCTTGCTCTGTCGCCCAGGCTGGAGTGCAGTGGCACAATCTCAGCTCACTGCAAGCTCCGCCTCCTGGGTTCACGCCATTCTCCTGCCTCAGCCTCCCGAGTAGCTGGGACTACAGGCGCCTGCCACCTCGCCCGGCTAGTTTTTTGTATTTTTTAGTAGAGACGGGGTTTCACCGTGTTAGCCAGGATGGTCTCGATCTCCTGACCTCGTGATCCGCCCGTCTCGGCCTCCCAAAGTGCTGGGATTGCAGGCTTGAGCCACCGCGCCCGGCCGTGTTTTTATTTCTCTAAACAAGTAGAGAAAGGTACTCTCATACACTGCTATTTGGAACACAAATTGGGTAGCCCTTTAGAAGCACCATGCAACAATTTCTGTCAAAATGTAAAATGCAGCCTGGGCAATGTGGTATGACCCCATCTGTAAAAAACAACTAAAAAATTAGAGGGTGACGCTGCAGTGAGCCATGATCGTGCCACTGCACTCCAGCCTGGGTGATAGAGAAAGACCCTATCTCAAAAAAAAAAAAAAAGAGGAAAATGTATATATCTTTTGAATTTATTCTGATGGACTAAGGCTACTTAACATTTATTGAGCACTTACTATGCTCCAGGTACTATTCTAAGCATATATCATTTAATCCTCATGGCAATCCTATGAGTTTGATATTGTTATCAATACCACTTCAGAAATGAGGTCACTGAGCTAGGAAAAGTTAAATAACTTGCCCAAGGTTTCATAAGTAGTAAGTGGCAGAGTTGGGACAGAAATTCAGGCAGTCAGACTCTCAATTATGACACTATGTGCCCACATGTAACCAAAGATGAATGGCAGATATAAAGGTGCTTATTGTAGCATTGCTCATAATAGGAAAAAAGAAAAGAAAAAGAGCAAAGGAAGAACTAGATGTCCTTCAACAGAAGGGTGATTAAATAAATCACAGTACAGCTATACAATAATTGAAAAGAATGAAATAATTTACATATATGGAAAAACCTCCAAATTACGTTAAATAGAAAAAGCAAGAAGTAGAATAATGTGTAAAATTAAAGTCTATTTGGCCTTAAAGAAAAGAGGGTAAATTAAACACACGAATTTTACTCTCAGTCTCCCCAGCACCACTAAAAACAATAGTAAAAGAATTGTTTTAAAAAGGCAAAACCAGTAAAGACAAAAAAACTTTCCTCCAAAAAACAAATGAACAAAAATGAGAGGAGAAAAGGCACAAAATATGAGAGCTAGAAAGCAAAGGAACAGGTGGTAACTGAGTTTACAGTTCCTAGAAAGCTAACTCCTAAACTGATGGAGAAGAAAGCTAAGAAGCTGCCCTAGTTGCATTGCAAAATCACCAGCAGCCTTAGGAATTGGCACCAGGGCCCCTAGAAGTAAAGGTATGGATGGGGCTAAAATCAGGAGGCTTGGTAGAGAGTGTGTTTAACCAGCAGTCAGGTCCCAGGTTCCCTTTCCCCACTCCACCCAGCCAGATCCCTGGTAGAAGACCAGAGGCCCCAATCACCAAACCAAAACTCACTTAACAGAAGCTACTCTGTGGGAATGCCTGAGGAGTGCAGATCTGAATTAAAATTAACCGTTATAAACAAGAGGAAGGAAAAGCTGCAGCTGACTACATGGAGCTTAAGCATTTAGGCATAAATAATGCCACAGAGACCAAGCCTGGATAACTTGTTGCTCTGTGGCCAAAGATCCAAGAAGAACTTAAATTAAGTTTTGTCTCCTGGCAATTATTTAGCTGCACTTTTCACAACAGCAAATCACTTCACCAAACTCTACTAAAATTAAATTAATGATCTTATAGATCAAATGCTCTGAAGGTCAAGAAGTTTTGGAGAACAAAATGGGGAAAAGGCAAAAAGACAGACTGGGAGGGTTACATTAAAAGCCACGGGCTAAATAAACCAAGGTTTCTCAACCTCAGCGCTGTTGACATTTGGGGCCAGAAAATCCTTTGTTCTGTGCACTGAAAGATGCTTAGCAGAATTATTGGCCTCTACTCACCAGATGCACCTCCCTCAAGCTGTGAAAGCCAAAAATGTCTCCAGATGATGCCAAATCATTGCTAAATATTCACTCAGGAGGCAAAAATCGCCCATGGTTGAGAATTACTAGGCTAGACCAAGCTTGTATTAACATAGAGAGGAAGATCTTTGGCAAAATGCGTGTTTCTGACAATCCAAAGTCCAAAGTCCTAATAAGAAATGGCCTAATGAGAAGGAGACCCTTGCCCAGCCTCAGAGGATAACCTGGGGCATATCCTTACTGTGCAAGTGTTCTCCTTCCACCTCTGGCCAATCTGGTGCTCATGTCGCCTGTGTGGCAGGTGGCATGAGAGTCTAACGAAAATAACGAAATAAGGCAAAACATTTTACAACATCATCCCAGATTACTAATATTCTAGGAATCTCTAATCAGGTCATGCTATATCCACTTCTCAGCCTGTAAACAAACATTTCTCTGGGGCCTCTATCTGATCAGCATGCTTTTATTGTCTGTTAATCTGCTAAATCATAATTGCCTCTCTAAACTGTTATAACAGTTTCTGTAAAACAGATGGAGCACATTTCAAAGACTCCTTTGAATGGAAATTTTCCATGCTGCCTACCTTAACTGAAGACATTGACCCAGAACCTTCCAGTGCTTCCTGATCCAGTAACCACTATCCATTTACCACCTATTTACAATTGCACAAATTCCCAAGTCTATACTTCCTACCGTTGGCCTTAATACACCAATGAAGGAAAGTCCATTAAATCAGTCTTGCTATGAAATTAAATTAAGCCTTTCAAGCTTCTTCCCAAACTGCCTCAATTCCCTTTACAGCGTAAGGCTGAACAAAATATTCTCCTCTAATTACTTCTTTCTCATAGCAAAACAATTATAATACCAACTAAAAGCCTTTATAATACTGTGTTAAAAAAAAAAAAAAACAACAGCAAAGCTATTTACTATTTGTTATAGGATCATCAGTCAGTAGACGGCATAGTACATCTACCTTCTTTTCCAATGTCCCCAAGCCAGCCACTATCTTGTGATCATATCACTTAAAATCAAGTTAGTATAGAGGAAGATCTTTGTTTTACCTTGTCTTTTATCCCAATCCATCTTTCTTCTATCCCAATCCATCTTTCTTCTATCCCAATCCATTTTAAAAGCTTGTTCTACTTGCCTTTTCAGTCTCTTACTGTACTTATTTACAGGCAAGTAGTAATTCCTTAACCTTACTTTTGTCACTTGCCCAATTCAGTACACTTGCCAATGAACTTGACTTGTGTCCCCTTGTCCCCACCCCAATTCAAATGTTGATGCCTTAACCCTAAAGTGACTGTACTTGGTTAGACATAGGGCCTTTAAGGAGGTAATTTAGGTTAAATGCAAATGAGCTCATAAGAGTTGGTTAGGACTGGTGTCCTCATAAGAGGAAGAGACACCAGAACTTGCTCTTTCCCTCCCAGCATGTGTACACAGAAGAAAGGCCAAATGAGGACACGGCAAGAAAGCAGTTGTCTGCAAGCCAGGAAGAAAGGCCTCACCAGAAATCAGCCCCAATGGCACCTTGATCTTAGACTTCTAGTCTCCAGAACTGGGAAAAAATCAGTTTTTGTTGTTTAAGTCACCGAGTCTGTGGTACTCTGTTATGGCAGCCTGAGCAGATGAATACAGACACGAAATAGCTATAGCAGAAAGATGTTTGTCTTCTATCATAGAAACCATTAAAGCTCCTAAGCCTACCAGTGTCATACATGCACACTTCCTTGGACATAGCTGGCTATGCTGATAGTGCATATTAAAATATGCTTTCTTCACTAAGCCATTATTATAGCTAACACCTATAAATAGAATCAGAATCAACCTAGAGTCAGAAAAAAAAGAGGCTTTCTCCTTTCCTAAAAAAGCCTTGTCCAGATCCCAGTACTGTCACTCTGAACATAAAAGTCATTTTCTGCCATAAAAATAAGAAACTACTCTCAAAGAGCTAACAGACTTGTGCAGATAAAAAGCACTGTGGAGTTTTTAGTCTTTTGCTGAATTCAGTAGCAGCGAGTTGGCCTCCCTGTCAGCATTCAGTGGCAGTGGCTGCTGCTCCTTTCCTCTTTGCTTCCCCTCCTGTGGCTTAACTACGCAGTACCACAGCACTCCTGGAGAGCAAAACACACCATCTCCGTAATGCCAGACTAACGCAGAAGAAAAATTTACCTTCTTCTGGTTATAATAACCTCAACCCAATGGCAACTGGTGAAGAATCCTATAATTGTTTTTTGTTTGTTTGTTTGTTTGTTTGGAGACAGAGTCTTACTCTGTTGCTCAGGCTGGAGTGCAGTGGTGCAATCTCGGCTCATTGCAACAACCGCCTCCCAGGTTCAAGCAGTTCTCCTGCCTTAGCCTCCAAAGTAGCTGGGATTACAGGCATGTGCCAACACGCCTGGCGAATTTTTATATTTTTAGTTAGAGACAGGGTTTTGCCATTTGGGCCAGGCTGGTCTCGTACTCCTGACCTCAAGTGATCCACCTGCCTCAGCCTTCCAAAGTGCTGGGATTACAAGCGTGAGCCACTGAGCCTGGCCTCTATAATTGTTTTTATAATTATAATGCCATGACACAACTGTAAGTTGACTTCAAGACATTCCACTTCTTCCAATCCTGGTTCCTTCTTTAATGTGGATAAGACTCAGACTCTCAGAGGAGGTAGGTTTTGAGCCTGCTATCTGTTCCTAATAAGAGAGAATAAAAGTTTCTCTTTCCACTCCTTTACATTCTAACTAGGCAACTAGAGCGTATACTTTTACATTTCACACATCTGCCAACATTTATTCTAATTCTTGCCTCTGGAGCTGGTTATAGTTCTGGAGTTGTTCATAATCACAGATGGTAGTAGAAATAACAGGAGTCTCTTACCTCAGCTGAGTAGATTCCTAATAGGCCTGGTATAAAACATTCTGCTCAGCAAAACTTTGTAATAGTGCTACATACAGAAAGCGGCTGTTCGAGGGAGAGGTCATAGTCCTTACTCTGGCCATAGTGCCATTTTGTTCCCACCCACCAGTCTCCTTTAACAAAGATGTCTTAAGGAAAGGATCCAAATTCAAAGAAGCTCTCTTGAACAAACAGGATAACTTAAACAACTAGATAACCTCTGAACTTCATTGTACCTGCCTACTTTTACTGTCACTCAAATGTATTCTCCCTCACCATATACATATGACCCATGACAAGGTACAGGGGTTCAAAGGTGGATAATAAGAACAGCTAGGAATAATTGGTACACCCAAAATTGTTGTGAATGAGGTCTAGCAATACTGTTTCACTTGCTTTGTTTGTTAAGTCATAGCATGAGCAAATCTATCAAGAAAAAGAACACCAAGCTACTCTCATCTATTAGGGCCATTTGTAAATATTCCAATTTTATCCAGATGAAGAAATGTTCTACATGTCAGTATTTTTATGTGTTTTTAGAATGAGTAGAAGCATCTTTCAGCTTTTAACTACATCAGTTAAAAGATCCTTAGATTTATCCCTAGAGACCTCTTGATTTAGGTTATCTCTAGATTTAGTATATCCTTGCTGAAAAAAGAAGCCATGCTTTACAGGTCAGATTTAAAGGAACTGTGTTAACGCTTATGCATTCTAACTATGCTATCATTGTCGACATCACTCAGAATCAGCCGCAACACTGGCACATCAAAATGAAATACTGCAAAATAAAGAGGCCCATGACCCTCATGAGTATGAGAAATACAGCTAATTAAGAAGAAATTAAAAGAATAATATAACTAATTAAGAAAAAAGAAAAAAGAAAAACTACACCTATTCCACAGAGCAGCCAAGGTGAGCTTGAAAAACCAGAAATCAGATAATGTGGTTTCCGATCATATTTAGAATAAATTTCAAATTTACAAAGCCTCACATCAGACCTACTTGCTTCTCTGACCCCACTGCGTAGCACCTTTTCCTTCTTTTCTACTCATTAGGTTATAATGCCATAAAACAGCACACACTTAGGAAGGCACGTTTTAGATGAGCCAAAAGGCAAGTCTGTGGCACATTATGACTAAACTAACCCACTTTATACTATCGGGGAAGAATTAGTAGATACCTTTAAAGACAGCTTGCCTCACACACAAATGCCTAACTATGTTATTCACAAATATTAACAAATATCCATTACAGAAAAAGCCAAGTATGTATCAGTGGGTTCTTTTAACATATGGCCACCTGGGTCTGAAATAAATATTATACTGTAGCTCAGCACCGGCACTATTTTACATATGTAATAATAACTGTCACACTGGAACCTCTTCTGAAATTATAAACGCATGTGTCCACTTTAATATGCAGTGCCTGTGAGGTTTATTCCAGAAAACCTCAAACTTACTTGGAAGTCTCTTACATTATTCACAATGGTAACTTAGCTACATGATTTCAGAAAGCAAATACTAAAAGTAAGTGTACCAAATACCACATGTAAGGTAACTGCCATTTACACTATCCCTTTCTGGGAAATTCTCAAAGCACATCCCTTTCTGAAAGGTTACTTTCATAGGGTCATGAAGAATCTTCAAGCTTGTTTACACAAACCCCCTCCTTTCCTTCCCTCCCCTCCTCATTCTTGCCATAGCGAATTAAACTGCTGATGAATGCCTGACCAGGAGGCAGCAAGAATAGAGTTGCTGATGTCCCATGAAGTGGCCTGGTATAAACAGTATGTCCCCCTCCCCAAATATCCTATATTAGGATATTAGGTTGTAATCAACAGACTCAGTAAAATCTTCATATGAGCTCTGAGCTCTGAATGTGAAACAAAGAAGGAGAAATAATCTAAGACAACCACAAGCAAGAGACGTAGCAAAAGCCATGCAACAGTTTAAATCCTGAGTAAGCAGAAACCAGTCAGTCTTAGGAAAAGCAGAGTAGCTGAGGTTCCATTTTGACATAGCATTAGAAGAGGACCAGGTGTTGTTCATGGAGGTGCTGTGGTAACCAACTTCCCTGAGCTGCATTTTATCCTATTCAACACATCCTAATTCTCCTAGAGGTCTTCTGAAATGGTTTCCTGTTCTTAATCTCCTCATGGAGTTTTTCCATAAATCTCTATTACATGAGCATATCTCTACTTCTTAGCACATGATGCTCTCTGATTTCTCTGCAAAAGCTCTTCTTTTCCTCATCTTCCCCAACTCAGTATGACACAACATCCCTCCAGTTATGCAAGCCAAATATCTGGCAGGGTTTTTAAAAAACTTCTTATTATGGATATTTTCAAATATTAACGAAAGTAAAGAGAATGGCATCTATTACTCACCTTTTGAGAATGTCAACCTTTCAACAATCATGTTTTATCTATTTCATACCACATCCCAGATCAAATAAGTTATTATTGGTTTTTCACTTTCCTCTCATCCTTCATAACCAGCTCACTGGAAAGTCTTATCATTACCTCTGAAAATTATCCAGAATCCATCCATTTCTCATTTTCACTAATACCACCTTAATCAAAGCCACAATCATCTTTCAACTAAGCTGCAGCAACAGCCTTGAAATTGGTCTCCCTGCTTCTACTTTTGCTCCCTACTTCAACCTATTCCAAAGAGCAGCCAAGGTGAGCTGTCAAAGCCAGAAATCAGGTAAGTGTGGTTTTCCATTGCATTTAGAATAAACACCAAATTCACAAAGTTTGACATCTGGCCTGCTTTCTTCTCTGCCCCATCTTGTAACAGTCTCAGTCCTGCTACATCACACTGGCCTTCTTTATGTTCCTTCAAACTCTCAAGCCCATTCCTGCCTTGAGATTTTGCACGAGCTGTTGCTCTGGCCTAGGATCCTCTCCGTCAGATTTTCACGTTGTTGACTCCATGTTGCCTTTTAGATCTCAGCTGAACTGTCACATCCTCTGAAAAGACTTCCTTAACCACCCAATCTACAGCAGTCACTTGATAACTTGCTATCACATTACCATTTGAATTCTTTTTCATCCATCTTTCTTTTTTATGTCTCCTTCTCATAGAGTATAAGCTCCTAGAAATAGGACTGTAAGAAGACCTATCTAATATTCATTCTTCTTTCTTAAAACAAAGTCCTGATTTTGTTCAGGTATCAACTCCCATATTGCCATGGGCCTCAGGAGAAGCTGACCCTCTTATCTTCTAACTCCAAGGAATAATATGATTCAACAATGAATATCTCGTATCCCTTGCCAGTGATTAGTTCAGAAATGAGCATGTGGCCCAATCCTGGCCAAGAAGATATAAGGAAAAGTTTGCTACAGACATCTAAGAAAGTAGTTCCCTAATTCCTGAGTCATGAAAAGCCTGAGTCTTTTTCTCCCTCTAACCATTAATGAAGAAACATGTCCACACTACATCTGTGAGTGAAACAGGCATTAGGATGAAGCCAACACTGCATATACAAAGTAGACAGAAGGAAAGAACTTGACATATTTGAATTGCCTAATCAGCCAACCCAGGAGTCCATTCTGTCTTTGGACTTCCTTCTATGTAAGCAAATAAATTTTCTTCGTATTTAAGCCAATTAAAGTTAGATTTTTTTTTTTTATTACTCATATGTGAAAATATACTAACATATATAGGAACTTTGTCTACTTTGTTCCTTGCTATACTCCCGGCACCTACAAAAAATGCCTAGAATATGGTAGGTACAGCAAATATTTGAGTGAATAGTAAAAGAATGTAAAAGAATAATTTATGAAAGATAAAGAATCCTAAAACAATTATTCTCTATTTAGTCCAATGCTATGGTTTGAATGTGCCCCCAAAAAGCATGTGTTGAAAGTTTAATCCCCAACGCAACAGTGTTGGGAAGTGGGGCCTAATGAGAGGTAATTAGGTCATGAGAGCAGAGTGAATAGATTAAAGCCATTAATAAGGGAGCAGGTTCATTATTCCGGGAGCGAACTGGTTAAAAAAAGAGGAGTTTGGCCCATGTTTTCTTCCCTCCCACCCTCCCCACCACCCTCTGGTCCTATCACCTTCACCGTATTATGATGCAGCAAGAAGGCTCTTGCCAGATACTGGCTGCTGATCCTGGACTTCCCAACGTCCAGAACTGTGAGCCAATTTCTGTTCATTATGAACTACCCAGTCTCAGGTATTTTGTTATAGCAACACAAAATGAACGAAGACACCCGCTTTAGCTACAATGTCATTAAGTTCCTTAAGAAGAAGTATCTAGTTAAGTACTATTAGGTAAGCACAAAAATGTTCTTGACATAGATTTTAAAATGTCAACCCGACACTGAAATATGTCACCATCATTACAAAAGGAAAATGCCACTATCAAAAAACATGCATACATTTATAAAGACTTACAGGTTCTTGGGGTTCGGTTTCTTCCCATGCTCCCCAACCATCATCTTCCCAGTCTGTTGATTTACCTGTTTTTAAAAAGATGAACAATGCCTGCATGAAATATAGGGCTTTAAGTATCTTTAAAGCATTTTTTCTAAACATCATAGAACCAACCTCTGTATAATGCTGATGTTCAGAAAGAAAATAATGGTAAACTGTGTTATACCAGGATTTTGCTATATGTAATAATAACAATCAGAAAATATTTGACCTACTGAATTTCTAAATTTATATATTAGTAAAATTGTGTGCAAGTTATTATTAAAATTGTGTGTGAGTTATCTGGATCTTAAGATATTGGACATCAAGTTAATCCATATTCAAATCAAACTGCAAAGATGACTTTTTAAAAATCTAAAAATGACAAATGTTTATTACTCAAGATATTAGACAAATATACACAGTGATGAAAAAAAACCACACCTAAAATTTCACACAGATGCCTTAAAAAAGTAACTTGTTTTTTGATAAGACAAATCTTTAGTGAAAAAGAAAACTGAATTTTGAAACAAGACAAACCTACTATTCTGCACCCTTTTCTGATATTCTTGATTTCTTATATGTTGGAACATCCTCTCAGAGGAAAATAAGATGGTCAACAACAATGCAACAAGGAACGTAAAAGCCCAGATAGGTTTGGACAGTTATGTTTCCTTACAAGGCCCAGGTGACTGGTTTTTACATAATCATCTTTCAATTTATCAGAAGAGAAAAAACTATCATTTTTGAACAACTACTCTGAGACAAGCATGAGATACTTTATATGTATTAACAAAGTACAAATAAAACTTTAGGCCCCAGAATCACACTGCCTAAGTTTTATTTGAACTTTATCATCTTTAAAAATTTAATTTGAGGCAATAAATATAAAGTTTGTTTTTTTGTGGTTTTTTTTGAGATGGAGTCTCACTCTGTTGCCCAGGCTGGAGTGCAGTGGCATGATCTTGGCTCACTGTAACCTCCACCTCCTGCGTTCAAGCCATTCTCCTGCCTCAGCCTCTGGAGTAGCTGGGACTATAGGTGCATGCCACCACACTCGGCTAATTTTTGTATTTTTTGTAGAGACAGGGTTTCACCATGTTGGCCAGGCTGGTCTCGAACTCCTGACCTCAAGTGATCTGCCCACCTTGGTCCCCCAAAGTGCTAGGATTACAGGCGTGGACCACCATGCTTGGCCTTGAGGTAATACATATAAAGTATTGAACGCTTGTTCAAATCCTGGATCTAGCACTTACTATCTCTGTGACATAGTGCAAATCACCCATCTAAACTTTAGTTTCTAATCATAAAGGCATGGAAGACAAGAGTACCTATATCTAGTAGGGTTGTTGTAAGGACTTACACCAGATAGCATACTAAAGTCCTCAGTACCTGACACATACCACGTTCTCAATGCTGGTCAAGGTTTAGCTAAATCAAATATTATATTTAAGTAATCAGCTTTAAAATTCTGGGAGGAAATCAATTTAAAAGATGGGACTGATTCTGATGGCTTACAGTAGGAAGGAAGCAAATAGATTCACTTATATACAAGGTTTTAAACGTTGCTGGAATCAATTACATACAGATGATTAAAGAATTTGTTATAGTCTACTACTTAGAGTCATCGTTCAATTAGCTTTGTAGTAACAGTCTAATCTTCTGTACTTAAATGCCAAATAATTACTTCCTAATAGGCATATATTAAGTCCTAAAATAGCACTATCATTTGATTAACATTGCACAATTTATAGAAGAGTTCCGTATACAAGTCAATTAGCAATTTAACAAATACTCTATTAAACACCATGTGGCAAATCCTGTAGTAGGAGCTGAGAAAAATACAAGCGTACTCCTTGCCCTTGAAGAATTCATGATCTATTGCAGAAGGCAGACAAACATGGAATCATAATATATGGTGACTACAGTAATGGACCACTATGGGAACTTGGATGAGAGAGTAAGTCCTTAAAAAGTAGCTAGAAAGGCTGGGGGGAAAAGTCAGCATGAATGAAAGAGGCAGAAAGATGCAATGTATATGACAACTAACATGTATTAAACATTTCTGTATATCTAAATGCTTTATAGACATTATTAGTTCACTTAAACTTCACAGGATCCTTTACTGTCCCCATTTACAAGGGGAAAACAGATTTCTTGGAGAGTTTAAGTAGTTTGACCAAAATCACACAGGAGTAAGTGGCAGAGTAAAGCTTGAGTTCAGGTCTATCTGAGTTCTAAAACCCATGCTTGTAAGTATTAGACTATATGTACTCCTACTATGGCTCGTGAAGCGTAAGATTAGGGAAAAGTAGTGTTTATAGTTAAGGCCAAAAGTAAGAAGGTTCTTATTTTAAAATAGACACATTCCCTTGATACTGTGATTTAGAGACTTTTTTTAAACTTGGAAAATTACAGTTTGTCTTTTGGCAATTAAATTCAATTAAGCCAAATCTTTATTTTGCTAATTTTTCCACTGTACCAAAAACAATTGTCTTCTTGTGGGTTTAAGGCAGCCAACAAGGCTATCCCATTTAAAGTTTCAGAATATGTATTGTCTCATATGAGAAAGCAAAGTATCTAAAAGAGCTTATTACTATAAAGTTCATGATTCCATTTTTAAATTGCTATAAAAATAATGTATGTATCAAATTACCACAATCTTGAAAAGACCACACAGAATTTAGACTCTTCAGGAAGGCTGCAATCACTCATGCATTCAACAAACCCAACATCTTTTATGTTTTGGGCACCGTGCTAAATGCTGGAAATATAAAAGCAAACAAACCTTCAAGGAGCTTAGTTTGTGCACATAACCTCTGCTGAATGTGTATAAAATAAAACTATAAAAAGTGTGTTATTTCTCCTCCATATTGGTATAAAAAGCACCTGACTCAATTCACAAATGACTCATATAAGCAAATAGAAGACAGCAGTAATTTGGATTTCCTACCCCTGCAGAGATCCAATATCTCCCTATGCCACAATTCAGAACCTCCAAGAAAAGAAAGACCTTGAGAAATACTTTATACAAGATATTTAGGTTTATGAAGGTTTACCCATTCTCAATGCCCCTGACTGGAAAGCTTCTTTCAACAAAAAGGAAGGAGAATTTAATTGGGCATCTTCTATTATCATAGGAATGCATTTTTCCCAACCAAGTCAAGGTAAAGGAAGGTGAAACAGCACTATTATTCAGGTAAGTTAAAAGATATTTTTTGTAGGTTGCTCTAGAAGACTAAGTCTATTTATAATACTATGAGAGAATGCATTCCAAATTATAGTCAACTTAAAAAATGGGAAACGTTTTGCCAGTGAGGCAATACCCTTGTGGCTATTTCTTTTTATTTTTTATTTATTTATTTATCTATTTTGAGGCGGAGTCTCACTATATCACCAGGCTGGAGTGCAGTGGTGCCATCTCGGATCACTGCAACCTCCAACTCCCTGGTTCAAGCGATTCTCTTGCCTCAGCCTCCCAAATAGCGGGGATTACAGACATGTGCCACCACACCCAGCAATTTTTGTATTTGTGGTAGAGACGGGGGTTTCACCATGTTGGCCAGGATGGTCTCAATCTCCTGACCTTGTAATCCGCCTGCCTTGGCCTCCCAAAGTGCTAGGATTACAGGCATGAGCCACCGTGCTCGGCCCCTTGTGGCTATTTCTACTCAGTGACAGTGATTTAATTTTTGTAGCCTCCTATGTCCTACTGAAAATCATTTGAGACTGTTTTGCAAGGAGTTAGTTGACAGCTATTTTCAGCTATTAAAAAGTGTTATAATCCCAGCACTTTACCAAAGTTATTTCTTATGCCTTCAGGTTATGCAAGCAGGTCAAGCACATTCTTTAGGAAAAAAAAGGTATATATTGAGAAGATAGCTGATGAATGTCTAATAAAATTGCCATTCATGTAAAAAATTCTGTTCAGGCACAGTACTTCCTTCTGGTAACCTTTCTAAGGAGGATGGTATTCTTTAATCAACATCATTAGTATTCTTTAATTGATCATTGGTCAAGAATGTAGGTAGCCAAAGCAATGGTCAACATAAATTTGAGAACTATGCACTGTTTTAGGTTAATATGGAATATTACTGTAAGGCCTTGAGGTTCATAAACTCTATGTCATCGTGAAGAAATAAGACTGATTTGCCTTATTATCAATTACTTCCAAAAAAGGCTAAAAATGGCTCACCATGATTGTCTCTTAGAAGAATAAATAGATCAATATCTTTTGTAGGACAGAGTAATTTGAAAGCCCTAAGCTCTGGTATAACTTAAAAAGGCAAATCAGTTTAACAAAATGTACCATGGAATTAAGGACACCAGGACAGCCAGCTTCTTTAGGACAGTCTAGATCCAGTGTAAAGATTCTAAACATTCCACCAATCACCAAATCCCATAGCCAGAGCTATGTGGCCCTCATTTCTGTGAAAGGCTAGACTACAAATTATACGGCAACAATTTTTCAATTGTTACTTTCCCTATTTATTAAATAAGTAGCAACCACCCAGTCTCCAAAAAGCAATTCTTTAAACGACACTATTATCAACTGCCTATGTCTTTCATTTTACTGTAGTCCAATCCAACAAAATTGGTCAGAAAATTAAGAAAATAGCATTCACATTAATTGTCTTCATAAAACCAGCATTATAGTCTCTCTCGCAGATCCCTCTTGATAGGTAGGCCTTAAAACCTTTACAATGAAGAAATTAAAATAATGACTTAGGGGGTGACTAAAGTTTTAGAGATGGCCCTACTCTCAGAGATTCTGTTTCAGAAGGTCTGCAATGGATCCAGAAATCTCTATTTTAACAACTTTCCCCACCCTGAAAATTTGAGGCAGATGGTGCATGCAAGGATAAACCTAAGTGCTGGTCTAATTTAATCCTAAATATTGTTTTCCTTTGCCTGTCATCACTCTTCTATTCTTTCACTCCAGTTGGACTGTTCATTCACCGGTATGCAATCTTGAACAGCGCTAATAGAAATATATCACAAGCTACCTATGTAATTTTAAATTAACTAATAGCCATATTAAAAAGTAAAAAAAAAAAAAAGGTGAAATTAACCTTAATAATATAGTTGATCATAATACAACCAGAATATTGTTTCAATGCATAATCAATGTAAAATTATTGGTGAGATATTTTACATTCATTTTTCATATACACTCTTCAAAATCTGATGAGTGTTTTTTTAGTTTAGTTTAGTTTTGAAAAGGGGTCTGTCACCCAGATTGGAGTGCAGTGGTGCAATTACAGCTCACTGCAGCCTCAATCTCCTAGGTTCAACTGATCCTCCCATCTTGGCCTCCCAAGTAGCTAGGACTACAGGTGTGTGTCACCAAGCCTGGCTATTTTTTTTTTTTCTTTTTTTTTTGTAGAGATGAAGTCTTGCCATTTTGCCCAGGCTGGTGATGTGTGTTTTACATGTAGAGCACATCTCAGTTTTTCCTAGTCACATTCCAAGTGCTCAAAACTACACGTAGCTAGTGGCTACAATATCAGACAGCTCAAGTCTAGAACACCAATTAAATCTCAGGTTTAATTGAGTTGTCAGGTTGCACTGGATTGGTTGCCCAGTTTTACCTTCTAGAGAGTTACATGGCCTTGGGCAATTTAATTTCTTACTGCGTTGGCTTCCACTTTAGCAAAAATGGAGTTAAAAACTGCACCTTACAGTGCTTGGCACATAGACACCTTTAATAGCTGTTATAATTACCACTATCCAAATACAACATTCTCTCTTACTCTTTGCCTTTGCCTATCCTACACCCATTAACTAAATGCTCCCCATGTGACTCTACCTCTCCAAATCCAACTTCTCCAAACTAAGGTTAATCCTTTATGAAGTTTTCTTGTATCCGCCAATGATCTTTCCCTCTTGTGAAACGACAGCATTTGACTGTGTTTCTTATTCAGAACTTAATTATATACTGTTTTGAGTCATTTGCTGCATTGTTAGTTAAGAGGTACTTATCTGATTTAACATAAATGTACACCCTGTCTACACAATTATTAGGCTTTTAGAGGGCAGAGAACGTGTATCCTGTGTATGTGCACGCACATACACATACATAAAAGTACCATAAGTACTTAATAAATATTTGCTAAATGAATAGTAATTGAAAATGACATTCTTACTCAAATACTTTCCCATATACCCCCATAAAAGCAGCTGTATTTAAATTAATATTTTATAATATAACGAACAAATCAGCGGTTGTTTCTAAATCTTTTGCATTTCAAAAGAAATACAAGAAATACAAAAGATTATGTTTTATAAACTTTACATATAAAGATTTTATATTTAGGATCCAAATCATCTTTTTCAAATAACTTTTTTTTTGTGGGGCTTGGGGGAGGGACAAGGTCTAGCTCTATTACCCAGGGTGGAGTGCAATGATGTGATCCTGGCCCACTGCAGGCCCAATCTCCCAGGCGCAAGCAATCCTCTTACCTCAGCCTCCCAAGTAGCTGGGACTACAGGCATGCGCCACCATGTCCAGCAAATTTTTGTATTTTTTGCAGAGACAGGGTTTCACCATGTTGCCCAGGTTGGTCTTGAACTTGTAGGCTCAAGCGAGCTGCCCGTCTCTGCCTCCCAAAGTGCTGGGATTACAGACATGAGCCACTGCATCTGGCCTTCAAATAACTTTTGTATGTAACATTGTAATATTAATAATTTTCTTCTATTGCATTCCATTTTAATTAGTGAGAAAAAATAATTAAAAAGTACCATTTCTTAGCTTTAGTTTTGATCATGAAATAATAGGAATAGTATAGTATTTTGTTTGAATTCAAGTCTAAGAGGCAGAATTTGATTAAATCTGAAGATCTTCTAAAAATCTAGTTCAGAGTAGATGGCTTGCTATGCATTAAATGATTTTTATATTTCACACACACACACGCATGTGCACACATAATGTATTTTTCAACATTTCAGAACAAAATGTGTATCATTACTAACAAAACATCCTACATCAGTAATGGAAAACCAATTTGCTCAATTACATGGGACTTTCAACAACCTGATTTCATGGTAGGGCTAGAAGAAATAATTACAAAAGCCATCGAGTTCCCAGATAAACACCATACCATTTTGAAGATTAAAAAAAAAGAACACCACATCATTCTTGGGAATGTAGTCTACTATGCAAATATTCTTTTTGCCAACAGTGAATAAAACGGGTTACATTAAAAACAGTTCAAGAATAGCAAATATTGCTTTCTGGAGAACTCTAAAAATAGACGATGAGAATGCTTCTCAGGTCTTGTTACTTTCATGCTACAATTCACATCCATAGGAGACATTTAGGAGATGTTGCTCCTAAAGTGGCCATGTTACAATTGTATTATATCAGGACAGCGTTCCAGCAATAAGAAAAATATTTCAGATTCATGTTTTTAACTGAGCTTTCTCAGCTCATTTGTTGTACAATCTACTGATAAAATAGCATTTCTGGGAATATAAGGTATTTCTACTTTGTTTTAAATCTTTTTTTTTTTTTTTTCCGAGACGGAGTCTTGCACTGTCACCCAGGCTGGAGTGCAGTAGTCGGATCTTGGCTCACTGCAAGCTCCGCCTCCCAGGTTTACGCCATTCTCCTGCCTCAGCCTCCCAAGTAGCTGGGACTACAGGTGCCCGCCACCACTCCCGGCTAGTTTTTTTGTATTTTTTAGTAGAGACGGGGTTTCACCGTGTTAGCCAGGATGGTCTCGATCTCCTGACCTTGTGATCCGCCCGTCTCGG
Organism: Papio anubis; assembly: GCF_008728515.1. Lineage (NCBI taxonomy): Eukaryota > Metazoa > Chordata > Mammalia > Primates > Cercopithecidae > Papio > Papio anubis. The sequence continues at coordinate 141,545,196 of NC_044976.1, read as the reverse complement.
CCTCCCAAAGTGCTGGGATTACAGGCTTGAGCCACCGCGCCCGGCCTGTTTTAAATCTTTAATCTTTTTTTCCCTCAATCCTTTCTTAAGGGGTGAACTTCCTTTAAAATTTATTCTGTTTACATTCTTATCCATTTTTTTTTCCTTAAAATTCACAGAAAATCAAAGATTGCATTAAAGATTTCATTTAGGTCTTTCAAGAAATTTGTCATCTTAAAATATTTTGTTTGTCCACCTCAGTTGCTGAAATTTTCTTTCACTCTGGTTTATACCACATCTTGAATCATACCCTCTCTCTAAATAAGATTAATAAGCTGATCTCCAACCAACTTACATGATATGAAGAGAAATAAAGAGGAGCGAGATAAAGTTATAAATAATAGTAACAAAAAAGCAACTGCATCCTCATTGATTAGTAACCTGACTTTTCAATCTTTAACTTTTTTTTTTATACCTATCACTGAACAGGACTATTTGAACTATTAATATCTAGAATAATCAGTAACATAACCATAAACTCCTGTTCTTACCCTCACCAAGTTAAATGTTTTGACTGCATAAATAAAACCAATGACTTCAAAATGTAAAATGTAACCACAATTCCCTTCTGAAGAGAATTTTTTCCTTGAAGAGATTAGATTATACTAGTATGAAAAACCTGTTATGTCTCTCATTTGATAAATGAAACCTTCATACAGAAAACATTTTAATTAATCATCAAAAAAATTACAGATGTCTTATTTAGGGGTATTTCCAATCAATGAATTATTCTAACAACAGAAGTTTAAATAAGAAATTCAGGCCGGGCGCGGTGGCTCACGCCTGTAATCCCAGCACTTTGGGAGGCCGAGGCGGGCGGATCACAAGGTCAGGAGATCGAGACCATGGTGAAACCCCGTCTCTACTAAAAATAGAAAAAATGAGCCGGGCGCAGTGGCGGGCGCCTGTAGTCCCAGCTACTCGGGAGGCTGAGGCAGGAGAATGGCGTGAACCCGGGAGGCGGAGCTTGCAGTGAGCCGAGATTGCGCCTCTGCACTCCAGCCTGGGCGACAGAGCAAGACTCCGTCTCAAAAAAAAAAAAAAAAGAAAGAAAGAAATTCAACTTCTGCTTTCCACAGCTCTATTTAATTCCCAAAATACATTATCCTAATTTGCTTCTGAACAGTCTGTCCTCATAAACTGAGTGTATGTTTTTTTCATTTAATAAGAACCTGAAGCTAGAAAGGAAATTGAATTCTAGAAGTGGGCAATTAATTTGACAGTATTTGCTTTTTCCAATATGAGTATGTCAAGTTCAAATACTAAATGAGAAACTGAAACCATTAAATGTTAGGAAAAGGAAAATTTAATTTAGTTTCCGTGGTCTAATAAAAGATCTTAGCACAGAAGTAAATTCATTTCCGTTCTTCTGAGATGAGAAAAAACATAGATAATGTACTTGCTTCTATAAAAAGTAAGAACCTCTACAACCTGTGACTCGTAAATAATTCAGGGGATCCAACGAATTTTACTTGGCTCTACTTGGCCAAGGCAAGAAAAGCATCACCCAGCAGTACAAAGCTAAAAGAAAAAAGAAAAGTCTAAAGAACAGAGAATCTGCCTCTTATATTCCTATACATCAGAATTAGTAATTTTTTCCATTTCTAGGGAAATGGAAAATAGGAAAATAAATTTCATATTAGCATGAAATTTCGTGTTAGCAAGAAATACTAATTTGAAAATAAATTTCATATTAGTCAGTCACTTACTAAAGGGTTAAATTACATACATTAAAAATGTACATGTCTATTACAATTTTGTTTTTTTAACAACTTCATATTTATATATATTTTTTTAACATCCAAAGCAACAGAAAAAGATAAGCATGTCTAAAAAGGCGAAGAAGTGTACAACATTATGAAATGTAGGTAAAGGTGTGTAAAAATTGCTAACTAAAGCTAACTTCTGCATGTCCTAGAGAAACCAATTCTATATTTTCTTCCTTAACCTACTCTACTATTCAACTACTGTCCCTGAAAAATCTCCTTATATTTAAATTAAATCCTTCCTAAACCAGCCTAATTTTGCTGTTACTGTTTTTCTTCAAAGTACACACAGGAACGTCTGATACTAATTTTAACAATATCACACGATAACATGGAATATTTTGGTTCCATAGTAAAGAAAAAAATGTAGATAACATATTTATCATTGTTTTATTTCATAGTTAGCATTTCTAAAACAAGGACAAACATCCAACTCAGACACAATCCAACACACAGTAGACATTTGTTCATTATTAAGTTCCTACTACAAATCATTTGTGTACCAATGCTGGGGATATAACAAATACATTACCATTCCCTGGCCTAAAGTGGTTTATAATTTAGTGCAGAATACAGAGACATCAACAGACAAATGCAACACAAGGCTGATATTACCAAAAAAACAGGAAACTAGGGAAAAAAGTAGCCACATACTCTGAAATGAAGGTATTCCATGCAATTAATATAGATAATAAGCCATTATTCTTTCACAGCTCCATATTATACCACTGTGTCAATGTAGCATAATTTAATCAACCTTCTACTATCAGGTATTGTTTTCAACATTTTTGCAGTTATAAACACTTCTTTGTAACATGAAACTGTATACTGATTTTTTGACTTTATAAACTGTTTCCAACCTTGCTAAATAACTTTACCAACCATTATTTTTTAAATGAGTAAAGAAAAACTGACTTCAAATATAAGGTAATCATCTATTTTTCCAAACAGAAGATCCAAAAATACAAAGTTTTTGGGCAATCTGAATACTACACATTGTAAATGCAGGCACTTAGATGACATAATCCAATGCCTACATGTGACATTTAATTATGTCACATATAACATTAATTTACAGATAAAACTGTTCAAAATCCCAATGACAGAAAATACACTGACTTAGAACTCTTGCTTTTATTCATTTTCATTTTTCAGGAAACAAAACCCTTCCACATGCACCTTCAACATCAGCCTTTAAGGAAAAAAAAAAAAAAAGACGTAATAGGCCGGGCGTGGTGGCTCACTCCTTTAATTCCAGCACTTTGGGAGGCCGAGGCGGGCGGATCACGAGGTCAGGAGATCGAGGCCATCCTGGCTAACACGGTGAAACTCCGTCTCCACTAAAAATACAAAAAATTAGCTGGGCGTGGTTGTGGGCGCCGGTATCCCAGCTACTCAGGAGGTGGAGGCAGGAGAATGGCGTGAACCTGGGAGGCGGAGCTTGCAATGAGCCCAGATCGTGCCACTGCACTCCAGGCTGGGCGACAGAGCAAGACTCACTCTCAAAAAAAAAAAAAAAGACATAATAATAAACACATGTATTTACTACACGCAAAGCATTGCTCTAAGCACAACAGCTTTCCCTCTGAGGTATGTACTACTGTTACTTCCATTTCAAAGATGAAGTTTCTGAGGCAAATGGAGATTACATAACTCGCTCAAGGTCACACAACTGACAAGTGGCAGAACCGGGATTCAGACCCACGCAGGCTAGCTCAGAGGTCATTTCCATCTACTTTTTGAGTCAACTAACAGTTTTCCAGAGTACATCATCTTCAGTGCCATCTGTTATTTGAGATAGTCTTTTGAATCTGGTATGATGCTGTCACTGGTCGTTTTAAGCCCACTCACACTCTCTATCAGCATAACACGTTAAAAAGCAATACAACGAGGGGCTGCTATGGAGATCAAAGCTAGAGAGCTATACAGAAAATACCTTTGTCCCCTAGAGAAAATAGTTTTTTCTTATGCCCAAAGTCTATTTACAAAAATTAATTAGGTTACTGCCCAGAAAGCGAACTTTGACACAACATCCAAAAAGCAGAAAACACAGGCACAGAAGGCACTACCTTAAAGTAATAAAAGCCATATATGACAAACCCATAGCCAACATCATACTGAATGGGAAAAGTTAAAAGCATTTCCCCTGAGAACTAGAACAAGGAAACTTTTACCACTTCTATTCAACATAGTACTGGAAGTCCTCACCAGACCCATCAGACAAGAGAAAGAAATAAAGGCCATCCAAGTTGGAAAAGAGGAAGTAAAAGTGTTGCTGTTCACCGATGATATGATCATATAAAAAATCCTAAAGATTCATCCAAAAGGCTCCTAGATCTGATAAGTGAATTCAGTAAAGTCTACAGTTACCAAATCAATTTACACAAATCAGTAGCACTGCTATACACCAACAGTGACCAAGATGAGAACCAAATCAGCAACTCAATCACTTTTACAACAGCTGCAAAAAAATAAAACACCTAAGAATATACTTAACCAAGGAGGCAGAAGATCTCTACAAGGAAAACTACAAAACGCTGCTGAAAGAAATCACAGATGACACAAACAAATGGAAACACATCCCATGCTCATCGATGGGAAGAATCAATATTGTGAAAATGACCATACTGCCCAAAGCAATCTACAGATTCAATGCAATTTCCATCAAAATACCATCATCATTTTTTCACAAAACTAGAAAAAAAATTCTAAAATTCATATGGAACAAAAAAAGAGCCCGCATAGCCAAAGCAAGACTAAGCAAAAAGAACAAATCTGGAGGTATCACATTACAGGACTTCAAATTATACTACAGGGCTATAGTTACCCAAACAGCATGGTACTGATATAAAAATAGGCACTTAGACCACTGGAACAGAATAGAGAACCCAGAAGTAAAGCCAAATATTTACTGCCAACTGATCTTTGGCAAAACAGAATGACAATGGATCCCCATATCTCATAAAAAATCAACTCAAGATAGATCAAAGACTTAAATCTAAAACCTGAAACCATAAAAATCCTGGAAGATAACATTGGAAAAACTCTTCTGGATATTGGCTTAGGCAAAGAATTCCTAAGACCCCAAAAGCAAATGCAACAAAAACAAAAATAAATAAATGGGACCTATTTAAACTAAAAAGCTTCTGTACAGCAAAAGAAATAATCAGCAGAGTAAACAGAAAACCCACAGAGTGGGAGAAAATATTCAAAAACCATGCATCTGACAAAGGACTAGCATCCAGAATCTATAAGGAACTCAAACAAATCAGCAAGAAAAAAAAAAAAAAAAACTCATTAAAAAGTGGGCAAAGAACATGAATAGACATATCTCCAAAGAAGATATACAAACAGCCAACAAACACATAAAAATTGCTCAACATCACTAATAATGAGGGAAATGCAAATTAAAACCACAAAGAAATACCACCTCACTACTGCAAGAATGACCATAATTAAAAAGTCAAAAAACAATAGGTGTTGGCATGGATGTATTGAAAAAGGGACACTCTTACACTGCTGGTGGGAATGTAAATTAGTACAACCTCTATGGAAAACAGTTGAAAAGAGTCCTCAAAGAACTAAAAGTAGATCCACCATGTGATCCGGCAGTCCCACTACTGGGTATCTCCCAAAGGAAAAGAAGTCATCATATGAAAAAGACATATGCATACGCATGTTTATAGCAGCACAATTCACAACTACAAAGATATGGAACCAACCTAAGTGTCCATCAAAAAGACATACAGAGTGATATAATGAACTTTGAGGACTCGAGGAGGGGAGGTTGGGAGGGAGGTGAGGGATAAAAGACTACATGTTGGGCACAGTGTACACTGCTCAGGTGATGGGTGCACTAAAAATCTCAGAATTCACCACTAAAGAACTCCTCCATGTAACAAAAAAATCACCTGTACCCCCAAACTGTTGAAATTTTAAGAAGCAGAAAACATACAGGCTATACTCTCCAATCACAATACAGCAAAACAGCAATCAGCAATAAAAAGGTAACTAAATGAAAAAATTTTTAAAAGAACCACTTGGAAATTTTAGTATCACTTTTCTACAGATCTTAGACAAATGAAAAAAATGAATAAAGATGAAAATAGAAATTAATTAGAAACTTTCAAAAATTAGACTTGATAAAGAGAACTAAACGTAAACAAAAACCAATAAAATAATAAATTTTAAATAAAAATTTTATGAGATCCAGGTCATAAGCATAAATTTAATAAAGTAACTAGACACTTAGACATATATTAAAGTGTAAGATTTATATGAGAAGCAAAAAACTTTGCTAAAAGATGCAAAAACATGAATAAAACTATCTAGACAAATACTGTATGATCTCACTTACAAGTGGAATCTAAAAAAGTCAAACTAATAGAAGCAGAGAGTAGAAATAAGATGTCAGTCAAAGGGTAAAAGTTTTCAGTTACAAGATGAAGTTATGAGGACCTAATGTACAGCATGGTAAATATGGCTGATAATACTGTACTGTGTACTTGAAATTAGATAAGGGAGTAGACCTTAAGTGTTCTCCCAACCAAAAGAAAAAAAAATTAACTATGTAAGGTGATTGTAACAATCATTTCATAATGTGTATCAAATCATCATGTTGCACATCTTAAATATGTACCACTTTTATTTGTCAATTACACCTCAATAAAGCTAGGGGTAGGGGTAGGGGTTTGGGAAATAGACCTAGAGTTTGGGAAAATGTCAATCCTTCCCAAATTAATATATAAACTTAAAACAATTCTCATTAAAATCCCAGTATAAATTTGGTTTTGTTTTGTTTTGGAACTTAAATTAATTCTAAAGCTCAATGGGAAGAAAAATATATAAGACTAACCCTAAGACTTTTTTTGAAACAAGAGTAGTGATATGGCTTGTGTCCCCACCCAAATCTCATCTTGAATTGTAGTTCCCATAATCCCCACATGCCATAGGAGAGACCCAGTGGGAGGTAATTGAATCATGGGGGTTACCTCCATGCTGTTCTCATCATAGTGAGTTCTCATGAGATCTGATGGTTTTGTAAGGGGCTTCCCCCCACTTTGCTCTCACTCATTCTCCTTCCTGATGCCATGTGAAGAAGCATGTTTGCTTCCCCTTCTGCCATGATTGTAATTTCCTGAGGCCTCCCCAGCCATGCTGAACTGAGTCAATAAAACTTCTTTCCTTTATAAATTATCCAGTCTCAGATATGTCCTGATGGCAGCATGAGATCAAACTAATACAGCAAATTGGTACTGGAAGTGGGTGCTGCCATAAGAATACCTGAAAATGTGGAAGCAACTTTGGAACTGGTTAACAGGCAATGGTTAGAACAGTTTAGAGGGCTCAGAAGAAAACAGGAAAATGTAGGAAAGTTTGGAACTTTCTAGAGACTTGGGGGGCTCAGAAGACAGGAAGATGTGGGAAAGTTTGGAACTCCCTAGAGACTTGTTGAATGGCGTTTACCAAAATGGTGACAGTGATATGGACAATGAAGTCCAAGCTGAGGTGTTCTCAGAAGAAGATGACAAACTTTTTGGGAACTGGAGAAAATGTCACTCTTGTTATACTTTAGCAAGAAGAATGGCAGCATTTTGCCCCTGCCCTAGAGGTCAGTGGAATTTTGAACTTGAGAAAGACATTTTGGAATGGGAACTTATGTTTAAAAGGGAAGCAGAGCATAAAAGTTTGAAAAATTTGCAGCCTGACAATACAATAGAAAAGAAAAACCCATTTCCTGAGGAGAAATTCAAGCAGACTGCAGAAATTTGCATAAGTAATGAGGATCCAAATGTTAATCACCAAGACAATGGGGAAAATGTCACCAGGGCATGTCAGAGATCTTCATGGTAGCCTCTCCCATCACAGGCCCAGAGGCCTAGGAGGAAATAATGGTTTTGTGGGCCCAGGGCCTTGCTGTTTTGTGCAGTCTTGGGACTTGATGCTCTGTGTCCCAGCCATGGCTAAAAGGGGCCAACATATAGCTTAGGCCATTGCTTCAGATGGTGCAAACCCCAAGTCTCGGTGGCTTACACGTGATGTTGGGCCTGTGGGTGCACTGAGGTTAAGGAACCTCTGCCTAGATTTCTGAGGATGTATGGAGATGCCCGGATGTCCAAGCAGAAGTTTGTGGCAGGGGCAGAACCCTATGGAGAACCTCTGCTAGGGCAGTGTGGAAGGGAAATGTGGGGTGTGAGCCCCCACAAAGAGTCCCCACTAGGGTACTGTGGAGCTGTGAGAAGAGGGTCATCGTTCTCTAGACCCCAGAATAGTACATCCACCGACAGCTTGCACCATGAGCCTGGAAAAGCCACAGACACTCAACACCAGCCATGAAGGAAGCCTGGAGGAAGGTTGTGCCCTGCAAAGCCATAGGGGCAGAGCTGCTCAAGGCTGTGGGAGCCCACCTCTTGCATCAGTATGACCTGGATGTGAGACATGGAGTCAAAGGAGATCATTTTGGAACTTTAAGATTTAATGACTGCCCCATTGCATTTTGGACTTACATGGGGCCTGTAACCCCTTTGTTGTGGTCAATTTCTCCCATTTGTAAAAGGTGTATTTACCCCTTGCCTGTACTCACATTGTACATAGGAAGTGACTAACTTGCTTTTGATTCTACAGGCTCATAGGTAGAAGGGACTTGCCTTGTCTGAGATAATACTTTGGACTTGAATATTTGAGTTAATGCTAAAATAAGTTAAGACTTTGGGGGACTGTTGGAAGGACATGATTGTATTTTGAAATGTGAGGACATGAGATTTGGGAGGAGACAGGTAAAATGATTTGGTTTGTCCATGTCCCCACCCAAATCTCATCTTGAATTGTAGTTCCCACAATCCCCATGTGTTGTGGGAGGGATCTGGTGGGAGGTAACTGAATCATGGGGGTGGCTACCTTCATGCTGTTCTCATGATAGTGAGTTCTCACAAGAGCAGATTCCCAGTAAACCGCAGCAGCCCTATGGTGGAGTGGCTAGACTGTTATAAGGGGCTCTCCCCCAACTTTGCTCTCACTCATTCTCCTTCTTGCCACTATGTGAAGAAGAATGTGTTTGCTTTCCCTTCCTCCATGACTGTTCTTCCTGAGGCCTCCCCAGCCATGCCGAACTGTGAGTCAATTAAACCTCTTTCCTTTATAAACTACCAGTCTCAGGTTATGTCCTTATAGCAGTGTAAGAATGGAGTAATACAAGTACTTTGGCAGAAACTGTCTCTACTACGCATTAAAATGGACAGTAATTGACAAATAAATCAGTGAAACAGAAGAGAAGTCAAAAAAGGAGGCAAGTATTTCTGACTAGTTAACAGGGTAAAAATAGCATCTCGAATTAGTAGGAAGTTGATGAATTAGTTAATTATGTTAAAACAATTGCATATATATTTGCAATAAAATAAGGATACAGTTCCACCTCAGATTTCACACTTAAACACACATGCACATAAATGTGTTATTTAGATTAAAGATATTTAGATTTAGATTAAAATCTAGTAGAATGTTTTACAAGGTTCAGATTGGAAAGATCTTTCAAAGGAGAATATGAAACAGAAGCTAAAAAGGCAAAGGTTAAGAGATATGATTATATAAATATTTGCAAAATATACACAGGATATGATAAACTTTCATAAAACAATAGAAAAAGTTTAAAGATACAATTAAAAAGTCAGCAAAAGCTGTGAACAGTTAATTTACAAAGCAAGTTCTACTTGACTGATACACATTGAAAATGCTCAGCTTTTCTCAATTTTAAGAAGTATGAATTAAAGCCATGATATACCATTTTTCATTTATTAGAAGATCAAAAGTCAAAGACACTGATCATATTATGATAACAAGTGTATGTGTAGACAGGCACTGATTATCATAGATAGGACTGAACCTGAAAACCAATTTTTAGAGTTATTTGGCAATTGTGACCCACATGTATAAGGATGCTTAGTGGAGCACTGTTCTTACAGCAAAAATATCAGAAATAACCTTAAAAATGTTCACCGATCAGGCAATTATTAAATAGAGCCTAGTGGAGTCTTCAGTGGAAAATTATGTAACCATTAAAAACATGCTATAGGCCGGGCGCGGTGGCTCACGCCTGTAATTCCAGCACTTTGGGAGGTTGAGGTGGGCGGATCACGAGGTCAGGAGATCGAGAACATCATGACTAACACAGTGAAACCCTACCTGTACTAAAAATACAAAAAATTAGCCAGGCGTGGTGGTGGGCGCCTGTAGTCCCAGCTACTCGGGAGGCTGAGGCAGGAGAATGGTGTGAAACCAGGAGGCGGAGCTTGCAGTGAGCTGAGATAGCGCCACTGCACTCCAGCCTGGGCGACAGGGCAAGACTCCGTCTCAAAAAAAAAAAAAAAAAAAAAAAAAACATGCTATAGACCAGGTACGGCGGCTCATGCCTGTAATCCCAGCATGGAAAGCTGAGGTGGTGGGATTGCTTGAGCCCACAAGTTTGAGACCAGCCTAGGTAACACAGTGAGACCCCCATCTCTACAAAGAAACAGAAAAAATAGCTGGGCATGGTGGCACATGTCTGTAGTCCCAGTTACTGGGGAGGCTGAGGCAGCAGCAGGATCAATTGAGCCCAGATGGTGGAGGCAGTAGTGAGCCACGATGGCACAACCTGGGTGATAGGCTGAGACCCTCTCTCAAAAAAAGAAAAAAAAAAAAAAAGAGAAAATGAAGAAAAAAACATGCTAGAGTTATATATACCTGAAAACTATAAATGACTCGGAAATATATAGATATTATATAATATATAATTAAACTCCAAAGGTTGCAGATATGCATTTTATAAAAATGATCATAACATAAAATTACAAATAAATAAAATTCCCAATTAGCTTGTGTGTATGTGTTGATTGAGCACAGAAAGTCTGAAAGAAGTCTCAGACCCAAAATGCCCGATTAGAAGCAGCTGTGGTCTACCGCAATTCTGGAGAGGAATGAAAAAGGGCAAGTGAATTCAGAACCTTCAACTGAGATAGCCAGGTTCTTGCATTGGGACTGACTGGACGAACAGCTTGACCCAACGAGAACGAAGAAAAGCGTGAGGGAGTGGAAGGGGTGACGGCCCACCCGGAAGTGGCAGGGAGCCAAAGAAACCGTCACCTCCAGCCAAGAGAAGCAGTGAGTAATTGTGCTACCCCGCCTGGGAAACCACACTTCTCCCATGGATCTCCGCATGGATCTTTCCACGGATCAGGAGATCCCCTCATGAGGCCACGCCACCAGGGCCTTGGGTCTGATACACAGAGCTGTGTAGAGTCTCGGCAGAGCAGCCACTCAGACACACACAGAGAACCGTGAGTTTTACATACTACAGCTGGGATCCCTGGCAAGGTGGGAAATCTGTCTGTATATATCCCTAGGAAGGGGGCTGATTCCAGGGAGCCAAGCAGCATCGTTTTGTGGGCCCCGCTTCCACGGCACCTCACAAGTTAAGACCCACTAGCTTGGAATCCCAACCAGCCAATGGTGGCAGATTAGAATACACCTGAGATGGGTCCAAGTTCCCAGAGGCAGAGGGGAGGCTACCGTCTGTGGTTCAGTAGACTCAGGCACTCCAGCCTGCTGGCTGTGGAGAATAGACAGTTTGTGAGGAAGGGTCCCCAACAATGCAGAACAGCTGCCTGGTCATACTGTGACCAGACTGCCTCTTTAGGTGGGACCCTGATCCCATTCCTCCTCACTGGGTGGGACCTCCCAACAGGGGTCTCCAGCCACCTCCCACAGGTACATGCAGGCCAGCAACAGGTCAGTACTCCACCAGAATGCAGCTTCCAGAGGAAGGAGCTGGCTGCCATCTTTGCTGTTTTGTGGCCTTCACTGGTGATACCTCCAGTACAGCAGAAACTGAGGCAGCTGGGGTCTGGAGCAGATTCCCAGTAAACCGCAGCAGCCCTATGGTGGAGTGGCTAGACTGTTAAAAGAAAAACAAACAAAAAACAACAACAACAACATGAACAAAAAAGACCCCACAAAAACCTCATTCAGAGGTCAGCAACCTCAAAGACTGAAGATAGATAACTCATAAAGATGAGAAAGAATCAATACAAAAGCACTGAAAACTCGAAAAGTCAGAGTTCCTCTTCTCCAGATGACTGCAACACCCCTCCAGCAAGGGCACAGAACCGGGTTGAGGCTGAGATGGCTGAATTGACAGAAGTCAGCTTCAGAAGGTGGAGAATAACAAACTTTGCTGAGCTGAAGGAGCATGTTGTAACCCAATGCAAAGAAGCTAAGAATCATGATCAAACATGATCTGATAGCCAGAACAGCCAATTTAGAGAGGAAGATAACTGACCTGATGGAGCTGAAAAATACAACATGAGAACATCACAATGCAATCATAAGTATCGACAGCAGAACAGACCAAGTGGAGGAAAGAATCTCACAGCTTGAAGACTATCTTTCTGAAATAAGACAGTCAGACAAGAATAGAGGGAAAGAAAATGAAAAGGAATGAACAAAACCTCTGGAAAATATAGGATCACGTAAAGAGACCAAATCTACGACTGATTGAGGTACCTGAAAGAGATAGAGAGAATAGAACCAAGTTGGAAAACATAGTTCAGGATATCATCCAGGAGAACTTCCCCAATCTAGCAAGACAGGCCAACATTCAAACTCTGGAAATGCAAAGAGCCTCAGTAAGATACTCCACAAGAAGATCAACCTCAAGACACATAATCATCAGATTCTCCAAGGTCAAAATGAAAGAAAAAATGTTAAGGACAGCCAGAGAGAAAGGCCAGGTCATCTACAAAGGGAAGCCCATTAGACTAACAGCAAATCTCTCAACTGGGGGCCAATGTTCAACATTCTTAAAGAAAAGAATTTCCAGGCCAGAATTTCATATCTGGCTAAGCTTCATAAGCGAAGGAGAAATAAGATCCTTTTCAGATAGGCAAATGCTGAAGAAATTCATCACCACCAGGCCTGCCTTGCAAGAGCTCCTGAAGGAAGTACTAAATATGAAAATAAGAAGCCATTACTGACCACTACAAAAACACACTGAAGTACACAGACCAGTAACACTATGAAGCAACCATATAAACAAGTCTGCAAAATAAGCAGCTAGCATCGTGATGACAGGATCAAATTCACACATAACAATACTAACCTTAAATGTAAATGGACTAAATCCCCCCAATTAAAAGACATAGAATGGCAAACTGGATAAAGAGCCAAAACCTTCAAGAGATCCACCTCACATGCAAAGACACATAGGCTCAAAAAAAAGGATGGAGGAAAATTTACCAAGTAAATGGAAAACAGAAAAAAGCAGGGGTTGCAATCCTAGTTTTTCACAAAACAGACTTTATGCCAACAAAGATAAAAAAAGACAAAGAAGGGCATTACATAATGGTAAAGGGTTCAATTCAAAAAGAAGAGTTAACTATCTTAAATATATATGCACCCAATACAGGAGCATTGAGATTCACAAAGCAAGTGCTTAGAGACCTACAAAGAAACTTAGACTCCCACACAATAATAGTGGGAGACTTTAACACCAATTGACAACATTAGATCATGGAGACAGAAAATTAACAAAGATATTCAGGACCTGAACTCAGCTCTAAAACAAGTGGACCTGATAGATACCTACAGAAATCTCCACCCAAATTCAACAGAATATACATTCTTCTCACCACGACATGACACTTACTCTAAAACCGATCACATAATCGTAAGTAAAACACTCCTCAGCAAATGCAAAAGAACTGAAATAACAGTCTCTCAGACCACAGAACAATCAAATTAGAATTCAAGATTAAGAAATTCACTCAAAAGGCTGGGCGTGGTGGCTCATGCCTGTAATCCCAACATTTTGGGAAGCCGAGGTGGGCGGATCACGAGGTCAGGAGATCAAGACCATCCTGCCTAACACGGTGAAACCCTGTCTCTACTAAAAATACAAAAAATTAGCCAGGCGTGGTGGCACCTGCCTGTAGTCCCAGCTACTTAGGAGGCTGGGGCAGAATTGCTTGAGCCCAGGAGGCGGAGGTTGCAGTGAGCCGAGATTGCAGCACTACACTCCAGCCTGGGTGAAAGAGCAAGAGTCCATCTAAAAAAAAAAAAAAAAAAAAAGAAAAGAGAAAGAAAGAAATCCACTCAAAACCACACACCCAGATGGAAATTGAGCAACCTGCTCCTGAATGACTTTTAGGTAAACAATGAAATTAAGGCAGAAATCAACAAGATATTTGAATCTAATGAGAACAAAGAGACAATGTACCAGAATCTCTGAGATGCAGCTAAAGAGTGTTAAGAGGGAAACTTACAGCACTAAATGCTCACATCAAAAAGCTAGAAGAATATTAACAACCTAACATCTCAACTAAAAAGAACTAGAGAACCAAAAATACATAAACCCCAAAGCTTGCAGAAGACAAGAAATAACCAAGATCAGAGCTGAACTGAAGGAGATAGAGGCACAAAAAGCCATTCAAAAAAAATCAATGCGTTCAGCAGCTGGTTTTTTGAAAACATTAATAAAACAGATAGAACTCTAGCTAGACTAATAAAGAAGAAAAGAAAGAAGAATCAAATAAATACAATATGAAATAAGGGGAATATTACCACCGACCCCATAGAAATACAACCAACCATCAGAGAATACTATAAACACCTCTGAGTTTATAAACACAGAGAAATAAGGTAGAAAATCTAGAAAAAATGGATAAATTGCTAGACACATACATCCTCCCAAGACTCAACCAGGAAGAAACTGAATCTCTGAACAGACCAATAATGAGTTCTGAAATTGTAATAAATACCCTACCAACCAAAAAAAAAAAAAGCCCAGGACAAGATGGATTCACAGTGGAATTCTTCCAGAGGTACAAAGAAGAGCTGGTACCATTTCTACTGATACTATTCCAAAAAACTGAAAAGGAGGGACTCCTCCCTCATTCTGTGAGACTAGCATTATCCTGATACCAAAACCAGGCAGAGATACAGCAAAAAAAGAAAACTTCAGGCCAATGTTCCTGATGAACATGAATGCAAAAATCCTCAATAAAATACTGGCAAATAGAATCCAGCATCACATCAAAATGCTTATCTACCATAATCAAGGTGGCTTCATCCCCAGGATGCAAGGTTGGTTCAACATATTCAAATCAATAAATGTGATTCATCACATAAACAGAACTAAAGAAAAAAACCACATGAATATCTCAATAGTTGCAGAAAAGGCCTTTGATAAAATTCAACATCCCTTCATGTTAAAAACTCTCAATAAACTAGGTATTGAAGGAACATACCTCAGAATAATAACAGCCTGATGTGACAAACCCACAGCCAATATCATACTGAATGGGCAAAAGCTGGAAGCATTTCCCTTGAAAACCAGCACAAGACAAGGATGCCCTCTCTCACCACTCTTATTCAACATAGTATTGGAAGTTCTGGCTAGGGCAATCAGGCAAGATAAAGAAATAAAGGTTCTCAAATAGGAAGAGAGGGAGTCAAATTATCTCTGTCTGTAGAGGATATGATCCTATATCTAGAAAATCCCATCGTCTCAGCCCAAAAGCTTCTTAAGCTGATAAGCAACTTCAGCAAAGTCTCAGGATACAAACTCAATGTGCAAAAATCACAAGCATTCCTATACACCAACGACAGACAGGCAGAGAGCCAAATTATGAATGAACTCCCATTCATGACTGCTACAAAAAGAATAAAATACCTAGGAACACAGCTAACAAGGGAAGTGAAGGACCTCTTTAAGGAGAACTACAAACCATTGCTCAAAATTAGAGAGGACACAAATAAATGGGAAAACATTCCATGCTCATGGATAGGAAGAATCAATATCGTGAAAATGGTCATACTGCCCAAAGTAATTTATAGATTCAATGCTATTCCCATTAAACTACCACTGACATTCTTCACAGAATTAGAAAAAAAAAAAAAACTATTTTAAAATTCACATGGAACCAAAAAAGAGCCTGCATTGCCAAGACAATCCTAAGCAAAAAGAACAAAGCTGGAGGCATCATGCTACCTGACTTCAAACTATACTACAAGGCTACAGTAACCAAAACAGCATGGTACCGGTATAAGAACAGACACATTCACCAATGGAACAGAACAGAGAACTCAGAAATAAGGCCCTTACCTACAATCCCGTGATCTTCGACAAATTTGACAAAAACAAGTAATGGGGGAAGGACTCCCTATTTAATAAATGGTGGTGGGAGTACTGGCTAGCCATATGCAGAAAATTGAAACTGGACCCCTTCCTTACAACATATACAAAATTTAACTCAAGATGGATTAAATACTTCAAGGTAAAACCCAAAACTTAGAAGAAAATCTAGCAATACCATTCAGGACATAGACATAGGCAAAGATTTCATGATGAAAATGCCAAAAGCAATTACAACAAAAGCAAAAATTGACAAATGGGATCTAATTAAACTAAAGAGCTTCTGCACAGCAAAAGAAACTATCATCAGAGTGAACTGATAACATACAGGAGAAAATTTTTTCTATCTATCCATCTGACAAAAGTCTAATATCCAGAGTCTACAAGGAACTTAAAGAAATTTACAAAGAAAAAAAAAAACAAGCAACCACATTATAAACTGGGCAAAGGACATGAACAGGCACTTCTCAAAAGAAGACATACATGCGGCCAAAAAACATATTGAAAAAAAGCTCAATATCACTAATCATTGCAGAAATGCAAATCAAAACCACATTGAGATATCATCTTGTGCCAGTTAGAATGACTACTGTTAAAAAGTCAAAAAACAACAGATGCTTGTGAGGTTGCAGAGAAAAAGGAATGCTTTTACACTGTTGGTGGGAGTGTAAATTAGTTCAACCATTTGGGAAGACAGTGTGGTGATTCCTCAAAGACATAGAGGCAGAAATACCTTTTGGTCCAGCAATCCCATTACTGGATATACACCCAAAGGAATATAAATAATTCTTTTATAAAGATACATGCCCACATATGTTGACTGCAGCACATTCACAATAGTAAAGACATAGAATCAACTTAAATGCCCATCAATGATAGACTGGATAAAGAAAAATGTGGTACATATACACCCTGGAATACTATGCATCCACAAAAAGGAACAAGATTATGTCCTTTGCAGGGACATGGATGGAGTTGGAGGTCATTATCCTCAGCAAACTAATGCGGGAACAGAAAAACAGACACCACATGTTCTCACTTATAAGTAGGAGCTGAATGATAAGAACACACGGACACATGGGGGAGAACAAAGAACAAAACACACTGGGGCCTGTTGGAATGGAGTGAGGAGAGAGAACATTAGGAAGAATAGCTAATGGATGCTAGGATTAATACCTGGGTGATGGGGTGATCTGTGCCGCAAACCACCATGGCACACAGTTACATATATAACAAACCTGCCTATCCTTCACATGCATCCCTGAACTTAAGAGTTGAAGAAGAAAGTCTCACTAAGGCAATACTTCCAAGAGAGCTTTCTGTAATAATGGAAGTATTCTATATCTGTGCTGCTCAATATGGTAGCCACTAGTAACATGTGGCTTGAGCACTTCAAATGTAGCCACTGTGACTGAGGGACTGAATTTTTTAAAATTTAATTACTATTGATTTAAACATAAATGTAAATAGCCATATGTGGCCAGTGGCTACCATGTTAGATAGCACAGTACTGAGCTTTTAACATCTGAAAGGTAGAGTATAAGTAGTCAGGTGGTGGCTTTTATGTCTGATTTCACAGACCTTAAAAAAAGTAGGGGGCAATGTGATAATAAGTAATGTCTACTCTCTTGACCTGATGAGATTCTGTCTTCTGGGGAACTTATATGTGAGACTTAGACTCACTTTGTACAAAGAAAAGCAATCTATGTTCAAGGGACCATTTCTGCTCTCCTTTTTAAAGACAAGATATGGTCACAGCAGATACTTAGGAGTTTCAAGAATTCTTCTCTATAAGGAAGGTTCAACAACTTACTTACTCTTCATTTAAGGTCTCAATAGTCCCAAATTGTATTAAGCATAGTACTCATTCAAAACTACTTGTCATACTTCCAGGATTGTCACTGTGTATACTCTAAAATAACCTCTTAGGAAAATCATGCTAAGGAAAAGATAATCTCCTCCTTTGGAATACCGCAATAGCCTCCTAACTGGTCACTCTACTTCCACTTTACCCATCACTCCCATCCATTCTTCTCTTTGCTGACAAAGAAATGTCTCTAAAATATTTGTCTGGCTATACTATTTCTCAGCTCAAATTCTAATAGTCTCAAACTCCATTGCCATTGCTATTACCTTAGTTCTGCCTTTATGGGCTCTAACTTGGACTTCTACAACTATCTATCTAATGGTCACCTGCCTCTAGCTTTGAACTGCCCAATCTATTCTCTTCACAGCTACCAAATATATCTGTTTAAAACTCAAATCTTAAAATACTTTGCTATACTTTTACTTAAAACCATCAATGGCTACCCTCTGCCCATAGCAGAGATTCTTAGTATGCTGTAAATGGGTTACAGGTGAGCCAAGATATTGATCCTTTTAGCAGTAAAAGCAGTCAGGTAGGGCCTGGAGCTATTGGAACTATGTCACTTTCCATCATAAGCAGCTTTGTCGCATTTTTAAATAATCTATTATCAATCTAATTGACTGACATTTTGTATTTTGGTTAAAAAACACACACACACACATAGGCCAGATGCAGTGGCTCAAGCCTGTAGTCCCAGCACTTTGGGAGGCCAAGGCAGGCAGATCACAAGGTCAGGAGATCGAGACCATCCTGGCTAAAATGGTGAAACCCCGTCTCTACTAAAAATACAAAAAAAAAAAAAAAAAAATTAGCCAGGCGTGGTGGCAGGCACCTGTAGTCCCAGCTACACGGGAGGCTGAGGGAGGAGAATGGCGTGGACCCGGGAGGCAGAGCTTGCAGTGAGCCGAGATCGCGCCACTGCACTCCAGCCTGGGTGACAGAGCAAGACTCCGTCTCAAGAAAAAAAAAAAAATGTATCATCTTAACCATTTTAAGTGGACAGTTCAGTAGTGTTAAGTGTACTCACAATGTTGTAAAAAATAAATAAATAAATAAATAAATAAAAGATCTCCAGAATTTCATCTTGCAAATCTGAAACTCTGTATCATGAAACAATTCCCGTTCTCCCTTCCCTCAGCCTCTGGTAACCGCCATTTTATTTTTTGTTTCTATAAATGACTACTTTAGCTTTCTCACGTAAGTGGAATCATACAGAAGCTGTCTTTTTGTGACTGGCACATTTCACTTAGCATAATTTAACAAGATTCATTAATGTTATAGCATGTGATATTTCCTTGATTTTAATGGCTAAACAGTATTCCATTGTGTGTATAATACCACATTTTATTTATCCATTCCTCCATCGATGGGCATTTGGGTTGCTTCCAACCTCTTGGCTACTGTGAACTGTCTATGAACACGGGTGTGCAAACATCTCTTCAAGACCCTGCTTTTAATTCTCTTGTATATATACCCTGAAGTGAGGTTACTGGATCATATAATTTTTAAAAATTTTTGAGGAACTCTATATTTTTTCCATAGTGGTTGTACCATCTTATTATCCCACCAACAGTGCACAAAAGTTTCTAATTCTCCACATCCTCACCATATCCTGTTACTTTGGTTTTTTTGATAGTAGCCATTTCTAATAAGTGTAACATTTCATTATGTTTTGGTTTGCATCACTCTGATGATTAGCGATGTTGAGCATCTTTTCATATTCTTTTTGGTCATCTGTATACCATCCTTGAAGAAATGTATACTTAAGTCCTTTGCTCATTTTAAATAGGGTTGATTTTTTGTTGTTGTTATTGAGCTGTAGGAATTCTTTATATATTCTAGATATTAATCCCATATCAGATACATGATTTGCAAATATTTTCTCCCATTTTGAAAGCTGCCTTTTCACCCTGTTGTGTCCTTTGATGCACAAAGTTTTTAAGCTTAGTGTAGCCCCATTTGTCCACTTCTGCTTCTGCTGCCTATGCTTTTGGTGTCATAGCCAAAAGCATGCAAGTCCAATGTCATGAAGCTTTTCTCCTATGTTTTCTTCTAGAAGTTTTAGTGTTAGGTGCTGCATTTAGGTCTTTATTTAATTATTGTATATGGTGTAAGGATTCAATTTCATTCTTTTGCATATGGATAGTCATTTCCTCTAACATCACATGTTGAAGAAGCTGTCTTTTCCCCCAAAGAATGCTCCTCGTACACTTGCTGAAGATCATCTTGACCATATCAGCTATCTATTCCATTCCATTGGTTTGTTTGTCTTTATGCCAGTATCATACAGTTTGGGTTTTGTTGTTGTTATTGAGCATATTTGCAATATGCTTTGAAATCAGAAAGTGTGAATCTTCTAACTTTTTCCTTCTTTTCCAAAATTGTTTTAGCTGTTTGGGGTCCATATGTCTTTTTTTTTTTTTTTTTTAATGTACGCTATTATGCCAACAAAAAAAAAAAAGAAAAAAAAGATTGGGAATCACTGAGCCTTAGAGGAGAATGGCCTTCAAATTTTTTTGTTCATATATGCCCCAAAACAATTTTTTAGTATGTATCCCTTGCAAAAAATATGTAGTTTCAGTTATACTATAAACATGCACATTTTAAAATAAAACTATTATTACTTTTTAAAACTTAGTGGATTCTAAACACTATAGGGAAATGATACCCACCAACATCCATTAAAAAAAAAAAATGCTGATCTTCTCAACAGTTTTTACAAGTCCTTCATTCTCCTTAAATACTTATTTCTATTCTACTTCCTCCACAGAATGCTATTCTAATAAACATAGACTTTTATTATTATCAGTACAAAACTTTCTCTGCAAAAAAGGATATGAATTGAGAAAACATTTTCCTGTAATCATAAGACTCTTAAGTATTAACAATTTTCTTCTTGCTTGAGTTATTGCAATTATTATAAGTAAATAAATGAGGAAAACAACATAAATGTACCATATATCTTGATAATTAAACAAAAAGTAAAATTGGAAAACCCGTAATAAAATGAATGGAGGAATTCACAGCACTTTGATTAAATGGGAAGGTTTTTTTACACCTTGAAGTAACTTACTATAATAAGACTACAAACGTGTCAGAGGTAAAGTGGTAGAAGGTGGGGTGGGACAGTAGGCACTTTCACAGGTACATGTGGAAAATGATTTACTTAAAATCATCTGTTCCCAAGCAACCTTTAAAAATTTCCACGATCCCAAGGTACTCTTACTTCAATCTAAAGACCCTGCTACTGAATAAAATCTAAACTCCTTCACCAACCTCTTCAATTTTATCTCTTATCATATCCCACCCTCCCACCACAATTTACTATTTGCAGCTTTCTCAATCCCATACTGTTTCACATCTCTTGTCTATCTTCTCTCCATCTGATGGTGACATGTGAAAATATCACCTCCTATATGAAGACTTCCTGGGTTTCCTGGATAGACTAGACCAACACTCCTTCTCCCCCATCGTGTGCCATATCATAGCATAACACCCCTGACAATTGTTTCACATATGTATCTTCTTTTATTAGCTGAAAATTGCTTGAGGGACTTATTTTATTTACCTTTTAACTAATTTTGTGCTTAGAACATAGTGGATGCTCAATAAATATTAGCTGAATGAAGAAATTGAAGAACACTCAAATCTCAATTTCCTCACTGGTAAAATTTTATCTGTATGATCCTCTTCCAATTTTAAAGAAACCCAATAACTCTATATATTTTCTTAAATTTCTACAAATGTTCTATTTTCAGATTATTTTCTCTCCTAGTATGATCTCAAACTAGAGAAAATATTTTTACTACATATAAAAAATAGAGTATTTCATATCCTTTGTGATATTCCATTATGTAAAGTGATTCTATGATTTTAGGTTATCCTAAATAAAGCACATTTTTCTCAGAGATTGCTTAAAAACATGAATTGATTATTTCAACATAATTCCCTACTTGCTTTATATTCTGGTTGGTAAAAGAGGCAAGAAGGAGAGCTGTTCTACATTTTTAGTATGTCAACAAGAAATTATTTTACTATTAGGTAAATCAAGAAATCTACAATATTATAATACCCAAATTATCTCCAACTATTCTGGCTCTCCCTCTCTGTTCATGTATTTATTTATTTATTTATTTATTTATTTATTTATTTATTTATTTATATGTTTGCCCAACTCAACTGTAAATTTCAGAAAGTTCTGGTCTAGTCATTGGAAATTACGTCACTGTAGGTTAACTGGGGACCCATAAAGTGGGTACCTATACTCTACCCATCCCTGCAATTTCAAAGTAATAAACCAGGGAGAGTGGCTCATGCCTATAATTCCAGCACTTTGGGAGTCCAGGTGGGAGGATCACTTAAGCCCAGGAGTTCAAGACCAGCTTGGGCAACACAGTAAGACCTCATCTCAATAAAAACTGAAAAAATTATCTGGGCATAGTGGTGCATACTTGCAGTCCTAGTAACACAGGAGACTGAGGTGGGAGGATCCCTTGAATCCAGGAGTTTGAGGCTGCAGTGAACTATGATCACGCCACTGCACTCTGGCCTGGGCAACAGAGTGAGGCCCTGTCTCCAAAAAACAAAAACAAAACAAACAAAAAAGCCACAAAGCAGTAAGACCAGACTTCATGTCTTAAGTAGATAGTATTTACTTTATAAAAACAATTCTTTTTTGTTTTCTGTTTTTTGTTTTTGTTTTGTTTTGTTTGAGACGGAGTCTCGCTCTGTCGCCCAGGCTGGAGTGCAGTGGTGCGTTCTTGGCTCACTGCAAGCTCCACCTCCTGGGTTCATGCCATTCTCCTGCCTCATCCTCCTGAGTAGCTGGGACTACATGCACCCACCACCGTATAAAAACAATTATTAACAGTTGTCATTAATGCAAACATTGGGAAAGGGTAGGGCTCAGCATCTTTTAAAGCTACAGAGGACAGTCTTCTTTTGTAATTAAATATACAAAGTAACATAAAGTCATACCTTGATAATTCAAATATAGAAGAGAGTAGTAGCACTGTATCTCTAGCAGCTGTCCACATTAAAATAAAAGTAATTTTTTTTTCTGTACAAATATCTTTATTTTCATACTTAAAAAGAATCACATACTCATTCCAACAGTTTTACTAGGTTTGGTAAACCCAATAAGTTACACACTCAGGTACTTGGAAGGTTATTGGACAGCTCCTTAGCCGATTGAGTCAGGGCAAAGTGGTCACTTTCCCCACAGCCAGACTCTGGATTTGCCTCCTGGGAGGACACCATGCCTGGCACAGGCTTGATGGGGTGGCTGCAGTCGAACCTTGCCTCCAGGTTATGAACCAGTTAACACAATTCTCGTGGCTACCTTCACTTCAGAGTGTCATGTTTATTGATGTGGAGCTTTCTGAGTAGGGAGGTCAAGGCACACCTGCTCAGTAAAACAAATATTTCTTGTAGTGTTCTAGATTGAGGGCAGCAGTCAATGGTAAAATAAATCTCGGTAGCATGTTCCTGACAGGTTATACGGCAGCACTGGCTCAAGGATTTCTCCCCCCGCACGATTCCTAAGAATGTTTGCTAGTTGATTCTTTGTTTTGGCAATTTGATGGTTTTGATGAATTTGCTGTGATCCAGGGGTATTCAAGTACTTCTCTGAGCACTAGCCTCTGGCTGGGATTATACTTCAACAGTCTTGAAATGAGGTCCCTGGCTCCCTCTGTTACAAAGTCAGGGAATGTGATTTCTCAACTGATGATATTCTTTTGTAGGTCTCTTGGTATGTGTCTGCCTTAAAAGGAGGCTTCCCAACTAAAAATTCATAGCAAAGAACTCCAAGGCTCCAGAGATCCACCTTCTCATCATGCATCTGACCTTCAATCATTTCGGGGGGCAGGTAGTCCATGGTGCCATAGAGAGTGGTCCTCCCGGAAGATGGAGCATGTACTGACCACCCAAAATTTGCAATGTTAAGCTATCCAGCTGATCCAAGAAGTAAGTTTTCTGGCTTAATGCCTCTATGAATAGCTGTCTTTGAATGACAGTAAGACAGGGCATTTGCCAATTCTGTGATATAAGTAGCAGTTCTCTGCTCATCAAACTTCGAAAGTTTCTGAAGTTCTCTATTGACTGTTTCAAGTGGTGTATATTCCAGAATTAGGTAGACTCTGGTAGCATCATGGAAATAACCATACAGTCTGATTATATCAGGATGTTGAAGGTAGGACTGTATTTCTACTTCTCTTCTGAGTTGATGCTCCAATCCTGCTTTCTCTAGCTGAACTTTAAATAACACTTTAAGAGCCAGAATAAACTTGCTTTGTTTTTCTCTTGCCAAATAAACATTACCAAACTTTCCTTTACCCAGAAGGTGACCAATTTCAAAGTCTTCCAAAGCCCATTGCCTCTTTTTTGATTCTTCATTTTTCTGTTTTGATGCCAGTTCCTCCTCAGGATTATTTTCAGGTGCCGACAGCGGGGGCTGCTTGCTCTTTTGGGTGTTATTCAGTGGCCTGGAGACAGGATGAGGTACACTGGTTGCCTGCAATTGCTTCTGCTTCTGATTCTGAACTGGCTTGTGACTGGAGACAAGCTTTTGTGCTTGCAAAGGAACACACTGGGAAGAATTTGAAGGACACAAGACCCACTGAGCCTGGCCACTATTTGCAGGTAATGGATTCTGACAAGGAAATTGCTGAGTCACGAGAACATGTTTTGGACCTCCAACTGGAGATGTAGCCTTAACAGGCCCTGAAATGTAGTTTTCTTTAGATTGGTCCATGATGCCTGTGACCCTAGGACCTCAGTCTTCCAAGAGCTCAGCCCAATAAAAGTACTTTTAAACCAACTGATACACCTCTATAATTCACAAGTAATTGGGGTGTTTTATGTTTTTACATGTCCTCTAGAGATGAGCTGGGTTAAGAAATTAAAACTATATCAGCTTAAAAAATTTAAGATGATCTCATGATTTCTGCTTCCCAATAAACATTTATAACATTAATAAATAAAGTGAAGAAAAGCAAAGGCAAATACCATCAGCAGTTTAAGTCAGGTCCCATTTACCTGCTCTGCTAATTTCATTTTTTATCTGTAAAATTTCACTGTACAAAAGTTTACGTTCAAAACTCTTTATATTACGGCTTGGCCTAGCCTATCTTAAAAGTGCTCAGAACACTTACATTAGCCTATAGTTGGGCAAAATCTTCTAATACAAAGTCTATTTTATAAGGAAGTGTTGAAAATACCTCATGTAATTTCTTGAATACTGTACACTGTAGAGTACAGTCTCTCATATTTGCTGCTGCTACCCAGCATCACAAAAGAGTATCTTACCCATTGTATCACTAGCTCTGGAAAAGATCGAGGTGCAAAACTTGAAGTATGGTTTCTATAAAGTACACATTGCTTTCACATTACTGTAAAGCTAAAAAATTGGAAGCCAAACCATCATAAGTGTGAGATCATCTGTACAGGTTTTGCAAAGGGCCTCACTGGTGAAGAGGTCCATTCTGTTCATTTTCCACATGAATTGATCATAGCCACAATAATACCAACATACACAAACTCAAGAATTTGATTTAGAAGAGTAGTACATTAAACCGTATTTGTAAATCTATAGGTATAGTGCAAATTAATCTAGATGTTTGGGGTATATTTATATCCCCAACTGCCTGTGTAAGTTGGACACATATTCAATCTGTATGTACCTGAGTTTTAGCACCTATAATTGTGCCATACTATATTATAGCCATTAGCCACATTTGGCTACTTAAATTTAAATTAATTAAAATTAACTTGAATTTTAAAAATTCAGTTCCTCAGTTGCACTGGCCACATTTCAAAGGCTCAATAAACACATGTGCCTACAGGTTACCATACTGGACAGTATAGATATAATGATGAAAATAAACAGGATGATATGACGGACAATAACAAGTGGGAACAAGGGGATTGTATTGACTACTTTAGATCAGGTGGTCAGAAAAGGCTGCCCTGAGTTGACATTTGAGCTGAGACTTGAATGACAAGATGCAACTAGCATGCAAAGATCTGCAAAAAGCATCCAAGGCATAGACAACAGTGAGGGCAAAAACCTCAGCCACAAATGTGGTTGGCTGGTTTAACAACAAAAAAGAGTGTCTGAAGCATAAGAAATAAGGGGAGAGGTGTATAAGGTCTAAGAAATGGCAGGAAGCAGAGTCTCAAGGGCCTTATACACCATTTAAGAACTTTGGATTTTATGTTAAGTGCAATCAAAAACCATACAGGGTTATAAACAGGGCAATGTTAGGCTGGGTGCGGTGGCTCATGACTGCAATCCCAGCACTTTGGGAGGCTGAGGCAGGTGGATCACAAGGTCAGGAGTTCAAGACCAGCCTGGCCAACATAGTGAAACCCCATCTCTACTAAAAATACAAATATTAGCCGGGCATGGTGGCGCATGCCTGTAGTCCCAGCTACTTGGGAGGCTGAGGCAGAAGAATTGCTTGAACCCGGGAGGTGGAGGTTGCAGTGAGCCAAGATCATGCCACCGCACTCCAGCTTGGGCAACAGAGTGAGACCTCATATCAAAAAAAAAAAAAAAAAAAAAAAAAAAAAAGAAAAGAAAAGAAAAGAAAAGAAAAAAGGCAATGTTGTGATCTAAATTATGTCTTAAAAGCTCACTCTACCTACTGTTGAGAATTATTATGGGAAACCAAGAGCAAAAGCAGGAAGATCTGCTAGAAGAAGACACATATCATATCATAGCCCAGGTTGAGAAAAGATCATGGCCTAGACCAGGAGAGTGGTAGAGGGATAAAGAAAATCTGTTCCTTTTTTCTACATTCCCTATCTACAATCTTGCATCTGCTATCCTTCACAGCCAAGCTCCTTGAAATAGTATACTTCACTTTTTAACCCCTTATCCTATAAATATGCTTTCTGCCTCCACTATCCTACTGAAACTGTCCTAAGGTCCAAGTTACTTCCACCTTCCCAAAACCAATGAGCACTTTTCTATCCTTTTCTTACCTGACCTCTGCTGCATTTGCAAAACTGCTGACTATTCCTCTCCTTCATCAAGTTCTCGCCTTCCTCAGCTCCAAGGGCCTTACTCTCACCTGATTTTCCTCTTTCTTTTACTCCTTCTCAGTCTTCTTCCCAGTAACCTCTACTTGACTTTTAAACACCAGTGCTCCTCTAAGTTTACAGCTTTAGTACTCAGTGCATTTCACAACATACATAATCCTTGAGACTGAATTTACAGTTTTTGCTGTTAGCTCCCCAATTAACGTCTCTGGCCCAGTACTCCCTACTGTTTAGACTATCTATATCTGGTGTTCAACCAGATGTCCTTACTTGGACATACTGTAAACATTTAAAATGCAAAAGGTTGAAAATCTGTATCCTTTATTCTCTTATTATATACACTTGTCCAAACCACAAGCCAAAGACTTCCTAAACTCCCCCTCACTTACTAGTTACAATGCCCATCACCAGACCTTCAGAAGGTCCTGCAGATTCTAACTCCTTTATGTCTTTCTAATCTAGTCCTTCATCTTCATCCTGCTAAGGTTCTTAATTCAAGCTCATATCATTTCTTGCTTGGATTACTCGAAGAGCTTCCCGATCCATTTCCCTTCTTCCAATCTCTCCTCCACTTTGCTACCAGAGCACATTACGGGTCTTCAACAAACGTTGTTGATTACATTAAGTACAAATCTGACAATGTCATTTCTCTACTTAAACTTTCAGAGAATCGCCACAACTTTCACAAGGCTTCTCATGGTCTAGCTCCTTATCACTATTACTGCCTCATTGCTCCAATTCTTCCTCTCCCATCCTCCTCTCTAGCCACTCAGCTTTTCTTAGTTCTCTAAATACCATGCCATTTCAGTCCTTCCTCTGCACATGCTATTACCGCTCCTTTACTCCTCTAACTAGTACTTCAAAGGTAGGCTTAAGTATCACCACTTGAAGAGAATGCCTCACATCTATCTCAATCACATTGAATGGAAGTTAGTGATTTGTCTGTAAACCATAAGTTCCTAGAAGCAGGGTCCACCAACCTTATTTGGTTTGTAGCACCAATGACTGGCACAGAGTATGTAATCATTCACAGATGGGTTTGATTTGATATCTTCTAATTTTTTTTTTAAAGGGAGAAGAGCTTAGTGGGCCTTATATCACCGCTCCGGCATAGCACAGAGTGAGAACGCTGTACTACAAAGCCAAATGTGCTTCATGTTGGAAATGCAAAAATAAAATAAAATAAAATAATACACAAGGCACACCCTTTCAAAAGATGAAATGTAGGAAATTCTGAGAGCCTATGTAGTATCTAAGAAACCAGCCTTGGAACTTTATACTACGTGGGGAAAGGCTTATTTAACACTTTGATGATAAAAATAGGTGGAAGGCTTCTCATCCCAATAAAGCAAATTAACCTTTCTTGGCTATGTCACTGTAATTTTAGTTCCTAATGTAGATTCTCATTCACTTCCCGACAGGTTATTTTCCTTCTTTGAGAGACTCTTACCACCTTAAGAGTCACTCATTTGTCAGTCAGCCATTTGTTCTCAAAATCTGAATGGGGGAAACGCGGATGAAAGAAGGGAGAGTGTGGGGGGATGGTCAACACTTTCGGAACGGGAAGTGGCAGAAGGCCACAGTCCCCGGGATGGAAGAGTGGGCGCTGGGGCAATACCAGAGTGGAGCGCTGACATGTGGCAAGGAACGGGGAGGATGCGATCACGGAGCAGGCAACATGAAACAAGGGACGACCCCAGGCTGAAGATGGGAGACGGAGAAAATACTCAGAGAGAAAGCTAGGAATGTGGGGGGAGGGGGGAGGGAGGAAGTGGTGATAGGCAGAGGCGAGAGGAAACGAGACGCAGTTTTGGGCCAGGGATCAGAGGAGCTAAGGAGAATAGCTGGGTCGAGAGGAAGACAACACAAATGGGGCTTCAGGACGAGGTGGGCAGGGGGTCATCCCGGAACAGAGGGGAGGCACGGGGAGAACTGGGGGTCCAGAGGGCAGAGGCAGGAGGCGCAGAGCAAGTAGGAGACCCGAACCCGCCGAGCAGAGGCCGTGGGTGACGGGGGAAGGAACGGCGAGGCGAGAGGCACTTACTGGGGTCCCTCCGCAAGGCGCCGCTGGGGATCTCCTCCCGCAGGTGAGGAAAGAGGAAGTCCCGGGCGGCCTGGAGGTCCTGGAAGTAGCAGAACTGGACAATGGAGCAGGCCATGGCTCCGGGGAACCCCACTACGGCACTCACCTTACCTCACCACGCCCTGCCCCCTCCACCCCACTGCGGCCGCCGCCGAGCCCCAATAGCTCTAGCCAAGCAGAAGGCGGAGAAACCAAACCGGAAGCTGTCACTGACACGGGTCCGCTGTCTCGGAGTACTGCGCAGGCGCAGGCTGGCCCAGGCGCCTAGGGAGGGCTGGCCCGGGTCACGTGACTAGGGCGCCGCTGCTGCAGGTGGAGCCAAAGTCTACGTGGAGGCTTGGGGCAGATTTTCAGTCCCAGTTCTGCGTCTACACCAAGGAATGAACCCTTTCATTCATTCTGGCTTTTAGCCAGAGGTGTTCTAATTGGACGTGTCCGCGCAGGCCTTTGACTCATTCAACCAATCTTATTGATGCCCTAATATTGGCACGATCTTGATGTTTCACAGAAAATAATTCGTTTTAAACTAGTGGCAGGCCAGTGGGGGACTGTATCCTGCAAGGGTCGGATTTTGAAAAGATTAATTGCTCTTCCGGAGATTAGCCCCGTCAAGGCTGGCTTTAAATGCTCCTGCTATAAATTTCCATAGTACTATGCAAGCCCAATATAGTACGTGTTAAAGTGTATTGTACTCTTACGTTTTCATTATTCATTTGGTTTTTCATTCATGCATTCATCCATCCATTCAACAAATATTTGTTAGTCTTTTAAATGCCAGCCACGCAGGGTGCTGAGCATTAGAGAACAAAAGAGAAGAAATACCTTTTCCCAGAAAGTTAGAATTCTAGTGACTGATACAGGCAGTAAGAAATTAATTACAGTAGTTTACTTTATTCCAAGGGTATATGTTCTAAGACCCCCAGTGGATGACTGAAACCATGGATAGTACTGAAACCTATGTATGTGTGTTATATTTTTACCTGTACATACATATGATAAAGTTCAATTTATAAATTAGGCACAGTGAAATATTAACAATAACTAATAATTAAAATGAATAATGTGGAAAATGAACCCATGGATAAAAGGGGGGACTACTGTACTCAACTATTTAACTGAAATTGTGATCATGCTAGTAAGTGCTTCATAAATATTTGCTGAAGAAATAAATGGAATGTGTACATAAAGTAAATAGAATAACCTGTTTCTTTTACAAAGCACTCTTTTTGAAAGTACTTTACATTGTCCATTTGGAAAGTCACAAATACCATCTAAAAATAGTGTGTCTTATCTCATTTTTTAAATGAAGAAATTGAGTCGTCTCTGAGCAGACTTTAAGTTATTTTTCCAAAAAGTAAAAACAAAAAAATATATTTTAATGTGAACACAAAAACCTGTAGGCACTTACATATTCCCCAAAGGAAACTTAAAGAGGCCATCCACTTTGTATCAGAAAATGGCACAGGAATAAATAGAAAGCAAGTGGATGGGGTCCAGAGCATCCATTTCTGTCTATCCTGTGGACATACACACTTAGTCCTAATAATATAACAACTATAATTTAGTGCCTAGGTTCCTACTCCATTATTTCCTACTTCTAGAGTAGGATGCTCTTCACAAAATAGGGCAGGCAATTTCTATGTTATCAGGTTAACAGGAATCAGTTCTTCACCTATAAAAGGCAGTTGAATCAGACATGCTGTAAGGTCCCTTTAAGCATCAGGGACCTATACTTCTGTATCAAAGCTTTCAGAAAAGGCAAGCTGCCGGTGCTCCCTTCTTCCATCTGAAGAAATGCAATGTTTCCTCAGACCATCACTAACTAGAATAATCCAGCCCTGATATGATTATTCCCTAAAGTCCAGCACCAATCCCAAACTAACCTAAAATTTAAATTTAGATTCTTAGTGTTACTGGATGAATAACGAACACATGACTCTTTCTGGAAGGGGACTGTCATTCCTTGAAAACCATTCAAGTTCCTATTCAGGTAAATGCATTTTATGGAAGTAACCGCTGTTGGCTGATTCTGCTGGCCTTTGTTCTGCCCTGAGGCATTCATATGTCTCCTGTGGTGGTCATTGAATTTCATTACTGTGTTGGCTCAGTTTTAATGGTGAAGTCCCTGACTTCCTTCCAAGTACTGTTGAAAGGGTTCATTCATGGATGTTTTTAAGGACTTTAGATACCCTTCACAGAAATTACAACACATTCATGAACTGAACTCTTCCCCCAGGAAGTTGTAACGCTGCAGGGGAGATGCCTCTGGAGTTCTGCTACCATGGTTTCTATAGCATGTGGGAGGATTGCATCAGACAGTGAATATCACTTATTCCACAGTCATAAGAAAGCACATTGCGAAAATGTGCAGGCCTTACATATCCCAGCATTGACAGTGTCTTTCTGAGGTCTGGGTTCAGGAGGTAGGAAAAGCACTGTGACCAAAATAACAGCAGGATGAGTCCAGGTACTAATGTGAACTTCCTCCATTATCCATTAGTGTGAGTCAGAGCACTGATGACTGCTGTTAAGAGAGAGATGTGTGCTCATTTTCTCTTGCCACCACCATGTAAGAAGAGCCTTTCATCTCCTGCCATGATTCCGAGGCCTCCCCAGATATGTGGAACTAGTGATACAGAGATGTGACCCAACATGTCTACCTACAGGGAGGAGGTGTGGTTTTTACTGGAATATACTGGCAAGCAAAAGTTCTCTCCTTTTGGCTTTCTCCCTGCTTCTGAAACACATTCCTTTCCAGGAATGCGTGCTTTCTGAGGTAGACAAAAGAAGAGTTGTTCAAGTTAATAAAAAGGTCGAGGGGTGGCGCCAAGATGGCCAAATAGGAACAGCTCCAGTCTGCAGCAACCAGCGTGAACGACACAGAAGGCAGGTGATTTCTACATTTCCAACTGAGGTACCGGGTTCATCTCACTGGGGCTTGCCAGACAAGTGGGTGCAGCCCACGGAGCAGGGCAGGGCATCGCCTTACCTGGGAAGCCAAGGGATCAGGGAATTCCCTTTCCTAGCAAAGGGAAGCCGTGACAGACAGCACCTGGAAAATCGGGACACTCCCACCCTAATACATCGCTTTTCCAACAGGCTAAAGAAGAATTGTTCAAGTTAATAAAAAAGTCGAGGGGTGGCGCCAAGACGGCCGAATAGGAACAGCTCCGGTCTGCAGCTCCCAGCATTAACAACGCAGAAGACGGGTGATTTCTACATTTCCAACTGAGGTACCAGGTTCATCTCACTGGGGCTTGCCAGACAAGTGGGTGCAGCCCACGGAGCAGAGCAGGGCATGGCCTCACCCACCTAATTGGGGAATTCCCTTTCCTAGTAAAGGGAAGCCATGACAGCACCTGAAAAATTGGGACACTCCCACCCTAATACATCGCTCTTCCAATGACCTTAGCAAAAGGCACACCAAGTGATTATATCCCGCGCCTGGTTCGGAGGGTCCCACACCCATGGAGCCTCGCTCACTGCTAGCACAGCAGTCTGAGATCGAAGAGGGAGGCTGGGGAAGGGGCATCCACCATTCCACCATTGCTGAGGCTTGAGTAGGTAAACAAAGCAGCTGGGAAGCTCGGACTGGGTGGAGCCCACCTCAGCTCAAGGAGGCCTGCCTGCCTCTGTAGACGCCACCTCTAGGGGCAGGGCACAGCTGAACAAAAGGCAGCAGAAACTTCTGCAGATTTAAACGTCCCTGTCTGACAGCTTTGAAGAGAGTAGTGGTTCTCCCAGCACGGAGTGTGAGATCTGAGAATGGACAGACTGCCTCCTCAAGTGGGTCCTTGACCCCCGAGTAGCCTAACTTGGAGGCATCTCCCAGTAGGGGGGCGACTGACACCTCGTAAGGCCAGGTGCCCCTCTGAGATGAAGCTTCCAGAGGAAGGAACAGGCAGCAACATTTGCTCTTCTGCAGCCTCCAATGGTGATACCCACGCAGACAGGGTCTGGAGTTGACCTCCAGCAAACTCTGACAGACCTGCAGCTGAGGGTCCTGACTGTTAAAAGGAAAACTAACAAACAGAAAGGACATCCACACCAAAACCCCGTCTGTACGTCACCATCATCAAAGACCAAAGGTAGATAAAACCACAAAGATGGGGAGAAACCAGAGTGGAAAAGCTGAAAATTCTGAAAATCAGAGTGCCCTTTTCCTCCAAAGGAACTCAGCTCCTCGCCAGCAATGGAACAAAACTGGATGGAGAAATACTTTGACAGTCGAGAGAAGAAGGCTTCAGATGATCGGTAATAACAAACTTCTCTGAGCTAAAGGAGGATGTTTGAACCCATCGCAAAGAAGTGAAAAACCTTGAAAAAAGAGTAGACAAATGGTTAAATAGAATAAACAGTGTAGAGAAGTCCTTAAATGACCTGATGGAGCTGAAAACCATAGCACAAGAAGTATGTGACGCATGCAAAAGCTTCAGTAGCAGATTTGATCAAATGGAAGAAAAGGTATCAGTGATTGAAGATCAAATGAATGAAATGAAGTGAGAAGACAAGTTTAGTGAAAAAAGAGTAAAAAAAAAAAAATGAACAAAGCCTCCAAGAAATATGGGACTATGTGAAAAGACCAAATCTGCGTCTGATTTGTGTACCTCAAAGTGAAGGAGAGAATGGAACCAAGTTGGAAAACACTCTTCAGGACACTATCCAGGAGAACTTCCCCAACCTAGCAAGGCAGGCCAATATTCAAATTCTGGAAATGCAGAGAATACAACAAAGATACTCCTCGAGAAGAGCAACTCCAAGGCACGTAATTGTCAGATTCACCAAAGTTGAAACAATGGAAAAAATGTTAAGGGCAGCCAGAGAAAAAGGTCGGGTTACCCACAAAGGGAAGTCCATCAGACTAACAGTGGATCTCTCGGCAGAAACTCTACAAGGCAGGAAAGAGTGGGGGCCAATATTCAACATTCTTAAAGAAGATAATTTTCAACCCAGAATTTCAAATCCAGCCAAACTAAGCTTCATAAGTGATGGAGAAATAAAATACTTTATGGACAAACAAATGCTGAGAGATTTTGTTACCACCAGGCCTGCCCTACAAGAGCTCCTGAAGGAAGCATTAACCATGAAAAGGAACAACCAGTACCAGCCACTGCAAAAACATGCCAAATAAGACCATCGATACTAAGAAGAAACTGCATCAAATATTGAGCAAAATAACCAGCTAACATCATAATGACAGGATCAAATTCACACATAACAATATTAACCTTAAATGTAAATGGACTAAATGCTCCAAATAAAAGACACAAAATGGCAAATTGGATAAAGAGTCAAGACCCATCAGTGTGCTGTATTCAGGAAACCCATCTCACGTGCAGAGACACACATAGGCTCAAAATAAAGGCATAGAGGAAGATCTACCAAGCAAATGGAAAACAAAAAAAAGCAGGGGTTGCAATCCTAGTCTCTGATAAAACAGACTTTAAACCAACAAAGATCAAAAGAGACAAAGCAGGTCATTACATAATGGTAAAGGGATCAATTCAACAAGAAGAGCTAACTATCCTAAATATATATGCACCCAATACAGGAGCACCTAGATTCATAAAGCAAGTCCTGAGAGACCCAAAAAGAGATTTAGACTCTCACACAATAATAATGGGAGACTTTAATATCCCACTGTCAACATTAGACGGATCAATGAGACAGAAAGTTAATAAGGATATCCAGGAATTGAACTCAGCCCTGCACCAAGCAGACCTAATAGACATCTACAGAACTCTCCACCCCAAAACAACAGAATATACATTCTTCTCAGCACCACATCACACTTATTCCAAAATTGACCACATAGTTGGAAGTAAAGCACTCCTCAGCAAATGAAAAAGAACAGAAATGATAACAAACTGTCTCTCAGACCACAGGGCAATCAAACTAGAACTCAGGAGTAAGAAACTCACCCAAAACCGCTAAAGTACATGGAAACTGAACAACCTGCTCCTGAATGACTACTGGGTAGATAACGAAATGAAGGCAGAAATAAAGATGTTCTTTGAAACCAATGAGAACAAAGACACAACATACCAGAATCTCTGGGACACATTTGAAGCAATGTGTAGAGGGAAATTTATAGCACTAAATGCCCACAAGAGAAAGCAGGAGAGATCTAAAATTGACACCCTAACATCACAATTAAAAGAACTAGAGAAGCAAGAGCAAACACATTCAAAAGCTAGCAGAAGGCAAGAAATATCTAAGATCAGAGCAGAGCTGAAGGAGATAGAGACACAAAAAACCCTTCAAAAAAATCAATGAATTCAGGAGCTGGTTTTTTGAAAACATCAACAAAATTGATAGACTGCTAGCAAGACTAATAAAGAAGAAAAGAGAGAATAATCAAATAGATGAAATAAAAATGATAAAGGGGATATCACTACCAACTCCACAGAAATACAAACTACCATTAGAGAATACTATAAACACCTCTACACAAATAAACTAGAAAATCTAGAAGAAATTGACAGAATAGTGGACACATACACCCTCTCAAGACTAAACTAGGAAGAAGTTGAATCCCTGAATAGACCAACAACAGGTTCTGAAATTGAGGCAATAATTAATAGCCTACCAACCAAAAAGAGTCCAGGACCAGATGGATTCACAGCCAAATTCTACCAGAAGTACAAAGAGGAGCTGGTTCCATTCCTTCTAAAACTATTCCAATCAATAGAAAAGGAGGGAATCCTCCCTAATTCATTTTATGAGGCCAACATCATCCTGAAACCAAAGCCTGGCAGAGACACGACGAATAAAAAAGAAAGAATTTTAGGTCAATATCCCTGATGAACATCGATGCGAAAATCCTCAATAAAATACTGGCAAACTGAATCCAGCAGCACATCAAAAAACTTATCCACCACGATCAAGTGGGTTTCATCCCTGGGTTGCAAGGGTCATTCAACATATGCAAATCAATAAATATGATCCATCATATAAACAGAACCAAGACAAAAACCAGATGATTATCTCAATAGATGCCAAAAAGGCCTTCGACAAAATTCAACAGCCCTTCATGCTAAAAACTCTCAATAAACTAGGTATTGATGGGATGTATCTCAAAGTAATAAGAGCTATTTATGACAAACCCACAGCCAATATCATACTGAATGGGCAAAAATTGGAAGCATTCCCTTTGAAAACTGGCACAAGACAGGGATGCCCTCTCTCACCACTCCTATTCAACATAGTGTTGGAAGCTCTGGCCAGCGCAATCAGGCAAGAGAAAGAAAGAAAGGGTATTCAATCAGGAAAAGAGGAAGTCAAATTGTCCCTGTTTGCAGATGACATGATTGTATATTTAGAAAACTCCATCGTCTCAGCCCAAAATCTCCTTAAGCTGATAAGCAACTTAAGCGAAGTCTCAGGATAGAAAATCAATGTGCAAAAATCACAAACATTCCTATACACCAATAACAGACAAACAGAGCCAAATCATGAACGAACTCCCATTCATAATTGCTTCAAAGAGAATAAAATACCTAGGAATCCAACTTATAAAGGATGTGAAGGACTTCTTCAAGGAGAACTACAAACCACTGCTTAGCAAAATAAAAGAGGACACAAACAAATGGAAGAACATTCCATGCTCATGGATAGGAAGAATCAATATTGTGAAAATAGCCATACTGCCCAAGATAATTTATAGATTCAATGCCATCCTCATCAAGTTACCAATGACTTTCTTCACAGAATTGGGAAAAACTAAAGTTCATATGGAACCAAAAAAGAGCCTGCATTGCCAAGACAATCCTAAGCAAAAAGAACAAAGCTAGAGGCATCACACTACCTGACTTCAAACTATACTACAAGGCTACAGCAACCAAAACAGGTACTGGTACCAAAACAGATATATAGACCAATGGAACAGCATAGAGCCCTCGGAAATAATACCACACATCTACAGCCATCTGATCTTTGACAAACCTGACAAAAACAAGAAATGGGGAGAGGATTCCCTATCTAATAAATGGTGCTGGGAAAACTGGCTAGCCATATGTAGAAAACTGAAACTGGATCCCTTCCTTACACCTTATACAAAAATCAATTCAAGATGGATTAAAGACTTAAATGTTAGACCTAAAACCATAAAAACCCTAGAAGAAAACCTAGGCAATATCATTCAGGACATAGGCATAGGCAAGGACTTCATGATTAAAACACCAAAAGCAATGGCAACAAAAGCCAAAATTGACAAATTGGATCTAATGAAACTAAAGAGCTTCTTCACAGCAAAAGAAACTACCATCAGAGTGAACAGGCAACCTACAGAATGGGAGAAAATTTTTACAATCTACCCATCTGACAAAGGGCTAATATCCAGAATCTACAAAGTACTTAAATAAATTAACAAGAAAAAATCAAACAACCCCATCAAAAAGTGGGTGAATGATATGAACAGACACTTCTCAAAAGAAGACATTTATGCAGTTAACAGACATATGAAAAAATGCTCATCATCACTGGCCATCAGAGAAATGCAAATCAAAACCACAATGAGATAGCATCTCACACCAGTTAGAACGGTGATCATTAAAAAGTCAGGAAACAACAGGAGAGGCTATGGAGAATTAGAAACGCTTTTACACTGTTGGTGGGACTGTAAACTAGTTCAACCATTGTGGACGACAGTGTGGTGATTCCTCAAGGATCTAGAACTAGAAATACCATTTGACCCAGCCATCCCATTACTGGACATATACTCAAAGGATTACAAATCATGCTGCTATAAAGACACATGCACACATATGTTTATTGTGGCACTATTCACAATAGCAAAGACTTGGAACCAACCCAAATGTCCATCAATGATAGACTGGATTAAGAAAATGTGGCACGTATACACCATGGAATACTATGCAGCCATAAAAAGGATGAGTTCATGTCCTTTATAAGGACATGGATGAAGCTGGAAACCATCATTCTGAGCAAACTATCTCAAGGACAGAAAATCAAACACTGCATGTTCTCACTCATAGGTGGGAACTGAACAGTAAGAACACATGTACACAGGGTGCGGAACATCACACACCAGGGCCTGCTGGGGGGTGGCAGAGGGAGGGATAGCATTAGGAGATATGCCTAATGTAAATGACGAGTTAACGGCTGCAGCACACAAACATGGCCCGTGTATACATATGTAACAAACCTGCACATTGTGCACATGTACCCTAGAACTTAAAGTAAAATTATAAAATTTAAAAAGAGAGAGAGAGAGAGAGATGTGCTACTAAGGAAGATAAGCAGCAGCCCCTTGCCAATCCTTAGCAGCAGCCTGAAGCAAAGGGGTTGAGTTGCAAGATGGGCACTAAACGAAGGTGTGAGAGAAAGAACAATGGACTTGGAGTCATGACCTTAGGAAATTCATATCATGTTTCTGGGACTTAGTTTCTTGATTTATAAAATGAAGAGCCTGGCCTCTAAAGTTCATCCCAAGGATAGGTAGGTTTTGGTAAGAGACTGGGAACGGCAAGTTCCGGGAGTTGGAATTGCTTAAAAGGAGTGGTCTGCGTAAGCACCCTAGTGAGAAGCTTGGGTCTGCAGGAAAAAAGGTGAGGGTACTGGACATCTCTAAGAGAAAGTAAGGGGAGCATAGCAAGGGGATGGAGAGTCCTTGAAGCCTTACTTCATAGCTGTGCTAAGGGTCATCCTTGAATTGAAGATTGAATGAGCAGAAGCAAGGGCTATTTATAATTATTATTCAACAAACACTTATGGAGTGCTTTTTACATTAAAGGTACTGACTGTAGTAAGCACAGTAAGGCAATAAGGACAAGCGATCCAGAGATTCACTACCTAAAAACAGACAAACATAAATACTCTAAGAGCAGAGTGTGATGAGTACCACGGGTGGCTTTTGGATAAAGGGCAGTGGGAGAAATAAGGGAGAGATTAATTTAGATTCCTAGGCATGTCCCTTGGAAAAGAAGTAGTATGGAAGAGGTAGGAAAGGCACTAAACAAATTGGTTATTACAGAAAACTTCAAAATCCAAATAGTGAAAACACCTTTGCAAAATTATGACTGCGACAGTGAAAGAGATGTAACTTAACTGACTTCATCTTGCTTCTAACCTCCAAACTGTCCTTGTTCATTCCTGGGCAGAAGGTGAACTAACTTTGAGAAAAAGTTAGTTTATAGTTTAAACAAAGACGATAACAGCCTTATCCCAAAGCAGACCTCCTTCTTGCCTGGGGACTAGATTGTCTTTGTAGGATTAACATTGGCCACAAGATTAAAAATTATGGTTTAGGAGTCATGCAGCTGGAGAGTCTGACCCTCCCTAAACTGCTCCTAAGACCAGTGCTTGAACTATTTTGCAGACCCTGCACTTGATAGATCAGCTGGCACCACCCAGATCAATAAACTGGCTCATCTGAACTTGTAGCCCCCATGCAGGAACTGACTCAGCAGAAGAAGACAGCTTCGACTCCCTATGATTTCATCCCTGACCAACCAGCACTCCTGGCTCACTGGCTTCCCCCACCCACCAAGCTATCCTTAGAGAGTCTGCCCCCCAAATGCTCAGGGAGACTGATTTAAGTAATAATAAATCTCCAGTCCCCCTCACAACCAGCTCTGCGTGACTCACTCTTTCTCTTGCAATTTCCCTGACTTGGTGAATTGACTCTGTCTAGGCAGCGGGTAAGGTGAACCCCTTGGGCAGTTACAATAGTATGGTCTAGTCTTTTTCTGTGTGCAAGGTGTAGCCAATTGAAGATATTTTAAAGAAGATGTAGAAGTATGTGGGATGACTGAAGGCAGATAGACCCCTCTAGATGTCACAGCAATATTCTAAACGAGAAGTAATAACAGTGGAAAGGCAGTGCCTCTCTGGTGGCTGAATCAACAGAATTTTGGTTTACAGTTAGATATAGGTGTGGGAAGGGAAAATATGACCCAAGGTGATGTTCAAATGTTCACTCCAAAGTATTGGAAAGGTGGCAATGTCATGTCAGCAACCAAGATAGAGAATGTAAGAGGAGGAATGGCTTTGGGGCAAAAAAGAATAGGATGAGGCTGGGCATGGTGGCTCATGCCTGTAATCCCTGTGCTTTGGAAGGAAGAGGTGGGAGGAATTCATGAGGTCAAGAGTTCGAGATCAGTCTGGGCAGCATAGAGAGACCCTATTTCTACACAAAATTAAAATTAAAATTAAATTGTCTGGGCCTGGTGGTGCATGCCCATAATCCTAGCTACTTGAGAGGCTGAGTCACGAAGCTTGCTTGAGCCCAGGTTTGAGGTTACAGAGAGCTATGTTTGTGCCACTGCCTTCCAGTCTGGGTGACAGAGCAAGTGAGACTCTGTCTCCAAAAAAAAAGATAAATGGATAAATTCAGTGTTGAATTTGTTAAAATTGAAGTGCCCATGGAAGAGCTAAAGTTTGTTTTGTTTTTGTTTTTGTTTTTTTTTTAAGTTATTTTCATAAGCTGAAGTTAGAAATTGGGATTGGAGAGGCCAGAGTTAGAACCTACCTATGGAAGTCTTCCACACAGAAATTATATTGAAGGGAGGAGATGAAAGTGCCAGTGGATTCTAGATGGCGTGAGAGCAGGATTGGATGAGGAAAACAGACTGGGAAGACTATCTTTTTTTTTTTTTTTTTTGGTACAGAGTCTTGCTCTGTCACCTGGGCTGGGGTGCAGTGGCACAATCTTGGCTCACTGCAACCTTTGCCTGCCAGGCTCAAGTGATCCTCCAGCCTCAGCCTCCTGAATAGCTGGGACTATAGGTGTATGCCACCATGCCTCGCTAATTTTTGTGTTTTTTGAAGAGACAGCATCTCACTATGTTGCTCGCGCTGGTCTTGAATTGCTAAGCTCAAGGAACCTACCCTCTTTGGCCTCCCAAAGTGTTGGGATTACAGGCATGAGCCACCATGCCCGACCAACTG
Organism: Papio anubis; assembly: GCF_008728515.1. Classification (NCBI taxonomy): domain Eukaryota; kingdom Metazoa; phylum Chordata; class Mammalia; order Primates; family Cercopithecidae; genus Papio; species Papio anubis. The sequence continues at coordinate 141,504,322 of NC_044976.1, read as the reverse complement.
TCTATTTTTTTAGAGGTGGATGGAAAAAGAAGCTCTAACAAAAGAGATAAAAAAGACATAGTCAAAGAAGAAAACTGCACATGGTAGGACCATGCTACAAAAGCCAAGTGAGAAAGAAGACATTTTCACAAATTGGTAAACCTATTGTATTGAATTCAATAAAGAATTTAAGAAAGGAAAAGCCGAGAAGAGATGATTCCATTTGGTGAATAGGTAGTCACAAGTGATTGTCTGGTGTATAGAACAGCCAAACTCTGTTTCTTTTGCAGAAAATCTGTAACCTTCCTTCAGAAGTTGATTGTTTTTCTGATAGCCAGGGAAGAAAAGGTCATCTTTTTCTTTACGACTAAAATAGAGACAGAAAGAAGACTTTTCTTTTTGCTGGTATTGATCAGTTAGGAAAAGAAGAACTAGCTTCACTAAACATTGTGTTTTACTGCTTTTTTGAATGCAAGAAAATATATTTATATTTTCAGTATTTTCCAATATTTATACCTTTATTGGGCCAAAAATCTACTTTATTATTTATTTATTTATTTATTTATTTGAGACGGAGTCTCGCTCTGTCACCCAGGCTGGAGTGCAGTGGCACAATCTTCGCTCATTGCAAGCTCCGCCTCCCAGATTCACACCATTCTCCTGCCTCAGCCTCCAAGGAAAGAAGATATTAACATAGTTGGCTAACAAATGTAAGTGCCATAGTGCTTTTAAGTCTCCATCTTCTTAATTTTAATGTGTTTAGGACTTGTCAGTTTAAGTAAGCCACCGAATGTCAATGAGATTTGACATTAGTGGAAGAAATTACTAGTTGTTCATTATCCATTTCCCCTTTTGCTTTAGCAGGAGAACCCATATATTACTGGGACACTTATGTGCCCAGATTTGAAGACAAACCACATTTTCCAACCTCTCTTGACTCAACGTATCCATACACTATGTTCAGGCCAATGAAACAGAGCACAAATTGCTGGAATCATTGGGAGGGGTTTTCAGGAAGTTTACTTACAAGAGAGACTGCTAAGAAAAACTCTTTTGGCTCCTCCTTCCCCTTTCCTGTTTCCTACTTAAAATTGACCATGGCTGTAACTCCAGCATCCTTTTTAGACAATGAATTGACCTAAACTGTGGTGGAGCATGAAGACAGGAGCCTAAGTCCCCTCTGCTTTGTGGAGCTGCCATGCCAAGCTTGGACTGCCACATCTGGACTTCTTTCGTGTGACAAAATAAATCTGCATGTGTTCTAGCCACTGCTATTCTGGGTTTTCTGTTATTGTAGGTGAACCTAATCCTGACACAATATGACCTAAATAACGAGAGAAACTTTTGATCAAGGAAATTTGGTCTATTCCATGTATCTTCTTTAAATAAAAGCATTTTTATTTCTCTGATAGTCTTTTTCTCTAGCATAATTCAGATGAGATTAGACCAATTACCTGGATATTTTTAATTGTTTAAATATTTTTGGCTTCATTTGAACATAAAAATATGCCCCAAGGTGACCAAGTATTTCTTGTTTTCTTATTTTTAGCACAACTGAAATAGACTCTTAAAAGATTCTTTGAAGTAAAATAATGCCCCCCGTGTTGTTTAGCAGCTGAATGATGAGTTCCAATCAACAATTTCATAATGGAAAATCGAGGGAAGATTAGGAGCAGGGGAAACTGCTGGTTGGAGTTGTACATAAACTAAGACCACAGGTCTGAGAAGCCATTACCTTGTGATTTGTGAATAAAGTAGCTCCGTCCAACACCTTCCTTCGATTTCCTGTAGTATCCTTACTCTGGACTACACTTTCTTTACAGGTTTCCCAAACCTTAGCTTCAGTGAAGCTGCAACCTCCTGATCCCTTTCTTCCTCTTTGATCTTTTTATTTTCTGAATATGTTACTACATCCTTGTTATCCTTCTCTATTCCTTCAGTCCCTTCCTCAAAGTCCCTTGTTTCAGACTCTTTTCTTTCTGCTAATGGTATCGCTCTTCTGTTGGTGAATAAGCTATGAACAGAAAGGATAAATATTTTTTTCCTCTGCTTGTTGACTAATCAGCCACCAAGTTCTATTGATTTAACTTTCAAAATATCTCTTGGATTGATCCTCTCCTGACATCCTTCTTTCCACCTCCTCACTGAGCTGTTTCGATAGCTTCCTCGGTCTTCCTGCCTTTGCTTCTGGGCTTTCCACCTCAATCATCCTACACATCGCTGCCAGATTTGTCTTCCTGAAGCACAATTCTAATCATATTATTTAGTAAATCTCCCCATAACACCTTCGTTTCTTCTTTAATTTATTCACTCATTTAAGAACTATTCTCTGGGTGCCCATTAGATGCCATGAATGGCTGGAGGCCCGAAGAATATCAATGTAAGTAAGACCCAGTACTGGTGAAGGTACGGCTTACCAATACACAAGCAGGGATAATTACCAGGGAACAGAGCAAGAACAAAAACCACGGCCTTGGGATTCAGAAAAGACTTTTAAGAGGTAATATCTGAGCTGAGTCTTGAAAGCCGAATAGATTTTAGCTGGCTGACAAGGGCGTAAGGGAGAAACGAAAAAAATACCCTAGCAGAAGAAACATCATGACCAAAGGCCTGGAAGCAGAAGTAACTTGTGTGTACAGAGAAACAAAAGCAGCTTTTTCTAAAATGTGAAGTGTGACATTATGGTTGGGGCTGAGTCTACAGAGGTGGCCTGAGTGATTTTTAAACTTTGTCAGATTTCATTTCCTGTGGAATTTAAGGACTAAGCAACATATCTTAGTTTGCTTAAATATGAGAAATGTTTCCTTTGGTTCATTTTCTTCACTAATACCACTTTTCACATCTTGCTTGCAGCCTAAGGAGCTGCAGGGGAGGGACAAGGGTTTGTAGGTCCGGAGTCAAGGTGTGTTCCCAGCCCAGCTCCCCGTGGTGCCCTTGATCATTTACACTGGACTCTAGATTTGTGTTGAAGGTTGGCTTTCTGTTCCCCCTCGTGAAACCTTCACAGACTACTAGATGCCATAGCAGGCGAAGTTTCCCTTTAGTGCTCTGCTCAGTGTCTCCCTCTCTGAAGCTCTCCAATTCCCCCTCCTTACGTAGGTGACTGAGTGTTTTATTCTTCTTTATTCCAACAGATGTGGTCAGTGTTAATTGTTCTGCTAGTAGCCACTAATTTGACTTGTATATAATCCTTGAATTTTAAAATCTTTTTTTTTCAAATTCAATCCTTTCCACTATTCTAGTTACTTGGATCCCTCCTTTGTGGCCGTATTCTATTGTTTTCGATCTTTCTTGCACTGAAAGGCACTTGGAAGATTTGAACCACTCAAGACTGTAGACCTGCACAAAGGCATGCTGGAACATTAGAAAGTAGTTAATTACTGAGGATCTGCTATCCTCTTTTCCACCGAGCAAATGTTGAAATCCTTCTAAACGCAGTTCGAATATCACCTCCTTTGTGAAAAGCCTGACTCTACCAGGCAAAATTAGTCACCTTGGACTCCCGTAGCTTTTTCTTCTTTCCTTATAGAGACAAGGTCTTGCTGTGTTGCCCAGGCTGGAGTTCTGTGGCATGATAGTGGCTCACTGCATTATTGTAGCCTTGAACTCCTGGACTCAAGTGATCCTCCTACCTCAGCCTCCTAAGTAGCTAGGACTACAGGCGAACATCCCACTCCCCAACCCATAGCTTTTTAATCTATGTGTCTATTCTGAAACTTAACACCTTGACTCCTTGTGTTATGGTTTATCTGCATTACTGTCTCCCCCACTAGATGGGGATATCCTCAAGGGGAGGAATTGTGATGTTTACCCTTGTGACATTCATTCATTCAACACATTTAAAATATATATACTGTGTACCAGGAGCAAAACATACACATGACTCATACCTAGTACAGAAAGAGGCACATATGTGTACTGATAGATAGTACACTCCTATGACAGATAGATAAACAGGCAATTATAATTCATTTTTGAAAATGCAATGCTGGGAACAGTACACAGAAACAGTTAAGAGGGTCATCTCACTTTGGAGATTAGGGAGGTCTTCCTGTAGGAAGTACCATGTTAGCTAAGACTAGACCAAAGCCAGAAATAAATAGGATACAGGGTAGAATGGAAGCAGGGAGGCCAAACATTCTTAGATACAGAGGAAACAGCTCAAAACTCCGTAAGTGAGAAGACAGTGTATTTAAGAATTAAATACCTTTCAGCTTGTCTGGAGCTAAAAAAAAAAGACTGTTAACATGAGACTGGAGAAGTAAGGAGGGACAAAAATCATAAAATGACTCAAGGGCACAGACTATGGTTTATTTAAATTTCTTCCTCTCTCATGTATTTGTACTTATCAAACAGGTGGTTGGTTAATAAATGTTCATGGAAGGGAGCAAAGAAAAAAAGGAATGACCCAGCACTCCGGTGGGTGGTATATATTAGAAATAATATGAAATGCAGATTTTTGTCTGCTTTCAGTGTCATTGGATAGACAAGACGTTATCTGTCAACATCGGTAGATACTAGTCCCCATTTGATTTAATACCAAAAAGAGTCGTACACGCAAGTGTGGTTAAGTCTGGAGAGATTGCTGTGACCAGGGATTACCAAGGGAGCCTATATCAACGAGATGGAACCTGAATTGCGTCTGTAGGATGAGTATGGTTTAAGAATAAAAGAATAAAAAGGCCTTCTGGATCTTACCACATGAAGACGAAGGCATGAAGGGCAAGTAGAAAGAGGGAACAGATTTTTTGGGCAAACTTTTCTTGATTCTTTCTCTATTAGCTTCTGTTTAAGAGCTGTTTTGAGCACATCAAGGCGTTTGCTGAAAGGCACAAGAGCACTGGACAGAGGCCCTATCTAAGGAAGGTCTGTTCGTGGAATTAGAGCGCAAGGAGACTCAGCCTTATAAGCTTGACCTGAATGGAATTTACATTTTGGTATGGATTGGAGTTCTTTTTTAAAAGTGTGCAGAGACATGAATGTTTATTGTATACAGAGACTCGATGTTAATTGTTCAGCTAAAATAAATGCCATTTTCAAACAGGATCTTTTTTTTCTTTACAAAAGCAACTAAGTAATTTACCCTATAAATTGTAGGCAATATTTAACTGAGAACATTCTGGAACAACAAGTCTATGGGCATTTACTTGGAGCCTGGGTAATGGAATTTGACTTGCTCTGTTCTGGCTAAGTCTTCTATTCAACGCTCTGGCATTTTTGCCTATCATCTTGTAAACACATTTTCCAGTTGCAGCTTGCATATCACAGTTGGATATTTTTGAATTTTATTTTTCAATGTTACTTTTCTTTTCATTTCTTTCTTTCTTTCTTTTTTTTTTTTGGAGATGGAGTCTCACTCTGTTGCCCAGGCTGGAGTGCAGTGGCGCAATCTTGGCTCACTGCAACATCTGCCTCCCAGGTTCAAGTGATTCTCCTGCCTCAGCCTCCCAAGTAGCTGGGACTACAGGTGTGCACCACCATGCCCGGCTAATTTTTGTATTTCTAGTAGAGCCAAGGTTTCACCATGTTGTTCAGGCTGGTCTTGAACTCCTTACCTCAAGTGATCCTCCCACCTTGGCCTCCCAACGTGCTGGGATTACAGTCATGAGCCACCGTGCCCAGTTTAATTCTCTTTTAAAATTATGATCCCAGCTTCTGCAGAATTTCCAATGTTAGCGTATGAAATTATTTTCTCTGAATTTAATAGTTCACATTATGAAACTGAAATTTGTTTTATCCTCATGGTTCTTTGTCTTTTAAGCTTTTTCAGTTTGGCATGCTTTTTTGTCTTTGCTATTGCTTGAAACACTTCCAAATTTAGAATAACCTATACATTTCATTATTGAGCGTTTATTCTCATAGAAAAAATTTTGAAGTTTGACCACCACATTCATGCTGTTCAGTTATAGACTATGACTTCAAAGTGCTGGCTTCAATGTAGAAGTTCAGTAAGTACTTGAGACAAATATTATGACCTGATTTATTATTCACCCTTGTACAACCTTCCTTTCAACAGGCTAGCCATATTATCTTTGCCTTATGATAATTTTGTCAGTTTTCAATCCTCCTTTCCAAGTAATTTGAATTAATATGCAAATAACATTTAATAACATATGATATAACATATTTTCTTCATTAGTTAATATTTATTGGCAATGGCATGTTGGAGGTGGCTCCTATCAGCTTACCAGAACTGACAACTTCTCAAAAAATTTGTAAGTCAGTTGCTTGCACCTTAGTATCCTGAAATCTGCCACAGTGGGAATATTTATACCACAGAAACTGGCAAACACTACAAATTAGGATTTGCCCTTTCTATCCTTGCCAAAGCCAGTCGTTAAACGCGTAGCAACACACTGCTGACTGTGATCAAGGTAATTTTTTTAAAAAAGATTTTTAACTTAATGTGTTTTTTTTAATACATCACTTTTCAAAAAACAGTCTCAAATAGGCTCTGATGAACACCTGACATTTATTTTCACATGAAACTGATCCTATTCTGCACATATCTTACTTCCTGCTAAGCCTTATATAAATGTGTAAGATAGTATAGTTTGGCTCAAGCAAGGGCTCTTTCTAAAGCCACAACACCTTAAACCTGACTTCTAGCACTACTATATTTTAGTAATATAGCATCCAAGTTATTCTAATCTCTATAATCTCAATTTCATCACCTATAACATGAGGTTATTAACACTATATACATTGTACCTGCTTTGAAGATTGGAAAAGATAATTCATATAAACGATTTAGCACAGATTCTTTTTATTTTTTTCAGTGTTGGAGTCTTGCTCTGTTGCCTAGGCTGGAGTGCAGTGGTGCAATCATAGCCCATGGCAACTGAAAACTCCTGGGCTCAAGTGATCCTCCTACTTCAGCTTCTCAAGTAACTGTACCCAGCTAAGTTTAAAAATTATTTTTGTAAAAATAGGATCTCCCTATATTGTCCAGGGTGGTCTTGAATTCCTAGGCCCAAGTGATCCTTCTGCCACTGCCTCTCAAAGCACTGGGATTACAGGAGTGACACTGTGCCTGGCCTCAGCACAGATTCTTATTTTGTCTATCACAAAGAAATAAAGAAACATTGCCAGTTAAACCATAACATAACATTATTATTTGTAAAACACATCTCTATTTCAGAAGTGTTAAAATATGGGGAAATATATATTAAAATAAATGATATAGGACAGTAAACACTCAAATATTTTCTACAGTGAGAACATTGGACTCCATTTATTACAGGAGTAATAGTTTGGAGGAATCTGGACTCAACTAATTACAAAAGAGTTCCCATTGGAATTACGTTAATACATTCCTAAGTATTACTATGACTTTGGTTTGTTTTATTTCTAAACTTTTGGACAAGTTTACACATTTTCTTTAAAAAGCTTTTAAGAAGTACCACGCTTTTCTGTGATCTTTTCAAAAGTATTTGAAGCGAATTAGTTAGTTTATTGGCATTAGCATCTCGAGCTCTACTTTATTCGGACTTGCCAGTCAGTTTGTATACAATCACAAGTGGAGTTTATGTTAATAACTTATTTTTTAATAATCATGGCCTCTCTCCTCCCTAGGCTTTTCCAAATTTAAAAGTTTAGGGAAAAGAAAAAACATTTCCAAAATGGTATGTGAGAGTCAAGGTAAATTATTTATTGATAACAATAGTATCTTAGTCCAGTTTCTGTCACTAGAACAGGATAGCATACACCGGGTAATTTATACAGAAAAGAAGTTTATATCTTACAGTTCTGGGGCCTGGGCAATCAAAGGGCATGGCTTTAGCATCTGGTTAGGGTCTTTGGGATGCATCATCCCATTGTGGAAAGATGGAAGAGCAAGCGATCATGTGCAAAAGAGAAAGCATGAGGGGCTGGGCTCACTTAATAACAACCTACTCTCAAGATAACTAACCCACTCCCACAATGATGGCATTAATCCATTCATGAGTATAGAGCCCTCGTGACCTAATTACTTCTTATGGGCCCCCACCTTTCAATATGGTCAGACTGGCAATTACATTTCAACATGAGTTTCAGAGGACAAATATATAAACCATAGCAAATAGTAACACTGAACTAAATTATTTGGTTCTCTCTTGCCAGTTAGATAATTTATATCTTATTGGAAATATAACCATTTTAGTAATACATCTACCTGCTACTTAAAGGACAAAATTTAATTGTGACACTTGTGACCAATAATCAGGAATTATGTAAATTATGAATTCACTATGTTCAAAATACAACTGGTCCGCAGATAATTTATGGTAGCTCATGGCCTTAGTCATACCAACAAAGTCTTAAGCAATTGAACAATAACGTACATGGTAAAAAAATCTAGGAGGCAATAAACGCTGCTTCTTAAAAGGTCAAAAATCTAAGCAAATTGAAGAACGTAATTCACCGTAGAAATAATTTATCCTGAGTAAACTTTGTGTTTGAAAAGACAATAACAAGGATAATCATTTATAAGCAGCAAAATAAGATATAATTTGTTGTTACAGAATTTGAAAAGCAAGTGCCATAACCTTTAGATTGTCCAGTAGTTTCTTTTGAGACCAGTAATTTTAAAAATGTATCCCTGAAACAGCTTTGCTACTGTTACCAAATGCTTGATGAGTGATCATTTATATAGAAGAGGAATAAAAACAAGAAGCGTTTATTATTTAGTTTATGCTTTAAGTAACTCTAGGGGTCTCACACACTGGATGTCTCTTAACCTTTGGGATAAGGAAATGATTTGCTATTTAGTCAGATAAAATACTCTAATTTTGTGGTACATATAACCACTGTCAATTTTAAAAATTATTATCATTAATGATGATATGAAATCAGTATAAATTTTATGTATGGATATGAGCCACCCATATTTTATTTTTTAAAAACATGTGTAACCTTATTTCACATTTTATTAGCTAATTTAGCTCCATAGTATTAATCCTTTGGCATCCATTTGCATTCTATTTTAATTTGTCTATTCTGTTCCTCCTTCCTCCCTCTCCACCATCACATCATCCTCAAACACTCATTGTATACTCTGTGTGTATGACACTGTACTATAATATGCAGGTTTGCTGGATCTCAGACATTCTAGCTAAATCACATTCCCGAAAAAACTTACCCTTTGGAGAACAATATTTTCTGTGAGGTGTGACATTAAACTCTGTAAACTAGCAAAATCCATTTGAGCTTTTTTTCCAAAGAAATTAAATTTAAAAAGTGCTGAGATGTTAAGCAGTGGATAAAACAAGGGAGTAAATTATTCATAAATGTATTAATAAATATTTCAGTGCTAAATGGAGTCCTGGTTAATGTACATTAATATCTTAGTAAGTGAAGTTCTTTGAATGTTTTATATGTTACAATTTAAAGTATTTAGTATTATTGACCATGAATCTATAGATAAAATATTTAACAAAACTCACTAATAAATATGAAAAGGGCACTTTGGGAAGTTTTAATAAATGAACTCATTAATAGTGCAAGACATTTACAGGCAAAGATACTTATTTATCATACCCTAAATCTGATTTTATTGTATGATTAGGATTCTTTCCATTTGAAATAGGTTGTCAGGATGAATTCTGAACACACATATTAAGAGCATCATTGCTGTTTCATTAAATGCACAGCCTCTCACCATATCGTATATATGTGCCTGAAATGTTTTTGAATGCACTTTATAAACTCAAATTGTAATTTTATTATTTCAACTTTTAGCAAACAGTGCATTTTCAAAAATTTGACATTTTTGCATAGGTGGGATGAAGAATGTATTAGTCCTCTCAACTGCAAAACTGTTGCTTTGATCACTCACTGCACACTAGTGATATTATATAGCTGCTCACATTTAACGAGAATATTAAATAATCTCACCAATTTTTATATAAGCAGCACAGCAGAATATCCTTTCAGAAAATGTTCTACAGCATGGCACTTTTCACATTTTGGTCCCGATAATTCTTTGTTGTGTGGCTGTCCTATCCTGCGCATTGTAGGATGTTCAGGAGTATCCCTGGCCTTTACACTCTAGATGCCAGGAGCACCTTCAACTAGTTGTGACCACCAAAAACATTGCCTAAACATTCCCTAAACATTACCAAATGTTCTCTGGAGGACAAAATCATCCCTTATAAAGCAGTTCTATTTTACCATAAAATGTTTTATAGAAGGAATCTAAGCTTAGGAGTCCTAATATAAGGCAGTCTCGAAAATCCTTTATCTTAAGTGACAGAAAATGATCAGTGTTCTGCAGTGATCACTCTTGTATAATCAACTTTATTGAAGTATAACTTATATACAATAACATGCAGATGTTAAGTGCACAGTTTGATGAATTTTAATAGACGTACCCATGTAACTTTAACCCCAACTAAGACATAGAACATTTCCATCACCTTAAAAAGTTCCATTCTGCTACTTTGCTGTCAATCCTGACTTACACTAATCCAAATCCTGCCCCAGAAGTGCACTGATTTCCATCCCAATAGAGTAGTTGTGGCTGCTGTGGAACTTCATATAAATATAATAAGAAAGTACAGGTATATATTCTAATTCGAGGGCGGAGCAAGATGGCCGAATAGGAACAGCTCCAGTCTCCAACTCCCAGCGCCAGCGACACAGAAGACCGGTGATTTCTGCATTTTCAACTGAGGTACTGGGTTCATCTCACTGGGGAGTGCCGGACGATCGGTGCTGGTCAGCTGCTGCAGCCCGACCAGCGAGAGCTGAAGCAGGGCGAGGCATCGCCTCACCTGGGAAGCGCAAGGGGGAAGGGAATCCCTTTTCCTAGCCAGGGGAACTGAGACACACAACACCTGGAAAATCGGGTAACTCCCACCCCAATATTGCGCTTTAAGCAAACAGGCACACCAGGAGATCATATCCCACACCTGGCCGGGAGGGTCCCACGCCCACGGAGCCTCCCTCATTGCTAGCACAGCAGTCTGTGATCTACCGGCAAGGCAGCAGCGAGGCTGGGGGAGGGGCGCCCGCCATTGCTGAGGCTTAAGTAGGTAAACAAAGCTGCTGGGAAGCTCCAACTGGGTGGAGCTCACAGCAGCTCAACGAAACCTGCCTGTCTCTGTAGACTCCACCTCTGGGGACAGGGCACAGCTACACAACAACAACAACAACAACAACAACAAAGCAGAAAACTCTGCAGACGCAAACGACTCTGTCTGACAGCTTTGAAGAGAGCAGTGGATCTCCCAACACGGAGGCTGAGATCTGAGAACGGACAGACTGCCTGCTCAAGTGGGTCCCTGACCCCTGAGTAGCCTAACTGGGAGACATCCCCCACTAGGGGCAGTCTGACACCCCACACCTCACAGGGTGGAGTATACCCCTGAGAGGAAGCTTCCAAAGCAAGAATCAGACAGGTACACTCGCTGTTCAGAAATATTCTATCTTCTGCAGCCTCTGCTGCTGATACCCAGGCAAACAGGGTCTGGAGTGGACCTCAAGCAATCTCCAACAGACCTACAGCTGAGGGTCCTGACTGTTAGAAGGAAAACTATCAAACAGGAAGGACACCTACACCAAAACCCCATCAGTACATCACCATCATCAAAGACCAGAGGCAGATAAAACCACAAAGATGGGGAAAAAGCAGGGCAGAAAAGCTGGAAATTCAAAAAATAAGAGCGCATCTCCCCCGGCAAAGGAGCGCAGCTCATCGCCAGCAACGGATCAAAGCTGGACGGAGAATGACTTTGACGAGATGAGAGAAGAAGGCTTCAGTCCATCAAATTTCTCAGAGCTAAAGGAGGAATTACGTACCCAGCGCAAAGAAACTAAAAATCTTGAAAAAAAAGTGGAAGAATTGACGGCTAGAGTAATTAATGCAGAGAAGGTCATAAACGAAATGAAAGAGATGAAAACCATGACACGAGAAATACGTGACAAATGCACAAGCTTCAGTAACCGACTCGATCAACTGGAAGAAAGAGTATCAGCGATTGAGGATCAAATGAATGAAATGAAGCGAGAAGAGAAACCAAAAGAAAAAAGAAGAAAAAGAAATGAACAAAGCCTGCAAGAAGTATGGGATTATGTAAAAAGACCAAATCTACGTCTGATTGGGGTGCCTGAAAGTGAGGGGGAAAATGGAACCAAGTTGGAAAACACTCTTCAGGATATCATCCAGGAGAACTTCCCCAACCTAGTAGGGCAGGCCAACATTCAAATCCAGGAAATACAGAGAACGCCACAAAGATACTCCTCGAGAAGAGCAACTCCAAGACACATAATTGCCAGATTCACCAAAGTTGAAATGAAGGAAAAAATCTTAAGGGCAGCCAGAGAGAAAGGTCGGGTTACCCACAAAGGGAAGCCCATCAGACTCACAGCAGATCTCTCGGCAGAAACTCTACAAGCCAGAAGAGAGTGGGGGCCAATATTCAACATTCTTAAAGAAAAGAATTTTAAACCCAGAATTTCATATCCAGCCAAACTAAGTTTCATAAGTGAAGGAGAAATAAAATCCTTTACAGATAAGCAAATGCTTAGAGATTTTGTCACCACTAGGCCTGCCTTACAAGAGACCCTGAAGGAAGCACTCAACATGGAAAGGAACAACCGGTACCAGCCATTGCAAAAACATGCCAAAATGTAAAGACCATCGAGGCTAGGAAGAAACTGCATCAACTAACGAGCAAAATAACCAGTTAATATCATAATGGCAGGATCAAGTTCACACATAACAATCTTAACCTTAAATGTAAATGGACTAAATGCTCCAATTAAAAGACACAGACTGGCAAACTGGATAAAGAGTCAAGACCCATCAGTCTGCTGTATTCAGGAGACCCATCTCACACGCAGAGACATACATAGGCTCAAAATAAAGGGATGGAGGAAGATTTACCAAGCAAATGGAGAACAAAAAAAAGCAGGGGTTGCAATCCTAGTCTCTGATAAAACAGACTTTAAACCATCAAAGATCAAAAGAGACAAAGAAGGCCATTACATAATGGTCAAGGGATCAATTCAACAGGAAGAGCTAACTATCCTAAATATATATGCACCCAATACAGGAGCACCCAGATTCATAAAGCAAGTCCTTAGAGACTTACAAAGAGACTTAGACTCCCATACAATAATAATGGGAGACTTCAACACTCCACTGTCAACATTAGACAGATCAACGAGACAGAAAGTTAACAAGGATGTCCAGGAATTGAACTCATCTCTGCAGCAAGCAGACCTAATAGACATCTATAGAACTCTCCACCCCAAATCAACAGAATATACATTCTTCTCAGCACCACATCGTACTTACTCCAAAATTGACCACATAATTGGAAGTAAAGCACTCCTCAGCAAATGTACAAGAACAGAAATTATAACAAACTGTCTCTCAGACCACAGTGCAATCAAACTAGAACTCAGGACTAAGAAACTCAATCAAAACCGCTCAACTACATGGAAACTGAACAACCTGCTCCTGAATGACTACTGGGTACATAACGAAATGAAGGCAGAAATAAAGATGTTCTTTGAAACCAATGAGAACAAAGATACAACATACCAGAATCTCTGGGACACATTTAAAGCAGTGTGTAGAGGGAAATTTATAGCACTAAATGCCCACAAGAGAAAGCAGGAAAGATCAAAAATTGACACTCTAACATCGCAATTAAAAGAACTAGAGAAGCAAGAGCAAACACATTCGAAAGCTAGCAGAAGGCAAGAAATAACTAAGATCAGAGCAGAACTGAAGGAGATAGAGACACAAAAAACCCTCCAAAAAATCAATGAATCCAGGAGTTGGTTTTTTGAAAAGATCAACAAAATTGACAGACCACTAGCAAGACTAATAAAGAAGAAAAGAGAGAAGAATCAAATCGACGCAATTAAAAATGATAAAGGGGATATCACCACCGACCCCACAGAAATACAAACTACCATCAGAGAATACTATAAACACCTCTACGCAAATAAACTGGAAAATCTAGAAGAAATGGATAATTTCCTGGACACTTACACTCTTCCAAGACTAAACCAGGAAGAAGTTGAATCCCTGAATAGACCAATAGTAGGCTCTGAAATTGAGGCAATAATTAATAGCCTACCAACCAAAAAAAGTCCAGGACCAGATGGATTCACAGCTGAATTCTACCAGAGGTATAAGGAGGAGTTGGTACCATTCCTTCTGAAACTATTCCAATCAATAGAAAAAGAGGGAATCCTCCCTAACTCATTCTATGAGGCCAACATCATCCTGATACCAAAGCCTGGCAGAGACACAACAAAAAAAGAGAATTTTAGACCAATATCCCTGATGAACATCGATGCAAAAATCCTCAATAAAATACTGGCAAACCGGATTCAACAACACATCAAAAAGCTTATCCACCATGATCAAGTGGGCTTCATCCCTGGGATGCAAGGCTGGTTCAACATTCGCAAATCAATAAACATAATCCAGCATATAAACAGAACCAAAGACAAGAACCACATGATTATCTCAATAGATGCAGAAAAGGCTTTTGACAAAATTCAACAGCCCTTCATGCTAAAAACGCTCAATAAATTCGGTATTGATGGAACGTACCTCAAAATAATAAGAGCTATTTATGACAAACCCACAGCCAATATCATACTGAATGGGCAAAAACTGGAAAAATTCCCTTTGAAAACTGGCACAAGACAGGGATGCCCTCTCTCACCACTCCTATTCAACATAGTGTTGGAAGTTCTGGCTAGGGCAATCAGGCAAGAGAAAGAAATCAAGGGTATTCAGTTAGGAAAAGAAGAAGTCATATTGTCCCTGTTTGCAGATGACATGATTGTATATTTAGAAAACCCCATTGTCTCAGCCCAAAATCTCCTTAAGCTGATAAGCAACTTCAGCAAAGTCTCAGGATACAAAATCAATGTGCAAAAATCATAAGCATTCTTATACACCAGTAACAGACAAACAGAGAGCCAAATCATGAATGAACTCCCATTCACAATAGCTTCAAAGAGAATAAAATACCTAGGAATCCAACTTGCAAGGGATGTAAAAGACCTCTTCAAGGAGAACTACAAACCACTGCTAAGTGAAATAAAAGAGGACACAAACAAATGGAAGAACATATCATGCTCACGGATAGGAAGAATCAATATCATGAAAATGGCCGTACTGCCCAAGGTAATTTATAGATTAATTGTCATCCCCATTAAGCTACCAATGACTTTCTTCACAGAATTGGAAAAAACTGCTTTGAAGTTCATATGGAACCAAAAAAGACCCCGCATTGCCAAGACAATCCTAAGCCAAAAGAACAAAGCTGGAGGCATCTCGCTACCTGACTTCAAACTATACTACAAGGCTACAGTAACCAAAACAGCATGGTACTGGTACCAAAACAGAGATATAGACCAATGGAACAGAACAGAAATAATACCACATATCTACAGCCCTCAGAAATAATACCACACATCTACAGCCATCTGATCTTTGACAAACCTGACAAAAACAAGAAATGGGGAAAGGATTCCCTATTTAATAAATGGTGCTGGGAAAATTGGCTAGCTATAAGTAGAAAGCTGAAATTGGATCCTTTCCTTACTCCTTATACAAAAATTAATTCAAGATGGATTAGAGACTTAAATGTTAGACCTAAAACCATAAAAACCCTAGAAGAAAACTTAGGCAATACCATTTAGGACATAGGCATGGGCAAGGACTTCATGTCTAAAACACCAAAAGCAACAGCAACAAAAGCCAGAATTGACAAATGGGATCTAATTAAACTAAAGAGCTTCTGCATAGCAAAAGAAACTACCATCAGAGTGAACAGGCAACCTACAGAATGGGAGAAAATTTTGCAATCTACTCATCTGACAAAGGGCTAATATCCAGAACCTACAAAGAACTCAAACAAATTTACAAGAAAAAAACAAAGAACCCCATCAAAAAGTGGGCAAAGGATATGAACAGACACTTCTCAAAGGAAGACATTTATACAGCCAACAGACACATGAAAAAATGCTCATCATCACTCACCATCAGAGAAATGCAAATCAAAACCACAATGAGATACCATCTCACACCAGTTAGAATGGCAATCATTAAAAAGTCAGGAAACAACAGGTGCTGGAGAGGATGTGGAGAAATAGGAACACTTTTACACTGTTGGTGGGACTGTAAACTAGTTCAACTGTTGTGGAAAACAGTGTGGCAATTCCTTAAGGATCTAGAACTAGAAATACCATTTGACCCAGCCATCCCATTACTGGGTATATACCCAAAGGATTATAAATCATGCTGCTATAAAGACACATGCACACCTATGTTTATTGTGGCACTATTCACAATAGCAAAGACTTGGAATCAACCCAAATGTCCATCAGTGACAGACTGGATTAACAAAATGTGGCACATATACACCATGGAATACTATGCAGCCATAAAAAAGGATGAGTTCGTTTCCTTTGTAGGGACATAGATGCAGCTGAAAACCATCATTCTCAGCAAACTATCGCAAGAACAGAAAACCAAACACCACATGTTCTCACTTATAGGTGGGAATTGAACAATGAGATTACTTGTGGACACAGGAAGGGGAACATCACACACCAGGGCCTATTGTGGGGAGGGGGGAGAGGGGAGGGATAGCATTAGGAGAAATACCTAATGTAAATGACAAGTTAATGGGTGCAGCACACCAACATGGCACATGTATATGTATGTAACAAACCTGCACATTGTGCACATGTACCCTAGTACTTAAAGTATAATTAAAAAAAAAAGAAATTAAAGGATAATTAATACCTAAGCTAAATAAAATAAGAAAAAAAAAAAAAAAAAAGAAAAAAAAACTTCTTTAAAAAATTAAGTTTTTAAACTATCTCTTCAAATTCTGTTCGCTGGCTCTTTTAAGAGCCAGAGCTCCAGACTGCTTTCTGCTTGTTTTGAAAGACAATTCTGTAGCCTGTCCAAAATTGAGTGTGAAATGGTTAAAAAGTAAAAATCCCAGGTCATGGCAGCCAGAGCTCTTTTTGAACTAGTGTTGCTCCTGGCATCTTTGACCTTTCTCAGTAACAGAGGTCTTTTCAGTTCAGATTGGAGCTACATAGGTTTCTTCCAACTGAAAATGCAGGGGCTAGAAAGCAGGTCTCCCCAACTCCCACTGCCCCGTCTTCCCTCCTCCTGCTTGGCAGCCTGTGGCAAAACTTGTAGGTAGCAGTTAGAAAGCATTTAGAGAAAAAAACTGAAAAATGACTAAAATATATAGAGAAATCCCTTGGGAGTAACATGTGCCTAGTAATAGATATTTTTTTCAAATAAGATTATAAGGTAGAAACTTTGCTAAACTGCAGTTGATAAATTTGCAGTGCTTAGAATCCAAACTTTGTGCCATTGCAGATAACAGAGACTGAAAATTCTCTGTCAATAGAAAAAGGACCTTGATAGAAAAACAGTGAGTGAAAAACAAGAGAGAGCATCTGCAGAACCAGACCAAAATGATCAAAAGATATCAAAACAAAGACAATTTTCCTAGACACATATGAAAAAAGATTTCAATAATTCCTACTGTAGAGGAATTTGAGGTTAGTTATATGAGCCATAAGAGAGAGTATCTATAGTTTGTTGCAGATAATTATGCTTGATTGAGTTCATTATAAAGCAAGCTATATGTCTATATGTAAATTTAGTCATTCTGAATTAGTGCTTTGTGCTGTACTTACAGTCTAGTGTTTTCAAAAAATCTCTTCAAATATGTATATTAATACATATACCTGTAGCAAATAGACTTTAGTGACAACTGCAGACAAGATTTTGGTTCCTAGAATTAACAGACCAGATAAACAGCATGCCTTGCAATAGACCATCTTTGCCAGGCTTACTCTTAGCTGATAGGCCACAGTTATTCTGCCATATATTGGTGGCATGGCTTTCTCCAAATACTATGGCTATGTATTAGCTTTAGAAACCAAAACTGAGCTTGACTGTGCTTTGCTAAAATGAAATGCTAAAGGCAGCATCATGGGTTTCCTTCTAGATGCATTTATGTCCTGATGGAAAGAGCATTAAAGCTTGACTGTCTTTTTTCTATTGTAGGGAAGTGTGTATTATATCACAAGACTGGTTTGACTCTGAAAAATGGCATTGCTATGGGATACCTACTCTCTCTCTGAAAAATAGGACTATCAATGCATAAGAATAACTTTTCCCACCAACCCCTAGGGCTGATGGCAACCTTAATAAAATATCCGTAGCAGGCAGAAAGATGCTTTATAGACATGAAGTATTAGAAAGTTGTGCTATTAGGAAACAGTGCTACCACTTACTGCTCAAGGATCTCATTATGCTGTTGACCATGTGATACAAATGTATCTTACAGTGGAAAAGTCAGAAATAATAAGAGAATTGCCCAGAGACATGACAACTCAGGGACATGGATAGCAAGAAGAATGCTCTCTAAAGCTCTCCCTTCCCTCCCCTGCCCCTTTCTCAGTTCGCTGTGCTGCCATCACAGCCAGACTCTCTCGCATGGTATTTTCTTTCCAGATTGTTCACTTGGCTCAGAGAATGCAGGGAAAATTCATTCACGAAAATCGAAGTGGCATTTAAGAGGAGTGAATGCTCACTCTTGCTCTCACTGGCTTCTATTTATTCTGGGAAGATAAAAAGAAAAAACAAAAAAACATGGGACCCAGACACACACACTCTGAATGTCCTGTGCTGACGGGAGGAAGATTTGCTTTGGCTCCAAATCATAGACTGTTTGTTACAGGAGGTAGCTAGTCAGGTATGAGCAGGGCAGGAAAGGGCTTCCCCCCACACACCAGGAGTGTTGGGCAACCATCAAGTGATGGTCAGGCGGCTGTCAACTGTTTCTCTTAAGAAAATGTGGCACATATACACCATGGAATACTATGCAGCTTTAAAAAAGGATGAGTTCGTGTCCTTTGTAGGGACATGGATGCAGCTGGAAACCATCATTCTCAGCAAACTATCGCAAGAACAGAAAACCAAACACTGCATGTTCTCACTCATAGGTGGGAATTGAACGATGAGATCACTTGGACACAGGAAGGGGAACATCACACACTGGGGCCTATTGTGGGGTGGGGGTAGAGGGGAGGGATAGCATTAGGAGATATACCTAATGTAAATGACGAGTTGATGGGTGCAGCACACCAACATGGCACATGTATACATATGTAACAAACCTGCACGTTGTGCACATGTACCCTAGAACATAAAGTATTTAAAAAAAAAAAAAAGTAATAAGTGGTCACAGCCAGCGCCAGGAGTAGGTAGGCTCCCCATAGATAGAAAACACCTGAAACTGATCAGCAGTTTCCCAATAAAATCCCAGAAGTATGCCAACAAATAAAACCCCAAGTCAAGACGTCAGGCTGTGCACTTGGTTTCTCAAGTCGTCCGCTTGGCCCTCTTCCAAGTTGTACTTTCCTTCTTTACTCGCCTTTCCCTCCTTTCTTTCCTTACTGTTCGAAGACTTTTTAATAAACTTTCACTTCTGCTCTGAAACTTGCCTCAGTCTCTTTTTCTGCTTTATGGCCCTCAATCAAATTCTTTCTTCTGAGGAGACAAGAAGTAAAGTTGCTGCAGACCCACACAGGTATGCCACCGGGGTAACTCTGATACCTGCCACCGCTAACATTTGGTGTTGTGAAACTCGGATATTTGCCACCGGTAACACCTTGGGTTCTCTCATTTCTGGCTCCCACTGCAGAAATCCAGAATGCTGGCCAGTCCCATTGCAAGGCGTCTTTCCTCTGGCCTTTAGTTAGCAGTGATTTCTAAAGAACAAACAGGTATAGAAAAAAGACTTACCCCTCTGGAGGCACATCAGATGCATCTGGCAAAAAGGGGAACGTTTTTATTTTTGAGACAGGGTCTTGCTGTGTCACCCAGGCTGGAGTATAGTGACATGGTCATAACTCAATGTAACATCCAATGCTCCTGAGCTAAAGCAATCCTTCTGCCTTAGCCTCCCAAAGTTCCAGGATTACAGGCACGAGCCATCATGCCCTGCTGGATCTTTTTTACTGTAAAATTTTCCTCCCGCTCTGGGAAAATTTCATACACCCCGAGGAAGGCTTGCTTGATCTTCTACCCACTTCTGTGCAGATTCACTATTTTGGGGAGATACTATTTCTCATGGGATTGGACATATCCTTCAGCTGTGTTGAATCAAAAAAATAAAAATTAAAATTAAAAAACGGGAAAAGAACCACAGACAGATATCGAGACTCTTCACCCAACTTACCCAACTTTGAATAAGCTGAAATTTGTGCCAAAGGAAAAAACTAAAGCTCTACTAGTTAAAATCTGAATACTGTTCAAGGTCAGGAACATCCAAACCAGACCATGAAAGATATCTAAGGATCAGGTTGCCAGGTAGAGGAAGAGCTGGGAGAATGCAGAGAGCCATCAACAGGCAGCAAGGTCAGTGACACAAAGAGAGGTTAGGCTCCCATCGCAGAATCAATTTCAGAGCAATGGTCAGAGTTAGGAAAGGGAAGGGAAAGACAATGCTTGAGGCTCAAAGGGCCAGCAGAAAGGACTGTCAAATGGGGGTAAACACGTGGTGAGTCTCCCTCTTGATGAGGCCCTCCGTCCAACCCATCTGCTTCTCTGACAATTTGCTAGCTGCAACACTTTCTGCTTCTGGGGTAGCTTTGCTAACAGGTGTTTTCTAATTACCTGTAGACCTCAGGTACCCCTGCTCAGCATCCTTCAGAAGATCACTTTTTTTTTTTTTGACGGAGTCTCGCTGTATCGCCGAGACTGGAGTGCAGTGGCGTGATCTCGACTCTCTGCAACCTCTGCCTCCCAGGTTCAAGCGATTCTCCTGCCTCAGCCTCCCAAGTAGCTGGGACTACAGGCACTTGCCACCACACCTGGCTAATTTTTTGTATTTTTGGTAGAGACGAGTTTCTACCATATTGGCCAGGCTGGTCTCGAACTCCTGACCTTGTGATCCACCCGCCTTGGCCCCGCAAAGTGCTGAGATTACAGGCATGAGCCACCACGCCTGGCCCAAGATCATTTTATGTGAGGAAAGGAAAGCACACTTTTCTATTGTTTGCCTTTGGTCTTCTATATGAAATAATCACAAAATGTTTGTTGTTAAGGGCCAATTTTTTAAACAAAATATTTGGCTTTTCCCCATGCTGAATTGAATCCCACTCTTAGAGAACTCTGGTTTGTTGATGTGGAGATTGAATTTATGTCTCCAACTCCACATTAGCATCTTCCTGAGAACTCAAAGGCAAAACCACCCTTTTTCTAAGCCACCCTTTTTCTTCCTATCCCCTAACCCTGGAAGCCTAACACCTTACTCATTCCTTAGCTTTGCACAGATGCAAATGCTGGCAAGACGAAATGCCTGCTCAGCAAGTGCTGCTAGACAAGTGAGATGGCTGCCACAAACCATGGGTGGCCAGTGCTGAATTGTGATACCACTCAGGAGGGGCAGGATCAAGAAGGAATGTTTTGGCCCATGTTTTGCCGTGTTACCATTGCAAGAATAACTGCAATGTTCTGCTATGGATCTCAATTCCAATTTGTATTTCACCCTATCAGGCAGATTTCTGATAAAAGAACTTCGATCCAAAGCCCCTTGATGTCCTATCAAGCCACATTGGATTTGTACCATTGCTTCTGAGACTCTGTCTACATCTTTGAACACACTTCATCAATGAACTAAATCTAGATCCCCTACATCTCTCTCAAAGCAGAAAGTGGGATTCATTTTTACTTTCAGATCATCAAATGGGTCAAAACTATGGTCAGAGAAGGCAGAGAAAAATGTATAAGATGAGATCAAGTGGTAATAGATGTTTGGGCAAGATTCTGCCATGTATTCTGGCCTCTCTCTTGAGCTGCAGCAATAAGCACTATTAGTGCCTTTAATTGTAACATTTATAAATTAGTGAATTTTTACCAACACAAAGAAACTAGCCCTCTCATTTTCTTTACTGAACAAAATGTGCTTCTTCATGAAATTATCAGGCTATCATTTAAGGTCAGTGTCACTTGTAATTAATTCATTAAGAAATAATTTTGAAGAGAAAATGATCCTTTCTTCTTAGTATGATAACTACCTTATTTAAAAAAAAAAAGGAGTACATGTATTGTAACCTGTCAGAGTAAGGTATTTTGATTAGTTCTGAATCATTTTTCTGGTTAACAGAGAGATGCCATAATAAATCTAGGGCTATTACTTCATAAGAAGGAGGGTCAGGATCATGTTAAAGAAGGGTCAGTGAAAGAGCAAAGTTGGGGCTCTCCATGGTATGACTGCTTTTAGGTAATTGAAGAAAAATTAGCCTTGGTTTTTGCTGATGGGGTAATATTGACTCACTCAGAGTTTCTCTTATCCCACACCCCATCCACATGGGCCAAGATGAAGGCTAAGTTCAGGCACACATCCCAGCAGAAACCCCTGGGGAAGATTCCACTGATGTCCAGCTGAAGCTTGAGATGGCTGAGTGCACAAGACACAAGAGGGAACAGGACTTGGATCTTCTAACCCATGAAGAGGTGCAGTGTGCCCCCAGGAAGAAAGAGGGACTTGGAGTATTTCTCATGTAGGAAGAGCATGTGGAAGACTGGGGAGATGGAATTATAGAAAGACAGCTTAGTGAGGCCTCACACTGCCCTCAGCCCATCCTGCCTCATTCAGCCTTGTACCCCGTAAAGAAGCAAGTTCACGAAATAAACTCAGTTCCTCATCCTGCCCTCCATAATGCTTTTATGGGACACTTGATTTCTTCCATCGTCCATTGACATTTCAATGTGTGAGTTTTAGGGAGGACACAAAAGGCAGCATTCAGCACTCCCTCAGTCATCTCCCGAAGACTGCATTGCCCTTCCTTGCACTTCTCCAGGCCTTACTGTCTCTCAGGTAGAGAGTTAGTTGATTCATGCCTCTCTCTGCATAGTCATGCACAAAGGCAGGATTCATAGGCAATCTTTCCCTGTGGAAAAAGGAAGAGGCAGTCTCTGCAAGCTAGAAAGAAAACACTTCAAGAAACCTTTTCGGCACAGCTTCCTGTGCCAGTTCACTAGAAATCAGAAAAGTTTGAGATGATGTAGTTAACCCTTCTTGAATCATAAGATTCTGTTCTTTAACTCCTATTGTTCAAGGAAAGAAGTTTGGATGACTACATGTGAAAGATCAAAACTAGCTATGAATTCTTTCAACTTCTCGCATTAAAAAGTCGAGTGTATTTCCTACTTCTTAAAGCTGGACTGGCCTTGTGACCTGCTTTGGCCAATAGAATGTAGCAGAAATATTATTTTGCAAGCTTGAGCCTAGGCCTCACAGCTTCCACTCTTTCCCCTCTGGAATGTGATGCCATGTGAACAAGCCCAGGGTCGCTTCATCTTAAAGATGAGAAACCACATAGAAAGAGACACCCCAGACATGAGTGAGCGGTTCGCACTCCACAGAGTGGAGAAGAGTCATACATCTCTTGGTTTTCAAACAAGTCTGCACATTATTTTTTGGCTGGGCACAGTGGCTGACACCTGTAATCTCAGCACTTTGGGAGGCCAAGGCTGGCGGATCATGAGGTCAGGAGTTCAAGACCAACCTGGCCAACATGGAGAAACCCTGTCTCTACTAAAAATACAAAAATTTTCCGAGTGTGGCGGCACGTCTGTAATCCCAGCTACTCAGGAGGCTGAGGCAGGAGAATCACTTGGATCCAGGAGGCGGAGGTTGCAGTGAGCCAAGATCAAACCACTGTACTCCAGCCTGGGCGACAGAGCAAGACTCCATCTCAAAAAAAAAATCTGCACACTTTTTGATACACCTCACATAACGTGTTAGAGTTTAATTATCTTGGCCTTAGTCGCTTGCTTTCAGTGAATACAACGCAGTAAAAGTGACGCCACATGACTTCTGAGGGTAGGTTAGAAAAAGCAATACATTGTCCACCAGGCTGTCTCTTGTGACACACGCCTTGGGGGCCCTGAGCTGACACATGAGAAATCTGGCTATTCAGAAGCTGCCATCCTAGAGGGAACACATGGAGAAGCTGCATGGAAATAGAACAAGATGCTCCAGGAGCCCCAGCTGTTTGAGTCAGCCCAACACCAACCAGCAGACACGTGAGTGAGAGCCTTCAGATGATGCCAGTCTTTGGGTGACTCTAGGCTGATGCCAGGTGGAACAGAGATGAGCTGCTCCTGCCAAGCTCTGCCCAAATTATAGATTTATGAGAATAAATGTTATTTTATATATTTATTCATTTTTAATTTTATTTATTTATTTTTTTAAGACAGAGTTTCGCTCTTCTTACCCAGGCTGAAATACAATGGTGTGATCTCAGCTCACTGCAACCTCTGCCTCCCAGGTTTAAGCAATTCTTGTGCCTCAGCCTCCCGAGTAGCTGGAATTACAGACATGCACTACCACACCTGGCTAATTTTATAATTTTAGTAGAGATGGGGTTTCTCCGTGTTGGTCAGGCTGGTCTTGAACTCCCAACCTCAAGTGATCTGCTTACCTCAGCCTCCCAAAGTGCTGTGATTACAGGCGTGAACCACCACACCTGGCAATAAATGTTATTTTAAACCACAGTGTTGGGGTGATTTGTTAGGTAACAACAGATAACAGATACACTATTACGTTTTATTTATTTATTTTTTTACTCACAATTTGATGTAGGACAGCAAAGTTTCAACTTTGTAATGGGAATACTCATAAATTACTGTATAGTCACATGGTAGCCAGTAATTCCAATAAATATTGCATTTTCTTTCATAACTTGGTGAATTCTGGTAAAGGTATGCCTAAGCCCCAGCAGCCTGAGTCAGTGAAGAATATACTGAGAACAAGATGCTAAAATTAAGAGGGGCAAGGGCTGGAGATACCGGCCTCAGCTGCAGAGGCAGCTGAAGAGTTCAACACATGATGTCTAAAGTTAGAGGAACTCAAGTGAAGGGAAGCAAGCCAACAGGTGTAAGAGGGCAGTACGCATTTTCAGGTAGGTGAACAGAGACCACATGGTGGCCACCCGTTCCTGGGAGCTCAACAGGGGTGAAGTATGGGGAAAACTGTTCTCCATCCCGGAGGAGGGACTTTTCTTCCTGTCTTATAGGACCCAGATAAAGAGACAAAAATAATACACACGAAACCTTTAGAGGGATAATGAAGTACTCAATTACTTGGACTGTATGTTCAAAGAACAGAAAGCTTCAGTGTTTTCAACATGAAAATGACCTCCATACTAAACTATGCTTATTAACTCACCTATCACTAGTTGACCTGGCCTTAGGTAGGAAGAATTAGATTGAAGATGGGCTTGGAAATGATACATAAAATTTCCTAGATATGAATGAAAAGGATTTGTGAGAATAAACCACTACTCTTCAGCAATAGAAAGGTTTAGATTCTGCCGGCATTTGAATGTGACAGTTAAATTTCTCAGCCAGCCCCAAATCATCTCTTCCCTCGCAGCATGGTTTTTGGAAATCCATTGTATACTCTCTTTGCTTCATGAACTATTCACTCGAGCATCAGCACCATATTTTTGTATAGGTTAAATGAAATCTCTCATCGTGAGAGAACCCTGTGTTCTAATCAGCAAGCATGAAAAGTAATAATGGAATCGAAGCTATAGATGCTGAGCATTTGTTAGAGGTTGAAGGGTAATATATCATGTGTCCGTGACTGTCTGAAATCATCCCATATTCATTCTGTGGGAGGTTACTATAGATTTTCTACACATTTGCCAACAAGAATAAAAAGAAAGAGAGCAATGTTAGAGACTGTGTTCAAAATAACTATCTGTTGCTATTGGTAACTAAGACTTGCAGTAAATTGAAATGTAGGATTCTATGCCTCTTTTTGATTTTCAGATGGTTGAAACTTTTAGAAAAGGGACTTAGTTTATTTTTGGTTTGTACAGTTCAAATACTTCTCAGAAGGTCAGTAGGCCTTGGGAAGGTTTATATGCCATGTTTAGATGACTAAAGCTATGTTTTAAATAAGAATGTTTGGGACTTATCAAAAAAATTAAACTTAAAAAATGAATTGGGCCAGGCGCAGTGGCTCATTCCTATAATCCCAACACTTTGGGAGGCCAAGGTGGGCGGATGACTTGAGGTCAGGAGTTAGAGACCAGCCTGGCCAACATGGCAAAACCCTGTCTCTACTAAAAATACAAAAATTAGCCAGACATAATGGTGGGTGCCCATAATCCCAGCTACTCAGGAGGCTGAGGCACAAGAATTGCTTGAAGCCAGGAGGCAGAGGTTGCAGTGAGCTAAGATGGCACCACTGCATTCCAGACTGGGTGACAGAGTGAGACTTCATCTCAAAAAAAGAAAAATAAATAAGAATTGGAAGATAAGTAGGATGTCAGCTGGTGAACCAACTCCTGGCATGTTCCTACTCAGGGCCATCTTCCTAGATCTCACTTCATGGCAGCTATTACTCATACTCCATGAACCTTTCCAGTGTCCTCTTACAAGTGGTTTGGCTTTTTCTCTCAGTCTTCACCCTGTGCTCACTCTTTGGACTTGATGAAGGCATTTGGCTAACCCAGTAACCACATTGGGACTTTTGCAGTTACACATAACAGAGTGTTCAACCCAAATCGGCCTAAACCAAAAAGGGAATGTATTGGCTCACGTGATTGGAAATTTCAGAAGTTCAGGCACATCATGATGCAGGGGTTCAAATGATATTTCCAAGACCCATTTTCTCTCTGTTCCATGACTAAACTGCTGTATTGATTCCATTCTCAGATGGGTTCTTTCCCTGTGGCCTCAGAATGGCTGCCACCTGCTCTGGGAACAACTTATTTCTAGGTTTAAATCTGGTAGAAAACAGTGGGTGTCTTTGATTCTGAATTTTTAAGAAATGTCCAGACCAGGCGTGGTGGCTCATGCCTGTAATCCCAGCACTTTGGAAGGCTGAGGCAGGTGGATCACCTGAGGTCAGGAGTTCGAGACAAGCCCAGCCAACATGGTGAAACCCCATCTTTGTTAAAAATACAAAAAATTAGCTGGGCATGCTGGTGCATGCCTGTAATCCCAGCTACTTGGGAGGCTGGGGCATAGAATCGCTTGAATCTGGGAGGCAGAGGTTGCAGTGAGCCAAAATTGTGCCACTGCACTCCAGCCTGGGTGACAGAGTGAGACTCCATCTCAAAAACATATATATATATATATAAAAGGAAAGAAAAAAAAAGTCCAGAAATTCATACAGATAAGACCAGTCTAGATCCCATCCTTGTGCCAAGAAAATATGGTATGCCAGTTGACTCAGGCCTCAATCCAATTTCCACCCCCAGACCTACAGCCCCATCTAGACCACAAGGAATGAAATGCATAAGGGATGAATCCCAAAATGAAAAAAGGGGCTACTGACAGGAAAGGAAGGATTGGATGCCAGGGAGGCACACAAAAAATATCCCTTACCTCTGGCTTTGACCATTAGCTCTTCCTGGGCTGAGATTGCACTCAATACTCCAGTTATATTGAACTCTATTCCTCTAACTTGCCATGCTCTCTTTCCTCGCTGTGCTATCCCGCATACTGAGATATGTGCAATGGAGCCTGAGCCTATTGCTTGCCCATCATGAAAAGGTGAAAATGATTTTACGCTAAAACACAGAGTAAGGCTTCCATAATTGAGATTATTGGACTCTGCCCAATGAAGCACCCTAGCAACCCCAGAGACCTATAGAAATGAGTATTATTGCTTCCAAAGTGTGTTGATTTGTGTATAGGGAAGCACAACTACTTTTCAAAATCTATCCTGATGTAAAATGAACTATAATAGTGAAGGAGACCAGAATATGCCACCCCAAAATAGGCCTCTTTGGCGTAAGGATTATTCTGAGCTGAAGGCAATTGAGGAACATCAGACCCAGAAAAAGCTCTGAAGCAGAGCATAAATTTCCCTTTCTTAAAGGAAGCTTACATTTATAAAAGACATTTACATTTGCAAAAGTGTCTCCCTCTCCCAAACCAGGAAGGAGGAGGATGGCTGTTGCAACTCCTATCAATGGAGAAGGCACCAACTGAAATCTAGATGACAAACCTTAATAAACAACTCTTGTTTCCACACAGTCCTTTGTTACCTTGCATAACTTACCCCCTCAGCAGGCCCCAAACCCCTTTTTCTTTGTGTAACCTAAGAAGGTATGTAAACACTAAGTTCTGACTGCCTCCTTGAGCCATGTTTTACTTTATCCAGAACCATGTATATGTGTAACTAAAACTGTTTTTTTCACTCATTACTCTATCACCAAGGAGGCTAGAGGAAAAGTTTTCCCTTCCCTACAAAAGAATGTCTGTAGCAGATCTGTGGATCTGTAGTGCCCAGAAGCACTTAACATGGTGGTCAATACTATTTGGGAGTGCTGGCCAGGCATGGTGGCTCATGCTTGTAATCCCAGCACTTTGGGAGGCAGAGGCGGCTGGATCACCTGAGGTGAGGAGTTTGAGACCAGGTGGACCAACATGGAGAAATCCCGTCTCTACTAAAAATAAAAAAAAATTATCCAGTCATGGTGGCTTGTGCCTGTAATCCCAGCTAATCTGGAGGCTGAGATAGGAGAATCACTTGAACCTAGGAGGTGGAGGTTGCAGTGAGCCAAGATCACGCCACTGCACTCCCGCCTGGGCAACAGAGTGAGACTCCGTCTCAAAAAACATATATATAAAAAACATATATACACACACACACGCATATATACACACACATATATATGCACATATATATATAAAAAAATATATATGTGCTTTAATTGCTCTTGTTTCAAGAATATTTAAGGACTTATCCTCAAGTAATCAATCCCTTTGAGACTGTAGCAGGAGTCACAGACAAAACTCCTCAGACACTGAGCTAAAGAAGGAAGCGGTTTATTCAGCCGGAGGCATCAGCAAGACTCCTGTCTCAAGAGCCGAGCTCCCCAAGTAAGCAATTTCTGTCCCTTGTAAGGGCTCACAACTCTAAGGGGGTGCACATGAGAGGATCGTGATCAATTGAGCAAGCAGGGGGTACATGACTGGGGGCTGCATGCACCAGTAATTAGATCAGAACAAAACAGGATAGGGATTTTCACAGTGCTTTTCTATACAATGTCTGTAATCTATAGATAACATAACTGATTAGGTCAGGGGTTGATCTTTAACTACCAGGTCCAGGGTGTGGTGCCAGGCTGTCTGCTTGTGGATTTCATTTCTGTCTTTTAGTTTTTACTTTTTCTTTCTTTGGAGGCAGAAATTGGGCATAAGACAATATGAGGGGAGGTCTCCTCCCTTTTTCCCCCCTTTTGAGACTCACTCAATAGTGGGAGTTCTCACTTTCATTTTTATTACCTATGTCTTCTTGCAAGACAGATCGATAGTGATTCATATAGTACACTTGTGCTGAAGCATTTTGGTGAACTAAGGTAGCGATGAAGCTTTTTATCATTTGAAGAAGTACAGGTAGCAAACAAGGGAGCAGTAAGCAGGTTCCTATTACTATTATAACTGTTATTATAAGAGTTTTAAATCTTCCTAGTGCT
Organism: Papio anubis; assembly: GCF_008728515.1. NCBI lineage: Eukaryota > Metazoa > Chordata > Mammalia > Primates > Cercopithecidae > Papio > Papio anubis. The sequence continues at coordinate 141,474,838 of NC_044976.1, read as the reverse complement.
GGGAACCATTTTCTAAACATGGCCCCAGGATCAAATCCATGCCACACTTGCACAGCCACATGTGCCAGTTTTGTCATATCTCTAACTATGTCTTCAACTACTTGCCTTTGATTATCTATGTGTGGGCAGCAATTAGTAAGGTAAAATTTCCTACAGAACTCTCCTTCAGCTGCTAGCAAGTAGTCAAGAGCTAATCTATTTTTATAGAGAGCATTTCTCATATGAGTTTCTTGCTGGGCCAGAATGGTCAAGGCTCTGCCGGTTTTATTAGTGATTATTTTTAAGACAGCTTGTAACCGTATGATATGGTTGATCACATAAATGGGGGTCCAGTATCCCCATGAGCTGTCCCGTGCCTAAGTAGCAGGCCCATAATATTGTATGATTCTCTCAGAGGGCCATTTATCATTTTTTCAGTTTCTTATAGCTATGTTTCTCTTTTCACAGGAAGCATAGACAGGGAAGCCCAGGAATTCGCCTGTGTTTATGGGCAGTAGGAAGAAAGATGGTTTAATAGTGCCAATAACATTACTACCTGCCTACTGGTCAGGTAATTTGGCATAAGCTCTATGCCTACATATCTGGTATAATCCAATGGGGGCTGTCCAGACCTGGTGGGACTCCGGGTGGGTCCACACAGTTTGCAACTTTGGGAATTTACTAAATGGATTTCTCTCTGTGTGATTTGAACTCCACCAAGTGACTGTTTTTTGTGGTACCATTATACAGTTTCTGTCTCAGACAACTAAGTCATCCTACGGGGTGAGTGAATTATTTTCCTTCTCTAACTAGGCAATACTGTACAATAATTGAGGCTTTTAGGACCCAGAAATTATCAGGGTGATTCTTTTGAGCCAGAAATTCATTAGGAACTGGGTCTGTAGGTACTAATTCTTGGGCTTCCCAAGGCCATTGATCTCCTATTACAGTTCCTCCACATACATAACATGAAGTGACATTGAGAGACTGGGCTACCTGCTTGGCTACTTGCAAAAACAAATTTCTTGTTTTTCCTGGAATTTCTGGTACTGTCACATTTAGTTCATCATAGAAAGTTTGAAACACTGGCTCAAGAGAGCATTTGTAAACTTCTCCTCGAACCAAGATGTTTACTTGAGGATCCAGTCTGGCCTTGTCGATTCCTAAGGTCACACGCTCCTCTTTTTTCCAGCGAGGATCAAGGGGATTGGCTATTAGTAGCCTAAGGGGTTACATTGTCACTTAGTACAGGAAGGACCATTTTTTTCCTTTCTGAAGGTGGGTTGGATCCTTTTCATTTTTTTTTTTTTTATTCAAGTGGCCTGAATGACACAAGACCAGTATTTACATTTATTTCCCCACAGTCCTAATTTATGACAGATGTACTTATTTTCTGCCATATAGCCTCTTTTCTAATTAAGAGAACCACACCTTATTCCTAACTTATTAATATTAATGACAGCACTGGCATCACATTTTTAAGGTGGCTTGTTTGGGCACCCCTTTTTCTTCTGTTTTGGCCAACACTTTACTCATATCATTTATGAGCCCCCACCAGTCCTCAGTCCTTAATCTTATTTTAAAAACTGTGGTCATGGGAGGCTCAGATGGGGCATAACACACACCAGGTTGGTCATTTCCTGGGCTACATACCTTGTATAGAATAACATTATACAAACAAGTTCTTTTTAGAGTTCCAGTACACTTATAATAACCATAAAATAATAGGACCATAGCAACCTTTCGTCCTACCTCAGTGACTTGATGTATACATGGGAACAGTCTTCAGTCTGAGGAAAGTCAGTTGAAGTCCTTACTGTAAAAGTCCAAATTTTAAGGAAAATGAGTCCCTCAATGAGTTTTCTCATGCTTCGGCCGAGCGTGGACCAATCAGCTTCTGGGTGTGACTGGAGCAGGGCTTGTCATCTTCTTCAGAGTCACTTTGCAGGGGCTGGCAAAGCTGCTCCCGTCCATGTACCGCTCACAGTCTACTGATGTTTAAGGATGGTCTTGGAGGTTGGGCCCAGTAGAATAAACTGAGTCCAACACCTCTACACAGTTGTATTCAACTGGGCTCTCTGATACCAGGAGCAAGGTGGTATGGTTTAGGGTGTTGCAAGCTTCAATGGTTATGTGGGGATTTTCACATAGCAAGCTTTGGTACTTGGTTAATCTAGCATTTGCTAACCGATGATGTCCTTTGGTAGTCATTAAAGTCACCACAGCTTGGGGGGGTGGGGGCTTTATATTCAGGTTTTGCCTAAGGGTTAGTTTATCTGCTTCTTGTACTAACAAGGCCGTTGCTGCTAGGGTCCTTAGACCTGGGTGCCAGCCTTTGGAAATCTTGTCTAGTTGTTTTGAGAGACAGGCCACTGGCCTTAGCCACGGCCCCACAGTCTGGGTTAAAACTCCAACTGCCATTTTTTCTCTTTCTGACACATAGAGTGTAAAGAGTTTTGTCAGGTCAGGTAGCCTCAGGGCTGGGGCTGACATGAGTTTTTCTTTTAACTCATGAAAAGTTCGTTGCTGTTGGTTGTAATAGATGTAGTTTAATCTACATTTTTATTAACTGTCACCTATCAAAATATTGACTCAAATCCTGCAGCTATTTGATTTCAAGTTTTAAATTGATCTGGTACTCCTCGTGGGACCCCAATTGCATCTAGACATGAGAGTCGAAAGACCTATAAGGGGCTTCCCTCACTTTAGGATGTTATATGTTTTTCCTTCTGGCTGATGAAATGCCAGAGTGAAAGGGATAGCCAAATGGACAAAAGCACAAGTGCCACTCAAGTTATTCGGCAGAATGCCCAGTATAGGTCCACCACAATACCACCACACATCCATTTGGGGATGAACAAGGGCTGACTGATTGATAAGTTCTTGAAAATTCTTAAGCTCACTGCATTCTTTCAGGTCTCCAAGAAGCGCTAAGTTTCCTCCTTGTCGTGAGGGACATGAAGTGAACTTAGTGTTGGGAGATGGAGGCTGGATGGCCCTTGGGGGCTGACCCACAGGGTGCCGGATCTTGGGATATAGCAGAGAGAGCTTGGCATAACTTATTACTCCAGGCTGTGGAATCCTGGAAAAGAGCTACCATGCAGCCCACACCTGGTTGACTGGAGGACCACCTTAGTGGAAAGGGGACAATCTGGGCCTCTGGCCTGCCATGTACACAAGCATAACAATTGCTTTTGTTTAATGTGCAGATGGAATATTTGATCCATTTTAACCAGGCATTTGCATCTTGGTATCCTGTCTTAATTGCTAAAGTTTTATTTTAAGTCTTCATCTTCTATGATCCTCTAGTAAAATGAATGTATGGTTTTAGCAAATTACAAAAACCAGTCGGAGCAGTCCATCCTTGCTCTTTAGTGGTCTACAGAATGTTGGACCAACTATGGCATGAAAGCTCTACATCAGGGGGCAAGACTCCTTGGTGGCACTGGGGTCTTTATCAAAATCTCCCCAGATTAAATGGTCCTAGTTTATTAATGCCCAGTCTGAGGAGAGTCAGAAGGGACAGAAGTACTTTTCTGAAGTAGAAAGCTGTCTTTGAGTTGGCAAGTCCCCACAGGGTATAACAAGGCAAGCATTAAATGCAATAGTTTGAAGTGAAATTGACTTGGTTATGTTAATAACTAGATGGTCAACAATAGAACCAGGAAAGAAGAAAGAGTAATAGAATAGATGAAAAGAGTTAAATTTTTCTTAGCTTTAGTTTGGTAGGGTTTCCCCTGGGATTATGGCCCATGAGTCTGGAGTGGGTGGCACTTTTATGACTCGGGTGTGATGAGTCCATCCTTTTTTGCTGTACGAACAGCAGTCTTGGTGGTTAGCAGCACAAGGTAGGGTCCTTCCAAGGCTGGCTCGAGTTTTTCTTCTTTCCACCCTTTGATGAGAACGTGATCTTCAGGCTGGTGCTGCTTTACTGGAAATTCTAGGGGTGGTACATGTGCTAAAAGACTTTTAGTTTTTGAGAGAAAGGAAAGTGGGAGATAAACCAAGTGTATAATTTTTAAGAAATTGACCTTTTGTCTTAAATATGAGGACTTTGGCAGTGGACTTTATAGTCCTTAGTGCCTTTTTACTGAGAAATTTCCTTTAGCATCTATTTTTATTAGTTTTTAAACCAAAGAAAGCCAAATACCATTTTACATTTAGCAATGCTTCTCATATTATTTTTATACTAGATAAGTTAATTTTATCTTTATATAGTGTGTTATTAATGTTAAACCTAATTTTAATAAAACCTAGTGGATGTATTTATCTAATTTTTAATGTTTGACCATAAGGTAAGATTTTATAGACTCTTTTTAACTTTTTATAATTTTTGCTAAAGAGCAGGTTGGTGCTTTAAGAAAAATCTGTTATGCTTTTACTTTAATGTCCAGTTCACAGAAAAACTGGATGATACTTCTTTAACTTTAGCTAATATGCTTACACACAGAATTTTCTTTACAATTAATTGTTTTAAAACTTGCTTAAACCTTTAAAACAATAATTTTTTTAACTTTTTAATGTATGTAAAAATGTACATTCTTATGCCTCCTTATAATCCTTTTACCAAAGGTATATTTTACTTTTCGTATACACCTTGCACATAAACGTTTTTTTATTTTCAATAGTTTTACATTCCGGAGGCCTAGTTACTTTTGAATTATACAACATTTTTTGCATAATTCTTTTTTTAATAACATTTTTCTCTTTCATGACTTTCGCAGACAATTCTTTGACATGCCTCAACTTTCTGACTTATTATAAATATGTCTTTCTTTAAACAACAGTTAATTTATTTCAGGACAAGAATTTACCATATAATACTCTTTTTATATAAATTCCGCCCCCTCTATTTTTTCCCCCTTTTTTTAGTTTTCCTTAGGATACTTCTGAACTGGTCAAGTGTGCTCACAATGAGGTTTCCTCTAAAAGTTATTTTTTTTACTTTTTTTGTTAGCAAAGCAGTTGCCGCTACAGATTGAATGCATCTGGGCCATCCGCAGGTTACTGGGTTAAGGATTTTTGATAGGAAGGCCTCAGTGCTTTTGGGATATGCCCTTGTTTACACTGATAACAAAGTGGTATTGGAGTGTTATAGGACTATGAGAATACCTTCAATTATCAATTATAGGTTTTAAATTTACCTTGGCTTTTAAAGGAATAGGGTACACTTTTTTTTCTTAACTACTTGTATATCTCTCTATTTCTTTCTCTCTTTGACTTTGTCTCTCTCTCTCTGACTTTCCTTTTGCCTCTGTCTCTTCCTCCCTCTCTCTGCCTCTTTCTTTCTCTCTCTCTCTCTCTCCCCCCTTGACTCCCTCTTTGTCTGTCTCTTCCTCTCTCTCTTTGCCTCTTTTCCTCTCTGTCTCTTTCCTTTCTCTCTTTCTGCTGGTCTTTCCTTGCCTCTGCCAGCTGCTTTTGCTGCTATTCTCTCAACCACTGTGTGTTGGGGGCGGGGTTCTAAAACCAGCTGTAACCAAATATCTATGTATGGGAACTGGTCTGGGTTCCCTGGCTTACAGGTTACCTTGTGCCATACCTTTGAAACAAGGAACCTGTCCAGGCTTCCTTCTAATGGCCAACCTACCTCTAATGCTGGCCAGTCTATCTTACACAAAGTTTTAAGTTTTCTTAGTGTCATAGTACTCCAGAGTCTCCTTTTAATTCTTTTTTGAAATTTTTCAACATAGTTCCTACTAGGGTGGGCTTATTTGTGCCTGACCTATGCTTTTTCAAGACAAAACACCACACTCACACCACACGCACAGCATAAAACAAAGGATAAAAAGGGCACACAAGTAAAAAGGGCACACACACACTTTTGCAGTTTTCACCAAACCAAAATCAAAACCAAAATCACAGTATCCAGAAATCCAAGCCAGGTCAAAACAAAAACCAAAGCATCAAGCAAGTAAAGTCAAAAACAAAAACCAAAGTGCCAGTACAGGCACACCGTGGGTGATCAGGCCACACTTCCACGCAAATGGAGTAGGCAAGTTCCCAAGACCAATCCTGTCAAGCAATTCAAAACAAGTCAAAACCAAAACCAAAGTGCCAATGAAGGCACACCGTGGGTGATCAGGCCTTGCTTCCATTCAAACGGAGTGGGCAAGTTTCAAAGACTAGTCTTACCAAGTTTTAGATGTCCAGAATTCCAGTGCCCGTTCCTTCCTGGTGTTCAGCCACTGCGTTGACCCTCCACGGGTGCCTGCCACACACTGCTCTGGTGAGGCGTCCCACCGGGGCAAATGCCTACCCAGGAACTGCATCACTGGGACTGGTCGGAGTCCCCCGCAAGGATGTTCCACAGGGCAGGCTAAAGCTGCCTAAGGAGCTGCCTCGACCATCCACCATTCACCTCGCTTCCCAGTCAGGGAATCTAGAAATGTAGCAGGATGAGCCATAGACAAAACTCCTCAGACACCGAGTTAAAGGAGGAAGGGGTTTATTCAGCTGGGGGCATCGGCAAGACTCCTGTCTCAAGAGCCGAGCTCCCCAAGTAAGCAATTTCTGTCCCATTTAAGGGCTCACAACTCTAAGGGGGTGTGCGTGAGAGGGTTGTGATCGATTGAGCAAGCAGGGGGTACGTGACTGGGGGCTGCATGCACCAATAATTAGATCGGAACAAAACAGGATAGGGATTTTCACAGTGCTTTTCTGTATAATGTCTGTAATCTATACATAACATAACTGATTAGGTCAGAGGTTGATCTTTAACTACCAGGCCCAGGGTATGGTGCCGGGCTGTCTGCTTGTGGATTTCATTTCTACCTTTTAGTTTTCACTTTTTCTTTCTTTGGAGGCAGAAATTGGGCATAAAACAATATGAGGGGTGGTCTCCTCCCTTAAGACTACCAGGAATCTGACATGGTTGTTCAACCCAGAGAAAAGAAGGCTGACTTCGAGTATGTGCACGACTGAGAACTAAGTAATGAAGTGAAAAAATAGACTTATTCTGTGATTTTTTTTTCAGCATACGAATAGACCTAAAAGGAGAAGTTCAAACAGAACATATTTCGTTCCATATAAGTTTATTAAGAGTAACTAAGTGCCAGGGTTAAGTATATAACATTGCAATGACATAAATAAGATCGGACTCTCAAGTAGCAAATAGTCTAACAAGAATCAGACAAATGAACAAAACACACATTATCTCCTTATCAGAGAGTGCTAAAAAATAAAAATTAAAAAATACACACATTAACATGCAAATTAACAAATGTTGCCAGGGTGGCAGTAACCCTGCTTAAGAGCCACTACACTCTTTCCACTTCTCTTCCATCATTCCCACCTGGAAAAGAGGTGAACAGATGCAGGAGGCTCTGCAACATTCTAGTCTCTGCTTGGCATACTCCAGCTGTGGAATCCTCCTCCCCTATTTTTGCCTTCCCTTTAAATCCTGCTGTGTCAAGGCCATCATGGCACTTTGCTGCTGCTTTCCCTACTGTTGTGAAAGGCCTGTGAACTGGAAGAAGGCTCACTGAATAATTTAAAGGCAGCTTCTCACTTCCAGAAGCAATGCTCTAGTTACCTAAGATAGCATCAGGCCACCCAGCATTCCGTCTGTGCCTGAGGCAGGTATACACTGGTGATGCATTGTAGCTAAAACAGCCAGTGAGTCAGCGATGGCAACAACCACCCAAAGAATCTCATTAATTGTGGACTTCACTCAGAGATGGGGGATGACGCTGCATGTGGAAGAGAAGCCGGTTAGATTAGTTGGTCAGCAGCAGGATAGCAGGCAAAAGTGTGCTGTGTCAACACATTCATAAAGAGCTACGTGTTTGTGTTTCTTTTTCAACCAAGGATGCAAGTTTTATCTTTTATCTACTTCTTTACTGTCACGAGCCTGTCAGGCTTTTTTTTTTTTTTTTTGAGACGGAGTCTCGCTCTGTTGCCCAGGCTGGAGTGCAGTGGCATAAACTCAGCTCACTGCAACCTCCAACTCCCTGGTTCAAGTGATTCTCCTGCCTCAGCTTCCAGAGTAGCTGGGACTACAGGCACCCGCCACCATGCCGGCTACTTTTTGTATATTTAGTAGAGACAGAGTTTGACCACCTTGGCCAGGATGGTCTCGATCTCCTGACCTCATGATCCGCCCACCTCAGCCTTCCAAAGTGCTGGGATTACAGGCGTGAGCCACCGCACCCAACCAGGTGTTTGAATAAGCATCTTCCTTGGGGAATTCAGAGGAACACAAATCAATAATACATTTGAGTCCTAAACATAAACAGAAGTAAGAACGCCTTCTGTAAGGGAAACAAAATGTAGGAAGACCCAGAACTCCCCAGCAAGCTTTGTTAATTCAACAAATTTTTTTTCTAAACATTCCTTAAATTCCGCATGTACTCATAAGCTTTCTAGGTGTGACTACTGAAATGTGCTGATTTAGTTAGGGCTAAATAATGAACAGTTGCTAAAGTTGGAGGAAGAATGGAAACAAATCCAAGAAACAAGGTCCTCTTTATATCCACCCTGTAATGGTTGCTCTTGTTAGTTTAATTAAGCTCCTGGATTAAAGTAGGTAAGCCCTTCCTGATTCATTCCTTATGCATATAGGGAACCCAGCATGAGCCTAAGCTGGGTTCACTCTAGGACTCAGGCATGTCAAGGCTTGTTGCAAAAACTCATGGGTCAGCAACAGAGACTTACTTATGAGAAAGGTAGAAGAATCTCCCGGGGAAGAACCTTTCTTAGGAAAGAGAGCTCTAAGACAAATGAGTTTGATACAAGGACAATGGTCCAAAGTAGGAGGGGTAAAAGGGCAAAAGAAGTGAGATGGGGGCTCCCTTGGAGGTTGAAGGAGCCTCAAACTCCTTTTGTTTTTGAGACTCCTGAAATATTACATTAAGAAATACCAAAACTGGGTTATATAAAGAGGCATTTTGCAAACTTATATTTAACATATTAATGTCTTTAACATTAACACAAAACACATTGCAAATAATTGTATTATTCACAAGATCATGAATGGATTTAGAAGTATTAGTAATTCAGAATTTAGTATAGTGATGTGGTCCAATATAGGGACACAAGAAAAGGACTGTGTGGTGAGTGCTGTCTTCTTTCAGTTCAGGTGGCATCTCTCTGAGATGGGATGAATAACCTCGTTTGGAGTCATCTCTGTCATTGGCCTGTGTCTGTCCCTCAGAGTGTCCTCTTGCTCAGCCTTCACTGACCCAGCCTGAAATCTATGCCTAGGGGCTGCAGGAAAATAGCAAGTAGAAACCACAAGAGCTCTTAAGCTCCAAGAGATGCTGAGCATGCAAACCTTCTGGTGCCAACAACTTCTTCAGCAACTTTGTTGACTTTGGCGACCACAGGAGTCAGCTCAGACACTATCGCCTTGACCAGGCGTCAGTAGCTTTGGCACAGGTGTTGCTGGGCCATCACAGCAGTGGAAGTGCCTTTGGCCAACAGCAGCAGCGGCTGCATCTTCCAGGCATATTGGCAACAGAACTGTCGCTTTCAGTATTGGTTATAAGAATGATCGCTGATGAACACCAAGGCTAGCAGGAAAATTGCAATAGCCATGGGGTAACCAGGAGGATCTTGTTCCATCAATTAATTATTCCCTGCCCTCTCTCGGGGACTAGCCTTCTGCCGGGTAGTACACATTCTGTTTGTCCATGACTGATCTCATGGGGACAAACCATGTAAAGAATCAGTGCCTTAATGGAGTGGGTGAGTCTAAATAGTTCTGGGGGGTTAGTATTCAGGAGACCACTTGGCCATAGATATAAGGCTCATTTTCCCATATAAGCTTTATCAGTAATTTTTTAAATGTTACAACTTTGACTCTATATGCTGGTTCTTTTGACTTATTTCTAGATTGATTCATAACTCAGGAATGAGAAGTGCTGTTTTATTAAGACTCTCAAATACTATAGGAATCATCATTATCATCATCATCATCATCAATCCTTATTTCTGCATTCCCAGCCCCAGTATTTTATTTAGCTTTAGCAGACATGTAAATATATACGTAGCCAGGCGTAGTGGCTCATGCTTGTAATCCCAGCACTTTGTGAGGCCATGGCAAGTGGATCATCTGAGGTCAGGAGTTTGAGACCAGCCTGGCCAACATGGTGAAACTCTGTCTCTATTAAAAAAATACAAAAAATTAGCCAGGCATGGTGGCGGTTGCCTGTAATCCCAGCTACTCAGGATGCTGAGGCAGGAGAATCATTTGAACCTGGGAGGCGAGGGTGCAGCAAGCCAAGATCGTGCCACTGCACTCAGCAAAATTCCATCTCAAAAAAATAAATAGGCCAGGTGTGGTGGCTTACACTTGTAATTCTAGCACTTTGGGAGGCCAAGGCAGGTGGAATACTTGAGGTAAAGAGTTTGAGACCAGCCTGGCCAAAATGGCAAAGCCCCATCTCTACTAAAAATACAAAAATTAGCCAGGCATGGTGGTGTGCACCTGTAATCCCAACTACTCGGGAGGCTGAGGCAGGAGAATCACTTGAACACGGGAGGCAGAGGTTGCAGGGAGTCAAGACCATGCCATTGCACTCCAGCCTGGGTAACAAGAGCGAAACTCTGTCTCAAAAGAAAAATGTGTGTGTGTGTGTGAGTGTGTGTGTGTGTGTGTATAAAAAAATCTGGTTGGAATTTGAGGGATGTGTAATAAGAAAAAGGTATATCCAGAAAAGGATTGTTACAATGACTCAACTTTTACCTGAAGGCTGGTATATCCCAGGAAACACAGCTTATTGATTGACTGATTCATACTTTCACAAAACATCTTCTGAGCATTTAACATGCACTAGGCATATAGAACTAGAATGCCTACACCTAAGCAATTAATAATCTAGTTGTGTAAGCAGATCTGAGTGTGAGTAACTGAAATTCAATATGATGAAAGATTTATTGACAATGTAAGCCAGTTACTATCATAGCATAGAGGAAGTAACAATTTTGCTTGTCAAGAGAGTTAAGAAAGTTCCAGAAAGCTAAAGACCAAAACATTTCAAGTAAAAGTCTATTGATTCACAGTATGGAAAAGAAAGAGAGGCTTGGGACTTTGAGCAAACCACCAGTTAACTGGCAGTTTTTCTGGAAGCCAGCAAATGGAATGGTTCAAATCAACCAAAGATCTGTTCATTCTATAAGTATTAGTTCAGGGCCTACTTTGTACTAAGAACTGCCCAAGGCCTGTGGTTGATGCAAGTATTACCAAAAAAGGACCAAGACACCTGGAGCTAGATGTGAAAGGGGAACATAGACCTTTCCCAGCTGTCATCTCAGGACTAGCTCTAACTCCCAGGCTCTATACTTGGAAGATGTTTCCTTTCTACAGGGATTCCTACAGGGAAGGGGAAAAACAAGGAATTTGGGCTTCAAACCAAACTTGAACCTGATGATCCCAGACACTTTAATGAAGATAATCAAGACCAGAAAAATCTCAGATCAAAGTTGTTTTTCTTAAAAAAGACAGGATCTACCTCGGTCACCCAGGCTGGAGTGCAGTGTGGCATAATCATACCTTACTGCAGTCTTGAACTCTTGAGTTCAAGTAATCCTCCCACCTTACCCTCTCAAGTAGCTAGGACTACATGGCATGCCACTACACTTGGCTAATTTTTAAATTTTTTGTAGAGATGGAATCAATGTTGCCCATGCTGGTCTCAAACTTTTGACCTCAAGCAATCCTCCCACGTCAGCCTAGATCAAACTTTTGAGCAATATTCTGTATCATTGGCAGTAGAATATAAAATTACCTTTGGACAAGAATTCATTTGCCCTGGAATCCTCAATTTTCATAGAAATAACCACCTCAATTTACAAGGTACACACTGGCAGAGCTGTTTATACCATATGATACTTTCTTCCTGGCTATAGTTAATAAGATAAAGAGTGGCCACGTAAGATGAACCAATTTTTCTATAGAATTAAAAATGGGGCTAAGAGACACTTGCGAATTAATGATGGCTGCCTGAATTGAAGCAATATAAACTTGAATACTGTGCAATCTTCTTTCTACCTTGTGCATGGACAAACAGAGGCCAATTTGTTAGAGAGGAAGCTGATGCACACTGAGAAAGAACATGAATGAGCCTGGCTGCTAAAGGCTTAAGTCCCTATAAAACAGCCCTACCTCCTGCTCTTGGGTCCTGTTGCCCTCTGATAAATCCTCTACACACCTGCTTTTCTGCTTAAGTTATTTAGCAGAGTCTTCTTATTTGTCATCAAAAGAGCCTTAGACTTCAAAAAAAAAAAAAAAATTGAACAGAGGCCCTCTTCTGGGATGTACGGTTTGCAACTCTCCAGCTGCAAAAGGTTCAGTTAGTTTGCATGGTCCTACAACTTCTATTTCATTGTGGAGAGAGTGACTAAAGATGAACTTACACACATCATCCTACAAATTATTGCTTCTTCTTGGAAATGCAGTTGCTCAAGGAGGTTGGCTGCTGAGACCTCAAGATGGTGGTAAGGATATGCAGGCATGGGTGTTACTTCAAACAGATAATAAAACTGAAAATAAACTGGACTGAATTTAGCAATGCTTGCCCTAGACTGGATGGATTATGCCTCTTATGTGGTGTTATTCTAACTCAGTTGAGAAAACAACTGATGTCCTGTTATTATGTGCTAAAGGGACTTTGCTTCTGAGTATAGAGGCCACTTTCCATGGGTTGAAGGTTGCACTTTTTCCTAAAGGAAATAGAAATTTCCAGAACCTATCATATTGAATGAACAGATCCAAGTCAGAAAGAAAAGACAGAGAAGGCAGGGAACTTTTTACCTTTTTGGGGATATGGAGACATGAGGCCTGGGGCTCAGCAAAAACGGGGACATACTGAAGCTCTTCCTCCTATGGTAGGAAGAAGAAAATTGACCTCTACCACTGTGAGGCAGGCCAGAAACTACGCAGGCTTCAGTAGTCTACTCTGAGAACAGTCAGATCTAACACCAGTTTTACATTTCTCTACATTGTAATTTCCTTCTGCAGAATTGAAGCCTTCAGTAAAGTTTTATTACAATCTGGTCTTGGCTCAGATGCAAGTAAAAGAAGGTGCTATATGGAACGGTAAAGGGGGTGCAGTTTTTCTTCATCCTGAGGTCAGCTTTATGGTGGCAGCACTGATTGAAGGGAGGTAGAATGTTCTGGAACTGTATCAAGTGACCGGCAGAGAAGTGAATGATGGTCCATGGTAGAGTGGAGTTTGCCAGTCTGGAATCAAGCAAAGCAGAGTCATAGACGTGGCGCAACTGACTTGGGAGCCATCATGAGACAACTTTCCCCCACCCACGTCTTGCTAAGCATGCCTGAGGGAAAGGACAAATTATAGAAGTGATTGGCTAGATGCTCAACAATATCCTTTTCCTCTCCTGAGCACACAGATGACTACATCTTCCAGCCCCCTTGCATTGGCCAAGGGAACATCACTGGAAGGGATGTAGACCTTTCAATGTAGGGGTATAGACACTTTAATGCCTGGACCCTAAAATCTGCAGGCATCCTCTGCTCAATCTCTCTTTGTTTGCTGGTCAGCTCAATTCAGATGATGTGCAGAGGACTCCGAAAGTAGAAGACAGCAAGCTCCATTGATAGAAGAAGCCCGAATCCCTGAGTCATCACTTAGAGGGGAGCTGCCAGAACTATTTTGAGTTGTGATGGGAGCAAAGAATAAACATTTATTGTGTTAAACCACTGAAATTTTGAGGTTGTTTGTTACTGCAACTAACATTAATTACTCTAATATGGCAACATAAAAAGATGTCTGAAGTCCTATCATTACACAGATGAGGGCCTTTGAATGGTCAGAGATTTGGGTTACATGAATCAGACCTACATCCCTCCCCCAAAGAGTTTGCAGTCCAGTAAGAAGCTTAAAGGAAAAGTAACAATAGAAGGATAGGCAGGAACCTCATAAATGACTTTGTTTTCCTGTTGCAGACTTTAGTGATGAGGCACAGAACACCCAGAAAAGGTTTAGACAAAGATTCTCATTATATTATTCCCTTGACAGAACAGTCAAGAATGGAGAGCTTGTTTTACTAAGGTGGTAAAGTCATTGAAATTCTACCCTTGAATTAAGAGAAACCTTCATTTTTTTCCATCTCTGATCAGGTCATAGGTTTTTGTTTACAACTTTTATTTCTGCATTACCAAGACTGTATTTTACTTTCCTGAAACTATGGGAAAACAAAAGTAATTAAAGAGACAGTATACTAGGTCAGTTATTACTAAACCAAGGTCTTGTTAACACAATGCTAATACAAGTCCACAAGTAGCTACAAATCAAAATGTAACTAAAACTTAAGAAAGAGTTCACCTGGGACAGAGGAACTTTATTGCTTTTAGTCCCCTTTGCCCATTTCCTTGGGACCTGGATAAGGCGCCCAGTCAGAGGTTTGTAATGGCAATAGTTCACAGCCTGCCAAGTAAAACTGGGTGGAAGGAGATGATATTCAGCCATGTGAAGCTGGCCTGTGACATTTTCCCCTTCTTTAATTTTTTAAAATTTTTTGTAAAATTAAAAAGTAACTCACAATACATGCTATAACATGGATGAACTTTGGAGACATTATGTTGAGTGAAAGAACCCAGACACAAAAGGCCACATATTGTGTAATTCCATTTATATGAAATGTTCACAATAGGCAAATCCGTAGAAACAGAAACCAGATTAGTGGTTGCCAGGGCCTGGAGGGAGAGAGGGGGCTGGGGAGTGACTGCCGCTTAATGGGTACAGGGTTTCTGGAACTAGATAGTGATGATGTTTGCATAACATTGTAAATGTACTAAATGCCACTTATTTACACAATTTAAAATGGTTAAAATGGTGACTTACATGTTATGTGAATTTTACCTTAAAAAATCCCGATTGAAAAAAAAAATGGATTTTTTTTTATGGCCTTCCTTGGCACACACATTCCTCCTCTGTCTCCTACTCATTCTTATTCAAGCAGTAGTATAATAATGAGAGTATTAATAATAGTAGAAATTAAATGCAACTTACTGCCACCCGACTGGCAAAAACACAAAACTCGGTGTTAGGACAATTGACTCTGCCGAATCAATAGGAAATCTGAAAGTGGAAATCATGTGCTCTTTAGTGAAGTCTCAGGAGAGACTATGCTTCTTCTGCTTGAAGCAGACATAGAATTGCAAGTTCCTAGATGAGAAATTAAAAAACAAAGTGAAAACTAGATGTGACCTTGAAAAGCACTAAACTTCTTCCCAGGAAAATAAGGTGTAATAAAAAGCTCTGATGTGGGGAGGAAGCCAAAAATAATAACAACAAACCAACGTCAGACATGCCCTGACAGCGCAGGCCATAAAATGGGGATCTCAGACACCATGGGGCATAGGCACTGAGGGAACTGTTGGGAGCATAAGGGCTTCAGACAAGGGAAACTGGAAAGATGCAAGAGGAAAGGGACCTGGTGCAGACCCTGGTATTGAGCTTGCACCTTATACCCCTTATGAAAAATAAGGAGGTTAGAGTGAGCTGTAGTGAAAACTATGGAGTCTGGGTAATAATGACGTGTCAATGCGGGTTTATGGACTGTAACCAATGCATCACTGTGACCATGAGCAAGGCTGTGCGTGTGTCGGGGACTGAAGGTGTACAGGAACTTCCTGTGCTTTCTGCTCAATTTTGTGCAAACCTAAAACTGCTCTAAAAAAACAAAAACAAAAACAAAAAAAAACTCTTTTCAGAAAAGGGTGGGGGGAGTTCAGATCCTCAATGTGAACCTCATCACAGTTCCTGTCTTCAGCAGCCCACCCAAAGCCCTCCTGCCCTGCCCGTCACCATTTTCATGCCCTCTAGAGTCACTTATCACAACAGCAACAATCACAATCCTTGGAAAGGTGTCACTATATCTTAATAAATAAACAGCTATACATGTGTGGATTTGTACATCCCAAGAGGTGGGACTGATGAGAGACAGCAGCACCCCATTCCCCCACAATCAATGAACAAAACCTAGTAAATACTCTCTCCATCCCCTGTGCCCTTCAGCTCAAATATTATGACTCTCTTTTTTTCAAATATATCTCAATCTCTTTTCGGATGTGTATTTTATCTTGTACACTGCAACAATCCTGCTTTACAAAATACATATTTTTGAATCTCTTTTCAGAAGTTTATTAACCGTCCTTCCTGTTACTCCTCTTCATCTCCGAATGTCTACTTGAACTCCTCTTCAAATACTATCATCAAATCTTTGAAGTTTGTTCACTTGCGATGTAAGGGGCTCCCTCCCTTGGATGTTCCTGGAAAGGCTGAATGATCAGGAGAATATTGGGTTGTACTTATGTATAAAACAGATTCTAGGCCGGGCGCGGTGGCTCACGCCTATAATCCCAGCACTTTAGGAGGTCAAGGCGGACAGATCATGTGAGATCAGGAGTTCAAGACCAGCCTGGCCAACATGGTGAAACCCTGTCTCTACTAAAAATACAAAAATTAACTGGGAGTGATGGCACACACCTGTAATCCCAGCTACTCTGGAGGCTGAGGTAGGAGAATTGTTTGAACCCGGGGGGCAGAGGTTGCAGTGAGCCGAGATCATGCCACTTGTACGCCAGCCTGGGTGACAGAGCAAGACTCCATCTCAAAAAAATAAATAAATAAAAATAAATAAAAAATAAAACAAATCCTAAAGCTGATGTGAGACTAGCCTGACTGGTCTTCACTCCCTTCCTCCCTGCCTCATGCATATATTTTATGGGAAATGACACATATTTTTGAGAGGCGAGTTAAGGAATGACTCATTGACTGCACACAGAGAAAGTTAGCTTTCAGCAGCAACTGTAAGTAGCAGGATCAGCAGGGCCA
Organism: Papio anubis; assembly: GCF_008728515.1. Lineage (NCBI taxonomy): Eukaryota > Metazoa > Chordata > Mammalia > Primates > Cercopithecidae > Papio > Papio anubis. The sequence continues at coordinate 141,458,060 of NC_044976.1, read as the reverse complement.
GCTGGAAGTCGGTTCAGGGATGTGGCTCACCCTTTCCCTGGGCTGGGCCTGACCTCCACCTTGCTTGCCGCAGTGTCATTCTAATGAATCTTAAACCTGCATATCTGAACCTGCTTCATTGAAAAAGCGTTCTGGGATGGTTCCCAGGCAACCCACATCACCCCTCTCCACCCAGAGCCCAGGCAACAGCTGTTCCCTCGCCTGTCAGACTTGAATCGACTGAAACTGAAAATACAACCCAGCGTCTAAGAACATTATATTTTTGGTGTATTTTTTTCTCTGTTTGAAAGTTCTCATGAAGACAAATTGAACCTTACTTCCACAGTTTGCGAACAACTTTTACTGAACAGTTTACCACAGTGGGACTGTTCTGGGAATCCAGAATATGTGACCACTGTGCCTGATGCTTCTCACAGGCCATTGGTCCTCAAGCATTGACATCCACAGATATTTCCACACCATGATTAGACGGCAGGGATCAAAACCAGAGGGCAGTTATCCCCACCTAAAAACTGCAGTCTTGGACAATTATTACTATTATTTTTGGAGACAGAGTCTCGCTCTGTCCACCAGGCTGGAGTGTAGTGGTGCAATCTTGGCTCACTGCAAGCTCCACCTCCCAGGTTCAAGTGATTCTTCTGCCTCAGCCTCCTGAGTAGCTGGGATTACAGGCATGTGCCACACTACGCCTGGCTAATTTTTGGATTTTTTAGTAGAGACAGGGTTTGAACATGTTGGCCAGGCTGGTCTCTAACTCCTGACCTCAAGTGGTCCGCCCGCCTCAGCCTCCCAAAGTGCTGGGATTACAGGTGTGAGCCACCATGCTGGCCTAAATTATTCTTTTGTGACTGTTTTCTCACCTGCAAAGGGGAACAATAATAATACTTTTCTCATGGGGTTGTACGGAATATTGAGATAATGTGTGTGTAAAGGAGAAAAATAGCAACCACACTATTAGCTACCACAATTGCTTTCTAAGGCAGAGGGATCTATGGCAGAAGGATCCTCTTGTTTTCCTGAGATTCTTGCCGGGTCTGCTCAGTTTTGCTTAGTAAACAAGATGTATACACGAAAGAAGAAAGAGAGAAAGAGAGAAAGAGGAAGGAAGGAAGGAAGGAAGGAGAAGAAAGAAAGAAAGAGACAGAGAAAGACAGGAAGGAAGGAAGGAAGGAAGGAAGGAAGGAAGGAAGGAACGAAGGAAGGAAGGAAGGAAGGAAGGAAGGAAGGAAGGAAGGAAGGAAGGAAGGAAGGAAGGAAGGAAGGAAGGAAGGAACTGAACTTTCCAGGAATAGTTCAGGAGGACGCTCCTGAGGAATGGGACGAAAATAGCAAAAAAAAGAGGATCCAGGCCCGGCGCGGGTGGCTCACGCCTGTAATCCCAGCACTTTGGCAGGCCGAGACGGGAGGATCATGAGGTCAGGAGATCCAGACCATCCTGGCTAACACGGTGAAACCCCGTCTCTACTAATAATACAAAAAAACAAAAAACTAGGCGGGCGCGGTGGTGGGCGCCTATAGTCCCAACTACACCAGAGGCTGAAGCAGGAGAATGGCGTGCACCCGGGGGGCGGAGCTTGCAGTGAGCAGAGATCGTCCCACTGCACTCCAGCCTGGGCGACAGAGCGAAACTCCGTCTCAAAAAAAAAAAAAAAAAAAAAAAAAAAAAAAAAGAGAGAGAGGATCTAGTGAGAACCTGTGAGGCCAGGAGAGGAGCTTGCAAGTTTAGAGGATTTAAGACCTGGGTTCGGATCCTGCCTCTACTGCTTACTAACCACGGATCTTTGGGCAAATTATTTAGCTTTGTTTTGTTTCAGTTTCCTCATATGGAAAATTGGGATAATACCACTTCCCTCTCAGAGCTGTACTGAAGATTAAGTGAAATAATCATTGTGAAGTGCCCAGTAACAGTATCTATTGTTGCTATTCCCCTGAATAACATTGAGAATGTACATTCTGACCTCTGTAACAGAGAACATCTTGGCAAAAGCACATTCCCTGCATGTTCAACTAAGAATGAACATATTCTTGGCACAACTTCTCCAGAGTCCAGTGTCAGTTCAGATACGGTTGAGAGAACCAAAGGGACATCCCGAGGTTCTGGTGGAAGCTACCCCAGCCTAAGCCCCTTGCCAACTCTCCAGTCTTTCCACCCCTGCCTTCTCCCTTTAAGATTTTTCTGGTCAATAAAAGCAGCATTGCTTTCTGTGATTCAGATGACACTTGTGAAAGACTTATATTTATGTAAATAAAATAAACTAATTTTCATAAAATAGTTTTAGAAACAAGCTCAACTCTGTTACGCAAAGTAAGGCATTAGAATTATTGTAAGAAAAAAGAGACTTAATGAACACAAGGCTGGATATCCCTCTTTTGTGTCAAGTACAGTTTTCTTCAGCTACATCATCTACGCATTAAGAGGTTTTGAGACCAGGCACAGTGGCTCATACCTGTAATCTGAGCACTTTGGGAGGCTGAGGCGGGTGGATCACGAGGTCAGGAGTTCGAGACCAGGTTGACCAACATGGTGAAACCTCATCGCTACTAAAAATAGAAAAATTAGCCAGGTGTGATGGCACATGCCTGTAACCCCAGCTACTCCGAAGGCTGAGTCAGGAGAATTGCTTGAAACCAGGAGGCAGAGGTTGCAGTGAACTGAGATCATGCCACTGCACTCCAGCCTGGGTGACAGAGCAAGACTACATCTCAAAAAAAAAAAAAAAAAAAAAAAAAAGAGGTTTTAAAAAATTCCTCTCTAGAGAGACACCTAGTTTCTCCAAAGTAACTGAATGAGTGCTAATTTTGCACATAGCATAGTTATATGGTTTCTGCCAAGGTAGAGCAGGCCTACTGATGTGTCCTGGAGGAGGATCAGAGAGCTGTGGCTACCTCCTGCTCTCCTACCTTGGTACCTCCATCCCAGTGACTGTGAGTACCTGCTAGTCCCAGGGCTAAGCACTGGACATAAGAGAGAGGAAGACAGGCAGATCTGTGCTGCAAAGGCACTACTGTTGAAAATATCTGACACAAACAAACAATTAACAATATTCATTTACTTCCTTCTCAGTGAGAAGTGATACAAAGCTAACCAACAGAGGTATGCAAATGAAGACCTGGCCAAGTCTGAGAATGTGGGCGAAGACTTTCCTGAAAGTAATTAACACTTACACTGCAGCAAGAGATTAGAATGCACAGAAGAGGGATACAGAGAGAACTCCTTCCGGGAAGAGGGAACAGCACGTGCAAAGGCTCAGAGGCAGAAAGGAGTCTGGTGTTGAGGATATGAAAGCAGATCAGTGCATCTTGAGTCTGGTAAGCAGATGAGGATGATGGGGGAACTGAGAGTGCCCCTAGGAATGAATCTCCCAGTTGTTTACCTTGGAGAATGGTGGAGATAAATTTTACTTTTCACAACTAAGAGAATAACCATTCATAATAAACAACAGAGAGAGGTAGCAGAAAAGTGAGGTGTGTGAGCAGACAGTTGTCGTTAAGTGTGTGAATGCTTTATTCAGCTAACTAGAACCCTGAGACGTTGGGTCCGAGATCAAAGACAGATTGAGTGTTGGAGCTGGCTAGTCTTCCTCTATGTCAAGGCCAGCTTGCAAAAACCTGGGCAAGAAGGAGGCTATTTGAAACTGTGGGTGGTTTTGTGCAAATCTGTTCCCACTAGTAGATGATCATCACAAGTAGAGAAGAGAGCATTAGACGTTAGACACTAACCAAACGTGTTGTCCCAGGTATTCCAGGCACCAGCACACTTAAGAACAGAACCCAAGCCTACTCCTCAGGTAACTCCTCTGCTTCCAGGAAACTTTCCACATGGTGACTTACTTGAGTGAGCAAATCTGCCTGTCAAGACCTGCTTATTTTGCCCTGACCACTTGGAGGCATGAGAACATAAGGGTGTCCCGAGCTGGCCACAAGCAGCCATGCAACCTGCCTCTAATCCTAGCACCAAAGGCCCATGCCCATGACAGCACCAGGACAGAGTAGAGTCCTCCTGCTGGGCTGTCCTAGGGCCTTTAACCCATGCATCCTGGGATGGTATGTTCTACCACAGCACTACACAGATTTATGCATAGTCCCTCCACGTGGGACACACCTACAAGTGTGTCAAGTGGAAATCATCTCATGCCAGCAAGGAGAATCAGGAGAAACCATTGCCCCCGCCACCTTTGGATTCACAAGGGAAATATTTTTTCTTTGTAACACAACTGCTGAGAAACACCAGAGAATTTCCAACCCTCTTTGTCTTCCTCCTCCTCCTCCTCCATCACCACCACCACCTCTCCCTCATCCTCCTCCTCCTTCATCCTTCTCTTTTCCTTCTCTTCCTCCTCCTTCCTTATCTCTCTCTCTCCTTCTCTTCCTCCTCCTTTCCTTCTCCTCCCTCTCCTCATTTTTTTCCCCATTTTTCTCCCCCTCCTCTTGCTTATCTTTTTTTCTTAACACTTCTCTATACATTCCAATTTTTCTATAATGAAGACATCATGTTTGAATAAACAGGAAAAAGCAGAGGGGAAAAGAAAACAGAAAGGGGAAACTCAATCCCCAAGTCACCGAAGACTGACTACTGTGTGGCAAGAACCCTGGGGTCTGGCCCTGAACGTTTCACTAATAATCCCTATAACCATCAGCTCCATGGGAGAGGACATGATTTGGATCCTTTCTAAAGTCTGTTCCAGGTCTAAATGGAGCTGGAATATGTGAATAAGTTTATTTCTCAAGGCAAAAGAATCCTTCAGAGACTTCATTGTATTCTCCAGGAACATCATTATAGGCCAATGAAACAAAGAAACAGCTTTGAACAAGGCCACTGGACTCATCCAGGGACCTATCATTTAGCCATGCTAAAAGGATTTAGCTCTCAGATGTCAAGGTAGTCCCACCAAGGGGACAGTGAACACACACACACATATACACACACATACACACACATACATATACACACGCATACACACACATACACACACACACACAAGTACCACAGGAGGATTGCTGAGCTAGCAGGATTTCTTTCGTCACTGATTTGCTTCAAATTTTGTCTAAATTAGAGTCTCAAAGTAATGAACTTGTGTTCATCCTCAGCTTTAGGAATATGTAAGATTGTGGTGTTAGTAAACAGTGCCTATTGAGTAGAACCATTACTAATCAATTATTTATTTCTAAAAATTCATTAATGCCCCACCCTGAAGAAGTCTTCTACTCCTTTCATATCTGGGGCAGCTCTGATAAGTGAATGGCATCAGTCTTCAGCCCCATAACCTTACAGAGGTTCTCCACGTTTTGAGGGACAGGTAGAGTTTTTTCACCCACTTGAAAGAACATGTCTTTGTATATATCACTCCTACCCTTCAGGAAGCCAGAGCCTGGAGGCCTATTGGTAGAATGAAAACTAGAATTGACTTAGTTGACTTTGAGTTTCTATGGGAGCTTTATCATGTGAATACAGTAATGAGGTTCCCTCCCCATCTCTCCCTTCAGTTGAACATGGTGCCGGGTGCAGTAGTTCATACCTGTAATCCCAGCACTTTGGGAGGCCCAGGCAGGTGGATCACTTGAGGTCAGGAGTTAGAGACCAGTCTGGCCAACATGGCAAAGCCTCATCTCTAATAAAAATGCAAAAATTAGCCAGGCATGGTGGCATACCCCTATTCCCAGCTATTTAAGAGGCTGAGGCACAAGAACTGCTTGAACCCGGGAAGCTGAGGTTGCAGTGAGTTGAGATCATGCCACTGCACCCCAGCCTGGGTCATGGAGTAAGATTCCATCTCAAAAAAATATAATAAAAATAAAAATAAAATATAATAAAAATATAATAAAAATAAAAATAAAAATAAAAATGGTCGCACCTCACCATCACCACCACTCACTATTTGCACATCCCCAATCCCCAGTGCTCATGGGGATTGGCCTTAACTTGCGAATAGTGATTTATTGATGCCACTGTAGGGGTGGAACCCTGAATCACAAAAATCAATGCAGAAAACTGACTGTCTTAGTCTGTTTTGTTTTGCTATAAAGGAATACTGGAGGTTGGGTAATTTATAAAGAAAAAGAAGGTTTATTTGGTTTATGATTCTGGATGGCTGGATAATTTATAAAGAAAAAGAAGGTTTATTTGGTTTATGATTCTGGGTGGCTGGAAAGTTCAATATTGGGCATCTGCATCTGGTAAAACCTTCAGGCTGCTTCCACTCATGGTGGACGGCGAAGAGGAGCCGGTGTGTGCAGAGGCTGCACGCTAAGAAAGGAAGGCAGGGCAGGAAGGAGCAAAGATGGTTTTAGCAACCAGTTCACATGGGAACTAACAGAGTGAGAACTCACCAGTCCAGAATGGAAGGGCATTTGATATATTCATGAAGGATCCGCTCCTGTGACCCAAATACTTCCCACTAGGCCCCACCTCCCAACATTGCTACACTGGGGATTAAATTTCAACATGGGATTTGGTGGGGACAAACAAATTATATCCAAACCATAGCATTCCACTCCTGCCCCCAACCCCAGCAAACTCATGTTATTCTCACATTGTGAAATACAATCATCCTTTCCCAATAGACCCAAAAGTCTTAACTCATTCCAGCATCACCTCAAAAGTCTAAAGTCCAAAGTCTCATTAGAGACTCAAGGTAAGTTCCTTTCAACTATGAGCCTGTAAGATGAAAAACAAGTTATTTACCTCCAAGATACAATGGTTGTTCAGGTATTGGGTAAACCCTGACAATTTGCAATTAAGTGAGAAAGCTATTTTCATATTTTGAATGTATGGTTTAATTATGTCATTTAATCTCCACAGCAGAAAACTGGTTATTAGCACTCCCATTTCATAGATCGAGAACCTGAGGCTCTATAAGTTGTATCAGCTATACATGAATATTAATCCATACCTTAACAGCAGACCTAGAATAACCAGGAATAATCAATCAAATAAAGATGGAGAGGCTAAAAAGAGAAAACAAGACTATCATGAGAGTATCAGCAGATTTCACAATTCCCTGAAATACCTAGAGCTTCACTGTATAATAGGATCACCACTATCCACATGGGGCTATTTAAATTCAAGTTAGTTAAATTTAAGTAAAAGTTAAAATTTAGTTCTTCAGTCATGCTAATCATAAGTTCGGTGATCACACATAGTTAGTGGCTACACTATTGGACAGGACAGATTTAAATAGCATCTTTATCATCACAGAAAATTCTATTGAATGGCACTGCTCTAGAATATGTCCTCATGAGTGAAGGGGTCTATTCTTAGAAGATGGTAATTTTTCAAGTGCTATTGTGCGAGCTGTATTTATGTGAAGTTCCTAGAGTACAGAAGGCATCTGCTTCCTCCTATTAAAGGGACAAAATGCAGCAGAAAGCCTTTGTTCCTACTTTTTCAAGAACCTCCCCACGTGCCCAGGAGACAGAGTTCTTCAATGGCCAAAAGATAGGATTCTTGGGGTCACACAGGCACATTGTCTTTCTCTGAGCTCTGTTTCCCACTCCATGTGGCATGATAAATAAGTGGACTCAGGCCTTCTCCCAAGAGGCTCTGGCAGATCTTACCTTGACATCCTTTCATCATACAGCAAACCACAGGTAGGTAAGATCCTAAGCTTCAGATTTGACCCACAGTGGGGAACAGGGAGAGAAACACAGGGTAGAAAATCTCATTTATGCCTTGAGCCTAAACCAGAGGCCCACCTATCCCCACCAAAGCTGCACTGAGTGTTATTGACATTGACTTGGGCCTTAATAAAATTGCAATTTGGTTATTATTTGATATTCCTATGTGTACCACTCCTTGGGGAACCTGAAAGGTAGAAATTAACAAGCAGGGAAGAATGAGGGTATTTCTTGGTTGCTAAACATTAATTATTGCTATTAAAACTTTATCCGCTATAGTTTGAATGTGTCCACTCCAAAATTCAGATGTTGAAACTTAATGCAATGTGATAGTATAAAGAGGTGGAGTTTTCTAGAGATGATAAGGTCATGAGAGCTCATCCCCTCATGAATGGGATTAAGGCCTTTATTAAAGAGTCTTCTTTAAAGAGTCTTATTTAAAGAGCTGCAGCACTCAGCTGGCTTGCTCTTTAGCCTTCCACCATGTGAGGACACAGCATTCCTTCCCTCTGGAGGATGCAGATCTCACCAGAAAACATCATCTGCCGTCATCTTAATCTTGGACTTTCTAGCCTCCTGAACTGTGAGAAAATAAATTTCTTTTCTTTATAAATTATCCAGTCTCAGGTATTTTGTAACAGCAGCACAAAACAGACTAAATCACCATTTCCCAATCATTAATAATTAATCAATTTTCTTTCTTTGTGACATGCTATTCTCTCCTTTCTGAAAGTCTCTTTATTTTTCTTCAATGACAGTACTCTCTGAGTTATCTTTCTACCCCTGTGGCTGTTCATAAAAAGTGCCTCCTCTCACCAGGTGTCCTCATGAAAGTGACATCGTCTTTAAACCCTGTGTGACAATCCCTGACGCACCACTATGATGCCCAGGGAAGACAGGGTGACCTGGAAGTCAACTACTTCCTTAAAATCATCCGACTTTTGGATGATTATCTGAAATGTTTCATCGTGGGAGCAGACAGTATGGACTCCAAGCAGATGCATAGATCCGCATGTCCCTCTGCAGGAAGGCCATAGTGCTGATGGTCAAGAACATCATGATGCGCAAGGCCATCTGAGGGCACCTGGAAAACAACCCAGCTCTGGAGAAACTGTTGCCTCACATTCGGGGGAATGTGGGCTTTGTGTTCACCAAGGAGGACCTCACTGAGATCAGGGACCTGCTGCTGGCCAACAAGGTGCCAGCTGTGGCCCATGCTGGTGCCATTGCCCCATGTGAAGTCACTGTGCCAGTCCAGAACACTGGTCTGGGGCCCAAGAAGACCTCCTTTCTCCAGGTTTTAGGCATCACCACTTAAATCTCCAGGGGTGTCACTAAAATCCTGAGTGATATGCAGCTGATTAAGACTAGAGACAAAGTGCGAGCCAGCAAAGCCACACTACTGAACATCTCTCCCTTCCCCTTTGGGCTGGTCATCCAGCAGATGTTCCACAATGGCAGCATCTACAACCCTGAAGTGCTTGACGTCACAGAGGAAACTGCATTCTCACTTCCTGGAGAATGTCTGCGATGTTGCCAGTGTCGGTCTGCAGATTGGCGACCCAACTGTTGCATCAGTACCCCATTCTATCATCAGTGGGTACAAACAAGTCCTGGCTTTGTCTGTGGAGACTGATTACACCTTCCCACTTGCTGAAAAGGTCAAGGCCTTCTTGGCTGATCCATCTGCCTTTGTGGCTGCTGCCCCTGTGGCCACTGCTGCCACGACTGCTCCTGCTGCTGCTGCAGCCCCAACTAAGGTTGAAGCCAAGGAAGAGTTGGAGGAGTCAGACAAGTATATGGGATTTCGTCTCTTTGACTAATCACCAAAAAGCAACCAACTCAGCCAGCTTTATTTGCAAAACAAGGAAATAAAGGCTTCTTTAAAAAGAAAAAAAAAAGTGCCTTCCTCTGGGCATGGTGGCTTGTGCCTGTAGTCTTCGGTACTCCAGAGGCTGATGTGGGAGAATTGCTTCAGCCCAGGAATTCAAGGCTTCAGCAAACTATGATTGCACCACTGCACTCCAGCCTGTGCAACAGGGCAAGACTCCATCTCTCTCTCAAAAAAAAGTACCTTTAGCTTATGCTTCTTTTGCACCCCTTTAAATGTTGATATTCCCCAAGATTTCATATTCAACTGCTTGTCCATTCTGAATTCTTCTTGAACTATTGTACCTACATTTATGATTTATCCACTTACCATATATTAATACTTAAATGTTCTATTTACATCTCACACCTCCACACAGAGATACTCAATGACCTATTACATATCACCTCTTGGATGTCCCACAGATAATCCAAATTTATCTTAGCTCAAACCAGACTTATCATTTTCTCTTCCCATTGCTAAATCTTTTATTTCCCCCCACTGTCAGCCAAAACGAGTCATTGCTTGCACCACTCATCTTTGCTGATCAATTTTAACCAGAATTATGTTTGTGTTATCCTAGGCTTCTTCAAAAAGCCTGAGCCACAGCACTCCACAAAAACAACTAGTAATACATCAAAGGTTTTTAAAAGATAATATTCCATGCTGGTGAGGATACATTGTAAGGAGCACTATTACATACTCTTATGATTGAGTTGTAAATGTATACATTTCTAGAGAGCAATTTGATGATGTGTATTGCTACCAATATCAGAACATTCCTTTGGAACACTCTTGGGTCTCTGAAATAATGTAGTGAGACAGAGACCAGACTCGCAGAGAGAATCTTAAGAGACCATTCTGCCCTGGCCCGCACCAAAGTGAGCAGTAAGCAACATGTCAGGGTGAAAGTCTTATTACAAAACTGGAGGCGATCAAGAAGCAGAATAAGAACATTTTGAACTGGACATCACTACAGAGGTTGCACAGACCCACAGCACTTCAGCATTACCAAGGGCTTGAAACCCATGAGAATCATGTGAAGCAAGTGGAGACTGTAAATATTCAGGAAGAAATAGTTTGATTTTTTTGGTTGATGCCTCCAGAGCGATGTGTGAATCTCAGAGTGAAGATGAGTTGACTCCTTTTGACATGAGCATCCAGGAGTTGGATAATCCAGGTGCAAAACAAATTCTAGAGCTTGACCGGTTTAAGGGGCAGTAGGGACAAAAACGTTTCCAAGACCCGATGGGCATGGACCTGACTACTCACTCAGTGAAATGTTGTGAGTCTGTGCCAACAACCTCTTCAGCAATGTACTGTACAAGAGGAGTCATGTTGTTCACCAAGGAAGACAACCCCCAAGGCAATGACAGTGTCAAAGCCAGCTGGGCCAGGACCAAAGCCAATAACCACTGAGATACAGGCATCTTCCTTGACTTGATGCACCTGAAGAAACCTGGAGGCTTTGACATACCTTTGTTTTACAGAGATATCATCAGCATAGCAGAGGATGAGGATCTCAGGGCTCACTTTGAGGAATCCAGCAAGCTAGAAGACCTGTTGAGGCAGTTTTGAGCCAAGGAGATCAGGAAGTGAACACTCAGCAGGTTAAAGCTGAAGTTCAACAAAGATATAGTGCTCTCTGTGGGCATTTATAATCTGATCCAGAAGACTCTTAAGCCTCCTCCAGTAAAATTCTATCGAGAAATAGATGAATCGGTGAAAACTAAGACCTGGACATGTAATGTAAATACAGGCAGTTTGCTTCTGCCTAGAGATACCATGAGGTCTCAGATCTATGGAAGGCATCAGATTATACTGGAGAAAGAGGAAACAGAAGAGCTAAAATAGTTTGATGAACCAGGTTTGATTCTCATGGGTTTAAGCCCTTGGTAAAGCTGAAGAAGCACCATTACCCAAGGCCCTCCTTCTTTGTGTACTCTGAGGAGTCGCCGATGAATGGGAGCTCAACCCTGTTCAGTGCTCTACTCATCACATGTCTGGAGAAGGAGGTCACAGCATTGTGCAGATACACACCCTGCAGGAACATCCCCCCTTATTTTGTGGCTTTGGTGCCACAGGAAGAGGAGTTGGATGATCAGAAAATTCAGGTGACTCCTGCAGGCTTCCAGCTGGTCTTTTTATGCTATGCTGATAATAAAGGGAAGGTGCCCTTTACTAAAAAAGCCACGGCAACCCCAGAGCAGGTGGACAAGGTGAAAGCTATTGTTCAGAAGCTCCGATTCAAATACAGAAGTGACAGCTTTGAGAACTCTGTGCTGCAGCAGCACTCCAGGAACCTGGATGCCTTGGCCTTGGATTTGATGGAGCCTGAACAAGCAGTGGACCTGACATTGCCCGAGGTTGAAGCAATGAATAAAAGACTGGGCTCCCCACTGGTGGATAAGTTTAAGGAACTTCTCTATCCACCAGATTACAATCCTGAAGGGAAAGTTAGCAACATAAAACACAATAATGAAGGTTTCAGAAGCAAAAGGCCCAAGGTGGAGTATTCAGAAGAGAAGCTGAAGAACCACACAAGCAACGGCACACTGGGCAAGTTTGCTGTCCCCATGCTGAAAGAGGCTTGCTGGGGTATGAGCTGAAGAAGCAGGAGCCACTGGAAGCCCTCACCAATCACTTCCAGAACTGACCAGAGGCCACGCATCCAGCTGCGCTTCCACATTGTAGCCAGGCTGCCTGGCCTTGTTCTCAGCCAGTGAAAACTGGTGTCAGCTGAGCTAGGAAGAGCCTGCCTGACAGAAGCAGAGGGACTTTATCTTTATGAGGCTTTCTGTTGCCATGGCAATGGTGTAGCCCTCCCACTTCGCTGTTCCTTACTCTACTGCCTGAATGAAGAGCCCTAACTTTGTACTGTAAGAAAAAAAAAGAGAGACTATACTGCCCTCCTGATGCCAAGTGTCACTCCGAGCAGCATTAAGGGAGTAAACAATGTGATGTCGGGATTTTGTTTGTTTGTTTGTTTGTTTTCGTTTGTTTGTTTTTTAGAGAGAGAGGGTCCTAGGCTGGAGTGCAGTGGCACAATCACGGCTCAGATCTTCCTCCGGTTCAGGTGATCCTCCCCTGTCAGCCTCCCAGGTAGCTGGGACTCCAGGCATGAGCCACCACGCCTGGCTACTTTTTGTATTTTTTTTAAGAGATAGGGTTTTGCCATGTTGCCTAGGCTGGTGTCAAATTCCTGGGCTCAAGCAACCTGCCCGCCTCAGCCTCCCAAAGTGCTGCAAAGTTCTGGGATTACAGGCATGAGCCATCAAACATGGCGTGATGTCTTAAGATCAGTTTATCAGAATGATTTTTCACAAAAGTTTATACTGAACTCCTCTTGAAATCACATCATCCATGTTATCCTCTCAAGCCATTTGTCTTCCACGATTATAACAACTCACAACTGATTACGTCAGGAATCAGGGCTGATGATAGAAGTCTGACTGCAAATGCAGACACCTCTCTCAATTTGAAGGGGCTTATGCTCATGAGTCTCATCCAGTGCTAGTTTCTTTCTCTTGCACCTTCTTAAAATGCTAGATATCAGGCCCCAGTCAGCCAGCCTCAAGACACTCTGATATTTCTGTTGCAATATTGTATAGATCCTAAGTAGCTAATATGAAAAGAGCAAAGAATTCTAACTCTATCATACTATACTCCAATCACAAAAGGAGACTTTCTACTCATTTGAAGGGGCACTTTCTGATGGCGCCTGGTGGCATTTTGCATTAAATAAAATTTATTTTGCAGTAAATAAAATGTAATGCAAAATGCCATCAGGCACCACCAGGAAGTGCACCTTCAAATGAATGGAAAGCTCTATTCAGAGAAATCAAGGAAGCAAAGAATGCAGACCACCTGGCGAATGAATTGGAGATATAATGTGGTACTTTAGCCTCTAGGGCCTGGTGCCCCAAGTGGTGGTGCCCAAAGTGGTGCACCCGAAATCTGTTTAGGGATCTCCATTCTATCTTATGTCTTCTCAACATATATCAGGAATCTCCAGAAATTTATTCTCGATTCCTCCTGAATAAATTTATCCTAAGTCAATAAGTAGAGACATGAGAAAAGATTTGTGGTCTAGGATGTTCAATGCAATATAATTTATGAAAAATTAAAAATATTAAAAACAACCTAAATGTCCAGAAGACATTACAAATTAAAATACTATGAATATTATTCTGCCATTAAAAATTATACATTGGAATAATATAATGTCATGAAAGAGTGCTCATAATACAATATTCAATAAAAAATAGGATATACAAGTGTTTATAAATATCATTCAATTAAATGTCTAAATATACATGTGCATTGAAAAGAAGAATTGAGGAAATGATGATGAGATTAGAGGAGATTTTCCTGCAATATGTAGTTATTATTTTTAGAATAAAAAAATAGAAGAGATATTAGGTTGTCTCTGGCTAATTAATTAGTATCTGGTGATATATAGTTTTTATTTACATGTTGTTTTCCTCCAATTAGATTTGAATATCCTGGAAAGCAAAGATCTTGTTTGCTATTCTTTAGTGTTTCTGTCTTATAACACAGAGCTTTTTGCACACAAAGGCAATCAACCAGTAACTCTGAGGAGAAATAGCTAACGCCATCAGTTCAGTGATCACTTCTAGAAAGGCCATATGGTCAATCTGTCAACAAAATGAGTGGTGGCTAACTTCATTCTTCTACAGCAATGAAGATGCCAAAATTCCACGTGTAGAGGAACAGCAATAAAATGAGGGTCACACACATCTGGGTTCCAATTCCAACTTCACCGCTTAATGGCTAAGTGATTTTGACCAAGTTATCTACTTCTGTGAGCCCGTTTGGGCACTAATAAGAATACCACTCCTCACAGTGGTTATGAAAATTAAAGAAGATACAGTGCCTGGCAAATCATTGGTATTTTCCCTTTTCCCTATTGAAGCATGGCTCATTTTACTGAGAAAATTACATTGTAAATAATTAAAAGTGTCATCAGCTCCCACAGTTTGTTAAATATCTTCTTTTGAAGAACTCAAAGGATCTAAAATTAAATTTTACATGATATCTGTATTGGACAGAATCCACCAACATCTGGAAAACTGGAGGCCAAATTTTTTCTTTTTGCCGAAATTAGGTTTTTTGGTATTTTCTTGGAAACCTCTTGCTGTTTTATCAAATCTGATTAAGGAGGGACATCCAACTCCCCAGGGACTAGAGTTAACATTAGATACGAAAGACTCATAGAGACAAGAGAGATGAGTAATATGTTTCAGCTCATTTATTTTCAAAAGCTTCTCTAGGTAGGAGAAAAGAAGAATGGAAGGAACTTGTAAAGAATGACCAGTTTTATGAGGCAAAATGATATCCCTTTCATAATTTAATACTAGGAAGGAAGATTACCTTTGATAAAATAGTTATCTTAGAACTGTAGTTAGAAATGGAGTGATATTTCTTTTGTGTTCCTCCCTTATAGTATGAGGATATTATAATGAATTTAATAAGGTTATATGAAAATTTATTCCTTTTTATTATTATACTTTAAGTCCTGGGATACATGTGCAGAACATGCAGGTTTGTTACATAGATATACATGTTCCATGGTGGTTTGCTGCAACCATCAACCCGTCATCTACATTAGGTATTTCTCCTAATACTATCCCTACCCTACTCCCCCAAACTCCGACAGGCCCCAGTATATTATGTTCCCCTCTCTGTGTCCATGTGTTCTCATTGTTCAATTCCCACTTATGAGTCAGAACATACAGTGTTTGGTTTTCTGTTCCTGTGTTAGTTTGCTGAGAAGGATGTTTCCAGCTTTATCCATGTCCCTGCAAAGAACATGAACTCATCCTTTTTGATGGCTGCAAAGTATTCCATAGTGTATATGTGCCATATTTTCTTTATCCAGTCTATCATTGATGGACACTTGGGTTGGTTCCAAGTCTTTGCTATTGTGAACAGTGCTGCAATTAACATATGTGTGCATGTGTCTTTATAGTAGAATGATTTCTAATCCTTTGGGTGTATACACAGTAATGGGATTGCTGGGTCAAATGGTATTTCTGGTTCTAGATCCTTGAGGAATCGCTGTCTTCCACAATGGTTGAACTAATTTACACTCCCACCAACAGTGTAAAAGCGTTCCTATTTCTCCACATCCTCTCCAGCATCTGTTGTTTCCTAACTTTTTAATGATCACCATTCTAACTGGCATGAGATGGTATCTCATTGTGGTTTTGATTTGCATTTCTCTAATGACCAGTGATGATGAGCTTTTTTTCATAAGTTTGTTGGCTGCATAAATGTCTTCTTTTAAGAAGTGTCTGTTCATATCCTTCACCCACTTTTTGATGGGGTTGTTTGTTTTTTTCTTGTAAATTTGATTAAGTTCCTTGTAGATTTTGGATGTTAGCCCTTTGTCAGATGGATAGATTGCAAAAATTTTCTCCCATTCTGTAGGTTGCCTGTTCACTCTGTTGAGAGTTTCTTTTGCTGAGTGGAAACTCTTTAGTTTAATTAGATCCCATTTATCAATTTTGGCTTTTGTTGCCATTGCTTTTGGTGTTTTAGTTGTAACGTCTTTGCCCATGCCTGTGTCCTGAATGGTATTGCCTAGGTTTTCTTCTAAGGATTTTATGGTTTGGGGTTTTACATTTAAGACTTTAATCCATCTTAAGTTAATTTTTGCATAAGGTGCAAGGAAGGGGTCTAGTTTCTGTTTCCTAATACAGCTAGCCAGTTTTCCCAGCACCATTTATTAAATAAAGAATCCTTTCCTCATTCCTTGTTTTTGTCAAGTTTGTCAAAGATCAGATGGTTGTAGATGTGTGACATTATTTCTGAGGCCTCTGTTCTGTTCCGTTGGTCTATATATCTGTTTTGGTACCAGTACCATGCTGCTGTGGTTACTGTAGCTTTGTATTATAGTTTGAAGTCAGGCAGTGTGATGCCTCCAGCTTTGTTCTTTTTGCTTATGATTGTCTTGGCTACATGGGCTCTGTTTTGGTTCCATATGAAATTTAAAGCAGTTTTTTTCTAATTCTGTGAAGAAAGTCAATGGTAACTTGACAGGGATAGCATTGAATCTGTAAATTACCTTGCGCGGTATGGCCATTTTCCTATCCCTAAGCATGGAATGTTTTTACATTTGTTTGTTCCTCTCTTATTTCTTTGAGCAGTGGTTTGCAGTTCTCTTTGAAGAGGTCTTTCACATCCCTTGTGAGTTGTATTCCTAGGTATTTTATTCTCTTTGTAGCAATTGTGAATGGGAGTTCACTCATAATTTGGCTCTCTGTTTGTCTATTACTGGTGTATAGGAATACTTGTGATTTTTGTGCACTGATTTTGTACCCTGAGACTTTGCTGAAGTTGCTTATCAGCTTAAGGAGATTTTGGGCTGAGACGATGGGGTTTTCTAAATATATAATCATGTCATCTGCTAACAGAGATAATTTGACTTCCTCTCTTCCTATTTGAATACCCTTTGCACTCAGAGAAACATACAAAATTAAAGGATTTATTATACTCACAGGCCCTAGAATGGGACACAGACCACACCATGCAAGGGGCCTCGTGGGAAGAGTACTAAAGAAGCAGACTCAACCAAGCAGGAGTGGAGCCAAGAGAAAGGACCCCTGGGCAAGTGGATTTACTAGGAGTCCAGCTGAAGTACACAAGCAAAAAACATGAGGGGGTTTCATCAGTGCATTTGAATGTCTCTAGGTCACAGTCAAGTTATGGTAAAAAGTTAACTTGTAGTAGGGACCAGCTTCATCCAACTGGTGCACCTGGTTGCTTAGGCAAGATGCTCACAGCTTGTTTGTGGACATGTTGAGACACCAGAAATATATGAAGCTTTAAAAATTTACAACATACCCTTCCTCTGAAAGGTAGTTCAAGGATAGTTGCAATAATAAGCTTGGACTATTTGTGCATTAAGCAAGCCAGTCATTTCAGCAGGGGAAAAAAACAGTGATAATGATTGGCTGAATTTTAGTGTATGTAACTCAAGGCTGTTTAATGCTACGTCTGGGTACAGTTCCATAAAAAATGGTCTCATTCCCTACCATGCTTTGGAAAATACTGCTTCTGTTAGTTATAATATCATCCATATTGCAGAATTCTTGATCCTTGTCCTACAAAATCTTTAGTATGTGGTTTTTGTTCTCTTGGTCTCAAGATGGTTCCTCTATGTCCTTCAGATACCACATCCTCATTCCAGGCAGGAGGAAGGAGTGAGGACACCAGAGCGAGTGTGCCAGCTGGTCTTTGATTTTTCATTGAAAAATAATAGTTTTCCTAATATTCTTACCCAGTAGAAGGCAGCTTGCATCTCACTGGGCAAAATTATGTTACTTGCCGATTCGTAAGTGCAAAAGAAGCTGGGAAATCATCATCATGAAACATTTTTTTTCTCTGCAAGTTCATCAGATACTCTATCAAATCCATTTTCATCCCTAGAGACATCTCTCCTGGTGTGCTCTGTCATCCCACCCCAATCTGAGCTGGATACACCGTAGGCTGGATGCTCAGTCAGAAAACTTGGGACACTTATATTTCCACCATCTTAGAAATTTCCTTCCTTACTCCGGTGTTATATCCTCTGTTTCTTGGCTGCTTAGTTCTTGGTTTACTCCCTTGTTTGGTGGTTCTCATCCTTCAGTAGCTTTTTGAAAGGGGAAGTAAATATTTGAGACCTTACATGTCTGAACATGTCTTCTATCTAGTATCAAACTCGACTGGTAGCTTGGTTGAGTAGAATTTTAGATTGAAAATAATTTTTCTGGCAGGGTGCAGTGGCTCACACCTGTAGTCCCAGCACTTTGGGAGGCCGAGGTGGGCAGATCCCCTGAGGTCAGGAGTTTCAGAAAAGCCTGGCCAACATGGCGAAAGGTCTCTACTAAAAACACGAAAATTAGCCAGGCGTGGTGGTGGGTGCCTGTAATCCCAGCTACTTGGGAGGCTGAGGCAAGAGAATGCTCGAACCCAGGAGGCGGAGGTTGCAGTGAGCCGAGATCACACCACTGCATTCCAGACTGGGCAACAGAGTGAGACTCTGTCTCAAAAAAAAAAAGAAAGTAATTTTTCTTTGGCTTTTGAAGGCATTGCTTTCCTATGATTCCAGTGATTGAGAAGTCTGGTCACATTCTTATTCCAGAAGTTATGTATATATTCTATTTTTCTCTCTGAAGATTTTCAGTGTGCTCTGTCACTGGTGTTGTAAAAGTTGGCTTGATTCCTTATTTATTAGGCAGTTGTGGGCCTTCGTAATCTGGGGATTTATGTCCTTCAAATCTAGGAAAAGTTCTCTTACTCCTTCTTTGATCATATATTTTTGTTTCCTCTGTTCTCGTTACCTAGAATGACTATTAATTAAATATTGCGCCTATTGGATGCTCCTTTTAGTTTATTGTTTTTGTTTTTTCTCGTTAACCATCTCTCTTCCTATTTATTCTACTTTCTCATGATTAGTATTTGCATAATATATCTTTTCTATCATTTCACTTTTAATCTATGTGTTTCTTTTGATTTCATGTACATGTCTTGCAAACAAATACAATGTGATCTTGCCTTTTATCCAATCTGACAATCTTTGCCTCTTAATGGGTTTAGTTCATTTACATTTATTGTAATTATTGATATGGTTGGATTTAAGTCTTGCTGTTTGTTTCTTATTCATCCTATGTGTTCTTTGTTCTTTTTACACCTCCTTTACTGGTATCTATTGAATTAGTTATTACTTTAATACAATATCAAAGCATACAACATTTTAATGCACTATATTAATACAATATATTTAATAAAATATTTGATTGTATCTATTACCTTTTTAGTTATACTTCTTTGTTTACTTTTTGTTTTACCTTGAATTAGCATTTTACAGTTCACATGTAATGTAAGAACCTAACAACACAATGCTCTCACTTACCCCTTCCATGTTCCTTGTGTTGATTTTGTCAAAAATTTTAGTTCTATATATGTTATAAAACTTATAATATATTATTATTATTATATTCACTTTGAACAGTCTATTGTCTTTTAGAATATCAAGGAACAAGAAAAATTATTGTCATTATTATTATTTTGAGACAGAGTCTCTCTCTGTCACCCAGGCTGGAGTGCAGTGGTGCAATCTCGGCTTACTGCAACCTCTTGCCTCCTGGGTTCAAACAATTTTCCCCTTCAATGTCAGAGTAGCTGGGACTACAGGTGTGTGCCACCATGCCTGGCTAATTTTGTATTTTTGTTGGTAGAGATGGGGTTTCACCATGTTGGCTGGTCTCAAACTCCTGACCTCAAATGTTCTGCCCACCTCAGCCTCCCAAAGTGCTGGGATTACAGGTGTGAGTCATAGCTCCCAGCCTCAAGGAACAAGAAAAAAGTATTTTTTAATAATTACTCACATATTTACTATTTACAGTATTCTTCATTTAGGTTTGAGTTTGTTTTATGTTATTTTCCTTCATCCTGAAGAACTTACTGTAACATTTCTTGTAGTACAAGTTTGGTGGTATCATATTCTGTCAGCTTTTTTTTAATATCTTCTTTTTTAATTTCTTTTTTTTTTTTGTGACAGGTCTCAGGTCTTTCTTTGTTGCATAGGCTGGTCTGGAACTACTAGGCTGAAGCAATCATCCTGCTTCAGTCTCCCAAAGTGCTGGGATTACAGGTGTGAGCCACCAGCCTTAAAATATCTTTATTACCTTCATTTTTAATGGATATTTTCCTTCTAGGCTAACAGTTTATTTTTTCTCTCAGTACTTTTCTGTCATCAGTACAACTGATGTCATTCAGTTGTCTTCTGTCTTGCATTAGTTCTGATGAGAAGTTCAGCAGTCATATCTATTATTGTTGTCCTGTATTTAATACATCCTTTCTTCCTCTCCAGTTGCTTTCAAGATTATCTTTGATTTAGCAATTTTACTATGATGGGCATACCTATGATTTTCTTTGTGTTTATCCTGATTGAGGTAAGTTGAGCCTGTTGAATCTCTAGGTTGATATTTTCCATCAAATTTGAATTTTTTTTTGTCAAAATGTCTTCAAATACATTTTTCTGTCTCTCCTTTGCCTTGGACTCTAATTACAAATATGTTAGACCACTCAATATTTTTCCAAAGGTCACTGAAGTTGGTTCTTTTTTTCTGCAGTCATTTTTTTCTCTGTGCTTCTGTTTTGCTAGCTCCTATTGATGTGTTTTAAAGTTTATTGATTTTTTTTCCCTTCTGTAGTGGTCAAATTAATGTTAACCTCAGTCAATAAATTTTTTATTTCATGTATTTTTTTTTAGAATTTCCACTTGCTTCTTTAAAATAGTTTCCATTTCTGTATTGAAATTTCCCATCTGATCATTCATTTTTTATACATTTTCTGTTATGCCCTTGAACATATTTATAAGTTATTTTACAGTCTTTGCTAATTCCAATACCTGTGCCATATCTCAATATCTGGATTTGCTTCTACTGAATGTCATTTCTCCGTATTATGGTTCCTGTTTTCTAGTCTCTTTATAGATGAATAATTTCTTTTATTGAAGTTGGACATTATGGATAACACAATGGATTTTACTGTCTTCTTTTAAGACTGTTAAATATTGCTCTTGCAGATAGTTAACTGGTGATTTAGTTTAATCTTGCTGAAGCTTAGTTTTACTATGTATTAGGCCAGGTGAAGAGTTACCTTTACTCTAGGACTGACTTAGCCCTTCCCTTAAAGTGTAACCTTTCTATGTTCTTATCTAAATATTCAGAGTACATAGAATGGTCTCTTTACTCTGGTTAGAATTTAAATGCTTCCCCAGCACTGTGTATCCTCCAGGATCTCCAGTTGATTTCATAGAGTCTTCCTATCCACTTGTGCAGCTTAGTATTTGACCAAAGATTGAAGAGGACTCCCTTGCAGAATTCTAGGTCTCCCTCTCTGTGCAGCTTTCTCCTTCCCAATACCTTGTCACACATATTTCAGCTATTTCATCCCTGAATTCCAATTTCTGTTTTCATCACTCTCTGACTCCATTTCCTTATGACATATTTTGGAAATAGCCCCCAAGCAGAAATCCAGGATGAATGTGGAGGTTACTGTGCATTTTCTCCTTTTCTCAAGAAGCTTAGTGTTCCAGTGTTTGATGTTTAGTAACAGAAAAAATCGTTTCATATATTTTGTGCAGTTTTATAGTCACTTGCTATAGGAAGGTAAATCCATACCAGCTACTTCATTATAATTGGAACTAAAAGTCTGATTAACGGAATTTTTCACTTTTGACTTTATATTTTCAATGCATATATAATAAAATTTAATTCAACACTTTTAAAGGGAAAATTTTTGTAGTGTTATCAATTCTAAAACTCCTCACCCCCAGTATTTAATGATCAGGATAGGAAAAAGTGAGAGGTTTTAACTGAGGATAGGTGATATAAACACTTACAGCATAAATGCTGGTAAGATTGAGTTCTCACTATAAAGTGAGGCATGAGTCAAAAAGTATGTTTGTCATTGGAATAATCCAAGGCAGGCTTAAATTCCTACCTTCACTGGCTACCCAGAGGCTTTTAACGTTAGCTCCAGATGAAGTGGTTCCCAACTTAGGAATGGAGAGAAGATTCTGCCAGAATAGATATACGTAGTGGTATTTTCTATTGTAATTCTGGCACTTAGCTTAGTGAAACAATTTGTTGGACCCAGAAAGCACCAATAGACAATGAAAACCAATGTTCAAAAGAAAAGCTTATTTATTTATACTCTAATACATGCTGTGGACAGAAACAGCAGCTGGGCTCCTTTTCTAATAGCTGCAGAGCCTGAGTCTGCACTTCTGTGGTTTGGAAGGTTATTAGTATACTCCTCACACTCTTACGGATTCAGGTTTTGCCTTTCTCAGGCGTTGAGAATCTAGCACTTGATAGTCTCTCAGCACAGAGGTGCTGGGCCTAAACTAACTAGTATTCAGGCCCCAGGTGCTTCCTACAAGTTGTGTGTCCATTAGCAAGTTACCCCGTCTGAGCGTTGGTTCCCCACCAGTAATATGGCAGAAAGCACCACTCTTTCAAATATTTGCTTCTGCTCTGCCAAGCTGTTGGCACTAAAGATCCATCACTATCTAAAGGCAGTGCTTGAAGTTGAGTCCCATAAGAACCTGTGCTGCAGTGGCGCGATCGTGACTCACTGCAGTTTCAATCCCCCCAGGCTCAAGCGATCCTCCCACCTCAGCCTCCTGAATAGCTGGGACTACAGGCACTCACCACCATGCCCAGCTAATTTTTTAATTTTTTGTAGAGATGGGGTCTTGCTATGTTGCCCAGGCTGATATCAAACTCCTGGGCTCATCTGCCCACTTCAGCCTCCCAAAGTGCTAGGATTACAGGTGAGAGCCACCATGCCTGGCCTGCTTCTCTTAATATAGCGTGCATCGCAAGTGTAAATATTTAATATCAGTTTTCTCTGCTAGATTTTAAACTGCAGGGGAGCAGGAGTCATGCTAGAGATCTCCAGGA
Source organism: Papio anubis (assembly GCF_008728515.1). NCBI lineage: Eukaryota > Metazoa > Chordata > Mammalia > Primates > Cercopithecidae > Papio > Papio anubis. Next base: position 141,435,092 of record NC_044976.1, on the reverse strand, counting down.
CCTAGTAGATGCTCAGTAAGCCACTGTTGGTTTGAGCTGTTAACTTTAGTGGTGATGCACACGTGCATATATATTTGGAGTATGTTGAGTGTTTGAAGACACAGTATGCGGAAATGGGAAGGCAAGGTGGGGGCTTAAGAAGGGGTTCAGCAGAAAGGTATTTTTACAGTTTATCTTTTTATATGAAAAATTTCACACATTGAAGGAGTCAGATGGCAGAGTAGTGACTGAAGGATTCAGAGTTGAACAGCTGAGTACTCTGCCCATGAAGTTCCTTAAGGAACCTTTGCTGAATATGAGACAGAACAAAAAAACTAAGCATCACAGAACAACTCTATTCATCTGTGGTTGGTAAAAATGGGTGGAAACTGAAAGTATTCGAATCCTGGCCATTGTCTCGTTTGGCCAGGACTCCAGATAATCCATTTTACATGCTCAGCACTTGCCTTTCTTCTTTGGTGAAATTCAAGAGGCAGACAGTATGTTTATGTTAGTGACAGCTGTCTTCTTTTTTATACTGAGAGGGTAAAATCTCAGTATTTTGAGAGTAAAATTATATAGCTTATCTTTAAGTGTAAGAAAGCCAAATACGAGAACAAACTTCTTGATTCTAAAGAAGAGATTCTCAACATGGGTGAGACGATTGAAAAGGAGAGGAGGAAGTGAACTTGGTTGTAAAAAATGTGTATACTTTATCACAATGCTTCAGAAAATTGACTGATAGGCAGGTTGCTTTATTTTTCCTTTTATGTAATGTATATGTAACATTACCTGAAGGTGTGTGTGTGGGTCTGTTTAGGGAATATCACCTAAAGACATTTATGTATGTATGTGTGTGTGTGCGCACACGCATGCACACTAATGAGAGAAAAATTAAGCACATATGGAAAAACGTTAATTGATGAGTCTAGGTGAAGGACATATATTGGTATTTCCTTGCATTTTCTTGCAGTTTTTTGACAAATTTGAAATTTTACAATTAAAAATGTCATCATGATTAATAAAGGCAAATCTTTGAATTTAAAAAAACATATTTAGTCCATCCAAAAGGCTACAGATGCTTTATTTACTGACCTTTACATTTTTCTCCCCAAGATTCCATCTCTCTTCTCACAAGATTGCATATGAATCTCTGCTGGAGGAACATGCCCAAACCCTCCCCCGTGGCCACCCCTTCCAGACATGGGGCTAGGCCGGCTGAGTCTTTAGAGCCAGTTCACTGCTCTAAAGATAGTGACATTGGAGTCACTCACCAAAGGAGGTTATGCATCATCATTCTCCTGGAGGTTTTCATATGCTTTGAAGTTTTAGATAGAATCTTCCTTAGAGGCAGAAGTTTGAACCAGATAAAGTTCCTTTCCATTACAAATTTGTCTGAGTGCTGAAAAGTGAAGGTTTAGAGTCTCTGGAGTAAGTATTACAGTTCTCTTTCTCTCCCCTTGTGATTTGACTGCTCAGAGTTTTGAAGCTGGCATGTAGCTTTTGTTTTGCTCTGCTTTGTTTTCCTGTCTGTCTCCTGAAAGAGCTGTACTCCAGTGTCTGCCCAGTAAAGTTGCTAGAGGCGGCATTCCTGGAAGCTCCCTGCTCCAGATGATGTCAGACCTCATGTGACCCAACCATCTCACGTCCGGAAACATTACATCATTCTAGGATGTGATTCCTTTTAACACAGAGCTTGCTGCTGTTGTGCTGTTGCTGTTGCTGCTGCTGCTATGAGCAGTAAGCCATAACCTCAGGCGGAGGCAGCATTGTACAGATCAGCAATAGACTCACCTGAGGATCATGCTGTCCCCCCAAAAATGCAATGACTTCTGGGGCAGCCCACATGCCACGTTAAACACGAATAAAACATTTCATAATTAAAAATCAGAAATAAAATGAAGATGATATTTTTTTCCTGGCAAGATACGGTAACATGTAGTTCATATTTTATTGAGTTAGATATTTTGGCATATCAGGTTCACATTATGTGGGCAAATAGTGCCTGTTGATTGGCTGAAGGAAACTGACTCTGAGTGTGTAATTCTCTTTTTTTTTTTTTTGAGATGGAGTCTTGCTCTGTCGCCCAGGCTGGAGTGCAGTGACCGGATCTCGGCTCACTGCAAGCTCCGCCTCCTGGGTTCACGCCATTCTCCTGCCTTAGCCTCCTGAGTAGCTGGGACTACAGGCGCCCGCCACTTCACCCGGCTAGTTTTTTTGTATTTTTTAGTAGAGACGGGGTTTCACCGTGTTAGCCAGGATGGTCTCGATCTCCTGACCTCGTGATCTGCCCGTCTCGGCCTCCCATAGGTATATGAATGGGACATGAAATCTATAGAGGGCCATTAAAAGAAGACAAGGCAGGCTGGGCACAGTGGCTCACGCCTGTAATCCCAACACTTTGGGAGGCTGAAGTGGGAGGATCACTTGAGGCTGGGAGATTGAGGCTGCAGTGAGCCATGATTGCACCACCGCAATCCTGAGTGACAGAGCAAGACCCTGTCAAAAAAAAAATATATATATATATATATATAATTTGTAATTCATGTCACTTCAAAATAATTATACAAGCAAAATCTTAGGGGTGAAGGGAGTAGAGGAATATTCAATACCCATTGGTAAGGACCCTTATAACAATAACAATTTGAAAACCAACCATTTCTTGAGCTCTTACCATGTGCCAAGACACTGCGTCAAGCAAATTCGTGGCCTTGCTAACAGCATGACTGAGTAAGTAGAGTGCCCTTTGCTTTGGAGTGGCCTTAACCTTGTGTCCTAAGGGTGTCCCATCAGGGTCCAGTTGACCATTGCTCCCCACGCAGTAACACTGAGCTCTACTGGATCACCCTCTTGCTATTCAGAGCAATTCAAATACATCTGCACTTGGATCAGTGCTTCCTGGAGACGAGATCGGGCCCAGGAGAGATGGCATCAGACAGTCAGTGGATCTTAGCAGTCCTGCAGGCACCCAGCCATCGTGGCAGCCTTGAGGAAAGCAGACCACTATTAGTCTCATTCAGGTTCACCGGGAGTGTCAATCAAAATGACTTTTGTTTTTATCTCCTCTGAGCAATAAGCCTTTGGTGTCTGCCATCTACGCAGCCTCCTGCAGTGCTCACCTCCTGTAGCGCTTCATGTCGCATCCCCGCCTCTGATCTAGATTCTCTTCCCCGAAACTTCCTCCCTTTCCGTTCCCAGCCCACCCCCATGTGTATTTACCTCAGTCTTTTAAAACTAGATCAGGAGTCCAGGAAGTATTTGTTTCCTTTTTCACTCAACTGTTGTGTTCACCCTTGCAGCTTTCCCAACTAGCTGAGCTCCTCTGGATTCTGCCTGTCTGCCACCCTGGTCTCCTAGCAACCCTCCACTCTGCAGTCTGGGAGGTGGATGTGTCAAAGGGAGTCTGGGCGGCAGAGGTGAGAATGCGAAGAAATCACTTCCCTCCTAGGCCCTGAAGTACAGAATCGCTGCTTCACAGTAATGAATATTTCAGAAGAAGAGATTCGCTTTCCCTGGCATAGCTGAAACAGGCCTAAGGGTAACAAATAATAAGGAGGGCAGGGGTTCCTTTGTGCCAGAAGCAGAGATTTCTATTTGAAAGATACTGAATGATATTGCAAGTGGCTTGCCCTAAGGACTAATGAAAAAACAGTGGAGTTAAATTGTGATATCTTTTTGATATAAGAACGGAGAGGTCAATGCCATTCACAGCGGATGCATTTGAGTTGTTCTTTGATAATAATGTAATTTTAGAGCCAGAAGGTATCTTAGGATCTTGTTGTCCAAGTATCACTTTTTTTGTAACCTGATAAACTAAGGCCCAGAGAAGTCAAATGTCTCAGTAGGGGGTCTTCCAATAAGAAAAGAATGGGGTTGGGACTGGACCCCTCTCTCCCAAGGCTCAGTCTGGTGCTCCTTCTATCACCCCACACTGGCTTCCAGAGTCAGTGTAGACATGCCACACTAGCTCACACCACTCAAAGGTACGGGTTGCAAGACAGCTGGATATTTGGGTAGTAAGTCTTGTGCTGTAGACAGAAAAGAACTAACTAAGTCACCTGACCACCGCTCTTGGCCTCAGTAGCAACTTGTCCTTCCTGGTTGAGCTGACCAAGACAGACAATAGTGAGGAAATACAAAAAGCTGATCACTACTCACCCATGAGGTTTATACTGAGAGACTGACTTCTGGCTTATCCTTCCTTAGTTTAGGGTCAGAGGAAAGGCGATATTACCCTACACCCACAGTGACTACAGACAAACTGTTTACCTAAAACAGGGGGTGTTTTTTGGTATGTTTGGTTTCTAGAATTTCTAGTCAAAATTTTTCATTGTGAGTGATAAAAATCTAATTCCAACTATCTTTAAACAAAAGAAGGGAATTGATAGGCCCATGTAGCCAGGCATAATAAAGTAGGGTAACTTGAAGAACCTGAGAAAAGATGTCAGATCCAGGGCTGAAGAATTGGGATTGTGATTCAATCTTACATCCAGCTTTTCTCTCTGAGTCTCTGCTTAACTCTCTGATCTGCTCCTATAGCAGGTCTTCTTTGTTTGGTTAGAAAGATAGCCACAGTCTTCTAGCTTCATATCCTTATGGTACCATGACCCCAAGGAAACATCACTGCTTCTCTTGTTTTTAAACTCAGAAATCTCAGGGAAGGACTATAACAAAGCCAGCTTGAGTTTATACCTTCTCCTGAACCATTGCTGAATGGGAAGAAATGGGGAGCTGTGATTAGCCAGAACTGATACTGGCCCCTGCCTCTGCAAAGGGAGTGAGGAGGAGGGAGGGCAATTACCAGAATAAAGGGAGATGAGAAAGCTTGCTTGGATGACAAAAAGACAATAGCTAGCGACATCCACTACATCTTGTTTTCCACAGGTGGTGGAATAGAGCATAATTTCCATTACCTCTTGCTACTCCTCCCTTTAGCCCACACACATACCTATGGACCATTCATAAATCAATGTGGATAATCACATTGGTGGTTCAAGGAATTCTTGGTGAGTTCATCAGTCTTGTCAAAATTGATCCATAGCTGGCCAGGTGCAGTGGCTCACGCCTGTAATCCCAGCACTTTGGGAGGCCGAGGCGGGCAGATCACTTGAGGTCAGGAGTTGAAGACCAGCCTGGCCAACATGGTGAAACCCCATCTCTACTAAACATACAAAAATTAGCTGGGCGTGGTAGCAGATCCCTATAATCCCAGTTACTTGTGGGGCAGAGGCATGAGAATCACCTGAACCTGGGAAGCAGAGGTTGTAGTGAGCTGAGATCGCGCCACTGCACTCCAGCCTGGGCAATAGAGCGAGACTCAGTCTCCAAAAAACAAACAAACAAACAAACAAACAAAATTGATCCACATCAGTAGACCAGACCCTGCAAGAGTCCTCCAAGGACTGCAGGGCAGGAGGCAGTGTGCTGGAGGAGAAAGCACAAGGTCTGGTATCTAGGCCTAGTTTTGTCACTGATCAAGTCTGTAGCCTTAGGCAAGTTTCTTCATCTCTATTTGTTTAGAAGATGGGAGAAGGTGGCCCAGGAAGTCATTGAGATCCATCTAACCCTAATATCCCACAGGTACAATGCAGGTGCAGCAGCAGAGCAGGTCACTGCCCCCTCTAGTGGTTCATTTAAAGCAGGGAAAGAGCTCAGGCAGTCTCAATTTCTCATCAAAAGGAGGAATAACTTCTTCGTAGAGCCTGACAGGCACATTCCCGAGGAACACGTTAAAAGGCAAAGTTCTGAGGGTGGAAGGACTCCACTGCCTTATCAGTCCAAGCCCTGGAGAAGTGCAAACAATAAGAAACTACTCTCCAAAATGGAAATGTGTAGCCACCCTGACATCTACTCCCCAAGACATGGGTTCAACCAGTAGTGGGTAGGAATGGGAAAGTGACAGTAGGAAAACAAAAATAAAAACACAACAAAACAACAACAAAAAACACACCAGTTTGGAAAGGATGTAAATCACCATGTAGAGTAGAGGATGAGAAGAAGAGAGAGACTAGTCTCATAAATGCGATTGATCAAAACTCATTTATTCCAGAAATGTTTACTGAGCATCTATTGTGTCTTAGGCATTGATTATAAATAATAGCCCTGAGGATAAGGGAATGTTACAGACTTCCTGGGGTTCTTATTCCAGTACAGAACACAAACATTACATAAATAAAAGTATAGTAAGTGCTATAAAGTAGAAACCTAAACCTAAGGTGTTCTCTGAACTCATAATAGGGGGCCCAGACCTTAGCTTTGGTATTAGAGAAGGTATCCCTGAGGAACTGATCTCTAAGCTGAATTATGTGAGGACTAGGGGGTACCAGGTCAGTTGTGTGGGGTAGATAGTAAAGAGAGCAAACCGTATGCACATTGTTTGTGAGAAATAACTTAATTTTTTTGAAAACATTATTTAGGCCTGGCGCGGTGGCTCACACCCATAATCCCGCCACTTTGGGAGGCTGAGGCGGGCAGATCACTTGAGGTCAGGAGTTTGAGACCAGCCTGGCCAACATGGTGACACCTCGACTCTACTAAAAATACAAAAGTTAGTTAGGTGTGGTGGTGCGAGCCTATAGTCCCAGCTACTCAGGAAGCTGAAGTAGAGAGAATTGCTTAAACCCAGGAGGTGGAGGTTGCAGTGAGCCGAGATCGCACCACTGCACTCCAGCCTAGGCAACAGAGCAAGACTCAGTCTCAAAAAAAAAAAAAAAAAAAAATTAAACTATTATTACATGCTATGCTCTGGGGATGCAAAGATGAATAAAATACAAAGTTCTTGCCCTCACAGACAGCAATCTATGAATGACAAAGGAGAGGGTTTGGAGCCAATAATAGCTGTATTCCCAGAAGTCTGTGGTTGCAAATTGAGGATGGTTATGATTTTACTAGAAATGTTGGAGGATATAAAAGGTGAATTTTTTCTTAATAAACACCACACTTTAGGGACTTAGACCTTTCTGGACATGCATTTTGACAGAGTACACTCCTGCAACAGCTGAGGAAGGGAGGCAGCCTGTGTTCTCAAGTGCCATGTCCCAACATCCACATGTCGCATTTGATAGATGATGCATAAATGAATCACATTGCTTCTCTCAGACTTTTCAGCCTCATCCATTGAATTCATTCAGAATGTGGAATGGATATTGAGACAAGGGGCAGGGAGGAAGTGGTGGCCAAGTAATGCCTGGCACAGAGTAGGTACTAAAAAGCATTTGCCAAAGGCATGGTTGAATGAATGAGTACACTAATAGCTCAAACTGGTGTTGAACAACTAGATGATGAGAAAGTATAATCGTCCCTTAGAGATCTGAATGAGATCCTGACAGGATTTTAAGAATCAGAAGAAATCTTTTATTTGAGGCACAATTAACTTCATGTTTTTGTTAGCCATTCTCACTGCTCAGCACTCGAGGCTTGAAATCTTCCTGTCTATAACCAATAACTCGAACACTGGTAAGTGCAGTCTTCTATTATTCTAAAGATGAAGAAATCCAGTCCAGGCTCAGCAATGCCTGGGCTGAGGACCACTTAGCAAGGTGCTGAGATAGAATAAACATTAAAATCCCTCTTCCCTTCACACTTAGACTTTATTTCATGGAGTCAACACATATATCAAAGACTCAGAAGAGAATATGTTGGAAATTAAATCATTTAAAACATACGAGAAGGTCTCATCATTTAAAGGATGGCCATTGATGATCCCTTTTTCACAATTAACTTCTTCTGACTGATGCTCTGTGTGAACTTTCACCTTGAGTTTCTGAAAATGTGACTGAGCTTTAAGGCTGAAATTTGTGGTGAAAAACAAACTTTGGTTTCTTATCTAAAAAAGACTTTTAAGAAATCTTCACCTCATATCAGTAAGGACTTTTTGTTATAAATAATCAAAAACAACTCTAACTGATTTAAAGAGAATGAAATTCATTAAAATGATATGTATGTCATAGAATCACAAGTAAGGTTGAAAAACGAGTCCAGGGCAATGAATCAGAAATGAAGCCTCAAATCACACCCTAGAACTGGCCTCCTGCAGCCTGCACAGTTTCATATTGCAGCTTGTACCACCAACAATGCTTTGATTAAGATTAACTTCAGCAGCAAGTAACAGAGACCCCAAATTACTGACCTTAAATAAGATAGATGTATACTTCTCTTTCTCATATGAAAGTCTGGAGGTCCAGGACTGATAGGTAAATTCTGTTGCTTGGAATCCCCAGAGATGCAGGCCCCTTCTATTTTCTTGCTCCCCTATGCTGGGCCTCCACTACTGTAGTTATCTCATTGTTTATGGTACTAATCCAGCTTCAGCCATCCTGATCCACATTCAAGCCAAAAGAAAAGAGAAATGGATGAAACTCCAGCTGTTCTTTAAGGAAAGAAGGTCCCAGAAGAGGTAAGGCAACACTTCTGGTTACAGCTCATTAGCCAGAATTAGCCAAACCTGGCCCCAAGGAGACTGGATAATATAGTCTTTATCCTGAATGGCAAGTGCCCATTTAAGAAGAAGAGACTTCATTACTACGGGTGAAGGAAAGAATAGACACCAGCAATCTCTCCCACACGTATCAAGCATAGACACAAAGCATTACTATTACCTCTGCTGCCCCTGCTGGTACCCAAGAACTCGGGTTTTCTATAATCCTTGGCACTGCAAGGATCTCTGGTATAGGTGCATGTGATTGCAGGGCCAAGGTCATATGCCTACAGCCCAGTGAAAAGCAGTTTGAGAAATGAAGTGTCTGGCCTAATCAGCATTTAGAATGGGAAGCAGACTCCACATGCAACAATATTCATAAGATATGAAAATGCCCAAACATAGAGAAGGGTGGAAGTATTGAGTTGCCTAAAAGAACAACTCCTTTTCTTTTTTGCCACCAAGGCAATCTGAATTCTAGATAGATCCTTAAATAATTATAATTCTAGACAATGCTGATTGTTCTCTTCCTCATGTGGGATTCCATTGTGAAACTATACGAAAATACTACTTTTGGCAATGGTTTCCTAGATATGATACCAAAATCATAGGCAACGTAAGCAAAAATAGACAAATAATATTCTACTAAACTTAAAAACTTTTGTGCATCGAAGGACACAAGCAACAGTGAAAAGAGAACCTACAGACTGAGAAAACATTTGCAAATCATATATCCAACAAGAGGTTAATATTCAGAATCTATAAAGGGCTCCTATAACTCAACAACCACAAAAAAATCAACAACCCAATTAAAAAATGGGCGATGGACTTGAGTAGTCATTTTTCCAGAGAAGATATACAAATTGTCAGAAAAGTACATGAAAAGATGCTGAACATCACTAATTATTAGGGAAATGCAAATCAAAATTCATACCCATTAGGATAGCTACTATTAAAAAAAAAAATAACAGAAAATAACAAGGGTTGGCAAGAATGTGGGAAAAGTGGGACCCTGTAGACTGTTGGTGGGAATGTAAAATGATGCAGCCACTATGGAAAACAATATGGTGGTTTCTCAAAGAATTAAAAATTGAATTACCCAGCAGGGCACAGTGGCTCACACCTGTAATCCCAACACTTTGGCAGGCCGAGGCATGCCTGCCTCATGAGGTCAGGAGATCGAGACCATCTTGGCTAACGAGATGAAAACCTGTCTCAACTAAAAATACAAAAAATTAGCTGGGCGTGGTGGCAGGCACCTGTAGTCCCAGCTACTAGGGAGGTTGAGACAGGAGAATGGCGTGAACCCAGGAGGCAGAGCTTGCAGTGAGCAAAGATCATGCTACTGCACTCCATCCTGGGCGACAGAGTGAGACTCTGTCTCAAAAAAAAAAAAAAAAAAAAAAAAAAAAAAAGGATAGAATTACCTAAGATTCAGCAATTCTACTTCTGGGCATATACCCAAAAGAATTGAAAGCAGGTATTTGAACAGATATTTGCACACTAATGCTTACAGCAGCATTATTCACGATAGACAAAAGGTAGGAGCAATACAAATGTCCCTATATAATGAAATATTATTCAGCCTTAAAAAGGAAAGAAGTTCTGATGCATGCTACAACATAGATGAACCTCAAGGACATTATGCTAAGAGAAATAAGCCAGTCACAAAAAAGATGAATACTGCATGGTTCCACTTACATTAGGTGCTTAGACTAGTGAAATTCATGGAGACACAAAGTAGAATGGTGGGTGGCTGCCAGAGGCTGTAGGTAAAGATAAATGGAGAGTTGTAAAATGGTTCAGCTGCAATGGAAAGCAGTTTCAGTTTTGCGGGATGAAAAGAGTTCTGGAAATTGGTTTCACAATAACGTGAATGTACTTAACACTCCTGAACTATACAATTAAAAATTGTTAAGATGGTATATTTTATGTTATGAGTATTTTATTGTAATTTAAAAGAATATTAGTACTACTTAGCACTATTTTCCTGGTGTACACAGCAGTGGGCAAGATTTTCAACTCCCTTGGCATATACCTTGCCCAGAATGTGCAACCACTTAGTAAAGAGACAAATGATAAAAACTATGGCACACAACTGAAATCATAGAAGTCCTTGCCCTTGAGTGAGAAAAAGAAGGGGCATTTTTCATTTTAATTCAATGGAATTTATCTCTTATGGATATAGGGAATAAGGTTTTTCCACTTAATTATAGTTTTAGTATTCTATGAAGGGTTAATTCACCTTTCTCTTTTACAAAAAAACAAAGTTCTGGGATTCAAATATAAGCATATGAGTGGGCCAGACCCACAATTCTCAGAAACATTCAACTGCAGGGAACAAATGCAAGCGCAACTTACCAATCCTATTACTACTTGAAAGTACCTAGCAGTAACTATCATTTGCATCATGTTTTACAATCTACAGAAAGCTGTCGCCTACTATATGTTATTTCATTTGAACTTCTTAATAACCCTAAGAAGTAATTAAACAAGTATCATTTTTCCTATTCACAGGTGAAAACTAAGGATGTCAGAGGATAAATTACATATCCAGAGTTAAATAGAGAATAACAGAGAGGGTAAAGACTCAAACCAGAAGGCAAAATATATTTCTTTCAATCACATTATGATGCCTCCTTAGCACTTAGAAGAGCAAGTTGATTAATACAAAAAGCAGGCAAGGATGCTATGTCTTTTAAATACATGTACTGATTTAATTTTCATTCAGATTTTTGTGCTTTGCTCTTTCATTATATTTTTTTCCCAAAGGAAAAAAAATACCTCAAAGTTTATTTTAAATAAAAGCAAAATTTAAAGCTCTTAAAAAGAAATTTGAGAGAGTTCTGGTTCTAGCTACAAAGAAAACTATAAATATCTGACAAACTTTCAGCTATAAGCACATAGAAATGCTGGATAAAATATAACACATACTCTTTTAAATCATAGTTAAGGGCACCAAAACAAAAGGAATATCCCAGGTGATAGAAATGAAAAAGGAAAACTGAAAAACAGAGAAGCAAGCTTGTGGGCTGACAGAGACTATGTCAGAGCAACAGGCTGTCTCAGCCTTCATAATCCAGGGAGATTTAATGCCCATCTGGAAAATGGCACTTATGTCTTAAGCTTGCCCAAAACAGTGTTTGGAACTGAGAATCTCCTTCATAAAACCAGTATCCTAAAAGGGTTGCTACATTAGTGAAAGAATAGTTTAGGAGACAATTCACCTTCCAGCCCTGGGAGTTAATGGGAGTTAATAAAAGAGCTCGTCTGAGTAGTCCTAGCTCTGTGGGAAAAAGTCTCCCTGAAAATTTAACTATGGGAATCCACTTCCTCACCACCCCAACAAGCAAGCCAAATAATTAACATATAAATTGGTTCAAGCTTCTGATACTCTTATAACATCTGGTCAAGGCAACCAAAACCTACTCCAGAAGACCACACCCTTAACCCAGGCTGCAAAGGGTTCTCACACATAAATTCTCCTAAAAATTAGAGAACAGTCCAAAACTACAAAACAGATGAAGAAACAATCCACTCTGAATCAGAGTCAGAATAAGATCCCCAAGAATATTTGATATTAAAACAATTTAATAGAAATCATAAAATAAGTATATTTAAATGTATTAAAGATATAAAATAAGAAATTGAAATGAAAAAATTAAATCATACCATTTAAACAGGGAATATTTTTGAAAGAACCAAATGAACTTCTAAAAATTAAAAACATTGTAATCAAAATTTTAAATTACAATACATAGGATGAATAGTAAGTTAAATACAGCTAGAGAGAGAATTTGTGAACTAAAGGATAAGTCTTAGAAAATTGCCCAAACTACAGCTCAAACTAAAGAAAGAGATTTAAAAAAAAAAAAAAAAAAAAAAAAAAGGACAGGAGAATGAAAAGTGAAAACCCAGCATATGTTAAATAGAAGTTCCAAAAGGAGATAGAGGCAATTTTGAAAAGCAATGAAGAATTAATGACTAGGAATTTTCTAAGATGAATGAGAAGACATGAATACGCGGGCTCAAGAAGTCAAGAGAATTTTGAAATGTATAATATAAATAAGTTTATGCATAGAAACATCACAAAAAAAATTTCAGAACACCAAAAAAAAAAAAAAAGAAAAAAGGTAAACTAAAAGCAACCACAGAGAAAAGATAAAAATATCTTCAAAGAAAGAAAAATTTCCAGCAGACTACTCAACACCAAACATAGGAGACAGAAGAAAATGTAATACCTTTTAATACTAAAGTAAAGTAATGCTTAACCTAAGAAACTATAACGACTTTATATACCCTTTAAGAGGAGGATGGTACTAAGACATTGTCTGAAAAACACTGAAAGACCTACATTCATGAATCCACAATGAAAAATACTATCTGGGAACGCACTTTTCACACCTGTAACCCCAGCACTTTGGGAAACCAAGGCAGGCGGATCACCTGGGGTCAGGAGTTTGAGACTAGCCTGGCCAACATGGCAAAACCCCATCTCTACTAAAAATACAAAAATTAGCCAGGTGTGGTGGCGTGCACCTGTAATCCCAGCTACTTGGGAGGCTGAGACAGGAGAATCGCTTGAACCTGGAAGGTGGGGGTTGCACTGAGCTGAGATCGTGACACTGCACTCCAGCTTGGGTGACAGGGAGACTCCGAGAAGAAAGAAAAGAAAAGAAAAGAAAAGAAAAGAAAAGAAAAGAAAAGAAA